>NC_133553.1:69469330-70081060 GCF_048773025.1 Camelus bactrianus
AAAGTTGCCCTAGTGAATATTTTCAGTAATTTCTTTTTCTTCCTCATTCTTAATAAAGAAAAAATATTTGAATATCTGATATGAGTGATTGAAGCATGCAAATGCAAATAAGAAGGACAATTTTATTGCAAATCACTAATAACATTAATAAAAAAGACATTAATTAAAAAGAAATGACATCATAAATTTTGGAAAAAGAAGTTTTTCACATATATTTTTTAAATATTGAGGAATTATGGTATTTTACATTCTTAAATTAACAAATTCTTAAAAGCTTTTATTATATTATCATCTGTCACTTTTATCGTGGGTTGGTTTATTTCAGCACAACAGCTATTTTTTGAGCACTTACTCTGTACTAATGATTTGGTCTCTGAGGGGTTTGCACAAATGGGGGAATAAAGCTAGTTTTAGAAGACGGTAAGTGCTGTGATGAGTAGGAGGACGTTATAAGAGAAACCAAGCATAGGTCACAGCGGTCAGAAAAAGTTTCCTAAAGGAGGTGAAACTTGAGTCATGTTTTGAAAGATGAGTAGGAGTTAGTCAGAAGGTGGAACAGGGCATTTCAGGTAAAGGGAGCCAAAGACACGTGGGAAGGGACATGCTGCTCATGAGGAAATGCAAGTCACAGGACCCTCAGGAGTTGTGCTGTTGGTGGGGGAGAGGGCAGAAAATATGAGGGCAGTGGGCTGGGTCAGTCCGTTTACTTTATTTCCTTAGTGTGATCAAATCACAATGTGCCAGCATTTTCAAACTGTGTTCCACTGCTTGTTAGCAGTTGTTTGGGGAAAACAAGAGATCATGAGTCAAACGCTTATGGGCCATGTTTTGTTATACAATATTGTGTGTTTCTTTACTTCAGGTCTTTTCAGGACCTTTATTATGTTGATGGCCTTTGTGATTTTGCAAGAGGAGGACACAGCATGCAGCGTTTTCTAAACTTACTTGGACATAGATCATCTTGTAGCTTTTGTGTTTCATCTTGCAGGATTTGAAGCATTTTCTAAAGTTATTTCAGTAGGTCATCTTGCAGGATTTGAATTTCATGGAAAACCCTTTTGGCAAAAGTGCATTCTAGTAGAAAAGTAGAGGAAGAATGTGAAAGGGGAAAATTAGATGGAGGCAGATTAATTATGATCTCATTGTCATAGTCCTGGAGTGGCCTAGAGAGGGACGGGGCAGAACCAACCTTCATTAGTAGACAACAAAGACGAAGAGCAGGTGATTGAAAGCATTTTGGAATCTATGGGAAACACGGATCTGGTGATTGCCTTCTCCCATTAAATTAGGAGGTTAAAGTCAGCAGGACTAGGCAATTGATGGCCTATGAAGGGTGAGGAGAGGATGAGTGAGTCAATACTGACTCAGTTTCCTGATCTGGGAAACTGGGTGACAAGTGGTACTTTCAGTGAGACCTGAAATACTAGAGGGACAACGTGGAATTAAGAGTGCTGGGAGGTAGGCTTTTAGACATATAAATGTTAATGTGTCCAGGGAACAAGTTGAATATTTAAGTGGATGTGGGAGACAGGAGCACACAGCAGTAGTTCAGTCCATGTGAGTGGATGAGATTACTCATCCAGGGAGGAATATGGGTCATTTTACCAAAAAGCAATTTGCAAAAAGCTGTCCTTCTCAGGGAATTGCTTTCAGAGAATTATCCATTTAGGAAATTGCCTTTTGGCTAATTGTACACTGGCAAACCATCTGTAGGCAAATTGACCTAGAGCCACCAGGAAAGCTGTAGGGCAGGAGAGGATTCAGGACAAAGATGGACCTTTGAATTAAGACACGGCAGATTCAAAGAAAAAAACTCAGAAAAAAGAAATGAAGGACTATGGAATGAAAGGATATATTTTCACTAGTATAATTTGTTCTGCGAAACAAGTATTTATTTATATGAAAATGTCTGCCTCAACAGAAGAATTAATACCAAACTCTTTAAGTTGCAAGATAGCTGGGAAGCTGTGTTTGTTCTGAAATGTGCTTGAATAAATGGTCCAAGGACAGGATTAACTGAACTTCTTTATCTCTAACAACAGTACCCTGTTATCAGTGTTATCCATTCCTACTGTGTATTTTTAACATAGCTCAGACTAAGCCTAGATCTTCTTGCCTATAATAGTGATGACTGTACACAGCTAGACACATTACATGCACATAATATCAGCCAACATGCTTCAAGATAGAAATAATATGACTATTTTATTTTTGAGATCTCTTGCTTAAATGAGAAATGATGATGATTCTTGGATTCTAATTTTGTACTCTTTAGTGAACTCATGGGTTTCTTCAGCAATGATCCGTCATCTTCAGAATTAACTGTGCCTTGTATAGCTGCTGCTGCACTAAGACCTGCGCCTGAGATCTCAGATTATCACCAAGGAGTATGTGTGTGGCCTTGTGTGGGGGGACTGTGTGGCCATTAGAATGAGCAGAAGACAGGGTTTCTAGCCCCATGTTTTGTTTATTTATCTTTATTTTTATTTTAGTAAGAACACTTAACATGATATCTATCTTTGTAACAAATTTTTAAGTGTACAATACAGGATTGTTGATTACAGGGACAATATTGTAGAGCAAATCTCTAGAACTCAGTCATCTCACATAGTTGAAACTTTATGCCTGTTGCTTAGAAACTCCCCACTTCCCTTCCCCTCCATCCTCTGACCATCATCATTCTAGTCTCATTCGACAAGTTAGGCTATTTTAGATACCATGGGTAAGTGAAATTATGCAGTATTTGTTTTGCCACGACTGGTTTATTTTATTTAGCAAAATGTCCTCATGGTTTGGCCATGTTGTCACATACCGCCACACACTAGATTGCTTTTTAGCAAAAAGAGAGGGAAGGAGTATATATCAAGTTCTATTGCAAGTGGCTGTAAAGCAGGGAAGATAAGCTAGATCAGAGGCCTAGCAGGAAAGCAGAGGACAAGCTGGGTGTCGACAGTAGCTGCTCATTCTCTGAACTCCCTGAAGTTTGAGTTTCAATTTTTCAGACAGGCAATGATGATCCATTCCTTAAATGAAAGCCTTGGGTCGCAAACTTCTAAAAAGAGAAGACAAATACTGGGAAACCATGTTTGAATGATACCAACATCCACGAATTAAAGAAATGTTCTAATACCTTATCCACCTAAATCCAGGCAGCCAGACATTGGTGTCCTGCATGTTCTTTAGAGATGAAGTATTTCCTCCACATTGTCTGTGCTGGGCCAGTCCAGCCTGGCATCTAAGGGCATGCTGTGCCCATCCTCTTAGCCATACAGATTCTATCTGTCCTTTATGATTTAGCTGAAGATGCTTTTGTCCATGAAGATTCTCCTGACTTCTCTTGTTAATATCTCATTGCTCTATATCATTAGTTCTTTCCAAATATATTTATTGAGTGTCCGTTATGTGTCAGACTCAATTCTTGGTCCAGGATTATAGCAGTGAACAAAACCGAGCCCCCTTTCTCAAAAAGGTTACATTCTAGAAGGAGAAATTGACTAAGAAAATAAATAATCTCTTTGTCTCTAGATAGATAGACAGAGACAAAAATGGATAGATGGCTGGAACGACAGATGGATAGATGGAGATAAAGTTGATAAAGGCTATAAGAAAAAATAGGAAATAAATAAATAATAATAGTAGCAGATAAAGAAAATGTGAGTGAGTGATCAGAGTGTGTGGTGAAGGTGAGCTGACAAGCAGGACTTATTATTATTAGCGTTTGCTGCCATATTGTGAACTGCTTGAAGAGAAGTGCTCTGTTCTGTTTCTCTTATGCTCTCATCAGTGCCCGAGCACAGGGCTGGATATAGGCAATAGGCTTAACAGATGTTTGTTTATTGACACAGTTTTTCACTTTTCATCCGGATGTTTTGGCATGACAGAGGTGCAGCTTTAGTTTCCATTGAAATATCAAATTGGTCTAAATAGGCTGGGCTAGAGGATTGGTTTCATGTTTGTATGAAGAGCAATATGCTCTAAATAAATCCAAGGGGATTTAGTGACAATTTTTGGCAGCAGTTTCTCCTTTGTGCTTCTGTTTTTCCTTTCTTGGTTTTCCCTGATGTCCTTCCATTACCGAGAGATTTCCGAGTGCAATTAGTGTGGCTCCACCCAGTGGCCTTTCGCCTTTTCCCTGAACAGATGATAAAGCTGAACCAAAGGAAAGGAGGATCACAACAGAGGCCACTGAAAAGCACTCTTTGGGCTTGGGAGGAGTGGGAGCATGTAGGGGTGATGTTCTCTTGTCCATTTATACCTCACCCCCTTCAGATCTCACTGAACCTGCTGAAGAAGGGCACAGGCTAACAACAAGGAAGACTTTTGCCTCAGGAGTTACCAGGGGCAGTGCCAGGAAGGAGAAAAGCAGAGTGAGAGAGAATGGAGGAGGGAGGGGGAAAAAGGATCTCAGGATAGGGGGTCAAAAACAAACCAGGCCAGAAAAATGCTTTTCCTAGCTTTTGTATGAGACATGGCATCCCCAGATAGAATTTCTTAAACTCAGTGAACTTTCAAATGGCATTAGAAAGTTTTCCACCTGGAGTCTGCGGAGAATTTATAGTATTCTTGGAAAGGGTTTTTAAACATCTCTAGCCTGCAAAGAAACTAAAACAACACTCTCCTTTGCTCTGTGCTGTTTGCATTTCCCCTCCTGTTTATTAATGCAGTCTTACTTTATCAATACAAATGAGAACTGCACGAACTGGGCCTCCGTGAACACAGGCCTTCTGCCCGCGCTGTCTAATGTCAGCTCACCGTGATCCCTGGGAGGGAGACACGGTTACTTCTCTGTCACAGAGGAAGAAACCCAAGTCTGAAGAGATTAAGAGCCTTCCCCCAAGCACACAGCTGCTGTGTCAGATCGGAGATTCGAACCCAGGTCTCTGGGGTCACAGTCAGAGTCCATGAATTCTTTATGTCTTTTAACAGGCATCAAATTGTTCAGGTGAGAAATTACAAGTATAGTGCTGATGGCTGAGAATAGAGTTACTGTTCTCCCCATCACACACACACACACACACACACACACACAGAGCCTGGACGTAGAGGGACGTAAATAGAATAACAAGTCATGTTACCGTCCGTCCTTGCCGGGCTCCATATGGATCTTCTGCCTCATTTCTTTTTCCTGCTCTGATTCCTCTCAGACTGTGGGCACGCAGGCTGGCTTTTATAGCCGTGATGATTTATAGTCATGTTTTACTTGGCTTGCCATGTAGGAACTTATCCTGAAGATCTCCAACCCCCGGAAGGTGTCAAACAACCCTACCATGGGATTGGAAGGTAATTTTTATGGAAATCAGGTAAGACGGTGAAGAAAAGGAAGGGAGAGAAGATTCTATTAAATAGACTTCAGCGGTAAAGATTAAAAGTGAAAAATAAAATTTGCTTTTGGTGCTTGGCTACTGAAATCCTGATTTGGAGCCTGCCCTTCAACATACAAATTGTAAAAGTACAGTGAAAATATTATGAGAGTGTGTCAGCTGACTTCTAGTTGAAAGACACTGCGACCTGGGGAAATCCTTGAGTTATAGTTTCCTCGTCTGCAAAATAAAGGGATTTATTTTAGATCATTCTGTGTCAAAATTTTACGTTCTTTTAAAATTTCCCTTGTTTAAAGTTATGTTTTTTAGCCTCTAAAATGACTCAAATAATATTCTAAATATTCTTTTTAAATATTTTATTTTTAAAATAACTATCTGAAGATTATACTAAGTGTACAAGGGGACATAACCTGTATTTTGTGTTCATAATTCACCTAGAATCACATGGATATAATTATCCTCACTGCCGTGGCTATTTGTAGAAAATGGATGCATTTGGGGGTCATGAGCATGAAGTCTGGAGGTTCAGGGCAGTGACATCTGCTCTCTTGCTGAGGAGATTTCAGAAACATCATGCAGCCCAGAAAAGCGGCCCTCAGGAGCTGTCACCTAGTGAAACTGACAGAGCAGCCTGTGCGGAGGCCGCCAGCCAGGGGCACAGGCACACAGCAAGTGAGGGGTGCCAACAGCCTGCTGCTTTTGGTGAGCAAATGCAACAGCCTCAGCCAACAGCCACCAGAACAGCTGTCATGCTGAGGTCACAGCACAAGGTTACAGGACACGGCATCCGGGAAGCATTATAAGGACAGACAGGTAACACTTCAGCAATAGCTAAAGATCAGAAAGAAAAGAGATCTTTTCAGCTGAGAGGAAGACAGAGACATAAGGAAATATTTATAGCAAACGATTTCCAGTGTAATCTAGAAATGTTCTGTGGCAGTCATTGAAACTTTGTAGTGAAACCACAGTAATTCTTTGGTCGCAATTCTTAGTGGGGACTTTGGGTATACATGAAAAACAGAGACTTTGACCAAACTGAGCTCCAGACAAGCAAAAAGTAATTCAGCAAATCTCTGTGCATTTCTGAATTCTCAGGTATTACTGAGCCTCGTACCCTTGGATCACACGTCGTATCCCATTGGTATTAGAGATGGTGGCTTTTCCTTTCCTTGCTGTGTGTCCGTCTGGTGCAGTGTGTATCTGTGCTTTCCCTCTTTTTAATACAGGATTTGTCAAAGTAATGTGTATATTTCTTTAAATTCTGCTGTTTAGAAATGTGTTTATCTTATGGGTTTTATGATCTTTCCTTTTAGAAATTGACTTGAATAATTTTGATGTTAAAACCTTTATTAGTTTGATTTTTAAAACATTTTATGAACATTCTTTCTCACTTCTGACTGACCCCATAACTGCAAGATATGTAATAGTACCTGTGTAGGATTTGAGGGACATTGTCACTTTGTATAGTGGGTCTTAGGGTGTCATATGACAGTCATCCTTAAAATGAATGAAAACATTTTCTTAGAGGGAATTTTGGTCAATTTGAGGCTGTTGTCTTTTGGGAAATCTGATACTCATCAACCAAGGCTGGGGTTTACTGTTCTGAAATTGTAATTTTGCATAGCAATGATCTTAGAAAATGTCTACAGTGTTTGTAGCTGCCCCAGAATCATTCTTTTTAAATGAAGAATTGGCCAGAATTGAGAGCTGTGTCTGTAGAGGAAACTTACACAGGCTGGTGATACTTGCAGGAGGAAAACAGGGAGGCCTGGTTCCATCGATTGTGAAATTAGACAGAACACAAGTGAAAGGACAGGGAAGGAGTGAGGCTGGGGGTATGATGATAAGGGACACCAAGCCTGCTCACTGCTAACCAAAGATAAGGTGGGGGGATGATAGAAATTTCTTCGTTATGTGAAGTGCAGTTCCTTTGCGGGAACAGATGCAGGAGATCTGAAGGGAAAAATCCCACTCTACAGGCTATGGCAAGAGATAATCACTGGTGTGCCTGGGCCCTATGAGTCCCAGGCCCTCCCCAGTAGGAGGAGTTCCCACTCTACACAGTGGAGACCAATGGAAGCAGGAGAAGCCTCAACATGTGGGAGGCCAATCTGAGGAGCTGTTCCCATCCTCATTCCTGACCCCTGCACCTGGTTGCCTTCCTCACAGGTGGGTGCCTGGACGTAGCAAATTTGGCTGGGGAGGGGACAGCAGAGATGGCAAAAGTTGTAGACAGAAATAAGAATATGGTGCTACAGTGCATAGCAGGGGATTCTCTGAGGGGCAGCAGGACAGGAGGCCAGAGGTATCTCCATAAGCACCTGGCCACCAAGAGAAGCGAGGCAATTGAGGGGCACCCCAGAGGGAAGAATTTGGAGGGGCTGTTGTTCCAGAGACTCCACTCTGTTGTCCCTGTTTTGTTCTGTAGCTGCATCTAGGCCTCGAGAAAAGATTTTACAAGTGAAACAGAATTTTGGAAGAATGAATGATGAGTGAGAAGAATGAGTAAAGAACTTACACTGAATATTAGAGGGCTCTGTGTCCATTGACTTGTTAGATTATGCCTTGTTTTGTATGTTTGCTAGCAACTCATTTTAAGAAAACTGAAAAAAAAAATAATGTGTCTTCCTTTCATGCCATTCCATGGTTCAAAAGCACTTTCACATGTTTTGCATCATTTATAAAAAGAAAAAATTATGAGATAAACAAGGTTTGTTTTTCCAGTTTTGTGGATTAAGAAACCAAGCTCAGGATGATGGTTAAGTTACCGTTCAAGGTTACATAGTCTGTAAGTGAATCAAGGTTTGATTCCAGTTCTTCTTTGTTTTTATTCTATTATGTTTCTTTTTGGTTTGGGTTGTTTACACATTCACATGATTAAAAAATCCAACTGTAGCAGCATTAAGAAATCCCTCTCCAACCCCTGTCCATGTCGACTATAGTCACACCCCCTTTTATAAGTAAAAGATATCATACTATGTACCCTTTTTTATGACTTTTTTTTGATGCAGTTAGTAATTTATCCTGGAGCGCTTCCCAGGGCCACGCACAAAGCTCCCCCTCCTTGCTTTGTGTCGCTGTATGCTGCTCCCTTGGGTGGAGGGTTCACAGGGTATAAGTTTGAGTTTGATAACATTTGGGTTTTTTTCTATTAAAAACAAGGTTTTAGTAAATAGTTGCACATACATCATTTCATTTTATACATATGCTTCTGTAGGATAATTCCTCAAAGCAAAGTCTTGGGTCAGAGGATAAATGCATTTATAATTAAATAAAAATTGCCAAATTTCTCTTCAGAGGAGTTACACTATTTTCACTTTCACCTGTAATATGTAAGACCGTCAGTTTCTTCATAAAATTGCCTGCAAATTGGTATTGTCTAACTTTGAATTTATGCCATTATGATTGTTCAGGCTAATTGCTTGGTGTAATCTTAATTTGCCTTTTTGGGGAAATTTCTCCTTTTGATTTTAATTTTTTATTGAATAATATGTGATTTAAAATATTACATTAATTTCAGGTGCAGAACATAGTGATTCTAAATTTTTATAGTTTATGCTTCATTTAAAGTTATAAGTGTTGGCTATATTACCTGTGCTGTACAATATGCCCTTGTAGCTTATTTATTTTATACATAGTAGTTGTACCTCTTAGTTCCCTATCTCTAAATTTCCCCTCCCCCTTCTCTCTACCCACTGGTAACCACCAGTTTGTTCTCTTTATCTATGAGTCAGTTTCTGTTTTGTTATATTCATGTTTGTTTTATTTTTTTAGATTCCACATATAAGTGATAACATACAATATTTGTCTTTCTCTGTTTGATTTATTTCACTAAGTATAATACTCTCCAGGTCCATCCATGTTGTTGCAAATGGCAAAATTTCATTCTCTTTTATGGCTGAGTAGCATTCCATTTTATATATATATATAAATCACATCCTTCTTTATCCATTCATCTATTGTTGGACACTTACATTGCTGCCATATCTTGGCTATTGTAAATAATGCTGCTATAAACATTGGGGTGCATGTATCTTTTCCAATTAGTGTTTTTGTTTTCTTTACTTATATACCCAGGAGTAGAATTTCTGGATCAAATGGCAGTTCTATTTTTAGTTTTTTGAGGAACCTCCATACTGTTTTCCACAGTGGCTGCACCAATTTAGATTCCCACCAACAGTGTACAAGGGTTCCCTTTTCTCAACATCCTCACCAACATCTGTTATTTGTGGTCTCTTTTGATGATAACCATTCTGACAGTTGTGAGGTGATATCTCATTATGGTTTTGGTTTACATTTCTCTGATTAGAGATGTTGAGCATCATTTCATGTGTCTGTTGGCTATCTGTGTGTCTTCTTTGGAAATATGTTTAGATCTTCTGTCCAATTTTTAATTATCTGTTTTTTTAAATATTGATTTGTATGAGGTGTTTATATATTTTGGATACTAACCCCTTGTCAGTCATATCATTTGCAAATATTTTCTCCCATTTAATAGGTTGACTTATCATTTTGTTGATGATTTCCTTTGCTGTGCAAAAATTTTAAAGTTTACTTAGGTCACATTTGTTTATTTTTGATTTGTTTCCTTTTCCTGGGGAGACATATCCAAAAAAGTATTGCTATGATTTATATCAAAGAGTGTTCTGCCTGTTTTCTTTTAGTAGTTTTATGGTGAATGGTCTTAAATCCATTTTGAGTTTCGTTGTGTACGTGCTGTCAGAGAATGTTTTAATTTCAGTCTTTTACAGGTAGCTGTCCAGTTTTCCCAGCACCACTTACTGAAGAGACTATCTTTTCCCCATTGCATATTCTTGCCTCCTTTGTAATAGATCAGTTGACCATAAATGTGTGGGTTAATATGTAAGCTCTCTATTTTCTTCCATTGATCTATGTGTCTGTTTTTGTGCTGATACCATACTGTTTTGATTACTGTAGCCTTGTAGTATAGTATGTAGTCAGAGAGTATGATAACTCCTGCTCTGTTCTTCTTTCTCAAGATTGTTTTGACATTTGTCTTTTACACTATGAATTGAGATTAATTTTTTCCTCTATCATTTGTCTTTTGATTTTGCTACTTCTTTCTTTCTTTTCTTTTTCAATAATTTTTTTATTGAGTTATAATCAGTTTACAATGTTGTGTCATTTTCCAGTGTAGAGCATAATTTTTCAGTTATACATTAACATACATATATTCATTGTTGCATTCTTTTTCACTGTGAGCTACCACAAGATCTTGTATATATTTCCCTGTGCTATACAGTATAATCTTGTTTATCTATTCTATATATACTTGTCAGTATCTACAAATTTTGAGTTCCAGTCTGTCTCCTTGTTTCTTTTTAATTTGGTATTTAGACATATTTTTTGGTAGACAAAATGATTATTATTATTATCTTTTTACAATTTAAAAATGATTCTAGATTTTAAATTAGAAAGGCTTTCTCTAACCTAAGGAAATGTTTTCTTCTATTGGCATAACAAGGTATGAAAATAAGATCAAAGCCAATATCTAAAAGTTCAATGTCTCCAGGTTAGCATGTTTCATACCAGCACTGGTGGAGGGCTAAATTTGTGTCCTCATTTTCCCATGACACTAGCAGAAACTGTAGTGCAAGACCTTTTCAAATACTTTTATGGGTTTTTCCTTTTTGAAACTTATGTAGATATTTGCAGCATATCTTCTTGAGAAGGTAATCATCATTTGCTAATGCAATTCCTCACTTGCCAATCTTTCTTAAATCAACTCTGCTTCAAATCAGCAGCCTACATTCCCACTATTCTTCTGAAATTGCTCTTTTCAAGAGCATCTATCACCTTCATGTTGCTTAAACCACTGGTCAATTCTTAGTCCTCATATTAGTTGATCTGAAATCTACATTTGTCATTGATCATCCTTCTCCTTGAAACATACTTCATTGGTTTCCAGGACACACACTTGCCTGCTTCTTCCCTACTTCATTGGCTACTTCTCTTCAGGCTGCTTTGCTGACTCCTCCTCATATTCCTAATCTCTTGACACTAGAGCCCCTCAGAGTCCAATCTTTTCTCTTCCCTAGCTACCCTCACTCCCTTGGTGGTTACTTCTGTTCTCAAAGTTTCTGCTTCTCACGTCTCTCACCTTTTGAACCTCCCAGATGATACCCAGATTTACATTTCCATTATGGGTCATTCCACTAACTCTAGGGTCATCTATTCAGATGCTTACTAACTGTCTCTTCAGTAAGTTCCTCAAATTTAACATATCTGAAACTAAGCTCCTATTCTTTCTCTTTCCGAAGTCTGTTCATAGTTTTCTCCATCTCATTTAACAAACTTAACTTCTCATTTGCTCAGACCTCTCTCACACCCAACATTCAAGCCCCAAGGAAATGCTTCTGAACTCAGCTTCAGAATATTTGCCTGAATACTCATCCCCATAGCCTTTGCCCTCATCAAAGCTGCCATCGCCTGGGTCACTGAAGGAGCCTACTCACTGGGCTCTAGGCTTTTATCCTTGCCCTCCTGCAAAGTAACTATCCCTTTAAGACGTAAGACATCACATTCCTCTGATTAAAATTTCACAATGGCTTCCCACCTCAGAGTAAAAACCAATGTTATTACACAGGCTGCCAAGGCCATTCATAATCTTCTACCTCCACCCTTTCACTCTGACCTCATCTTCTAATACGGCACTTCTCCAGACTCACAGACCTCCCCACTGCTCCTTGTTTAATAAGCAAGACACTCCCTCACTGTATTAATTTTCTACTGCAGCTGTTAAATATTATCACAAAATTAGTGATTTAAAGCAACACAAATTTATTATCTTACAGTTTTGTAGGTCACAAGTCTGACACAGGTCTCACTGGGCTAAAATTAAGATGTTCGGGTGTCTGTATTCTCTTCTGGAGGCTGTAGAGGTAAATCCATTTCCTTTCCTTTTCCAGCTTCTAGTGGTCACCCACATTCATTGGCTTTTGGTGCTTTTTCTCCAACTTCAAAGCAAAAATGATTGCATCTCTCTGATCCATATTCCATAGTCGCATATCCCTGTGACCATAGCTGGGAAAGGTGCTTTGATTTTAGGACCCAGTGTGGTTAGATTGGGCCCACTTGGATAATCTCTTCATCTCAATGTTGGTAACCTTATTAATATCTGCAAATTCCCTTTTGCTATGTAAGTTAAACACACTTAAGGTTCCAGGAATTAGGATGTGGATATCTTTGGGAGGAGGGCCATTATTTTGCTTAGCACGCTCGTCTTTTTTAATATTTCCTCATAGATCACTTTTCTTATTTAGATCCACCACTACCACTGTATTTCCTCTCTTACATTCCTATTTTTTTGTTCTAATAACACTAATTACCATATAATATACAGTGTGGTATATATTAATAATTGTTTTTTTCTGTCCCCCCTCATCAGAGTGTAAGCTGTGTGGTGTCGCCAAAGTTTATGTTTGTTTCATGCTCTACCTGCAACGCCTTGAGCAGTGCCTCAGGATAGCCTTAATAGATACTTGCTGAACGAATGGATCAAAGAAAGAGTGGGGATTAAAACCCAAGGATCCTACCTTGTTTCTAAGGTAGACTGTCAAAATCAAGGGATGAAATACATTTTGAGCCAGTATCCCCATGGATTGATTGTAGAATTTATAAATTTACTTTTACTGATGGACTTATAATAAGTAATGGAATTTACTGGGCTTTCACACGTGTATAGTGACATAGTGGATCCTTAGCCCTTATAATAGGGCCTTATTCATAACACAGGATATGATCTAATTTGATCTCAGTTGATCTCATTTGATCTATAGTTTATTGATTTCATAAATATCAAGTTGAGGATGATTCCTTCTATTCCTAGTTTTCTGAGTTTTCTGAGAGTTTGTACCATGAATGGGTGTCACACTTGGTCAGATACTTTTTAAGCATCAGTTGATGTGATCAGATGATTTCTCTTCTTTAGCCTGTTGATATGGTGGATTATACTGATTGATTTTTAAATATTGAACCAGACTTGTATCCTTGAAATAAACTCCACATGCTCTTTATATGTTCCTGGATTTTATTTTCTAATATTTTGTTAAGAATTTTTGCTTGTATATTCATGAGGGATATTTGCCTGAAGTTATAATTTTTGTACTATCTTTGTCTTACTTCAGTTTCAGGGTAATAGTGGCTTCATGGAATGAGTTGAGAAGGGTGCCTCCTCCTCTGTTTTCTAGAAGAGATTATGGAGAAGTTCTAGCTGGGGAAAGAAGGCAGGAAAGGGAAATAAAAGACATAAATTAGAAAGGAAGAAATATACTGTCCCTATTTGCAAGTGACATGATAGTCTATGTACAAAACTCAAGGAAATCTACAAAAAACTTCAAGAACTAAAAAGTGAGTTCAGGAATGTAGAATATAAAATAAACATTCAAAAATCAATTATGTTTCTGAATGTTAACAATGAAAATGTAGAAACCAAAGTTATATAAAAATACCATTTATATCCATTCAAAGTTAGTTGTAAATTTAATAAAACATGCAGGACTTGTATGCTGAAAACTACAAAACACTGATGAAACAAATCAAATGAAGAAACAAACCATGTCCATTGATTGAAAGACTCAACATAGTAGAGCATTGCAAAGATGTCAATTCTCCCCAAATTAACATACAGATCCTATAAATATCTCAGGGAGATTTTTTATAGATGTAGACAAAATTATATTGAAAAGTGAAGGAACTAGAATAGCTTAAACAATTTGCAAAAAGAAGAATGAAGTGGGAGAACTCACTCTACCTGAGTTCAAGAATGATGATATACCACAGAAACCAAGACTGTGGTGGTCCTGGTGAAAGGAGAGGCCCAGAGATCATTTGGAGAGAATAAAGAACTTAGAAATAAACCCAGACAAATACAGCCAACTGATTTTTTTCTAAAGGTGCAAAAACAATTCAATGAAAAATGAATAAACTTTTTAATAAACAGTGCTGGAGAAATTGGATGTCCACAAGCAAACAAACAAACAAAAAAAGTTTCAACATAAGACTCACATGTTATACAAATATTAACTTAAACTGATTAATACGTTTAAATGTGAAATGTAAAACTATAAACATTTTGAAGATGACATTGGAGAAAATTTTCAGTACCTAAAGTGAAGATTTATTAAGGACAACACAAAAAAACATTATTCACACAAAAAATGATAAATTAAACTTTATCAAAATTATAGACTTCTGCTCTAGGAAACCTTATTAAGAAAATTGAAAAGACAAAGGAAGACTTACAGACTGAGAGAAAATATTTGCAAGTGATATATCTGACAGCAGACTCACATGTAAAATATATAATGAACTTCCAAAAATCAATATAAAAATAGTAAATAATCTAATTAGAATATGAGCATAGAGAAGAAGAGAAATTTCACTGACAGGAGTACATTATGGCAAATTAGTACATGAAAAAATGTTTAATGTCACTAGCCATTAGCAAAATACAAACTTAGATAACAATGATGTATTAAGCCACACCTCTTAGAACAGCTGAAATCAGAAATAGTGACAATACCAAATCAGCATTTGGGAAGGATGTGGGGCAAGTGGATCTCTCATATATTGCTGGTGGGGATATAAAAAGGTATAGACACTTGAAAACAGTCTGGCAGTTTCTTAAAAGAACTAAATATACATTTATTATAAAATCCAGCAATAGTATTTCTGGGCATTTATTGCACATTTATTAGAAATTTATGTCTACACAAAAACCTGTACACAGTTATTTGTAGAAGCTTTATTTGTAATAGCCCCAAACTAAAAGCAACCAAACTGTCCCTTGGGAGGTGACAGTTAAACAATTTGTGGTACATCCATACCATGGAATTTTACTCAGTAGTGATAAGGAATGCCTGCACAACTTGGATGGATTTCAAGGACATTACAATGAATGAAAAAAAAACAATCTCAAGAAATCACATGCAACATAATTCCCTTTATGTAACATTCTTTTTTTAAATATTTTTTTATTGATTTATAATCATTTTACAATGTTGTGTCAAATTTATATAACATTCTGAAATGACAGAGTTATAGAAATGGGAAAACAGATTAGTGGCTGCCAAGGGTTAGGGATGGTGTTGAGCAGAGAATGTGAGCACGACTGTGAGGAAATAGCATAAGGGAGATGTTTGTGCTGGTGGAATATTTCTGTTTCTTGATTGCAGTCATGCTTATACAAATCTATACACCTAATAAAATGGAAAAAGCCAGTAAAGACTTGCTTTCAGATAAGTCTAGGTCTGGGGTAATGATGTAAATTGAATCACAGAGTTTGTCCCACCTGGAGGAAAGATATATGAGCATGCCTTGAAGATATTGTGGGTTTGATTCCAGACTACCACAATAAAGTGAATGTCACAATAAAAATGACACAGAACTATCCATGCACAGAGTAGTAATGTCCAATTTCTGATTATAATATTATACTATAATTATGTAAGATGCAGCCAGTGGGGAAACAGAGTGAAGAGTACATGGGTCCTCCTGATTACTACTTTTGCAATTTCCTGTTTAATCTATATTTTAAAATAAAAGTAAAAGAAATACATATTTTATTCCAGTGCATCATGGTTATCTAAAGAAAATACAGATGCCAAATATGCTTTTTAGAGATGTAGTGCCACTTATTTTGAAAACTATTTTTTATTGAGGAGAAATCACATAACATTAAAAAATAACTATTTTAAAGCATACAGCTCAGGGGCTTTTAAGTACACAAAGCTGTGTAATCATCATCACTATCTAGGTCCAAATCATTTCATCAGCCTGAAAGGAGACCCTGTACTCATTAAGCACTCACTATTGCTATCTACTCCCCTCTACCTGCAGCCCCTGGAAAGCCAGTCATCTACTTGCTATCTCTACTATGGATTTACCTGCTCTGGATATTTCATATAAGTGAAATCATACAATATATGACCTTTGTCACATGCTTTTTCACTTGGCATAATGTTTTCAAGGTTCATCCATGTTGTTGAATATATCAGTTCTTCATTCCTTTTGTGACTGAATAATATTCTATTGTAAGGTTGCACCATGGTTCGTCTATCCTTTCATGTTGATGGACAATTGGGTTGTTTCCACCTTTTGGCTCTTGTGAATAGTCTTGCTATAGACATATGATGGTGATTTAATACAAGAAAATAGTTCATGCTTTCCTTGTGGAAGGTGTAGAATCCATGTAGGTTATATACTGTGGGTTACAACCAGTAACTCTAAGCTTTTGTCATTTATTTGGGAAAGATGACCTGTCACTGTGGTTTTCTTAGTCATTCATTCATCCCAGGTGAATCAAATATTGGAGCACTTAGAGATAACACAGGCACTGACTGCTTATTTTGGGAGGAACAAATAAGAACACTTTATGAGATCAGAGACAAAATGTCATCATAAAAGCAATTGTAAATTATTAGATGAGAGTCAACATTGTTCTCATAAGTGATCAAGACATAAATATTTTATTCTTTAAAGGCTTCAAAAACATAAAATAGGGGATAAAGTTCTTCAACAATAAAACAATGTGAACCATGGAGATGCTTAATCTCTTGGGTTCAGTTTATTTAATATGTGGTCATCTTTGTGTCCTTAAATGCTTTAGAAATTAAATATATAACACTTTAAAGTCACTAAAGTCATTGTTTTCTAATCCTAGAACTAAATAACTCTCCAGAAATGTTTTTAGGCATAGCCAAGTAAGTTTACTCTTTCTTTGTACAGAACGAATCCAGCTCTCTTCACAGCCTTTCTTCCTGGTTAGCTGTTTCAATTTGAAGCCATTGCTTTCCCAGCCATGCCGCATGTTAGAACCGCCTAGTACGTTTCCTAAAATACCTTTGTCTATGCTGCCACCCGGGTCAACTGAATCAGAATCTTTAGGAACAAGCCCAAGCATCTTATTTAAGTAAAATTCTCAAGTGATCCTAAGATGCTACCAGGGTGAGGGAGTAATGATTCAAGCCAGTGGTTCTCAAACTTGGATGAACATCAGAGTCCCCTACAAGACTTGTTAAAAAGAAGCTGGGTCCCACACTTTGGATTCTGATTCAGTGGTTCTGGGTAGGGCCTGACATTTTACGTGATGAACAAGATCCCCAATGGTGCTGATGCTGCTAGCCCAGGATCCAATTTTGAGGACAATGAATTAATGTCCTTTTCTCTCAGTGACGATGAGTACTGGCCAAAGTCCTCCATATAAATACCTTGAAAATTATTCTTTTTACCTATTTTGAAGAATTTCCTTTAGCATGTTAATTAAGATGATGAGCCTTACAGTCAGAAGGCCTGATTAAAAATGCCCCTTCTTCTGTGTAACTTTGGTCGAATTTCTTATTGTTTTTTTTTTCTTTTTGTTAATGGAGGTACTGGGGATTGAACCCAATACCTTACAGTCCCTTATTTTTTAAAGCTCTGCTTTCTTCATCTGTGAAATAGGTATGATATGCTTGTTTTAAGTGTTAAATTTGATAATATATGTAAAGTGATTGACATACAGTAAATAGAACGTTTAACTTTTCTTGATAGCTTTCATTTCCAACTATCACAACTTTCCTTTATTCTAATTGGCTGTCAAATTCTGTTCTTCTTATTGGTTAACAAATAAGGAAATGTATGTTAAAAATCAAGAAGATAATTAATTTGGGAGTTCAGCTGAGGCTCTCAAAGAACTGACTGAGGGTATTTACTGGTTGTATGTAGTGGGTAAAAGCTTCATCTCTGGAGTCAGAAAACCCAGGGTTTGAGTTCTGTCTGAAACTTCTCTAAGTTTGTTTTCCTCTGTAAAGTGATGGTAATAAGAGTTCCTACACATTGAATTATTGTGACTGTAACAGAACAGATAATGCAATTCAGTGATTACAGTCCTGGGCATGTCTTAGGTACTCAATAAATGTTAACTATTATTAATCTGAGGGGTAGTTGATTCCTAACTGCTCCTTTAAATATTAACTCTCGTTTTCCTCTTTGAGCTGATGTGTTTTTACTGTTCTTTGAGGTATGTCAGGAAGGAATGTAAATTCCCCAAGGGGAATGCAACTCTGGAGAAGAAATTTGTTTACTGTTTCTGCAACACTCTTCTAAATGCAAGACTGAGAAGGAGGGAAGAGTTACTCTTCAGACACTAAATAACTTCACTATTATTTCCATTGCGAGAATCAAGAGAAGAGATGTTGAAACTCTTGGTCAATCATTAGTTTCCATTTCAGACCCTCACTTGGGCACTTCTGTCAGTGGACAGCATTACAAACAGGGCTGCCATCCCCCCTCTGTGACTTCCTGGTTGGGATGTAGGGAAGTCCTTCACATGCTCTCTGGCAGTGTAAGTGCAGACACCTCTATTCAAAAGCTTTTTTGTTTTTTGTAATTTTAATTTGATTACAGAATGGAAACAATCCCCAAATGCTCTGGATGTGATGCCAACTGATCTTGAGGCACAGCAGCATCTACAATAGTCTTTTCCACAAATATATTAACAGGAGGTGTTTCTTCATTCAGTTCGCAGGAAAGGATGACTCTGCTGCTGAGAGCACTCAGTCATGTTTCCTAAAGTTTGGTACACATCCCACGGGGGCTATGAAATATTTGATGGGTGGTGAATGGACAGGCACTTATTTTAATGTTCAGTGTTTAATATACATTAGGAAAAAGCACACATGCTTGTTTTCCCAGATACTCTTGTTTAAAGTAAATCTAAGATATGTGGAAAGCTTAAAATTTGAGGTAAGGAAATATTAGGTGAACAATAGTATAAGGGGCATGTATGCAGTTTTGATAAATACAGTGAAGGTGAATGTGATACAAATTCGGGAAATGTGTTGTAAAATATGCAGGCTGTTTGGTGCCTCAGGAGCTAAAAATGATCCATCTGTATATATCACAATTAGGAGAACATTTAGCTGTAGAGAATGAAATGGCTATGACAGTCTTTTCTAATTTTTCATTCATGTATGTTTATCTTCTATACCAGCTTTCGTTTACTTGTCACAATTCTCCCTGTTAAAGATTTTACTAATTATAAAAGAAAGATAAAAGAGGAAAGAACCAACACACATATTCAGTGAAAAAGAATGTGTAAATTTTCAGATTAATGGGTACTTCATTTAAGATGGCCATTAATATGACCAGACTTTCTTGTCAATTTATGAAGTAAGAGCCTGGCTCAAGCCATTATATTTTCACATATTTTATGTAGCACTGGAATTTATTTTGTAATTTAACGGCCAGATTCTTAATCTTATTGGATCCTGAAGGGAAGCAAAATTAGTACTGGAAAAAAAATAAATAAAATAAGTTTTCTTTGCTTATGTGCAAGTCATGCCAAGCTGTATGTTTCATGTAAGATTAATAGTAGAGTGTTTCAGTTCTTTTTTATCAGAAGCAAAAACTGGTTACTTTATCTCCCCAATCCAGGAAACAGAATGGAGTGATATATGCCACAAGTCCAGGCATAAAAGAAGCTCTTGAAAATAAGGCCTTCTAAGTTGAATCGGCCAGAAATGAGTCAGAGAACAAGTCATGGTGACAAAGCCATAAATGGCATCCACATTGCTACCATGGTTTCCAAGAAATAATATTCTCATTGTACTACCAAATGTGACTGGTTTATATGTCTGCCCTACTATTGTCTCTGTGAAGTAGTATATATTTTTTTCACTAAATTGTTTTCAACTTGTTTCATTTGTTCAACAAATATTTATTGAGCACCTTTGATGTGTCAGGCACTCACCGTTTCAGGTGCTGGTGATGTAGCAGTGAGGAAAACCACTGAAGCCCCTGCCCTCAAGGAAACCAGAGCTGTTTATGCGAACTATCATTGTGAACATGATTACCTTCCTACATTAAAATGTACTTCTTAAATATTCTTATTTTCAAGAGGTTCAGAAGTGATTTTAAACAATTAAGAAATGATCGGGAATAGAGTTAGGTCATAAAATTCAGTTAAACAAGTTTAGAGGTAGCGCACAAGAAAGAGAACTCACATTTAAAGACAACAAGAATGAACATTTAGAGCACTTGATATGCTCTGGACACTTTGCTCAGCACTCTGTATTTACTATCTTATTTAATATTCACATCTCCCTTATATAAATGGTACTATATTATCACCCTCATTTTATGGATGAGGACACTGAACTTAGAACAATTGAATGTCTTGTCCAATGTAATCCAAGCTTGTTTAATGGCATAAATAAGAAATAAAAACAAAAAGAAAGCAATCTGCCCCCCACCTTAACCACCATAGAACAGCTCATCCATCCTGGCAGGGGGAAAGAGAAAAAATTAGATTAACACAGAGTATGAATACAAGAGTAAAAATCAAAAAATGGTATATTTTAGAAAAATTCAGGGATCCTATTTCCATATTTTTTATCTGAGTTTGCAATATTTGTGATTGATCTGCCCCCGCCTCCCCATCTCTGACAACAGTTTGTCACATATTTCTAATCACAAATGCAAAATCACAGAAAGTCCTGTATTTTCAAGCCACTGCTCAGTGGAGGGCACTTATCAGCTTTGGCTACAAGGATTAGCCACTACTCGAGTGCTACTGGATACAAGAGTCTTCAAATGGGGATTCCAGCCATTCCTTTCGAATACATACTAGTTCTGAGTTTTGGAGAACATGTAAAACACGTATTTTTTCTTGAATTTGGAAAAGTTAGGGCAGAGAAGCCGTTGTGTTTTTCTGTCCTCTAGGGATTAAGACTTAATGTAGGGAAAAAAGCAAAGGAGACAGTAGATGCAAAGTGGTCTATGTGTGTTTTCCTGTAATAAAATCTCATTGCACTGTGTCTCCCGTGGAAATCTTCCTCCTTCCTGGTGGGAAGGGAGTGCTGGCATCTTCACGTGTGCTGAGTACCTTCTCCAGCTGCTTGTTTACTTTTCTAACTTGGGTACTTGTAGAAGTTACCTCCACTGTGGAATTAACAAGTAACCTCACCCAGAAAAGTATTCCTGCATTGTTTCTTGAATGGTTCTTCAACCACAACAATGCTCGTGAGTGGCTGGGAGTGTTAGGTTCTGTTCCGCTGCCACTTATGGGATTTGCTTTGAAATCTGTGGACTCTAGGTCTCTTACGTGTCTCTCCAGAAAGCGAGGTTTTGGGACCTAGGCAAGATCAGCACATGAAAACCTCCAAGAGAGAATAATACTTTCCTGTCTTTAGATCTCTTCATCAAGGATAAAGGTGAGTGAGTCAGCCAGACAGCTAAATCACAAATACTTGTCAGTTGCCTCCTATGTGCCAGGAAGAGGGGACAGAGCGACCAATGGCCGGCACAGCCCCAGCCCAAGAGAGGCTCTCACCAAGTGTGGAAGACCAACATGGAATAAGTGACTTTGTGTTCACATCAACAGTCTAAGGAGCCCAGAAAGTAGTTATTCCCACACATGGAGCAGGGGCCAATGATTTTTCTCATTCACTCTAAAGAAGCCACTGGCCCACAAGCGTATATTTTACTGAAAACAATAAGAGGGATTTTTATCTCACAGGACAGGAAACACCATTTCTCACCAAACCTGCAGACTTGATCTATATTCCCAAGTTCCTCACAGCCACAGAGCCACACGTTTTCTCTCTCTTTTGACTCTTCTCTAAACCTCTCTAGTTTCAGTCCTCCATTTCCAGATCTTTCTTGAATCCTTTCTCTCCTTTCTTAAATAGAACAAATTAATTCTGTTTCAGCTCTTTCTAACTTTCATAGCTGCCTCTAAAAACTGACATAGCAAGCAGCATACCTGCCAATTATCAGGAATTTCTCTCATTAAAATGCAAGGGAATGTTATGTAATACTTTTGATTTCCTCACCTATGTCTCCACCCACTGCAGTGTTTCCACCTCTTTGCAAAGCCTTCCCAATTGGTTTGAGAGTTCCCAGCTGATATTTCACATGTACTTACAAAGTGCTGTCAGTCACCAGATGACATCCTCCATCTGTTTGCTTTTCTGTTTTAGCCCCCTGTGGTTTTCCCATCTGTGGTGGATACCTTCGATGCCTACATAGTCACATAGTCCAGTGAAGGGGTCTTGGCTCTGCCTCCAGGATTTTCAGCCAAGCTCCCTCCTTTTAGACAGAGCTGCCAGTACACAGCCTGCTGATATTTGAGTGCCAGAGCAGACCCATAGAATGTGATGCCCCTAGGATATAGAATAAATTCTAAGAATATGTGCATAGAATATGTGCTGAGTGACATTGTGTTCATCGTGCAAGGAGAGAGAATGCTTTCCCACTCCTTTTGTCATCAGAGAGGTCATATGAACACTAGAGGGTTTTTCCATTGACAGCATTTTTGGACTAACAGCATCCTCTTGCTGTGTAGTCTCATTATATTCTTTGCTTCAGAGAATTAGGATTTAACATGCTATTACCTGAAATATGTTACTGATGGTGATAATCTTTTTAAAGATTATATTTGTATTACACATATTTTACTCATATTACTATCCACTAGAATGTGGCTTCCATTCTAGGCTGTCATTTTCCCAGGGCCTAGAATAGTATAAGAGCCATAGCAGATAGATAATAATTATTTGTTGATTGAATAAATGGATGCATTGTCTCTGTGTTGCAATCTACACTTTACTATATGTCATTAACATTTTGGATTATATACCTTACCTCCCTAAGTAGATTTTAAGTTGTCTTTTAAGCAAGGACTACATGGGGTAGGAAAAATTATTTTCTCTCTACACTTCCAGGTTCATGGCTAAGACCCTTCTGTAATAAAAAACATATTAACAGGAGAAAACCAAATAGAAATTTAATAACTGGTATAACTTCTGTATACATGGGAGATACCCAGGAAAACTGAGTAACTCCCCAGAATGACCCAACCTGCCACCTTAAATACTGTTTCCAGCTAAAGACAAAAAAAGGCATTTGGTGAGGAGAGCCTGGTTTTCAGGCAAAGCACAGTAAACAAAGGTATGGTTGTTATGAAGATTTAAGTCCATGTCTTTTCATTGACAGAGTTGCTAGAGGTTTAGTCACCCTCCTTTTCATGGTACAGAAAGGTAGACACCCTTACAAATGGAAATTTCCCTTATAAGTGTAAATTTCTCTTATGAAAGGGTAATTTCTACTCGGTTTTCAGAGTTTTTTTCTGTGTCTGCTGTTTCTTAAAAATAATCAGCCTGAAATAATCCTCATGTCAAAAAGGCATTTTTTAGGGTGACTTATTCTGCTCCCCTTCAACTATATCCTACAATTATTTTTGTCCTAATGTTAAAGATAAAGGGTCTAGATTAGGTAGTTATTAATTACCCAAATTGTACTTAGTCTAGGATCTTAAAAACTTCTACAGTCACTCCATTTGTCCTCTTAATTATTCATTAAGAGTCAGCTTTGTTGACAGTTTCTCCATGAAATGTCCGCATACTCCCATGCTCCACTTAGCATCCCAGGCTAAGTTCTCCCATCCTATCACATTGCATGTATCATGTTAACACTGCATTTCCATGTTGTATGGCTGTTGTCATTTTCAGTATTTGTGTTGAGGGCTGTTTGCCTACTTAGACTGTGAGTCCTTAGACTGTAACAAATATCTCTTTATCCATCTTTATGTCTCTGATAATGTTTAATAAGTGTCTGAACAGTGTCTCTGTTATGATAATATGAAAACTAAAAAACCTCCAAAAAACATTAAATGCTCGTGTGTGTGGTGCTAAGTATAAAATAATGCAAGTTAAGGGACCTTGTAACAGCTTTCAGATGCTAACGTTTGCTTCTAAGTTACTTGAGGGTGAAATTGATCTTCCTGTGGGATGACCAAGAATTTTATACTTCAGATCAGTAGGCAAACATTTACTGCACACAACAGTGGCATATATTTACATATAATATTTGCTCATGTGAACCTCAGTAACTAGAGGTGACTTCTTATCAATGCATTGTTTTGTTGGCTGGTGACTATGCAAAACTAAACCAGAGAAGGTGCTCTGTTTTAAATAAATATGTGGAGGGACTTCCAGAATGCGTGAAATAAGCAGACAATTGATAAGTATTTTTTTTAATTGTCACTAAATTTGAAGAAAATATTCATATGTGATTTATGCATAGAAATAACAAAAAAAAAAAAAGGCAATTGCTTGGAAAGGTTACTAGGAATAATCATCTTTTAAACTCAGTAGTATTTCCCTGCCAATTTTGAGAATAACACCTGATTTTCAAGTCAATTAGGATCTCTTTAGTTAATGCTTCTGTATTAACTTTTCAATAAATAGTTAGGTTTTATTGTTTGCTTGTTATATTTTGGAATCCAAAGATTCAAGAAGTCAGAAAGCCTTTCTGGGCCCCAGAAGCTGGGCATTTGGTGTATAACAACTTTTCAGGTTTCTCTGCGGGAAGGAGCAAGCCTTCCCCGAAACTGTCTCCACTGGGGGATCTCAGGTGTCAGAAGCATGGCAAGTAGGTTCTTATCTTGGCTGATTGCAGACCTTCCTTACTTCTGACTGTGCCATTAGTAGCACTTATGTCATATGTAATTATTGGTTAAATGTAATTTAAAATAAAAAAGAATGTGCCATTCTTTTCCTTAAAATCCCCCTGCACTTTTCCATTATGTAAGAATAAAATCCAAATTCTTTACCACGAGGTCCTATATAATCCACCTCCACATGCCCCTCTGGATTCACCATTCACCACCTTTCCCTCATTCCAGACATTCAAAAGACTTTAACCTTCTTGTTATGTCTCCAGCAGAGCAGCTCATCCTGTCTCAGGGACTTCACATGGCTTACTTAGCTAGGAAAATCCTTGCCCCAGGTCTCCGCATGATGGCTCCTTCTCTTCATTCAGGTCTTTGCTCAGAAATCTTCACAGAGTCTTCTCTGGGCACCATTACCTACCACTTTCCCTCACTTTGCTAAGTGACTTTCTAGCATAATATATGTATTATCTCTTCATGACATTTACCACTGTGACCTTTTATTGCTTATTGTTTGTCACATAATTTGTTTCATCTCCCTCTACTAAGAATGCCAACACCACAAGAGGTTCCTGTCTGTCTTGCTCCCTGCAGCACACATCACTCTTAGAAGAGTGCATGGCACATAGTAGGACCTCGGTAATATTTGCAAAGTATAGTCCCCAGACCTTATACTCTGTGAGGCAGAGACTGCCTGTCTTGTTCACCAGTCCTTATTTATTATTTTATTTATTATTTTGATAGTAGATCTACTTTTCTTGCACAATGCCTGGGATGTAGTTGGAAAGAATACTTTAAAAAAAATAACTAGAGAAATGAATGAATTCCATGGACAGATTTTGACTATAATTAAATATATGTATGAAAATGAGACTTAACTATGTTCTATACATTACACTACTATGTAACGGAAGAAATTTTAATTAATCCTGAGTTTCTATATGTTATTTCAAGGATTAGAAAATTATGGCCCTTGGGCTAAATTCTGCCCAGCACCCTTGTTTGTAAATAAAGTTTTATTGGCATTCAACCATGTGCATTCCTTAATATATTGTCTATCCATTTGTAAATAATGTTTTATTGGAACAGAGCCAAACCATTTGCTTATGTATTACCTATGGCTGTTTTCTTCCTACAGAGGCATAGTTGAGGAGTTACAGTAGAGACCAAGTGGCCTGCAGAGCTTAAAATTGGATATCCAGTCTTTTACAGAAGTTTTCTGACCCCTGTTCTACATCACAAAAGGAATATAGCATTAACATTGGGGCCATGGCAAGATAAATTGTGAGGCTTGTTGTGTGGGGAAAAGATGGCCCTCCAGGAAGCCAAGTAATCTCGGGCCCACGCCAGCTGGCAGAGAGCCTGCCTAAGCCATCTCTTGGCTTGGTACTGGGACATGCTTTGAGGTGACATTTTGCAGTACAGGCAGGGAAATTTCATGTCTTTTTTTTTTTTTTAATTCCCTGCCCCTCTTCATGTGAACAGAAAAATATTCCAAACCAGATGTATCTTAAAAAAGAAAAAGCACCTGAATAACAACACAAGTCGGCAGCCTCTGGATAAGCAAGTCTGGGTGCTGGGCTCATCTGCCTTCCGCGCCTGTCTAGTCGTGCTGGATGTGGCAGTAGCAGGAATGCTGGCAAAGCATCGCAGGCATTCTGTTTTCATAGAAAGGGAACTTCAGGCTCAGCCTTTTATATGCAGTCTATTTAGAAATCTTTCCTCCTTTTGTAGTTTGTTTTAGATATAAACACTACAAGTGTTCCCACTTGTGTAGGTGGTGAGAGGGGAGGAGCTACAAGTGGGAGGCTCCGCTAGGAAGCACAGAGGTTTGTCAGCCCTTCTGCTGTGATCTGCTAATTAAGGGGCTTTTGTTTTCTTCTGCGTGGCCTTGTCTCTAAACATGAGCAGAATTCTCCAGGGCCTTATCTTCTTTTCTTTTTTTAATACCGCAAGCCGTATCATGTCATTTGCTTACACGCACAACTCTAATTACATTCTGAGTCATCCTTGCATTTGTTCCGATACAAGATTATCATTTGCTGTGTAGTTGGGAAGCTCCACCTCCCCTTTGGTTCAAGCCCCATGGTCTGAGGGAGGGAGGGCCTCTTAGTGTTTAAATCTCTTTACAAAATGTAAAAAGATGTGCCCCCTCCTTTATCAAAGAGGTTTCTAAAGAATGAAGCACTCCATGCATGGGTTGTCTTTTCTTTAAATTTGGAGGCTCTGTACCTGAACACTTTTCTCTAACTCTTACATAGAAACACTAGAAGTAAGAGGTTTTCAGGTTTGTCTGGTCTTTATTGCCTGTCCAAATGTTCTGATTTCTTCCTGCAAACAAAAGAAAAGTTAATATTTAACTGAGAAAGTGATGAAAAACATGTAAAGCCAGATACATCCCAACTGGTAGCTAATAATTTCATCTATAATGTGTTTGGGCATGTGCAGATGTTTTCCTTTGGCAGTAAGTATTGGAGAGTAAAATATGTGTAATGAATGTTACATTTTTATATAAGCTGTGTGACTGTACAGGTCACTTACCGCAGGTCGACATTGGCAAGTATTGAAGCTCAGGTTTAACTATTGGAAGTACATGAAAATGAGCACAAGCATCAAACTGTCTAAAGTAAATCAGTAGCTGAAATATTAATAAAATGCAAATGAAATGTGATTATCCTGAGTTGTGAGTAATGTTTACATGAAAGTCAACAAACTCACTTGCATCAAATAGGTAAACTTACTATACATTTCTGTGGAACAGCTGATGATAATTTTGGAAGGTGGTGTATTTTAAAGTTTTGTTTTATGTGTGGTTTAACTCATTAAAAAGGTGTACACTTTATAGTCTATTTTATGAAAGCTGAATGAGTTGAATTATAAAACTAGACCCTAAAGATTATTGGAGGGTTACCATTACCAGAGAACAAATAAATATTTTAAAATCCCAGATTACATTTAATTTCTAAACCTTTAAAAAAGTTACAAGATTTTATAAAACATTTCAACACTGTTTTTGTCTTCACTATTAATATACAGTTGGCTAGATTAAAATCCAATGGATATTTATTGCAGCTAAAAATTTGCTGCATGCAGCAGACCTGACATCTATCTTATCTCAATTGACAGACATAAGAGGTAAGGATTGTATCCTTATTACTAATATCACCAGTCTTTTCTTTATTTTCCACTTTTATGCAGTTTTTAAATATCAAGAACAGAGCTGTAATAAACAGTAGTTTTAATATTTATAGTAATAATGAATAATTTATTGAATAAATTGAATATTTAGTAACTTTAAAATGTTAATAATAAAGTGAAGGCTTAATATTTTTTAACAAATGAATTGATGAATTTTAAATATTTTTTAGTTGTGGAAACCTATTTCCAAGCAAATTATTAGGTAGAAGCTTAATATGTAATCGAGATGCAAATTGAGGGACTAGAGGAGAACTGGAGTGAGGCCCAGCCACTCTTCAGCCCTTTCCCCAGAGACATCCTTCAAGGGGCCCTATGTGTTCAAAGGAATACAATTTTAAGATGGCTGCAGTGAAACTTGCAAATAATCAAATATTAGGTATGTAAAGTTGCCAATACCAATCTACTGGCAGACAGGAAAAATCATAACATTTGATAGTTTTAATATTATTTAGCAAGCTGATTGTAAGAATGTCCAAATTGTCATATACAAAACACCTTAAGAATATTAATGTGTAGATTACAGAAAAAAATGCAGGTTGCCCTAGACTCAAAAGTGTTGCTGCCCACTTATATTTAACATGACCCAAATATGTTAAGATAATAGACAATTTATGGATAATTAGTGACAAACTGTGTAATGTACCTATTTTCCAAATTATCAAATTTCATAATAGTGTACACTTATCTGTTTTAAATTTAGGAACATAAATTACATTGATTTCTTAATATCTCAAGCTACAATACAGTACAATATTCACTTAGAACAGAATTCATTGTTAAGGATAGTGAAAGGAAATATGAATTTTAAGGAGGCATTTTGATGTTTTCAAAAATTTCAAAGACTGTTGTTAGATTGACTCAGTTAATCTTTGTTTTTTATTTCTAGTATGTGACACTTACCAGAATTGCCATTTTCTTGTCCATATGTGCTGGTTACTTAGTATTTTAAAAGAGACTATCCTGTCTGTGAAGGTTAGTTCAGTGAAGACTAGATACAGTCATCCTTGAATCAATCCACTTTCCCAAACACACCTAAGCTGCAACAAAGCACAATGTGCTGACGGAGACTAATCATAAGAAAGCAGTGTCTTCAATTCCATTCATTCTGTGGAGCTTTCTGTCTGTCTTTAGGAGATGAATAATGCACAGCCATTTGATAGACTGATGGAATGAAGTCTCTAAAGTCAGGCCTTTTATGAAGTTATTGTTAACTTGCTTATTGTATTAGAAATGCAAGTTCTAATATTTTTTCCTGGCTTCTCAGCAGCCTGCTTTTTTTCAAGCCAGTTTGCCCAATCTGCACTTTGGAGACTTCTGAGGCTTGAAAAGTAGAAAAGAGAGGTGGTGACACAGTCCTCAGAGCTGGAAAGACAAGGAACTCAGAGAAGCTGGTTCCAGGCCTGGATGTTTTCATTCCTCTCCCTCCTCTGGTCTTGTCTTCAGTAAAGTCCTCTGTGCTTCTCCTTATACTGGCCATGGAGCAGAAGTGTTAGAGACAGGAAGGACAAGAGGGAGGGTGAATGAACAGGAGACCGGTGACTGTCCCTTTATTGGTGGCTGGGGGGCACAGTGAGGGACCACGAGACTATAGCAGTGTCAGAAAGACTGCTTCATGGGAGATGGCAGTGAGTCCTGTCACGGGGTTTCAGGATACAGACACGAGTCATGCTGCTAAGCACCTGCAACTAACAGAGGACAGGAGGCCACTTAGCGAGTTGTCTAATCAAATATGTGCTATGTATAGGGGGTCTGCTAGGTACGGTAGCCCCTGTTGTTGAGAAGCCTAAACCCACTGAAATAGACAGACATGAAAACAGATGCATTGTTTGTGTCCACTAGTTCCTGTATCGAGTATGAGTACAGTACCGCTCAGTGATGAAGTATGTTGTATCTAGAGCCAGACTGCCTGGGTTTGAATCTTGACAGCACCATTTCCTTGCTGTGTGACCTTGGGCAAATTCTATAACTTCTGCATGCTTCATTTTCATTACTGGTAAACTGAGGTAATAATAGTACCTACAAAATGGGATGATTGTTAGGAGTAAGCATGAGTCACATAAATTACTTTGCATAAGTCCTATTACATAGTAAATGCTAAGTAAATATTAATTATTCCTTGCAGGCAGTTCTGGGTTATAGTAATGGTTAAATGCTGAGCACTTTTACCAACTGTCAGGCCCTTTAGAAGAACCCTATATGCATTAATTCATAGAATATTTTCCAGAGACAATGATAGTTTTCCAACATGGCAGGTGAGGAAGCTGAGGCACAGAGAGGGGAAGGAAGTTGCCCAGCATTACCCAGTGACTAAGTGGCAGGGCCTGCACGCAACCCCAAGCACTCTGACTCTCTGACTTGTGCTCTTAACCAACTATGAACTTCTCTACAGCAACTTTCGTGATGTCTCCTCTTGTCAGTCTTCAAACCTTGTCTACTTAATTTTTTTCCCTGTGGTAGTCTTTGTGTCTCAACCCTTAATTCTTTCACACTAAATGAGTTGCCCCTTTCTGAAGTTCTGTTTCAGACCACCATTTGTCCCCATCCTAGCTCTAAAGCTTCGTGGTTAAATTGACTGTGACATGTAGGCTATGCTGCTGATCGAAGCACAAAGCCCAATTCTCTCCGCCCTCCCACAGGCCTGGTAACAGACCAAGGAATCCCACGTCTGCAGTCCTTCCTGCCTGTCTCCTTAGAAGCACCATCTCTTGAAGTTACAGAGCTTAATTGAATCCGACTATTTATTTTAAAATTTTACAACACGAAGAAAGGGTAACTTTAGACGGGGTGAAGTTTCCTATTCTAAATATCTTCCATTCAATTTAGCGACCTCCCTCTTTGATTTATCTGTGGGCAATCCTTGTTGGAAAAGCAAAAGGACATCTGGAACTTAAAATAATACTATGCACTTTCTTTTGTGGGTCATTCAGAGAGGTGTAAAAATGAGGCAAGCCCTGTTTTCTCAGGCAGTGACCTCTTACCTCACTTCCTGTTTTATCTATCATTGTCCCTATTAATTAAAATATTTCTGGTATTTTGGTTCAAGGCCAAAACACTGCTACCTGTAAGCAGTTGTGATGGCTCTTCCTCTCTTTTCCCTGATCTCAGAGGCCTGACCACTCAGATGCCTGGGCTTTGAGGCCATGGCTGATAAACATCAATTGCATGAGGTGGGAAGGCTCTGGCTTACCCTAACTTCCCTCTGTCCATTCTTCTGCATGGAGTCCAAAAGAGGAGTGATGAAAGAATGGGGAGGGGAGAAACAGAATTCAGGCATGCCTTTTCATCATCCACTTTTGCATAGTGGGACAGATTAAAACACGTATGAAACAAAACAAAACAAACTCGGCTTGCTTGACCCGAGTTCCCAAGAAGCACTAAGGATCAGCAGTGGGGGGCATGTCGACATAGGTTCCCCAAAGATACTGGTAGGACATGTGCATGAGAAAATGCACGCTGTGATATGTACGTGAATAAATGCATGCTCTGGTGCTCCAACTATACGGGGGCAACTTTTTGGTCAGTGAAGTGTTCTGAAGCATCCTAGTGCTAATGATGAATAATAACAAGGGTAACTCTTCCCAATCTGCAGGAGAGTTTTAAGGATTAAAACTTTTAATTTTAAGATTTTCTTTCTTCATCCTCTCTGTGTTTTTCATCTTTCATCTATTGTTTCTGATACCTTTATCTCCTCTCAAGTGTTAGCTGACAGAACAGCAAGTACATATTAATATAAGTTGGGAAGTGACCTCCCATATTTGTTGTACAGTTTGTACTTTATCTGGACAGATGGTTATGGTGCGATTTATCTCATCTGATAGCTTAACTACAATTCTTGCCAGTGAAATTGCTATTGCTTTGTGTATGGAATAAATCAGTTTGTCTGCAAAGAGGGCAGATATTCTGTCCCAAAAGCAAGTATTAAAATGACATTCCACTAAGAAATGTATTTAGTAACAAAAGGGTATTAATAAGTCTACCTTGATTAAGAAATATCAACATCCAAACAGATAAGCAAATACATTTTTATATATAGTAGGTCTTATTATATCTATTTTATAGATAAGCAAACTGAGGACCAGTGAAATAAAATAATTTTTAAAATGTTAAATATTTACTTTGAGACAGATACAGAATTTGAGCCCAAGTATTCTGAGTGATTAACTCTAAATCTCTTCATTATTTATACCCCTTCCACTTTTCCTTCACAAATTAAAATAAATTTTGATTAATGGAAGGTGGGGAAGAGGTTTAAATGAATGATACTTTCCTCTAAGTTTTTGGAGAAAATATCCAGAATAAATAGCCTTCTTTGGAGATCAGAATAATTTGCCATGCAAGTATAAAAATTGCTGTAAGAAAGCTATGTTCTTAGGAAACCTAGTCCCTGGAATCATTCCTGACTGGATAAAGAAATTTATTTCAATTAAAAAACATGTCAGAGGCAAAAATTAATTGCTGTTTTTACATGTTTCCAAATAAGTGAGTTCCTCACACAAACTGCCTCAGTTGAGGCTACTCTGATATAATAAAGATAATGATTTAAACTAGTTTATCTGCATTTTTGCTTATAAACAGAACCTCGTAGTGCTAGATTGTATTTCTTTCAGTTAAAGACCAAATAGGGGTAAAATATAGTCAATAGAGGAGATGGTTTAATATTTCAACACTAATGAATTAGGGTCCTGTTTGTGGCATTTCTAGGAAAATGACCGTATGCCATATGCAGTCTTAATCCTACTTTATTTTAGTTCTTAACTATATAAATATAATAATTGATTCCAGGTTTATGCTTAGAAAAAAAGAACAGAAAATTAATAAACACTCGTGAAGGTGAAACTGTCACTGTTTCTTACTGACAGTCAAGATAAACTAATCAACTAAAGAGACTGGTTCAAATAAATGATTAAAGTTGACAATAGAAGTGGAAATCCCACACTCAGCCCTCAATAAAGCTCTTAATTGAGAACTGAATACATATTGGAGCTAAGAAGTCTCCATGGCAGAGAGAAAGGGAAATTATTTTGTGATCATTATGTTTCATAAGGGACTAAAGCTCATATGCTTTGAGTTCACAAATCAAACTTGTGCAATTTTCAGGGGAAAAGGTCACTATGGAAATTAATTGTCCTGACCATAAAGTGTCCCTATATATTATTTTGTTTTTTAAAATGTCTTCTGCTGAATCTAATTCTGAAAGTCATGACCAAAAAAGATATCATAGGTAACAAAAAAATTCAAATAAACTCTATAAGTACATTTTAAAATTTTTTATGTTTCAAATAACTTACCAAATATTTTGAGGATTTCTCTTCTGCTCAAATACAAAATATCCCCTGTAGAAAATGAAATTAATATATGCTCAGTCTTTCTCTGATTACTGGGCAATAATTGAGAAACCAGTGGCAAAGAGGTGATTTTCTATCAGAAATGTACACAAGTACTACCTGCCCATTAAGTGGACACTCAGAATCTTTGAGGAAGGTATAGTTTGAAACATTTTATATAGTTTTTAAATTTAGAACCAAAAAACTATGCAAAAAATGCAATTTTTAATGTAACAGGTGGAAAGAGTGTAAGTTAAATAGTTAGAAAACAGTACTAGAGGGTAATTGTTGGTCGTATTTTCCAAAGATGATTATAATAGTATTGTATGTGTGTATATTTATAGTAGTATGTCATAAGTAGTATTATGTCTTACATGGCATCATCCCATAAAGAATTCCCTTCTCTTTGAAACTGAGTCATAAAAGGCAATTCAGTTTTCATCTTGTTCATTACAGTATTCTTGCTTGGATCTCTGAGCTGCTATTTTAGAGGTCCAACTATCTTAAGGCCACCATGTTGTGAGGAGCTCAAGCCACATGGAAAGGCTGTATGTAGGTACTCTGGTTAGCAAGTCCCCATTTTTGAGTCATTCCAGCCCAAGCTGTAGCCACATGTGCGAACAAGCCTTCAGATGATTCCAGCCCTGGCTCAGTAGGTTACCTCCAGATGTGGAGTTAAAGTCCCAGACATCATGGAGTAGGAATAACTCATCCCTACTGGACCTTGTCTGAAATCCTTAGGTCTGGGAGCCTAATGAGCATAGCTGAATGCCAAGCCACTAAATTTGTGGGTCATACATTAGAGAAACTTAAACATTTTTGCAGGGCTTACTATAGAATCGATCACTATGGTATCACTGGAGAGTTTGCATTAGACATGTGCACTGACTTCCAGAAGCTGTCCTTCCAGTAAGGCTCATGATATGGATAGAAGATCATTAAGTGTTGGTTTTTAAGCTTCTTTCTGTCCTTATTAGATAAATATTTCACTTTAACATAAATTAAGATTCAATAAATGTAACTTGAAGATTGCATAGATCTTAGTACTCCTTTGAGCAAAATATTTATTAATAAGGATTTTTCTACCTTCCAAATAGTGTTTGTAAAAATCCTCTGAGCCTTCCTAAATTCCAAGTCAACCACGAGTCCAAAATACCAAAATAATACATCATACAGTTTATGTGATTCTAAATGTTTGAAATTTTTCTGATCATTTAAAAATTGTAAAAATCTCAGTGAATTCATATTTTTGGGAATTAAGGCAGGAAGCTATTTTGTAACTCTATACTACTTAACCTGTCATGTTTAGGCTGTAAGTTTAAATCCAGATGTTTCTGAAAGCTGTTTGGAGCTCAGCTGACTGGTGGTCTTCCAAATGTTAAATGAGTCAGCAGCAGCTGTTCAATTCACAGCAGTTTGGAATTTCTGCAATAAAATCCATCCCAGAGTCTTCCTTTCTTAACTGATGAGCAGAGGATCTGGACTTGAATGAAACAGGTACAGGATCATTCTTAAATGTATGAGGGGTTTTGCTTGTTACATTATATATTGGTTCAAACCTAATGGAAAACAGAATAACAGTAAACACAGAGAACATAACTATTTTTTATACTCTTTGAAGTAATCCTACTTCTGGGAGTCATTCTGAGGGAAATAATTGAAAAGAAGGAAAAAGTAATATACACGACCGTGTTCACTGCAGGTATCATAACAGGAACACTGTGAACAATAGATATAATTATTTACTTGGTATGTACTATGAGACCTTGCATACATGATCTCTAATGTTAAAAAAAATCTGAAAGGTGAACAGTGCTATCCATAGCATTGAATGAGGAAACCACATACACGCTCCCACAAGCAGAAACTGGCAGAACCAGCAGACACACCAATGCAGGATTGGATGATGAAAGGCCATGTCTTCAGCGACAACACGACTGTAGCTGGTAAAAATCATATTTTGACAAGAGAAAATCCCTATGAAATGTTGAATGAACAAGCTTATATACCTGAAAAATTATAGCAATAGAAAATAATAGCTAATACTTTGAGCATTTAATATGTACCAAGCCTAGAACAGACAATGTAAAGGTGTCATTTTATTGTATCCTCTCAATTCTGTACATAGATGCTGTCCTCATTTTAGAAAAGTTGTACATATTACAGCCCTACTTTGTGTGCGGAGAGTACTGGAGGCTGGATGTGTATTTGTAAGTATACGTGTAAAACCACTGACAGGAGCACACCCAAAACATTCATAAGGCTAAGGGTTCGTTTTAGTGCTGGAATTGAATATTTTTTACATTTTGTCTTTTATGCCTGTTGTTTTTATTGTACAATACAAGTGTGTGCCATTTTTATAATCAAAATAATATCAGCTTTATTTTTTAAAGAAAAATAAGTATGTCTAGACTGAGGGCAAACGCCAATAAGCAGGAATGAAATGGCCACGATGGGGACTTGACCATGTTAAAATTTCCATTACTTTTCAAAATAAGTGTCCTCAGGGGAGATAAATGTGAATAGGCCTTTATAAATAGTAATGGAATCAGTAGATAAAGGAAACCTCAGAGAAATATTTTGGACCAGTTTTTTTCCTTTGGTAACCACATTTTACCACTTACAGTTACCTTTCAACAAGACCAGTTGTGAACCCGTTTTTATCGTGTGGTTGTCAGTTACTTCACACCAATTTTTATTTCTTATTTCCTTTCATTCTACCTTTGTGGATAAGCTGATGTTGAAAGCACTGATTGGTGAATTACAGACAGAAATTAGGTTGCAGTAGTCCACAATCCTCAGATGATTTTATTCTTTTTATTCAAAAAAAGAAATACATTTAAAAAATTTTATTTAAGAATTACAGGAAGGATGTGCCCATGTTGGTTCATCGATTGTACTAAATATGCCACACTGATGAGGCATGTTGAAGGTAAGGCAGTATATATGTGTGGGTGGGGAGGGCTACGTGTGAACTCTGTATTTTGTGCTCAGTTCTGTTGTGAATCTGAAACTGCTCTAAAAGGATAAAGTCTATGTAAAAAATTACAGAAAACTAAGTTATAAAACAAAAGGTGAATGGGTGACCTAGGTTTGCAGAGTATAAAACCAGGATTAAATGCTTTTGGAGCTGATGTAGCAAAGAGAGCAGGAAGGCATGTGAGAGAGATATTAGGGAAGTTATGACCATATGCCACAATATATATGAAATAACTCTGCAAGATCTTAATATCTATCCCAGTGTGTTTACATTGGGCAACCAGAACTTTCCAAAAGTCAAAACCTAATCATGCCATTCTCCTGGTTAAATGCACCAGGGGCTCCTAAGTACCCTCAGAATGAAGATCAAACTCCACAGCTTACCAAGCTGGGCTTTGCTCACCTCTCTAGTTTCATCTTTTGCAATTTTCTCCACAGTTCTCTATGTTCTACCCCTACCTAAACCGTTCTTTTACAATATCGTGATTTATTCTTCTTCCTTGACTCCATACATTCTATTCTGCAGCAATTTCCTTGTGTCTCTCCTGAATAAATGGATGGAGAGATGGACGATTCATAAGTAGATGTGCTATAGGTCCTGCTACTCAGTAGGGAATGGAATTTGATAGGAAAAGAGACTAACAAGATGATAGAAAGGTACTGTCAAATTTTGAAGGACATCAAAAATAGTAATAATAAGAAAATGGTTTTGAACTCTGCAGTTGCATTATGAAAGGGTGAATGATCAGAAGCTGGGATGGTAGTGTTGCAGAAAAGCATGTGACAGCTCAGTGATATAGCTTAGTTGTGACAGCAACCAGGATCCGGGCAAGAGACCAAGCAGCCCTCAGAGAGTTGGAGAACTCAGGTCTATTACATCAGCGGGCCCAGAGGAGTTAACACTCCCAGCGATGGACCCCATCTGTAGGTTTATACAGGCTTTTATAGGCTGCCAGTTTACACTTTGCAACATCATATGCAAATAAGGTATAATAAAACTTGACTAATTAGGAACAAGCTTTGTAGAAATGGACCAATCAGGAGTGAGGGAAATGGACTAATCAGGAGTGATAGAAATAACCAATCAGGAGTGAGCTCCATACAAATAAAGCACTACAAATGGGCCAATCAGGAGTTAGCTCAGGGAATCAATAGAATTTTAGGGGTGAGTTCCACTTTCCTAGAAGTAAGCCCTTTCAGAGGCAAAAAGTTAAGATAAAGCCACTGGACCAGGGAACCGGATAGTGCTGTCAGGAGAGTAGAGGACCTGCTGGTCTTTTTCATGGAGCTTCCCACCTCAGTAGGGAGAGTGGCCCTCACAGCTCTGACACTTACCTAAAGTAATAGGGTAATAAGGTCAACAGATGAAAGGATGGGGAAAGCAGCTGGAGAATCAGGTAAATATACAATTCTGAGGGGGAAAGTCATAATAGCACTTAGGCAAATAAAATAAAACAGGTCTTCACCAAAGATAACACTGGTATTTTAGAACTGAGGATTTTACAAGGGTGCTATACTCAGATAATAAGTATTATTGAAAAAATATAAACTTATGACTGAAAATGTTTCTGTATTTGTGGTATATGGAGACTTTGAGTAATTTCCAATATTGCATAAAATGAGAATGACTCCATTTCCATCTTTTCAAATAAGAGGAGGAAAGTACAGTCCTAAAGCACTTCAAAATTTCTTAATTCAGATGCAGGTAAAGAACCCTATTCTGTCTTCCATTCATTGGTGTATTCCACACGCTTACAGGTTATATAGTACAGATTGTGTTAGAGAATTCAGTCTAATTACATATTAAGTCCAAGATTAGTAAACCTTACAATGAAGGTTCCAACCATATAAAAATATACACTGGTACTTTCAGGCAAGATACATACTGCATAAGTCTATTTGTATTACATAAAGGAATGACTTGATTCTTTTAAGTCTGTTTGGTTTTGCAAATTAAGTGAATCCCATTTAAAAAATTAAGTTCCATTTTGAAAATAAAGGCATTAATCATTTCCTTGAGGAATCTGTTAGGTGCCAAGAGCCCTCTCTATTCAGAGAGGTATATTAAATGATATTTGCTGATCTTTATGTCCATGTGGCATATTTTCTTTTCTTTTAAACAACTTGAGTCTGGCCTTGTGTTTTCAATTGAGTCATTACACATTTGTAAGCATTGCATTTTGTAATAAGTAATGTGAAACACTCGTTAGCATTTATCAAGTAGATCCTGCCTTATGATTTATTTTGTGACTTTGTACAGCACAGGGAGCTTCCTGGTTAGTATTAGGAATATGTGTGTGCTGGTAGTCATGCAAGCCTTAGCAAAATAAGTGGAAATCTGGTTCTGTGAAAACATGAGAAATTTCATGTTTGCTGAGCAAGAATAATGGTCTTGTAACACAGAACATGTGGATATATAAACAAACACATATTTATGCCTAGAAATAAAATATGCTCACTGGGAAATTCACATTCTCTTAAAATACACACTCCTCTTACATTCTCATGACTTTATATTAAGGAGTCTTATGCACGCAAATGAGTACAACGCCTAGATAACTGGACACCTCAAACCAGGCGATGACCAGCTGTCGTGCTAATGGTGATAGGGAAGCTATTTAGATTCTTTATGATGGAAAATAAATGGGGCAAAATTAGAAATCTCCAATTAGCCAAGTATTCCCTTCTTTAAAAAAAAGACAAACAAGAATCATTGGCATGCTTTCTGCCTTCGTTCTATAAGGAAATGTGTTATTTCATAATATTAATGCCCGTGTGTATGTGTGTGTGTGTGTGTGTGTGTGTGTGTGTACATGTACATGTATATAATTTGGCTTTCAGCATGTGATGGGCTGTAACTGTGAACTGAGAAGGCTACTTTACCTCTCTGAGCTTCAAATATCTGTATGTATGAAATGAGGATAATGCTGCCTTCCTCATAAGGTTGCTGTGGTGACAATGAGACTAGATTTATTAAGCACCTAATAACAAAGTCTGGCACATAGAATTATGTTTAAAAAATTACAACAATTTAAAAATAATTTTAAACATTTGCCTTCCAAACTGTACCCAGCAAACCTAAGTGACATTCTTAGCACTATATAGCTTATGAGTAATCAGATGAAGACTGTTTTAAAATTACTTTTAGATCCCAGTGAATATATCTCTTGTGTAGAAGAATTTAAAATAATTTTTATAGATGTTTCTCCCTCAAGTTGGTGAAGCGTAACTCTCCAATCTCAAGTGTTGTCTTTCTAAAAAGTACAGTATTGGAAGGGGGAACAGAAGGGGACTTTACAGCAGAGAAACCCGACAAGCACTACTGCAGCCAGGGATGAAAATCAGCGTCAACAGTGGTAAGTCATGTTGACAGTGTGTCTGCTTATCGGTGTTGTGAAAGTAACACAGAATGGCATTGTTTTCTGTGGTCTCCTCCTCAAAGCCTATAACCCCAGTCTAATCATTATAGAAAGAAACATCAGAAAATCTCATTTTTGACACTGTGTACAAAATATCTGACAAGCACTCTTCAAAAATGTCAAGGTCATCAAAAAAGGCAACAGGAGCCTGAGGAGACATGATGAGGAAATGTCATGTGACATTCTGGATGGGATCCTGGACCAAAAAAAAAAAAAAAATAACCAACATTAGCTAACCCTAAGGAAATCTAAACAAAGTATGGGCTTTAGTTAAAAAAAAAAAAAAAAAGAATAAAGAAACAAAAAACCACAAACAAATCCTGGTGAAAATGTGTACTGTCTTGGATTTGATAGACAAGCTTGATTATGTTATGCAATGGATTTCTCTAGACTTTAAGGAAGACATATCAGCTAATTCTGTTGTAATGTGAATAATTCTTTCAATGAGAATCTGAGAGCAGTTCTGCTGGGCAGGGCCTCCTCCTTCAGAGAGTTATTTGAAAAGGAAAAGATCTGCAAGAGAATATATCTTAGCATCTCAGATCTGAAGAATTCTTAAAAAGCTTCCTGAAATAAGAGAGATAAGGCTTTTCCTACCTGACATAAAAACCTGGGACATATCCTAATGTTTATGAGAGAGGTGACAGTTATATGCAAAAGAGATCGTACTTTGGAAAAACGAAGTCCTATATGAACATATAAAAATGGATTTCCCAGGCCACCGAGGATGCATTAAGTGCAATCTGATGTGTTTTATTACCCTTCTACAATATTGCAAGTGAATACAATTAGGAAATTTGCTGATAGCACATACCTACCAAAACATTATAGCCTCTGTGAATGCCATTATTCCAGGCCCTTGAGGCTGCAGGATTATAATTTTAGTAAGAAAAATTAGGATATAATTTTTTTCCCAAAATATATTAATTTCCTTTGTCTATCATTAGAAGGGCTACAAGTTGTAACAGAACAAGAAATCAGAGCTATATCATTTTATTGAAATATTTACTATAAAACAAAATACCCTCTAATTTTCATTATATCAAATCAGATCTGTGAAGTATTCTAGTTTGTGAATATGGGTATGGCTTTGACTTGTCTATTCCGTAACAGTTGTAATGAACATCACGTAGATTGCACGCAGGTCAGTGGTGAAAGTTTCCCTGCTCATTTCAGCTTACAGGAAGTGCTTAAAGGCACCACTTAAGCAATGCAGCAAAATCTGCGTCATGTTATTCTTTTGTATGCCTCATGGAAGTTATTCTTAAGATGTGGTACAGTGTTATCCACATTGCCTGATGTCAGATCTCATTGCATGGTGACTCAAGACATACCTGTTGTGTGTTAGAGAGGAACTTGAGAAGTATAATTTGAAAAGCCAGAAATCTAGCTTGGCTTTCCAAAAAAGATTGTAGTGATAAAATCACATAAATTAGGAATGAAAAAACATTTTAGACTTTGGCCAATTTCAGGCTGATTTGTGGGCTGTTTATTGTCCTTTTTATTTTTCAGAGATGACACAGTTAATGGTAGTGTTCTCCAACAGTGTGAGAATGGTTTTTCCTTAAACTTTTCTGCAAAGATATTCTTTGGATAAAATAAAGTCTGTCCCGGAGATTTCCTGTGTAAATGATTTATAAAGCCTGTGGTTAATCAAAATTTGCTCTCCAAGGTTGCATTCATTAATTTATTCATTCACTGAGTACTTATTGACTGGCACCATGCATGTCAGCATTGCACTGAAACTCTAGGGATAAAGGTGAGCAAAAACAGACATTATACCTACCCTCATAGGGCAGTCTAGTGAGGAAACGGATATTAAGCAATGGACACACAAATAATTCTAAGGTAACACAATAAAGTAGAGATACAGAAGAGACAAACACAGTAAGAGTACAAAATAAAGGATGGACTTGGTCAGGATTTGAACTGTTCAGCTACTGACAGCTATAGACACACACATTTACAAAAAAAGAAAAAAAAAACAAAGTAAAGAAAAGAATTAAATGAAAAAAGAAAAGAAAAGAAAAAAAAGAACGAAATGAATGAGCCCACCTTGTCTATATTTTATGCCCATCTTTTTGTTTTTATCAGGGAAACCCTAGCGTTTTGTGGTTTTACTTCCCCAAGTAACAAGTATTTGCTCTGGGTTCCTCCAGTTTCTCTATTGTAGCTTCATGAGCACAACCCAAGATTATTGTTCTTTTTTTTTAATCACCTGAATTTGACTGAAAACTGACAAAAATGGGGTAAGGGGAGGGGAAAGAAACTGGTTATCTATACAAAACCCATGTGGGGCCAATTCAGTTGAAAGGTTTCCTTCTAATTACCACAGGCCTCATGTAAGATTTGAGGAATTTATATTTCAGGGAGGATACAGGTTCCAGAAGTGGTTTAGAATTCTTATTTTCTATTGCCAAAGTGGCTGAGATTCTCTTAGTTATGAATGAGCTTGTCGGAGGCTCATCCGGCTCAGCAGCACCGGCTCCTGCGTGTGTCTAGCGGGGCAGGGAGAGACTGTGAACTAACTATACTCCATAAACCTGTGGGCAAAGACTTTGCTAATATTTTTGCTACTAATATTCATAAAATTGCTTTTACAAATAGAAAACCCAAGTGAAATGTGACATTTACAGAAATAGATTAATGGCTACATCTACACAGATTAACTGGAACAGCTGTTTTGATTAAAGAGACCTGTCAGTTCAGCACAACTGCTTGAATGACTTTTTCAATTTGATTTTATTTGATCTGATCTAAGTACTGTATAATACCAAGGTAAAAAATGTACCCCATTTCTCAAAATTAGAAGCATGGACTTTAACGTTGGAGGGAAACCTGAAGGTTACCTAACCCCACCTCCCAATCAGCACAGGAACGTTTTTTTCCATAAATTCTGTTCCTTTCGATTCACCTCAGCATGATTACATGCAGCAAAGGAGAACCTGCTGGTAGGCAGGCAGGCAGTTTCATTCTAATGCAGTTATGAATACTAGGACTTATTCTTTTGCATCCAGTTGTAGCTTCTATTCCTTTCCCTTTGGAAAGGATGTCTTTCTCTCTTCTACACAAATGCCTTCAATTACTTAGTATGGAAGTAATCCTAGACAACTTACTTTCCTGAGCATCAGATTCCTCATCTGAAAAAAGGAACCAGTGGTATTATTTCCTAGGGTTTATGCAGGAGTTAAAGCCGACAACTTACTTAAAGTGTCTCCAGCACACAGAAAGCACTGCTTTATCAATGGTGCAGTCAGTATAGTATCGTTACTGTTGTGCTGTTATTTTACCTCCCTAACATCTCTGTTTGCCCAGCTATGCATTCTTTGCCTCTTTATTTGTTCTTAATATACTTCGGTCTATTTTACCTTAAATTGTAGAGCTGAACACGGTACCACCCATGGTCCTAACAATGTAAAACACCATGCGACTGTTTCACTTATTGGTCTGGACATTTTACTTTTCTTTCAACATAAATGTTACCCATTCTTAGTGTCTTTATCACACCATTGGATCATACTATCCCAAATAATTCCCTAGGTTATTTTCTTCCTTTCTTTGAAAAGGCCAAAATTTTATTTGTATAAAAAAAGAAGAAAAACTCTCCAAACCTGAGATGGAGGTGGGGGTGTCGCTGGAAGTCAGAAGGACAGGGAGAAAGCTTGGTAGCCTACGTTGGTGAAGACATCCAACCTGCAGCTGTTGCCTGCGGCTGTCAGGATCTTGCACTTGGGCTGATGCTTGCTGGCTGAGGCTGAGGCTGAGTCTTAGCAGCCCTGGGAAGGAGCCAGGCACCTGGGCCTTGATCTCCTCACTTAGCTGCCACTGGCTGACGCAGTGACCCTGGCTGCTGATAGAATCAGGTCCTGGTAGAAGGTGACGTGCTTCTGTGGTGCCCGCATAGGGAAGATGGTGGTGGGTGTGGAGGATCGGAGGTGCCAGAGGGTGAGCGCTGGGCCACCTACACCGACAATCCAGTCTGAGTCAGTTGCCAAACATCCGATCCAGCGCCCACTGTGGGGCCTCGAGCACTCCTCGTGCTTGTAGACCTCCATAGTCTGGACCTCCTTGGCCGGGCGGAGGTCCCAAAGCCGCACAGCCCCATCCTCATCACCTGACAGCACCTCGGGGCTCCGCTCCCGCAATGCCAGGCAGTGGATGTAGTCGGTGTGGCCCCGGAGGGCCCGCCTGAAGGTCCCCATCTCAAGGTCCATCGAATGCAGCTGACAGTCTCCCCCAGCCAGGAAGAGGGATTTCTCCTTGGGGAGGAGAAGCAAAGCACTGACCTCAGGTACTTCCAGGCTGGTCCTGTGTGGGGGCTGATGTAAGGAGCAACAGCTCCTTACAGCCCTTCTTGAGGATCCCTGCCCAAAGCCAGGCCTTTGCCTCCCCATCCCCAGCACCGAGCAGATGTCGATCAGTGCAGACCATGCTGTAGACAGGCCCATCATGGGCTTGGAAGGTCCCCAAGGGCTTCTTACTTTCCTCTCTGTCCTCGGAGCTCAAAGCAGCAGACAAGCTAAAGACGGCTATCTGCCCGTAATTGTTGCCAGCTGCCAGGAACAGGGTGAGACTCTCTGGGAGAAAATGGTCCTATGCAGCCCGGGCAGAGCCGTAAATGCTTCCGCCTGAGCCGGAGGCCCCGCGTGCGGCACAGCTCGCTCCACCTCCGCCACTAAAAGTCCCAGAGCGCCCCGCGCGCCAGGCAGCCCCACGGGTCCGCCAGCGTCGAAGGGCGTCTCCCCTTAGCGGCGCCCCGCCTCCCAGCACCGCCGCCGCGCACCCCGCGCCCCAGGAGCGGAGGAGCCCGCCAAGAGGAACCCAACACTAGGCGGCGCCCACCGCGGCCGCGCTGCCCCAGACCCCCACCGCCACCCCCACCCCACTGGGCGGAGCCGCCTTCCAGCCGCCTGCCGTCTGTCTTCCGTGCCCGCGCTCCGGGGGGGTTCGTCATGTGAACAATTTTACACCTGTCTTTTCTCATATATCCTTTTGGTTTCATTTTAAGCTAAAAGTAAGACTTTTAATTTATCTACATTAAATTGTATTTTTCTGAGTGGGCTTTTTGTTTTAGCCTATTTAGAACTTTAAGAATCTTTAACCTGTTACCCAACAAATTATATTTTAATCATAACTTTAGGTCATCTGAACATTTGACAAGTCCCTTTTCTAAATCTTCAGTCACACCATGATTGTTGACTAGGATGTAGATGAGAATTAACATTTCAACATTGTATTTATAATCCATCAGAGGAAATGAAGCCCTAACATACGGCACCAGTGGTGGGGCTCCAGGGCAAGGGATTGAATTTGGGTATGATTCCTCCATTATAACCTTTAACAACCAGTATTCAGGTAAATTCCTAAATCCTTTGATTTGCCTTGATTTTAGAAATTACTTTCTTAAATGTTTTCTCATTCTTACCTACACAAAATGTATGCAACACATCAGGCCTGGCAGGTTTAGGGTTGTAGCTGAGAGAAGCAATAGATGACACTAACATTTAGTAACATCAAACCCTACATTTAGAAGGAAAACCAAAGAGATTATTATTTTCAGGCATAGAATCCAGCTTGTCAGTCTCCATGGAGCTGGTTGACAGACTCCTAGAGGCATATCACTTTAAAAAAGGAATTAATAAACTTAAAAAAAGGAATTAACATTCTCTAGTGACAGTGGACACTTTTGAGATTCAAAGGGTGGTCTATTAATAATTTCATCAAGTCATTAGGCATAAACAAGACTATAAGGGAAATCCTCATTTTCCTGACTCATATTTTATGCTCAGTAAAATGGATATTTAAGTAACTGAATTGCACTTTAGAATTGAGTGGAGATTTAGAAGTCACTTTGTTCACCTTTTCTCTGCATACAAAAAACATGTGACTCAGTCCAACCTCTCACAGTCCATGTTACAACACCCCTGAATTAATGATTTTTCAGTCTGCTCTAATGAATGCTTTCAGTGCTAAGCATGGTGGCACTACCTGGAGGGGTAGTGAAAAGGCTCCTAGAGGGTTTAGCAGCTTTATGTATTACAGTTCTCCTAGATAGAAGTCCTTCCTGGAACTTGTTTAGGAACTTGTTACAACTTGTCCTAGCAATTTGTAAGTTAAATTGGTGTCCACTTGGTAGTGTCCCAGCTATTTGAAGACAGTTATCTCATGGGCAGAGTTAGATGAGTGATATGATGGCATGAATACCACAATGTACCTTTCCCCAAAATTGCGTTTAAAATGCTACCAGTTTGAGAGGCATTTGTGTTTAGGATCAGGTCCCCCTAGAGGTGTAATATGGTTATCTGAATTGTTTTTCCTGGCATATGACTGCTACTGGCAAACTCAGTGGATGCTATATTGCATTTATTTGGAAATGGAGATGCATAGTGAGTGGACAAAGAGTGTAGACACCTCAGTCAATGTGTATTGAAGTGAAGTATTTAGTCACTTGCTTATCTTTTGGTGAAATTCTCTTTATACTCTTAAAATATTTCATGTTGAAATATTTAACCGTGCCGCACTTCCTTCAACAACTTGTCTTAATTCTTTAATATGAGATCAAATATTAACTTTTCTGGGAAACTTGCTTGAACTCTACAGTGTTTTGCGTCCTCTTTTATTTACTGTTCTAGCTCCCCATGCACTGTGTCGTCGCCTTCTTCTTTTTTGTTTCTTTTATTGGGGGTAATTAAGTTCATTTATTTATTTACTAATGGATGTACTGAGGATTGAACACAGGACCTTGTGTACGCTAAGCAGTCACTCTACCACCGAGCCATACCCTCCCCACTGCGTCTTCTCATCCTCATTATCACACTTATCACACTTTTCACACTGTGTTTGTTTTCCTATCTGACTCTCCTGATAATACTAGCATTTACTGAGTGCTTACTATGTTCCAAGTTCTGCCCACAAGATTTAACTGATTAACTCAGTTGATCCTCAGAACAAACTTATAAGAGTACAACTATTATCATTCCCGTTTCAAAGAAGAGGAAACTAGAGCACTACTAGTTAAGGAAATTGTCCCAAAATCATAAAGTCCTAGAGTGTCTGATCTAAGATGTTGGGCTCCTAACTATTACCCTATGCTGCTTCTCTGGAGCTGCTCTTAGAAGGCAGGAGCAGGCTTTGCTCTTTGTATTATCAATATCTAGTACCCTGCCTAGAACGTGGTAGGGACTTGATAAATAGTGTTGAATAAATGAATGGATGCATGTTTTCTACTTATTTTAAGTACTTTGAGTGATAGAAAACAAAAATCATCAAGATTTTAAGAGTGTAAAGGACTTTAAAAATTATTCAAGCTCTTGTTTTGTATCTGGAAAGATTATGATGCATAGAGCTAAGTTCTATGCATAAGATCACTTTCATAGTTTAGCTAACATATTTTTATCTTTCTACCACATGCCAGAAACTGTCTCTAATGCCTTACATGTACTATCCTGTCTGATCCTCATCTGAGTGGATATTCTTATTATCTCCATTTTAGAGATGAGGAAACTGAGGCATAAAGAGATTATCCAGTGTCTCATAGTTGTTAACTGGCAGAGCAAGGAAAAGAATCCAGGCTGGCTGGCTTCAGGATTCATGCTCTTACCCATCACACTGAATTTGCTCTCACATATATAATCATTGCCAGACCTAGCCCCAAGTGAATGCTAATTCCTAGAGTTTTTCCATGCCTTATCCACATATTTCAAGAAATACACTTACTTTAACTTAATGTCAATATTTACATTGTCTAAATTTTATAATGCACTTAATATGTTTTATTTTATTTGCACTTTTAAGTCTCTTGGTCTTTAGAACATATTTTACAGATCTACAAATGTGATTGAGAGAAGTGCTTATATAGTTTTTAAAGCAATCCTTTAATTTATCCTAAATAACTTTCAATTTTTTAAAAAGGTCATCTATGAGTACCCTAAAATTGTCAGCAGCTGTACATAGAAGTTGAAATATATGTATGTGTATATCTGTTTGCATGCGTACGTGTGTGTGTGTGTGTGTGTACACAGATAGGTATTTGAATTTTAAAATGCAGGGGAGATTGGGACCCATCTTAGGAGACTTCTAAATATAGCTTAATTTTAATGTTTATTTTCCAGCACTCAGAATATGACTTTCTTCTTCTATATTGGAGTTTTATTTTGGGAGGAGGATTAATTGGTTAGTTGGTTGTGTTATGCTTGCAGTTAGTTTACAGATTATAAAAAATAAAAGTTTCTTTAAAAGTTTTTTTCATTTTACTGGGGTTGTATTAAACGTATAATTGAACTGCAGCAATAAATCATTGTTGTATGTCCTGGCTTGTGATTCATAAGTCTTGTAACTACTACATGAAACTGCAAACACAAGAGTCACATTTTATTCCTTTATCTGTGGAACCTCAGGTGTGATAGTCTGATGACACCTGTGAGTTGGGCCATGTGAGTCAGCAGCTTCAGCTAGAAAGATCTTATGCATTTAACCCCTCGATTTCTAAAGTCCCCTTTTCTATCTGCTCTCAAGACTCCATCTGTGAATATATATTTTTATACTGACACTATGACCCAGTATGTTTTTGTGTGGATGAACCAAATTATGTAGTGAAAGTGAGCTCTTCCGAAGGAGGCTTAAGTCGTGTTCACATTACATAGAGTTAATCTGTGCTGTTTGAGAGATGGTAATTGAGAAGTCGTAATAGAATCAATTTCAGTTTTGACTTTCAGTTTTTGACCTTTCTTTCTTCACATTGTTATTGCCAAGGTCATTGTCATTGTCATTACACTCTAAAAGCATGTACTTATTTTTCAATTAAACAATAAAGTGCTGATAGTTTATTTAACCCCCAAGAAACTGGAATTAAATACAATCTGCACTATGTCCTCTTGAAGGTTTGCAGTTCAAAGCAAATTTCTCATATGGTCATTACACAGTTAATGAATAAAACTTTGACCACATTAGCGTTCTCGACAAGCAATTTGTTTATTAAACTGGCACTTCTTATACTTGTTTGCTATGTTCTTCAATAGAAAAATGAATATTAATACATCTATTGGACTATTTTGAAAATAGGATGGTATCTAGAACATAAAGCACCATATATCACCAATGTACATTTATGTATGTATGTATTCATGCATTTATTTATGAAAATAGAACCATCAACCAGCAAAATATAAGTAGCACCCAGAATTTATTGACTGCTTACAGCATAATTTAGCAACAACATTTATCCCATTTCAATGCAGGTTAAAAGTGATTGAATTTTGAAGAGTAGGCTTGGTAACATTAAACTCATTAACAGTGGGGTTGTTCAAAGATTTTTTTTAATGTATTATATTGACTCTGAGACACCAGTGATTGTAAGCAGCATCATTATTTTAGGGAAAATAATAGTGAATACTGACAATTCAACTATGGCACTATAATTTCTTATCACTTTGATTGTAAGATGTACCCTGACTGGGAGAAGTTAAAATATGATAGCACTGCATCTCAGGCTGACCCACAGCAATAATTCAGAGATGAAGAAACAGTTCCTTTGTGTAAGTATCTACTGTGAATACTGACAAGCGGCCTGTGGCCTAGGGTTATGATATTATGGTGCCTTTCTCTAAAATTTAATTCAGGTTTGTCCTAGTGTAATTACTCATGAGTTTCTCAGAATTTCCCACTGAAATGCTCTTGAATAGAGAGAGGGAAAATGAAACCCCAAGAGTTTGTAGGTATAGTCTGAAATGATCTAGCCCTACACAAAATTTATAAATATTAATAAGATAGTAAGAAATGTGCTAAAATATAAATTTTTAATAGATAATAGTGTTTTTATTTAAACATTTAAAAATAAAATTAATTTTCAAATAGATGTTCCATATGTTTCTTGAGGCTTTGTATGCCCTAGGCTTAATTCAGTATGCCTCTGAAATTCAAGTACCCTTGGAGACTCAGGCAGCCAGAGACAAAATATAGAATTAACAACAGACCTCCATGATTTTTAATTACCCCAGAAAACTGACAAAAGGACAAAAATAAATTACTTAGTCTCATTAAAGAGTATTAACAAATTTTCTATGCTGGACTCGATCCAGGCAGTGCCTTCCTGTGAAGAGTTAAATCTATTAGGATTTAACTGAAAATTATATCTAAATGAGAGAAAACTGGAATTGCCTTGCTTGATCATAAAAATCTCCTATAATTGAATTGCACGTTAGTTTTCCTCCCTAGTCCTGTGCGCATCAATCAGGAAGCAAGCTGACTAGCAAAGAATGCCTTCTACATAACTTTTATGTGTGTGTTGCAGAAATATTTTGTAGAAAGCCTTTCTTCTCTAGCAAGGATTTAAATTAATACTAGGTAAAACCAGTGGCATAGTTACATCAAGATCTACAGTTGTTCATTACTCCAGAAGTGCCCACTCATGCATACACATGTTTATATTATAATTCACTGGTTCAGTCTATTTTATAAGATATTATCCTATTTCATCTTTAGTTTTATTCACAACATCCAAACAGGCAGGGAGTAGCCTTTTATTTTTTAATGCGTCCAGAGACATATCTGTTCTTATATCTCCTGCTTGGACTTTCCCACCCCTGATCCCACCTGCAACGTGATCCCCACTCCTCAACCATCCCCCCAGAAAAGAAAGATCTGGGAACCTCTGCTTGCTGTAGAGTACGCTTCTGAATCACTGTACTGCACACCAGAAACTAACACAACTTTGTAAGTCAACTACTTCAATAAAAAACTAAAATAAGCCCTTTACACTCCACCACAATCTGGAATTGTTGAACAGTTCTACTCAGAGGATCACTGGAGTGTTTTACCAAAGTCATACTGTGAGAGGCTCAGATGTGTCCTTGTCCCCTGAATGGATGCATAACACGGAGACGTGAATGTTCAGAGCAAAGCAGTGAAATTATGGTGATGCTTTCTGCATGTTTCATAGGGCAGGGCAGATCCGCTGAAAGTCACTTGGAGTCCATGAAATTTATGACAGAAGTTTTTAGCACTTAGTGATCAAACAGTCCTTTGTTCTCTTTTCCTTTATTTATTTCTAAAGCAAAGGGCAGAAAACTGAAAATGAATTTTAGAGTAAGTTTGCACTTTCATTTCTCTGTACTGTGTATTTGATGTATCTTTGGGTCTTGCCTTTTTGTTTTTTTTCTACAATGGCATTCTGGAAAGCATGTTTTAGAAGGTGTTAGACAATATACCAGAACTAACTTATTTTATGCAAACTGGGTTGATCGAACAACCAAGTAGCCTAAAGCTTGTATTGGTTAATGAGAAGTCAAAATGATCGTCTTTGAATTATGAACACTGGAGCTGTTGTAAACATTGGTAGTAGGGCACAGTGGGTCTGTGGGTTTTCTTATTCAGGCCCAGTTCCCACAGACTATGGGTTGAATTCTAATCAACTTTTCATTTTGTTATACTGTCTGAAAATGTTTTACTTTAATTAAAATGTTTCATACTGTATTTCCCTGTAGTGCTGGGCACATGGACAGATTTGTTCTTTGTGAAATGAAGCCAAAAATTACTTCATGGAAAAATTTTTAAAAAGAGTTCAAAAAACCAGGATGCAGAAGTGTATATACCCAGAGCACTTAGAATAAATACTAATAATAAATGTTTAGACTAAATGCTCTGAGCATTCAAAAAAATAGAAACTTAGTCAACAGAGGGCTAATTATCTTGGAGTTATGAACACTAGCTTGAAGTTTGACTATATTGGGTTTGAACTTGCTAACTATGATTTTCTGCTATTTACTTAACCTTTTTGGGCCTTAATTTTATCACATGTCATATGTAAAGGTAGGATAGTAGAATTATTTGATAGGGTTATTGGGAGGATTAAATGAGACAAATAAGCAAATAAAATGATATAAAAGAAAATAACATGCAAATAAAAAGCAAATAGCATGATATTTGATCTCCTGGACCCATGTTCAATGTGTTCAATGTTTATTTAATGAGAGGGCAGAGAAACTGAAATTTTCTTAAAAAAAAATGCACCTTCTTTTATCATATTTATAATAAGAGATATATTGCTGCACCAAACTTATTATAACATTTTGATGCATTTGAATTTTTCTTTTAATACTTTCTCACTCCTTAAAGACAGTGATTTTCCCTCACCAGAATAAATATGACCTACTAGATAAAGTTGCAAATTCTTGTTCAAAAGGCTTTAAAATTATTTTTGTTTTATTTTAGAAAATATTTTATTATTTGTGACACTTTTACTTTTTAATTAGAAGTATTTCCAAGGAACTCAGACTTTCTTTTGACATGGACAATCCTAAGAACTTTTGATGAGTGTAAGTGTATTAAAATCACAGAGCAAATTTACAAGTCAGATTTTCCATTAGCAGCTTTTCTGCAATACGTTGAAACAGACAAATGGCAGTTACTGGAATTGCAAAGTTAAATAAACTCATTGTTTATTCTTGTATACATCCTCAATGTTAGAATTTCACCATAAAATACTCAAGTCTCAAGGACTAGTTAGCAGACCACTGTAGTTAATGTTGAACATCAGTCACATCTTGTTTATCAGCACATAATGGAATTTTAGCTATACATGGGAAAGAACTGTTCTAATCCCAACTTGGCCTTCACTTGCAGAAATTTGAAAATAATATTAGGTGCAACAGAAATCAGACACTCTTCTATTTTATTTTTGGTTTCACATTCAGTGTGAACATAACTTTCTGTAAAAAATAGCTTTTATAGATAAAGAAGGAGCTGAAATAGATTTACTTACTAAGTCACTTCCATCTGTAGTAATTGTCCTAAAAAATTCCTGAGGGAATTTTGTGTGTGTGTGTGTGTGTGTGTGTAATTTCCTAAATCATAAACTTCTTGGGAGGCTTAGTGGCTTAGTGAATGACTTAAACTTCAGACAATGATGTACATTACTTTCTTCTGGTAAAGAGCCTTATCCACATATTAACAGTTTCGGTTGACTAAGACTGTGAAACATAAACAACTCTGCTGGCTGGTCTGAGGTTTATCGGTAGGTATGGCAGTTATACTTTGCAGCTTACTTCTTGGAAGAGAGATTGGGGTTGGTAAAAATCTATTTATTATTTTAAATTTTGTTTACTGTTGCTTACTTGGGGTGATTAGGCTCAAATTTCATCTTAGCAACCAGGAAGAAGTCTCATGTGGAAATCTGCGCTAACTGATAAACATATTACAGTGTATTCCAGTGATGCTTAATTCCCCTTACAAATGGCAGCTTAGTTAGTTGGATGACTGAGTCACCCATTACCATAACTTTGTTGACTTTTACTATTATAGCATAATTGTTATTATGGTCATTATCATTATTTCCAAATAAGGGTAAGAAACATAAGCGTGTGACAGTTCTTCTGCCAACTTTATTTTAGATTTTTGAAAGCACCTTACTCAGGGATTTCAGACTTGTGAATACAACTCTATGCAATAACACATATGTAATATTGTAAAATAATCTAATAACTGTGTAATCTAATATAGAATATGTGTGATAAATATTGACTGGACTTTTTTATTACCTGTGACACTAGTAAAGTTATGACACCAACCACATAATTGGATTCATAAAAATAAAATATTATATGGTACAAATCTATTATATTGAGGAAAAATTATAATTTGGGGCATACCTCCCATTGGCTACAAAGTGAAGTCATTTTCATCACAAAAATATTGCTTTATTAAATGCTGTCATGGTCAAAGTTCTGAGAAATTAAGATGTTCATAATAAGTATAATTCAGAGATTTACTGTTTATTGTTTACATTTGGATCTTTTTAAAAATTAAATGTATAGAATATATACTTTGAGATTTATATTTTGGAAAAATTCCATGAAAATTGTAGGTCACATTTAACATTTTTATTTCCAGGCCTTGAGAAAAATTATATAAGCAAGTTTGTTGTACACTTCAGCTTCTCCTCTGCTCAGTGTTGTGTACAGTGATTTATCTTGTTTGTAGAAAACTCAAACATATGGAAAAGATTTTGGGAAAGATACTGGAACTAGATAGATAAAAGTTCAAGTTCAGAGATTTAAGTAAATTAGTACTTTAAATCAATATATGACTTTTAGGCATCCATAATGGTTTTAAAAGAGAAATCAATACACTTATGATCTCCTATACATCTCAATTTTTAGAACAGGATTTTTGACTTGAGATATTTTTATTCAGTCCTTGAAGTCAGAATACCATTGACCATGGAGTTTCTTTTTAAAGAGAAATATGCATGTGGAACGTTGTTGCTACAGAGAAGGTTATGCAAACATCTCAGTTTTTCTCAAGACATCCAAGTTCACAGAAAATTGGTTGTGACTTCAGCTGCTACTGATCTTTCTGTTTTAATGTTGATCAAATAATGTTTGTTTGACTTAATTATAACAGCACAAAAACATTTTTGAACCTTAATATTTTTTACTTTTGTTCATTTGAAATAAAGGCACAGTGAACCCCATTTTTAATGCAATTATGCTGCTCTCCTATCAGCTGATATGCTGTTGCATACACAGGTCTCAGGGTACATTCCACATGGTAGGCGGAAAGCCAGTGAAGAGCAACTTTCTGACTTCTTGTTCTTATAAAAACACGCTCTTTATGGCTTCATTCCAATCCCAAAGTCATGTACTTTGCGTCTTTCTAAGGATGTTCCTATGCTTGAAAATGTTGACAAAAGAAGCCAATGAGGAAGAAGGTTCTCCAACCAGATTCTTTCCTCAAGAGGAAAGCCTTGATTCTGAGTTTAGTCAGGCTCCACTGCCTCTCTTATTGGAGATATTTTATTGCAAGTTTAGCCACAGGTAAGGAATATTTAACACCAATCACAGCAAAATTGGAAACTTTACTCTCAATAACTCATGAGGACAGGGCAGGATTTACATAAATGTCTATTTTCTTATTAATACATTCTCCTTTTGAAATGTTGTGCACTATTCAAAAGATAAGTTGGTTCACCAAGGTACGTGATGCAAAGGATTTTTTGTTTTGTTTTGCTTTGTTTTTTAATTGAAGTACAGTCAATTACAATGTGTCAGTTTCTGGTGCATGGCACAATGTCCCAGTCATGCAGATATATACATATATTCATTTTCATATTTTTTATTAAAGGTTATTACAAGATATTGAACATAGTTCCCTGTCCTATACAGAAGAAAATTTTTGAAATCTATTTTTAGATATAGTGGCTAACATTTATAAATATCAAACTCCCAAATTTATCCCTTCCCACCCCACTTTCCTGGTAACCATAAGATTGTTAGATTGTTTACTATGTCTGTGAATCTGTTTCTGTTTTGTAGATGAGTTCATAGTGGCCTAATTTTTTTTTAAGATTCCACATATGAGTGATATCATATGGTATCTTTTTTCTCTTTCTGGATTACTTCACTTAGAATGACACTCTCCAGGGCCATCCATGTTACTGCAAATGGCATTATTTTATTCTTTTTTATGACTGAGTAGTATTCCATTGTTAAATACATCATATCTTCTTTATCCAGTCATCTGATGATGGACATTTAGGTTGCTTCCATGTCTTGGCTATTGTATGTAGTGCTGCTGTGAACATTAGGAAGCATGTATCTTTTTGAATTAGAATTCCCTCCAGATATACACCCAGAAGTGGGATTGCTGGATCTTATGGTAAGTCTATTTTTAGTTGTTTGAGGAATCTCCATACTACTTTCCATAACAGCTGCACCAAACAACATTCCTACCAGCAGTGTAGGAGGGTTCCCTTTTCTCCACAAATAAGTGCTTGGTGTGGTCTGATTTGAGGTGGTGATGACTTTGATGCTGAAATTGCTGGTGGTATTTGAATAGCTCCCAGGAGCTGACCAGATTAATGGTGGGACATGGCCTCAAGGTTTCCCTTGTCTCTATGTTGATGATCTCTAGACTTTCTGGTGTCAGAAGCTCATTCTCTTTCTGTTCTCTGGGAAAAACTCATGGGAACAATACCCCACAAATTCTTGCATTTCATAACAGGTTGTCTGAGGTTATGCTTAAAGATCAGCTTGGCCTGGATATAAAACTTGTGGATTCTATTTTATTTTCCTAAGCATTTAAAATGTCTTACTTTACTGACTTCTAGCAGATTTTCTAACTTATAGTATTATTTTATAGTTTCTACATTGCCTTGTTTTCTTTAAGCTGATTTTGATATAGTAAATTACAGTTTTTATTTCCTTTGTAATCATGACTTACTGGCTGGCTTTCATTTTTTGTAGGGGTATTAAAATTATTTTGTGTAATTTACAAATGAATACTTAGAGTCTATACAATGCTTTTATCTTGCTCATTTTTAAAATAAAATGGGTACATGATTTTACTTTCAGAAGAAAGTGTTGGGTCATGATTTCTTTCCTAGCTCATGGCTCTAAAGTTTCCTTTTCCCAGAATGGTGAAAATATGTAGCTTTTTATTTCCTATGAGTTTCTCATTGTTTTATTTTGCTTACAGAGAGGCCAAGTATCTTTTTATAGGCTTTCCTCTTCTGTATTTCCTTAATATACATTGAAATTTATATTTATTATTGTCTAGTTATGTTATAAGTATGAGTAAAATGTGGATTTATTTGTTCTTTGTATTGATCTTTAAGTGTTTTTTCAACTATGTATAAAATCCACACATTTCTTCATAAATGTGCTTCACCAAAATTTATATTATCACCAGAAAGGATGATCTTAACTTTTAAACTAAATTTATAACAACATTCATAATAATTTTACACATTTAAACTAAAACATAATGAACTTCTAACATCTGTAGTGTTATTCCATGAATTTGTTGAAAAAAAACCAATGAATTTTGGAAGTAACCTGTATTTTACTTGAAGCATTTAATAACATATATACAAACAGGGACATTAAGCTGTGAAGTTATTTTAATATTAGATCCAACCTGTTAACAGCACTTGCTTAACTTTTCAATTAAGCATAAGAAAACTTGAATTTGAAGATGAGTGAACTTAATTTAAAAGAATAGTAATTTGATTTAAATGAAAAGTCATGCTTCCCAGGGAAGGATGAAAATATACTTCCTGTGGCTTCTTTTTAAAATAAACTGTAGTCTTCAACATGGTCTTAAGATAATTTCAATTTGGTTCTTTGGCAAATTTGTGTATTTTAGTTTTCAAGTAGTCATGATATTCTTAGACCTCTAAAGTGACTAACAAGCCATAAACATTTTGTGGAAATTTTATGTCCATCAACATTTTGGGATCCATAAATTCTATATTTAATATTTTATTAAGTATAAGCATTCATATTTTTAGCTCATTGTCATCAAAAGGGTTTATCTGCAAAAAATAAAAGTTATTACATCTGTCACACAATTATTTAAATAAAAGCATTCCAACTAATATCTACAGAGTCCACAATAAAACCTACCTCTGTATCTTACAAACACATCCCATGATTCCCCACAATATCCAAGGACCACATCAACTATCAGCTTTGCACATCTTTCAGGCCAAGACATGATCCACCAACCGGTGGTCTGGCAGTCTGATGTATCTTGTAAGGCAAAGCCTAAGGCATGGCGAAGCTGGCTGGTGTATGAAGTGGCTTGCATCCAGCATCAAATGCTTCTCTTAACCACCTCTGGAGGCTGGAAAGAACCTTTAGTTACTCCTTTCAAATCACACATATCAGTAAATACCCTGCACATTTTCCTGGGAAAATTGTATCTGGGAAGAGTTGGGCAAAGCTAAACTCAGTTCCTTACACATGTGTCTCACACAACATTGGACAGACCATGGGAGACTCTCGAAGTACAAGAGATGTCACAACCCTACTTAATTTGATGCAACTATTGGAAATTATCAAAGAATGAAATAAGCAAGCAAACGATACTCCTAAGCCAGACAAATCACCAGGACAGCAGGTGTTCACTGGGACATTGATTCCTGAATGAACTGGCACGTGTGGTCATCACATCACATACCCAGTTCCTCTGTATGCATGTGGCCCTGTTTCTGGGCTTCCCACTTCCTTTTGGGCTATCACCTAAGCTCATCACCTGGACAAAACCTGTCACTATGCCTTTTCATCCAGGAGCTCAGCTGTCCTGGGCTTCTGTCCTGATTCCTCTTGGGACTCTGGATTACAGAAATTCATATCTTAGTTTTGAGGCCTGGTGAATTTTGGGTTTTCTCTTTTTATATTTTATCAATCACTACTATGTTTTGGGGACACAGGGCCTATGTCAAAGTACATTTATTTGCCATCTTGAGTAGAACTCTCAAAGATTATTTTTCAGTGAAAATTCTATAATGTCATATACAGAAAGCATCTATTTCCTATGTTAATATAATGTCATTAAGTAGAACTTCTTACCAAATTCTCATCTTTAATTATCTCTAGAGGTTCTAACATCATTAAAAATGAAATGTAATTTAAACAAAATTACTGATTTGAAAGAATTACACTAAAATGGAAATTTGAATTTGATATTTTCCATGAGTACATTTATGAAAAAGTTATTTAGAATAGCAATAATTCAGGTTGTAGTAAAGTTAAATTGTGAATTTTCTTACCAGCATATAATTGAAAACTTAATTTCTCCTCTTACTTCATATCAAGCATTTATTTCTTCTATGTTCATATTAAGCATATTAAATATGAAAATATTATGTGAGCTAATGAACCCAGAGTTACATGAACAAGGTAATAATTGGAAATCTAATTGTTAACAAATTGTATTTTACTTTGGCTATATTTTTTGAAGAATTTTGTTGTGGAAAATTTCAGAACAGAGTGATTATGAGTTTGAATAATTTATGCTATACAAAGAACATATTAGATAGTTTAAAAGAATAAAATCCACATTCACACTTTTTTCCTATTAATATCAAACTTGCAAATAATCATTCACTATGTGAATTTTTGAAGATATTATATTTCTGATATATCTTGGAGCTATTAAAGCAAGCTATAGGTTTTGAAGGATTTGAAAGTATATCATTGGGTCACAGGATATCAGTTCAGTCTTATTTCATATAGTACAATAAAAAATAAAAATTATTATGATTGAATAATAGAATTTGGATATACTAAGAAGGCATTCTCAGTGAGGAACCTGTGTGAGAAATGTCATGAATTGAAAATGGTCTGGTTAATGGCAGTAATTTTATTTTGAAAATAGTATTCTGGGTATGATGATCAGTAGGAAGATAGGAAACAGAGATAAGAGATAATTATGAATGACCTTGAATGTCAGACAAAGGGCTTTGACCTTTGTTCTGTGGACTAATGGAAGGAATAGAGATTTTTAGTTAAGGGGCTATAATGATCAGATTTGTGCTTCAAGGAGACAAATATGCTGGAAAAGCAAGTTGAAAGACCATGTAGAAAGCCACTATTCTAAAAGAAGTAATGAGTGTGGTGTTTGTGGAAATGAAGAAAAGGGAACAGATAGAAAAATATGGTGGAGTTAAAATGAGAAAGTGAATGAGAGGCTTCCTAAACGGAATGTTTAAAAAAAAAAACAAAAAGATTGATTTTTGAACCTGGGTGATGGAAAAGTGATTGTGTTAACCAAAAAAAATTCAGCAGTACATACAAATAAGGGTAATTAGAGTATGAAAATGATGTGTTCAGTGTTGAACATGTTTAATTTGTGGTATTGGCAGGACATGCAGGTGGTTGCCATTTGGAAATATGGCTGCATATTTGCTTCTTCAGATGAACACTTGCAGAAGCAACCGAAGGCTTCCCTTGAAATGCAGAAGAAAATCACATTAGCATCACTGCTGGGAAACCTAATCAAGATGTAATTTACAAAATATATATTTTGCAATGTCTTTGCATTATTCTCTCAATTCTAATACCAGAGACTCACTATAGATTCAACAAGAATATGGACAAGCTTGGTGGTCTCATTAGGACTGAGCATATGCACCACCATAGCCTGGTTTCATTGCCAGGCCTGGGGACTGTTTACATCCTGGACCAATCACAATGGGATATGGGAGATCCCCACGGATGAGGATGAAAGGATCAGTGGATCAAGGGATCAGGAAGCACATTTTTGATTGTTTGATGCTTTGGAAGTCATTTGTGTTCCCTTTTTTGGTATAGTGTTGGAAGAGAATCTGATTAGAATAGAAGAAAGTTTGAAAAATGTTACATTGCTTAAATACAGCTAAGGTACCCTTGGCTGGGGAGATTAAAGCACGGAAGACATTTATGATTATCTCCAGACTCATGAAACTATAATTCTAAAAAATTTCCTTATTACATAACTATTTGAAACCTAGAGAAACCAATGGTGCGTGCTATACATTCCTTAGTAAAATATGAAACTGCAATTATCATTATTAGAATTAAGCATTTCCTCAAAATAATTGTCGATGTCATTCATGTCTATTCATATAGGGTAATTGTTTAGTTGCCAGTGACAACTGGAAAAAATGCCAATTTATTTTTAAGATTATGTGATTTAGATACATTTCTGTCTGATTGCAGGAGGATGTCAGAATAGACTGTAGTTAGTCCTTTGAATTCTTTGGGTCTCTGTTCCATCCTGCTTTTTCTAGTCATTAGAATTAATTTTTAATGCTTGAGTGTGGCATCAATAGAGCTGATTGTAAGCCTCATGCTCTGAAAAGCAGTTTTAAGTCAAGAGAAGGGAATGACAGTAATTCATAAGGCCTCATGCTTTACCAAGTACTTTCTAGTATTATGAGAGTGTTACAGGTTGAATCATGTCCCCCTACAAAAGGATCTGTTGAAGTCTGAACCCCCAGGACCTCAGAATGTGACCTTATTTGGAAATAGGTTTGTTGCAGACATAATCAGTTAAAATGAAGATACACTGGAGTAGGAAGGGCTTCTAATCCAATATGACTGGTGTCCTTACAAGGAGAAGGCCTTGTGAAGACAGAGACACCCAAGGAGACGGCACGTGATGATGAAGATGGAGATGGAAGGTATGCAGCTGCAAGCAAAGGAATGCCAATGATCACCGGCAAAACACCAGCAGCTAGTACGAGGTGGGGAAAGACTCCTCTACAGGTTTCAGAGAGAGCGTGGCCCTGCTGACACCTTGATCTTGGACTTCTAGCCTCTGGAACTGCAAGATGATACATTCGTGTTTTTTTAAGCGAACTGGTTGGTGGTGCTTTGTTCTGGAAGCCCCAGGAAACTAATACAGAGAGTAAAATACATTGTAGGGTACACCACACCCTTGTTTTTAGTACCTTAATTGTCTCTATTTCATCTTCATGGAAGTGACAGCTGCTTATGGGTGGCCACAAACTTGTTTGTTCAGAATTCCCCATATATGAGGAAACTGACTCAAATACCGAGTTAGAATTCTAATAATGCCCCTTGAAATTTATTTCTAGATATTTGTCAGCTCCACCTTCTATTTGTTTTTAAAAGGTGCAACTACCATTAAGAACTACATACCAAGTTATGATTTCTATGAATCATTCAATGCCATTGGAGACTTAGCCCAAGGAGGTGGCACATCAAATTTACTTTTGGTTTAAGCAGCTCATTGGTAGTTTTGGAAAGGAATGGCTACATGAAGTTTTCTGGAATAATGAGAATCCATCATATATTATGAAAAATGACATATTTATAACTCTGCATATTCATTATTATGTAAAGTCTTTTGACATGAAAAATCTGATCATTAATTATTCTTTTGCTTGAATTTTGGGATATATTAATTAATTTTTATTTCCTTGAGCTTTTCAAGTTCAAGTAATCTTTTTTTTTTGAAATTTTTAGGGGGTGAGGTATTCTTATTGACCATCACACTATACATTGAACATTTCCCTTGCATTTAATTTTATAAAAGTATATAAATATAAACCTTAGTTTCACATATTTCTTATTGGAGATAGACGAAGTAAAGACTCACCAATAATCAACAACTAGTTAGTAAGCAATAAATATAGTTTATCCTTTTAACAACTTTTAACACCTGTTAGAACTGTTTTATGCAAGAGATTTCTATTTCCCTGTAACTGTTTTCCTATTCAGTGGCAGCTTTAGAAGAAAAGTAACAATTTCAAGATTTTCTGTAAGTAAACTGGAAATTTCTTACATCCTTATTCCACTGAAAATGTCCTCTTGCTTACAATTATTTCAAACAGATATTTAATGCTATTACAGAGATGATAAAAAGCTAATTCCTTCAATTCCTCTATCTTTTGTGGATGACAGCTTTTAAAGAATTTGGAGACTCCTAAAGTTGTAGAAACTATGACACTGTGTACTGTTAAGACTGGTGACCACTCCTCTGTAAGACAGAAAATGTTGAATAATGGTTCCTTTACACATTGTGTGTGTGTGTGTGTGTGTGTGTGTGTCTGTGTGTGTCTGTGTGTGTGTGTGTGTTATGAATAGCTACACTGGGAGGGAAAAGGACATAGACAGCCAATGAGTCAACGTCCCTGTGCCCTCGGAGGCTAGGATGCTACTTCTTTGAAAAAGTCTCCTACCTGATTCTGTCACAGAACACCCGAGACTTATTGTTCCCCTACTGAACTGACCCAAGTAGTGCCCCTTTTGACTAGCCTCAGACCCCCAGGACTCAAGTGTAGAAGATGAATTCCTTCAGAACCAGGCTCACCTGGCCTTGGAGGTCCCTTTTCTAGTCCATTTGTTTTACCATCTGCTGTCATTCCCACGCCCCTGATATGTTAGTTCAGGATATAGAGAGGATTTAATGAAGAAAGTCCCTGGAACTTCTCGAGGCCTTGAGCTCCAGAGACATCAACTGTGACTGGAACCCAGACTCCCTGACCAAATTAGCCTTCAAACAACTCATAGACCCAGCAAGAGAGCAGTCTCTCTGGGAACTCTGGTATTTTGAGGAGTGAAGAAAGAAAAGATATAAAGGCTAACTTCCCTAACATCTAAAAAGAATGGGAGGCTCTAATTCGAAACCCACCACTCTAGGTTGCATGATTAAGAATTTCAAAAAGGGGTTCTCAGGAGACTATGGAATTCGAATGACCCCTGGCAGGCTCCGCACTTTGTGTGAGCTTGAATGGCCGGCCTTTGGAGTTGGGTGGCCCTCAGGAAAAACTCTGGACCTAGCAACAGTGCGAGCCATCTATCAAATAATCACTGGAACCCCAGGCCACCCAGATCAATTCCCTTACATTGACTCCTGGCTGAATATCGCCAAGAATCTACCCCCATGGATTCGGTTCTGCTTAAATGGACCTGGACAAGGCAAGATATTAGCAGCTCAGCCGGTCCAGGCTAAAAAGGACAGACAGAAAAAAGCCTATTTTCCAGGGAGACCCAGAAGACAGATATGTCTACCCTCTCCGAATGCCCCCTGGGCACCAACACCTCCCCAGCCTGAGGACCCAGAGGCAGAGCCCAGCCCCCAGCCTGAACTGGTAGGAAGGAGACTCCGCTCAGCACAAGCCAGGAAGCCAGCACCACCGGCCCTCCAAATGCCGCTGCGGGAGACACAAGGGCCACAGCAAGTTGGGGAAGACTGGACTGTTCAGCCTGGGCACCCCATACTCTGCTACCAACCCTTTAGCACTTCAGACCTTCTCAATTGGCGCCATCATACTCCTTCCTACTCTGAAAAGCCACAGGCTATGAGTGACCTCGTTGAGTCTATCTTCCATTCTCACCGGCCCACCTGGGAAGATGTCTGCCAGCTGCTTCTGACTCTTTTCAATACAGAGGAGAGGAGACACATTCTCACTGAAGCACGAAAATGGCTGCAGGGCCGAGCCCCTGGGGACACAATGGATGTTGAGGGATGGGCCATGACACATGCCCCTGACACCAGACCAGATTGGGACTTTAACACCCAAGAAGGAAGAGAAGCGCTGTGTGAGTACTGGGAGGCCATCCTACAAGGGATAACAGTGGGAGCCAAGAAGCCAACTAACATGTCTAAAATGACCACGGTGACCCAGAGGCCAGGCGGAACCCCCACTGACTTCTATGAGAGACTATGTGAAGCATTCCGAGTCTAACTCCTTTTGATCCTGAGGCCCAAGAAAACCAGCGGATGGTCAATGCTGCCTTCGTAGCCCAATCATACCCAGATATATGCTGGAAACTCCAAAAACTGGATGGATTCGCAGGGATGAATGCTACACAGCTGCTGGAAGTAGCAAAAAGTTTTCGTAAACCGAGAACGGGAAGCCCAACGAGAAGGAGACCGGCGAACAAAGCAGAAAGTCACACTCCTTGCCGCATCCCTGAGGAAAACAAGCTTCAGCCAGAATCCTGCACCACCTCGGAAGAGGGGACCGCAGCCATGGATGCCCCTGGGCCAAGACCAGTGCGCATACTGCCGGGAGACATGACACTGGAAGAACGAGTGCCCAGAGAGGATGGAAAGAGAGCACCCCCAAAAGGCCTACTTATCAGCTGGAGCCACCAGCCAGTAATCACATCGGACTGGCTGCGGTCGACTCAGAACAGGAGAGACCATGCTCCCTGCCCCTGGGCCCCCAGGAGCCCAAGGTCAAGATGTTTACAGGGGGCCAAGCAATGACTTTTATGGTAGACACAGGAGCAGAGTATTCTGTGGTGACCCAACCTGTAGCCCCCCTGACCAAGAAAAAGGCGACTATTATAGGGGCTACTGGGAACTCAACTGCCCGCCACTTCTGCCAACCACGATCCTGTCAGGTAGGGGGCCATCTAGTGACACATGCCGTTATTCACTGTAAGGGACCATATTTAGTGGTATTAACTACCCTTACAGCTGTTAAAGTTGCAGGAATCATCCCTTGGATCCACCATTCCAGGGTTAAGAGAGCGACTTCACCTTAGACAGAGGGTCCCTGGAAAACTGGGAGTTTCCCGGTTCCCGGGAGACCCGCTCAAGATCAAGATCAAGAGGGACCAGAAAAGGATCAATGAGCCCTGCTCTAGCCACACCCAGAAGCTGGCTAGTCAACGCATGGCCGAAGCTTAAGGAAAGCTCAACGCAGCTGTTAAATGTATTTCTTTTGTGCTCCCTTGCCTCTTTCTTTGTTTGCTATACCAGTCTGCGTATTAGCAGTGGGGCTAGCTAGCGCCGCCCCACCTGACTGGAACATAGGCCATAGAATCCTGATAGCTATTTTATATCTTGTTATAATTAGTGCCATCACTGCAGCATCCTGTCTAAGATAATCATTAGGCTGATGTTACTGACACTAACGTCCTCACTCTCCTTGGCTGTACACTGCACCTGCACGGAACCGGGTGACAGGTTGTCCATGTACCGGCCTGTATTTTCAGCTTACAGGTGAATTCAGCCACGATCTCCAATGAATAGCAGAAACCCTGGAAACTCTGCAAAATCAGATTGACTCTCTGGCTGTGGTGATCTTACAAAACAGGAGGGGTCTGGACCTACTCACGGCCAAAGAGGGGGGACCATGCCTCTTCCTAAATGAAGAATGCTGTTTTTATACCAATCAATCAGGAATTGTCAGAGGGATGATTCAAGACTTACAAGACCGAGTGGAAAAGAGAAAACATATTTTAGATAAGAGCCCATGGACAGGTCCCTGGGGCTGGACCTCCTGGCTGGCACCGTTCATAGGTCCCTTACTCCTGACTTTTGCAGTTCTGCTATTTGGGCCCTGTGTCCTAAACTTCCTGACCCGCTTTGTCAGTGAGTGGATAGAGGCTATAAAACTTGAGATGTTAGCCTCCAATTATGAGCCCCTGCAACAGATAAGTGATGATGCTTACTCCAACTAGAGTTGTGAAAGCATCAAGAGGGGGAAATGTGAAGGAAAAATTGGGCTGGTCTAACAAGATAACTCACAAGTCTAGGAATGTGAAGGAGAGGCTGGGCTGGGCTAACAAGATAACTCACAAATCTAAGTATTGGAATACTGATCTGAGTTCTGCTAGACTAACTTGTAATTCTAGGTTAATTAGTGTTGGTTTGCTGTTCATGTTTTTTGCTAGCCAGCTGGGTTTTCAAAGATACATATCCGGCTTTGGAATGTTGGTTTGCTGCCTCCCCGCCTCCACTTTTGTGATGATAATGCTACTAAAGCTGTTCCATGCCTATTGGCCGAATACCCCAAGCTTGTACTTTACCCTATAAAACCTCATGCACACGTCTTGGAGGTGCTCAGAGCTTCGGAGCAGAAGCCCCTCTGAGCCAGGTGGCATAATACATCTGAGTACTCCAACCCTCCAAGTGGTGCTTGTTTCTTGACTGGCCTGTCGTTTCTGTAACAAAACCATTTCTAAAGACCAACCCCATTAAACAAAGCCTTGGCTAAATGGCTTCACCTTTTTCCTTCCAAGGAGAATCAGCATTAGGACAGACAATCCCTACATTACAGTGTCTCCAACACCCAAGGGCGTTTGCAGATGGGATGGGCAAGTGGCTGTGCAAATTGAGTCTCCATCTCTTTCTGTCAGATCTCTTTTGTCAGGGCTTCTGTGCTGTTCTGATTTTATTCTTGACCATGTGTATTGGAGTTCTGAATGGTCACCAGAGCTGACACTCTTAGTCCCAAGATAGTTTTGGGGAGAGACTGAAGCAGAACTGCCATAGATCCCTCCCATTGTTGGTTCTCACAGGCTGCCTTTTGCTCAGTCAGAAGCACCCCTCACACATTACAGTTCCAAATTCTGTCACCACAAGATTTTCTTACATTATATTTCTAGTTTGATTTTTTTTACTTCTACTATTAAAGTCATATACAATTTGAAATAATGCTTTTTTATTCATAATCCACAAGCTTATAATATGAAACAAGCAAAATAAAGTGAAAAACAGTTCAACTATAAATATTTCATTGTGAAGTTTCTATAAAATAACAGTGCTATTAATGGAAATGTTCCGTATTCTATATGCATTTCTCTTCAGTCTTTTAAATATGTTTTGTGGAGGGAAAAGGAAGCCTAGATATCTTTCAGTCATGATGCTCTTTGTAGTGGCTCTAACTGGATAGTCATTTGCAAATGCTCTATTTTGTAAGGCAAAGAAATGTAGCAAGAATCTTTAACATTTATTTAGACCCAGTTAAAAGGTGGCATGAAAATCTAGGCCTTTCATATCTTCTTGAGGATTTCTTACTCAAACTGAGCTGGAGTTCTGAGAGCAGAATGTTATGCTTTCTTGGGTCCCCATTCAAGAGAGCCTTTAATTCACTGTGTTTCATAATAAATCTTAGGAGAGCCAGTTATGACAATATATGCAATCATGTGCCCTACTTGAACAGTGCATGGCTTTCAGCTCTGCAGTATTGTGTATTCTCCATCCATTGACTTCAGGCAACAAACATGTAAAACAGTATGCTGATGGTATGTCCTCTGATTGATTTTTACCTATATTTAAGCTATTTTAAGCAGTTTTAGGTTGAAAATTGTTTCTTTTTGTTTGTGAGGATTATGAACAACTGAGGTACTTGGCTATTGTTACATGTGGCTCAGAGCTCAGGTTTTGTGTATGAATTATTTTGTAAGGGATTATGAGTTTGGCCAAGTTTGCATTTTTTTCTTTTGTGTTTGTTTTAAAATATGCACAGCATGTGGTTATCTGAAAAGTTGATAAAAGTACTCATGAATTTTCCCTTGTGAAAAATAATGCTTTGAATTTAAACTTTAACTTGGAGAGAAATTCCACATCTTGGAACATGGCAGAAAGAGAAATCAGTAACATGATTCCATGGAAATCAGCTGAGGAATACATTCCATTTGATGATGATTGCTACTAATTGGGAGGAATTGATTCTTGCTATTTGCAGCATCATAGTCACTGTACAGCAGGATGATACACTCCTGAGCTCCTAGTTCATGGGAAATACTGATATGAATCTTTGATCTATTTATAATAGCACTGGATATTTTTCTTATATCAACTCTGGCAAAGGTAGAAAAGGATAGGAATGAAATTGGTTTAGTGCATAGGTGCTTCAACTACCATTGTACTTTCATGGTTCAGGTTATAACACATGTCCCTAGAACAAATCCTATTTTTCACATAATGTAATAACAACACTGCTGTTACATAGTGGTTGGTACTATAAAATGTGCTGGGAGATGAATGCTGTTATTATGAAAATCCTATTAGCAAGTCTCTAAGTACTATACATGCAGGGCAGATTTATTAACATACACTCTGCAGTCACTTTCCTGAAAATAGTTTTATCAGTTATGAAATACTATGCAGTAATGCTGTTAATAAATGTATCTGAAAAAAATGTATCTAATTGCAGTATGTAAAAGTTAAAAACTGAATAGCTTGAAATGGCCTCTGTGAATGGTGAGATTATTTCAAGTAGATGCACTGAGCAATGGATACACTTTGTTACCCCTTTTTTCATACAGCCACATGCCAAGTAATAGATCATTAAAGTCAGTTAGGCTAATGAGAAAATGCTGGTTCTTTTACAAAAATTTGTCAGTAGGTGGCAGTGTGACGCTTTTATAAGGCATTTTTATTCCATATGGAACTAAAAACTGAGATCATTCACATTTGCTACCTGAATTATTGTAATTTTCCCCCAAAAGGGCTCTGAGAGCCATTTAAAACTGTTCTTTAAATAATTGATAGGTACAAATGAAAAGCCACGCTGAGAATTTCCGAAGTGATCAAAGTCGTTTTAATTTTCCATTGTTCATGGTTGAATAAAAATAATGTTACAAATGATACCATCAATAACCAGGGAATGCAGAGCCTCCATTTCAAAGTAAAGCACATTTAGCAAATCCATATTATGCCCTCACTTAGGCACCATCACCAGCTATGGCCCACTGGTGCACTATTTATTACAAGACTCTGAGGAATAATGTTACATTGAACATTTTAAATTTTTCCTACCTTTTTTCATCCTTTCAGCTCTCTTCTTATCCACATAAATCACCACTGTTATTCTGTTATTTCCAGTGATACTTTATATAAATACCCACATGCCTTTATATTACATATATACATATATAATAATATAATTTTAAATATACCTAAAATCAGACTGCTAGACAGTCTGCATATACATTAAGAGGCTATGGTTTCTGACTTCATTATAAATTATTTAAAAAAAAAACCCAAAAGAGTAGTATATTCTTGAGGGAAATTCTGAGAATTGAGTTATGGCTACTGTGGAATTCTAAGAAAAGGAAAAATGTTGAAATTCTTAGACAATTCTATCATAAGATACAGAGACAGTATTCAGCTCTACAAAATCATTTTAATCATATTGAGCCTTAAACTTTTGATTCCATTTTAGGGTATATAAGGGGTAAAGACAAAGATATATTATTAGGAGTGGGATTTTATGAATGTGCCATGCACCATAATAGGGAATCATTGGTCAGCTAAAAAGACAGTTACTTAAAAAAAAAAAGTTACTAGTCATGATCTAACCTGTGGGAAAGTCAATTAAATAGCTTGAGTTACCATTTTATCAATAATGTGAATGGAAATAAGTTGTCAATATCTAATATTTCTTCAGATCTGATTAGTGATGGAAAGTTTACCCTTTGATCCCACTTTGATCATCAAGACATACTAAAATGGAAAACATCCAATCCTGGGAATCCTATTACGTCCAGGATCTCTGAGACCTAATTGGTGTTGTTGATTGAAATAAATGCACAGCCTAAAAGTTGAGAGTTCTGTTTCATCTGGCAGAAGAACTCGAGCCAGGATGACAGCCCCTCAGATTGTTCTGAGGGGCTGCTCCGAAGAGGTAGGGTAGGAGCTAGGATATACAGGTGCTTTACAACAAAGGCCAGGTAGTGGGAATGATAAAAGATTGCTTATCTAAAGAAAGCCAGGCATCTCAATTTCAAGAATGGAGTGTTTTTCTATGTATGGGAGGAAGCAAACATTTGGGCTCATTGTATTCATTCCTCTGACAAGCCTCTAGCTATCTAGGGTGTTTTATTTTGTCCTTTCTTATTCTGAGTCCACTCAGAGGGCACCGTAGTGAGTGGCTGCAGAGGCTGGGCTGCAGGTCTGTCCTCAATGGGGGGTGGTGGCAGCTGCTGATGACCTGGTTTCAGCATTCTTTACTGATGTGGTTGCAGTATTTTCATTCACAGGAAGCTTGTAATTGTAGCAGTTTCTTATCTCCTTCAGATGTATGTAAATCCTTTTGAAGGTTAAATATGCCTTTTGTTGGCCTTTTGTTGGCCTTTTGTCAGCTTTATGCCCCAGGATAGTTTTTCTCAAGAACCTGCCAGCCATCTCCTGGAAATGCTAGCTAGCATCAAGGGAGATAGGACTCCTGATCTCTCAGTTTTTGTGGGAGAGTAGGAGCCTAATTTCCTGGTGGCCACCTTGCTCCGAGATGCAAAACTATCTCTTGTTGTAATAATGAAAAGTTTGTTATTCTTTTAGATAAAACTAATTAGCTAACACAGATGGTTAGTACAGTTACCAGGTAAAACTAGTATGAATAATGTGTGACAAATGGTGTTGCCAATTCCTCTGACTTGAAAACTAGTTATTGTTTAAATTTTTTTATATAATGGGTTGTATCTGCTTGGCTATATAGAACAGTGACATTTTATTTTTGCCTTTGCAATCTCTTAGCTGATTGCCTGAGATGCTCACTGCATTCTGGTGTAAAGCTTATTCAGTAATAGAAGGGTTTGCTTTCTCTATAAACTTTGTAGAGAGAATTTCTGGGTTGTGAGAAGATTTTGTCCCCATTATTTAACCTGAATTCAGATTTTATTTTCTTGCTTTGGATTTTCTTCCCATCAACTCAATTCAACTTTAACTGCTGCTCTGGACAAGAATCAAATTCATTTACTAATTACCAGTTCCTATTGATATAGTTGCAATTTAGCTTCATGACTTTTCATTATCCATTGAAGATAATTGTATACCTTATAAGCATGCCACTTGTTTCAGATAAAGCAATCAAGCAAGACATAAAGAGGAAAGCTGTCAGGGGAATTTTACTACTTTGTAAAGTAAGGAAGCAAATCCTTTAGATGAATTTCCATTTTTAAAAATTCATGAAGTAGTGTTTTAGGCAATAAAAATAGCTTTCTTTGGCAACATTTGTGGCTAAACCAGTGTTAAGAAGAATTGTAAAACTAATAAAATACTAGTCAGAATTCTATCATTCCATTTGTGAAAGAAATTATATTTATCATGAAAAAGGATTTATTCATATATCCTAATAAAATAGCATTTTCTTTTTACAGAAAAAATGAGAAGACAGAGACTTTTGACTTTCCTCTGGAAATAGTCACATTAAAATAATAATTCATGGTGTGTCGATATATTTTGAAGTATCTTTCCTTGAAATACCCTTGAAGTTGCTCTTTAATCAATAGTTTCATTAGACATTTCTCCATGTGCCATCATCACATACACGTGTGAGTGAGAAAACCTGTTCTGTGAAGTGATACTTTAATAATTATTTTTAAATTGTGTCTGTATAGAAAGTTATATAGTTTCAATTTTGCAAGATTTTCTTAAAGACCAATTAAAATACAAAATTAAATTTGCCTTCTATAAATGGCAATATTTCCACCTTTTAAAAACATGGATGATTTTTCTTACTATACCAAATGTACTTAGAATAACAGCCATAAAAAATCCATAGTGCTTTTCTAAGTTTTATTATTCTTGCTATGTTTTTGTTATACAATTGTATACAGAAACATAAATTAAAGCCCATTGACTCACCTTGAGTTCTTTAATAGTTTGGAAATCAATCTTAAAGCATAGATTTGATTTTTTAAGAAGAGGGGGGTTGAAAGAACAGCATATATAAATTGAGTTATTTTAATATCTGCACTTTAGGCTTTCTGAGCCTTCTAAATGATCAGGTACTGAAGGTTAGATCGGATGTCATTCAAAAGACAAGTTTCCTTGGGCTGGCAATAATATCAGAGACTGGCCTCAGACCTCAGAGCCATAAGTTATTATCAATCTGTCTTCAGAAGAGACGTCATTTTATAAAAAATCTCTAAGGTTAAAGGAAGACATTCAAGTTGCATTAAGTATCTTTTACCTCCCTTGTTTGAGAAGTATACAGCAAATTTTCTATTCTTATTTCTTCTGGAAAATTCCACTATGAAATGATTATGAAACTTACTACTTCTAGAAGATTGACACGTGAACACTGATTTGACTTATACCAAGTATACTTTTTCCATGCAATCAAAATTCATTTATGAAATTTGTGTTCTAAACATTGAACCAGGTGTTAAATTAAGTCTGTGTCAGGTTCTACTATTGAAAATAAGAACTTCTTCATTCATCAATATACTCTGATTATATACTCAGATTTTTGCTTTGATACCATGCTGAGTTATCAATTTAAAGGCTAACTGGAATCGTAGTCCTATAGAGTTGGAAGGATCCTAAGAAATTTAGCTGGTTTCTTCCTTCAGTTCTTCCTTCAGTCATAACTCCATTATCTCAGGTATATGAGAATAGTTCCAAGACTAATTTCAAGAATAACAATCCATCCTAGTGTGTAGCAACATTGAGCCTAAGGAAATTTTTCATATTGTTGAATTTGTTACACAAGAAACTGTTTTTCACTTATAATCTCTTACATGGAGTAGAATTTTTTGAAAGCTTTTTTGATATAGTCTGAGAGTTATTGGATTATAGCCCTCAACTTGGGACTTTCCTATTTGACTAAGCAAATTCTTTTATTTCGATGATTTTACTCATTGGAAGATAAATATGCTTAATTTATTTTTCAACACATATCTTAATTTTGAAATAATGTCTTGAATTCAAATCACCAGGTAGGTATATTACACTTCTAAGGAAGTCATATAATTTTTTTAAATTTACTTTTTTTTTTGACTTAAAGAGTTCTTTTCTAAACGGAATAAACTTAGTGCTTGTTAATGTTTGTCTCCATGTTTAATTTTTTTTTTAGTAAACTAAGTGTACTCTAGTGCTTAGATGTTTATCTTTAAATTCTGTAAATGTAGAGATTTTAGGGAGCAAAATATTTGTCACTTAGTAAAGGTTGGATCCACATATTTCACAACTAGTACTTTTAAATGCATAGTTGTTATGTAAGACCAGATATTTAATAATTATTCTTATTCTTAAGTGCTCAACTTTTCTGTAACATCTTCAACTAGATTTTATGTTCTGATCTTAGGGAGGCCAACTTGGTTTCACATGTCATCAACATGCTACGAATAGTGAAATAATTATTTACAGCTACCTGTTTTTCATACCATCCATAACAAAATAGAAAAGAAATTAGATAGATCAAACTAAAAAATTGTTAGTATTTTTATGTGCTGTGAACTCCATTGTGAGGATTACTTAGAGCCCATGGTGTTGGCTCCTGAGTTTGTTATAATACCCACAGTGCTCTGCTGGGAAGTCTTTAAGCAGTTTTTTTTAAAACTCTTTAATTTCTTTTCTATCTAAAATAACAACTAGAGATTAGTAGGAATCGCTAGATTCCTATTATGTCCAAAGCTTAGGAGTAATTAAACACAACTGTATCCTTTGCAAGGTTGAGTGGGAAAGGTCCACATGTACAGGAGTTTGTCTTGGAGAAACTAACTAATGCCCAGTGCACACAGGGAAGCTGCAGTGGCATGGTCGACAAGGAAGTGCTGGAAAGGAACATTTTAAGCAAGAGAGGAAAACATCATGGTTTTGGAAATTATTTACTGTTTTAAGTCTGAAATGGGCATTGATTTTTAAATATACGTATGAGTATAAATACTGTAACATTATTGATATTCATATCTGATTTATATTTGTATTTCACACCTAATATTTACACTATGATTTCATTATTACTGTTTAGATTTACATTATTCATTTTAAAGTTTATTGTACACAAATTGTTAGATTTTTTATGGCTTTCACTCTGCATTTGCTAATGCTTATTTCATATAGGCAAAGAGAAAACATTCTACCAACTATAACAACATGTCTCTGTAAAATTTGAAGAAAATTAGCTAAGAATTTGCCCAGAACTAATGTCATTAATGTTTAATTGACTGTGTCATGAATCTACACTACTCAGATCTACAACCTGTTACCTACAATGCTGCAATCCAGAAGTATGAAAACTAAGAATATTTTGGAACTAACTTTTAATAGACTATTTCCCAAATGGATATCACTATTTACAGTGTTTCTCTCTCTTCATACATTTCACTGCATAGGCATTAAGTTTTGATTACTGTGCAGAGTGCCAACCGCTCTGTGAGAATTACACAATACACAATATTTGCATCAAATTAACCTTACAAAACTTGATAAATTCTAAATTATGAATCACATCTAGCCCCAAGGGTTTTAGATGAATAACTGGAACTTGTGTTATTTAAACCAAGGTGAGACTTTAAATCCCTCTGTCTGAAGTAGCATATCTTAGTGTATTTGTTCATCATCAATTTGTTATTGAAGGTCATAGAGAAAAACAAAGTATTAAAGCTGGAAGGTAGTTAGAAGTTACTCATTTCAGTCATGAGCCCTTGTTTTTAGCAAAAGAAACTGCTGGCCAAGAAAGTAAATTATTTTGTTTAAAATCATGCAGCCAGTAAGTGAATGATAAAAGGACTGAATTCAACTCTTCATGCCATTACCACCTCTTGTAAACAACAAAAAATAAAAAAAAAAAACAAAAGGGAAAAAAAAGTAAAGGGGAAAAAGTTGCTATGGCAGCAGCAGAAGAAAAAATGTGATGAGATACTGCAATTCATTTGGGGAAATGGCTCTGGAACAACTGAATATCCATATGGAAAAATGGACTTTGACCTCTACCTCACATCATACCCAAAAATCAACTCAAGATGAATCATGGTCCTAAGTGAAAAAGTAAATCAACAAAGCCTTAAGAAGAAAACACAGGAGATTGTCTTTCTTATTTTTCTATAGACACAGACTTCTTAAGTAGCATAAAAAAAGTGCTAACCATATAAGGAAGACAAAGGATAACTTGGACTTAAAAAAAAAACACCAAGTTTCTTTTTTATAAAGTGACACAATAGAGGTAATTGTAAAATACAGAATAGAAAAAAGGCTACAAATGTTTGACAAATATATCAAGAATATATAAGGAACTACCAGAAATCAATAAGAAAGATAAATCATCATATTAAACACACACACACACATACACAGAATTCATTTCACAAGAAAGGGTAGCCAAAATAAACAAAAAAAGCAAATGAAAAAGGGCCTCAAAGTATTAATCATCAAGGTCATGCAAATTAAGCCACAATTAGATAGTACTACACTCACCCAAATTCTGGAAACTAAAAAGACAGATAATACCAAGTTTTGCCAAGCTGCTATCTCAAATTACATAATTGTTTTCACCCTGAACTCCACTGTAAAGCCCTCACCCCTACTGAACCAGTCTGGGATGGACAGTATGTGGGCTATGGTGATTCTTTCTAACAATCTATCTTGAGTCTTTGTTCTCTTTCCCCCAAACCCATACCCTAATTCTGAACTCATGGAAAAAGAAGTATGTTTCCCTGATATCAGAACAAAGTTGGTACATTCATTCAACCCCAGGCCTTCCCAGAGCAGGAAAAGCCTTACAGCCACATCATAGCACAGCTTAGTGGTTGCCATTATCACTTTGAAGATGGAGAGATCTGGATTCTAAGGCCAGTTCTGCATGTTTGACCTTGAAAAAGTTATTTACCCTCCTGCCATTTAGTTTCTTCTTTTATAGCTAATAAATAATACTTATTAAGCACTTACTGTGTGGCAGTCATTGTTTAGAGCATTCTAGAGATATTCATTCATTTAAGGCATAACTCAATGGAATAAAAAGGACATTATTTGTGTCCTCATTTTACAGATAAAAAAACAAAAGAAAAGGCAGCTTAAGTAACCTCCTAGATCACATACCTTGTAAGTGACTTAAAGCCTGTTTTGAAACCTGGTCTGGGTCCAGAGTCCACATTTTTCATGACCACTATGAAACACTGCTTTATGATAACTAGTATTGAGAATAATAATAGTGCTTACTCCTAGAATTATTTCAAAGATACATTCAGTTAACACATGTAAAGATCATAGAACTGCCTAGCCTATAGTAAATATTCAGTATAGATTAGTAGTCATTATTTAAAATACAAAAATAATAATGCTATCATTTTCTAATGAGGATTAAATAAAATGATACATATAAATAACTTAGAAATTTAAAATGCTCACTTTATTATTATTTTACTACCTATAAAGGGCAGAGTGTTCAAAAACAGTTTATAAGAGGGAATCTGTGTCACTTCCACTTCCTGGGCAATACGGGAGTCAGGCTCACTTCTCTTGCCTGCAGGGGTGGCAGTCAAAAGAAAACAATGGGGAGAATCCAAAATGAGCCCATTATGTGAATTCAGAGGGAATTAATCTTTCACTTGCACCTGAAGCGTCTACCCCACAGTACTGTGGCCACATAGTGCCCTTGATCCATATCATTATCATTATTCTTGGAGAGATGGGATGGTCAGGGCATTCAGTACCTGCTAGTGTTGAAGTGTATCACCAACTGGGAGAGAGAAATTATTTTTGTAGTTTTACATGCAGAAGACACTGTGGGAGAGCATCTGATGCTACTGTCAAATCCAGATATTCCAGCCTCAATTATGTCTTTTACTTACATTTCCAGTGTTAAAATGACTTTCTAGGCACAACATGGTACTTCTTCTGCTGGGGATCCACGTCAGCAAACCGGAACTTAGATAAGTTTATGTCTGTGCAAAATGTTCCTCATGATCAGAGTGAAAGGATTTCAATCGAAAATGGAACCAGAGGGTTTGACATGGAGAATCTCAGGCATGTGCCCTCAGAAAAATAGGCTTTAAGAATTGAGAGACTGATTTCACATAAATTCCTAATTTACAGAAGACTAAGAGTTATCTCCTGACCAATGAACATGTAACATGAATCCCTCCCCATCCTCAAGCCAAGGAACTTACAGCTTGGACTCTGGCTGGACCCTCCCTTGTTTGCACTCCTTGCCCACCCCAGATGACAAGTCAAATTTTGAGTCTTCGCACCCAAAACTGGGTTGACTATGTGGCCTCAGTCAATCAGATGTTTTATTTTTTCTCTTTCTTGTTCTTTATTCTATAAAAGTTTCTTGCCTTCTGCCCCATTCTGAAGTTCTCCAAAAGAAGATTCACTTCATGAAGTTTTATATAAAGTTTGTTTGTATCACTTATGTTGCTTTTTCATCCTTTTAAAACAGTTTTTAGTGACCAGGAGTGAGACCCAGAGCTGAATGCTAATGGCCGATGGGACCAGGGGTTGCACAGGCATGGCGCCTGCTGATCCCCTTGCGTTCACTGTTTCTCTCATTGTTACTAAGGAAGGGCCGGGGTAAGTCAGTCTTGGACTTTAGCTCTGTTCTCTAGCATGCTGCTCTTTGATCAAAACAAACTCCCCAGAAAGTTTCTGGAGCTCCAGAAGGATTCCAGGATAGTTATATTGGGAGTCTGCAGTGTGTAGCAGCCACCAAGGGACTCATGAAGCTTTGAGGTAAGTCCACAGCATAAACCACTGGTGGGCTTGGGGAAATAAATGAAGACAAGGAATTTGGTCAGTTTGGACTACTACAGTCAAAATCTAAGTAAGTACAAGTTATACTACTAAAAGCCATTAGGGTGTCCAACACTATAAAGAAATATTCTCATGAAAGGAATAATAGGTCTGTTGCTAGTGGGAATCATGAAAGCCAAAGATAAAAAAATTGATGGGCCTGGATCAAGCACTTAAAAGCTGTTAGAACACTCACCACCTGACTTTCAAACCCCGAACCTATAATAAATTGGTCACAGAATGAGTTAGATTGACACTGATCTCTCACCAACCTCAAGAGAATTCCCATGCAATGAGGTACACTATAAAACACCACAAAATCCCCAAACCAGTGGCACCTCCCTCTGAGGTAATAATTTGGCTCTAAGAGACCCAAGGCTTAGCTAAAGAAATGGGATCCTCAGCCTTCAAATCACTGAGGGTGTTACCCTCTGGCCCAGCTACTTATTTTATGCCTAAGAACTATGGGCCCGGAAGTTGTAGATATCTGCAGAAATGGCAAAATCTTTAATAAGACACCCAGAATTACAATGAACATCACGGATAATGTTCCAAGTAGGCAAGATGATTCACTTAAGAAGTGCACTTTACTGCAGGGGCTCCTAAATCAAATAAACAGAATAGGATAGCTATTTTAATTAGAATGCAGAAGCATCCAAAAGGCTTCAAAATTTAAAACAAACAAACAAACACACTTCACTGAATGATTCACTGCAAAAGGCTAATGAAAAATCAAAGACACAAGACTAAACCAGGACTATGAGGCTGATAATGACTTCCTTCTATCCTCCTTTACTTGAGTACTCAGTCTACTAATCCTTTATCTGAATTGCCTTTCTTCCCTGAAGAGACTACCAGACTGTAAACAAAAGTCGGCCAAGTTAGTGGCTTTACCCTTTCACCTCAAAGGAGGGTCCCCGTAGAGGCCCCTCCCAGGGCTGACAGGACCCTGAGGGATTCTTCAGTAACCTGCTATCCATTATTCCCTTAAACAGCCAAGGGAAACTAAAATTGAAATAAAAATTAATAGAAAACCTTGCCAAATTCTGGTATATACCAGGACTGTGCTCCATGCTCTGAACCCCTTTCTCCTGGGATCCTAAAGATGAGATCCTGGGATAACTGGCAAAAACGTGACATTTCTCACCAGAGTCAGTTCTCTCAGATCTCTGTGACTACCACACTGAGACCTGAAGAGGCATCGGTAACCAAGAATCATGCTAAGACCAATATTTGCTATCACATCTCTTGAATGGTCTGATCAAAAGAGGGCGCTATTGAAATAACTTTCTAGGTCCCAGAGAGAGCCACATCTGCCTCGAGTACCAAGTCAGAAAACTGAAACTTAGGTAGCTTTTGTGTTCCTCTAAATGTTTATTTTAACCAGAAGCACAGACTATCCTGTCTGCCGGTCCCCACAATCCAAGTCTCCTCTGGGTCTTCTCACCCTAAAAGTTGACTATGTAGCCTCAGCCCATCAGAAATTTTTATTTTCCTCTTCCTTGCTCTTTATTCTTTTTCCTATAAAAATTTCTTGTCTTCTGCCCATTTTGCTGTTCTCTGAAATAAGACAGTCCACTTCATGAAGTGTTAAATAAAATTTGTTTATATCATCAAATTGTCTTCTTTAATGATTTAAACAGCTGAATGAAGGAAAAAGAAATAAATTTAGTTTAATGTGAATCTACTGTATATTATAGATATTACCTAGAACATTTAAATGATTTCACCAAGTATTATCTTGTTAAATTTGAAAGAAATTCCAAGCCTGAATAGAATAAATAAAACTTTCTGTGAGGTCTAGAATCTGATAATGCCAATTGAAATAAATTAAGATGAGAGAGCAAGTCAAAAGTATCTGTGGGGAAAAGTATCTTTATTGGTAGATTCTTCAATTTATTTGGAATAGGGTCAGGCAAAATATTAACCTGTAATATGTGGGTTTTAATTTTGAGGTTTCAGATTCATTCAAAACCACAGGAATTTACAAGTAACAGAAGGAGAAAAATATGTAATTCTTTTGATGATTAAAAATTTATGAAACAGTCAAGAAAAATACATAATAGGTCTTCTAAATCAACTGAAGAAGTTTAATTCATTATACTTCCTCAGATATCGAGCAACTTGTTATAAATCTATATGAAATCAAAGAAAAATAATAATATATTACTTTATAATCTTAATCTCCTTCTCATATTCCCTTTTTTGGTTAATGTTGCCACATCTGTTTAGGGAACCAGACCAGAAATAAAGAAGCACTGCCATTTCCCAAATCATAAGTATCTTGTAAAATGCCTACTTTGAAATAGGTCCTCACTAAATTAAACTTGTTAAATGAATGAATTAAATAAGTAGAAGGCCATCTACATCTTCTATTGGAACTAGATAAAGACTAGAGAATTAGACGATCATTTTTTTCTAAATTGCCCTAAGAATTTGAGAATAATTGGGACCACAAGAAAATACTTTCTTCCTTGTCTGTGCTACATTTGAGCTCCCTTTTCCCGCTGAATTTGGCACCGCAAGCTGGGAGATGGGAGGGCGGCTTCCGAGGCGGGTAGGCGGCGGCGGCCTGAGCGCATGCGCGCGGACTCCCTCCCCCGCCATCCCGCCTGCGCAGGCGCACCGCCACAGCTTCTGGAAACTTTTCTCTCACCTGTCCAGCGAGGACTGCAGATGGAATTGAGGAGAACTCGCTCCAGACAGTGTGGAGGTCCAGAGCAGACAGGGACTTCTTCCCTTTTAAAAATGTCTCCTCAGAGTACTGTGATTTTAATATGACTTTAATGAAATGTCATGAAGGACTGGGGAAAAAAATGTACTTTATTTCCATGAAGAAACACCAGGCAGGAGGAGCGAGGAGGAGAAGGCGTCGACATTTCAAAGGAGCTGAAACTCAGACGGCCTGTGTGGGAGGATGCCCTGAGCCTGCGATGGTGAGAAAGTGCATTTCTGTTCTGGGTTCCTTTCTACTTTATACTAGAACTACCCTTAATAAATTATATACGTTTTCAGATAACTCTTTGGAAAGCAAAATCTTAAATCTTAACAAAGTTCATTCTGCTACAAACTCTTGTCTTTTGTTGTTAATTAGAAGGTACTTCTGACACATTTGATCCAAAGCTCTCATTAAATACCAGCAGGAAAAGCTTTAATGCCAATCATGCAGAAACTACATGGTTTTGACAAATTCTTTTTAATAATCTTGTAAACATATTAAAAGCACAGTTTCATGGCCAAGAAATGTAAATAAGATGAACCAATTTATACTTATATAAACACATGTCATAACAATTACATTAAAAATTAAACACCATTAAAATCATTTTTGTTAGTAATGTCCCTTGCACATTGAACTAAAAGAATTGTATGTATTTTTCTTTCTACCAAATGTTTATCGCTGTTCATAGATATAAAGTTGTAAATCCCTGTGATTTAAAACTCTTAATTAAACTTTAGGATATTTTCTTCTTTTAAAGTTTAATATAAGGTGATAAAAATGTACATATATACAAAGAAAAAGGTAACTAGCTGTAATATTGAAAATATAATGCATTTTATTGGCTCTTACCTAAAAAATATCATGGAATGAAATATTTATATTACAACAGCAACACTTTCCTCCATAATTTATTTCATCAGTTATATTTGTGGCTCAGTAATCCAATCTTGAGACATTTTTCTAATTTATATATGTAATTTAAGGAGTTTAAAATTTGCCTAGTGCCTATGTCAATACTTGTCACTTTATGAATTGTGAAGTGATATATTTACATGGAAAGAAAGATGATGAGTCATTATATTAAAGCCATAATTATAAACCATTAACTTAAAAGTAATAAATATAATTTATTCGTTTGAAAGACTTTAAGAATACCTAATGTATTTCAGATGGAAAGATTTTGTATAGATGGAACTCTTCTGTTCCCAGAGGTGCCTTCTATATGTGATGATTTTAAGTTTCTACTCTGTATAACACCATACTATCTTTTTAATAGCACAGCAGATGAAATCTATTATTTTTAATGATTTAGATTGGCTTAGTTTAGAAGCTATTCCTTACAATTCAGTTATATGCTTTGAGAATTTATTTTAACTCTTTGTTTTAGAGCCATATTAAAATGCAAGATTACTTCCCACCAGCAGTGGAGTAAATTTTTGGTAAATAGAGATCAGGACTCAATTCTGGTTCCTTTCCTAAGAAAGGCATTTGTTGGATTTTCATTTGAGATTTAGGATAATTTTAAGTAGAGAATAACATCAAATACTGACCTATGACATGGAACTATCCACATGAATGCCAACTTGTATATACAAACACTCCAAAACCTATATTCTGTTTCTAAGTAATTTGACTCACTGTATTCTAGCAGTATGGAAATGCCACACAATTTTCTAAGATGGGGGAGTAGTTTAGGTGCTGATAATGTTACTTTCTCAGAGTCATTACTTGATATGATCATGTATTTTCTATATCAAATGAATAAAAAAATATAAAATAAAAAATCAAGCTTAACCAAAAAAAGTATTACAGTATTTTTCACAGAAGTACAGGTAGCCATAGAGTGAACACTAGAATTCATGTTGCTATTTATTTTCTCAAAATAGTGGCCTCTGCAGTCAAACTCCTAATTCACTGGAGAAACAGAATTTTGGGCAGCTTAGTTTCCCCAGGATATCGCTCTTAGCTGCCATTTGGCCTCACTGTGTTCTACATGCTAGGAGGAAGGCTTTCATGACAATTGTCCCATTATCCTATATATTGGTTTCTTGATCACTTACAAAATCTGCACCAAAGACTGGTGAAAAATTGGTGGTGACAGCTTGTCAAGAGGTCTTGTGGATTGCTTTATTGAACACTATCATTCATCTTAACATTTGTAAGTCATGGGGATTGATTTTAAGGTATATGGCATTTAGCTTTATTTGGTTCATAGTATATAGCCCAAGAGAGAGTCCTTACTTGAAAACATGAATTTTTAATTTTAAAATGGATTGTGTAAGAAAGTGGAGATACAATTAAGCAAATCAGTAAATATTACTAAGGGGGAAAAAAGCAAACAAACACCACCACCAGGATGTCATACTCTGCAGTTCTGGATATGATCAAATGCTAAAGTTTTGTATCAGTCACAACCCCAGTAGGGAATAGATTGCATTGGCAAGTTGGGAATTTGAAGAGAGTTTAGTAAGAGTAATTACAAAGGGGTAGCAAGTTATAGCAAAATTTAAGGGGATGATGTAGTAATATGGGACACTGTTACTACTCAAACTGGAAAAGTAAGGAAAAAATGAAGTTACAGAAATGAGGAGAGAGAGCACCTTGACAAGCTCTGAGATCATCTTCAATTGAAGCACATAATTGTTTGGTGAAAGAGCTGTGGGGATGGGCTCCACAATTTCCTTCCTCCCTCTAAGCTTCTGCTGGCGTTCTTGGCTGGATCCAACTAGTAGCCAGACAACAAGGAAGTTTGTTAAGCAAGTAGGGTTTGGAAGGTTAGGAAAGCAGAGAGGCATGGGAAAACATTGAAGAAAGTCTATACACAGTAATTTTTGATGGACTTGTTAAAATTCTTTCTATATTTTTAAAGCAACTCTCATAGTCTCCAATGCAAATATAACGTGTCTTGATTTACAAGACAACTTAGAATATATTATTGCATTAATACCTTAAACTTCCTGTGGAATAGAAAGAAGGTAATACTGATCTCATATTACAAATGATTAAATGGACTAGCAAAAAACATATAGGTAGGAAGTGTTAGACTTGGATTAAAAGTGACTTTCTACTTTTAAGCCTAGTGTATTATTTTTATTAGGTTCCAATTATTCAAAGTATTTCAGAGTATTTATTTTCTTCCCATAAAACAGTAAATGATTTTTTTTGACAACCTTAAGCATCTGCCCTCAGTCAGTCAACTGAGTGGTTCATGAAGTCAAGTAACCATTTTGGTTAAACTATTTGAACATAATTGACTACTAATCAATTAAGCTTATGGCTTATAGACTCAGATTTAATAGTGTTAAACTAAAGACAAAAGCAGTCTGGAATCCAAAAGAATCTCCTTCATCTTCTTGTATAATTCTAGAGAATTTATTTCCGAACTATGGCCTAACTTAGTCATTATAGTTATGGTTACATTTTGAGGGAATTATTTAACTGTATATTTATTTATTTGTTCAGTTCTTCATAATACCTAAGGGGTCCATGTGAAGTAATGCAGAATCCTTTACTGGGCTGCATTAAAAGTTTGATGGCAGAGAGATGGTGTACCATTTTGGGCTGTCCTTGGTTAAGGCTACAATTTATAGTCATCATCACAAGTGTTCTGCAGTCCCACAGTGTAATGACTCAATGTGACCTGGTGGACAGATTCTTTGGTTACAAGTAAGAGCTGGATCCAGTCTGAACTTTGATACTGTCAAGTTGTGAGAGAGTGTTAGCTTCTCAATCTATATAGCACAATTTTTGAAAAATATAGACTGGAGTTTTGTGGTCTAAAGATCATTTTCCACCTCAACTGTTCTTTCATTTTAGAATTGTTTACTTAAGTACAAAATATTGAATTAGTGTAAACATGGCAATTGCTTCCTGTATGTTGTTTAAAAACAAGTAAAACAAACGTTAGTTCCAATCCCCGCAATGTGAATTTGGGTCCGATAGTAATTAGTTCCTTTGTTTTGTGTTAATTAAAATGTATACTTTCATTGGTAGTGGTAATATAAGGACTGCTAATCTGATTTCTTTTCATTTTTTTCACAAACTTTAACGTATTTCCTTGCAAGAGTAACTATACAGTGGCAAAGTAAAGGCCTAATATTTCAACTTGGGTATATGTGTGAGTAATTATATGCAACTTTTGATATATTTTGGTAATTTAGAATAAATATATTATATTAGATTTCAATTAATCAAAAAGCAAGTAATGTTGAAAGGTTATTTAAAGTACTAACTTATACTGTGTTAGCTTTAGAAAGGCATAGAAACAGCATTAATAATTTAAAAAGTATATTGCTTATGAAGCTAAGCACTTTTATTTTTTTTATTTTTATTTTTTAAGCACTTTTAAATTGAACTGGATTTCTGGTAGAGCGCCGACCAAGAAGTCATCCTCTTAACACTTCTTCTTAGTGTCTAATATGTCTTAATGTTAAAACATTTTCCAAAAATATTTACTGATTTTATTAATAGGTAAAATTTAGTTGCATGTAAATATCAGAAGTGTTTAATTTAGTTTGCAGGATTATTTGTAATTATTTCTAACTGGGTCACTCTTTAGAGAGTTATTATCCATGTAGTTATGATAGAGATTGGGAAGAATTTCAAATCAAAAAGGAAAGTGAATGGAGTTTTATTTTTCTTTTAGCCTGTAGAACATCCTCTCTGAAGAGAAATGGATCTGTCCTAGCTGTCTGTGCTCAGCATTTCTCATTTGGTTGGTTTTCTTTATGGAGAAATCTCATCCTAAATCTCAAATTATGATTTCAAAGCCATGTGTGAGAGACTCTTACCCCAGATATCCCAAATACATGACTTAAGACTTTGTCTCTTCTTCATCTCCCTTCAGCTGCTCTTTTCAGGATCCCTCAAGTATACGCTTTTTCAAGTGCATGCTTTCTTTCATGGTATGCCTTCTGCTCAGAGTATATGCCTCCTCTCTAGTCACATGTAAAACAACTTAATGTTACTTTCTTTTGAAAGTTTTCCTGCAATATCTTGACCCCAACTGTCCCTTCCATTTTCTAGCCTACCCTCCATCCCAGGAGATAACTATTAGATAATTGTTATCTTTGTGTTGGAGTCATCCTTAAACTTAAGCTCCATGAGGGTATGGATTTTGTTAAATTTGCCATCATTCAGAATAGTGCTTGATACTGATTGGATTTTTTTAAATGAGTAAGTGTTTGTCTCTTTTCCTTGAGGTTGTGCTCTGTTTTCTGTGGAGATATTTTCTTTTATATACTATAGGGTTTTTAGTCTTGGAGACTTTAGGCAAGTACTAGGTAGTTTAATTTTCTGAGCTTACCAGAAGTAAATTTTCCTGGGGGTGTTTAAGATTATGAAATATGTGAACTAGTTGTAAACCTGTATCATGCTCCTATTAAAAAAAGAGAGAGAAAAGAAAGAAAAAACCTCACAATTATTGTGAGTCCAGAAACACCACAAATTGCATTGCAGTTCTGAGGAGACAGTTGCCTTATTTCTAATTATCTTTTTGAAACTCACCAAAGTGAAAATGCATGCTTAATACACCCATATACTACTTTGAGTTTACAGATGACATACTTGCAACAGCATTTATTCTTTTTTCCTCATAGATTTCACACCCTTGCAAAAAATCTAGGGACAAGTGCTAAGTCATTTGATTCATTTAACTCTGAATTTTGCTTTAGGATTATAAATCAGACTCTTATTGTCACTTTAATGCAGAAAGAGTTCTTTTGTGTTCATAATATAGATCAAGATGTCATTTAAGTTGAATGTTGTCAAGGTAACTCCTTTTTAAACCATAAGAAGAGACTTGGCTGTAGCCCAAAACTAATGGGAGTCATATTTTATAATAGAAAGCAATATGTTAGTAAGAGACTTTGCTCCTCCTTGCAGTCTCCACAAGCACAAATTCTCATCAGTGTTCACAGCTAATGCATTTTTTGTCAAGTCATAAACTCTTTTAAAAAGCCTCTAAATATTTTGGAAGAAAAAAATTCTGATTTTCCAAGGAAGCAGCAAAAATAGAGATCTTAGCCTGGAGGAATAAGATATAAGATACCTGACTATCAAAGGAATCCCATTTTTAAAAGAGACCATCAGAGAGTAGAGTAGTGTGAATATAAAATTGAACAAACTTTCAAACTGAACATAAAGGGTGTCACGCTGCCAGTACTTTTCCTCTTCCTCACATTTTACAAGGGGATTCTTCAACTGATCAAATGGAAAAATATGACAAGTAATTTACATTGTTCACATCTACTGTTTAATGACTCTTGGGAGAAATGAGAGCTAATGTCACTTTTGTTTGCATGTACTGCAGACACTTCTCACACATTGCTTATAGCACTTGTAAGGATGCTTGTCTGTAACATAGAATAGATATTGATGTGAAACTGTAGCAAAAGTTTCAGGAAAGCTAGTTACTTAAACTTTCAACTTCTCTGACTGCCAATGTGAGAAAGCCTAAGATATAAATGTAAAATAAAGACCAGTGTGAGCAAATAAGTCAAATGGGGGGAAACATACTTTAAAAGTACTGATTATGTTAAGTCATCTTCCTAGGAACGTGTCAGTTTTATTTACTACATTTATAAATTTAATGAAAAGAAAAGGCTAATTCAACTTACAACTTTTACTTAAGGAAACTCACTTTGTTTTTCCATTTTTATATAGTATGTGAGATTTCCAAAGCTCTTATTTGCCTATGAACTTCCCAGGTTTTCAAAGAATTTCAGCATTTCAAGGACATTCATGTAGCTTTTTAATCTTTAGTTTTGGATTATGCAGTTCCATTATGTTCACATTGTTATTCCTGTCTTCATGTGTTCCTCCTTCATGGAGGTGTCATAGATGGAAGTGAATAGAATTCTTTGATGTCATTGTGGCTTTCTTCAAGAAGTATCATCAGTGGACTCATAGATGTGATCTTTTTCCTTTGCTCTTATGTGCTCTGGGAAATATGTTATGACACAGAAGTCTTTCTTTTTATTTTCTTCTTGATTTGTGTGATAGTAATGTTCTTTATTTACATGACTAAATTCCAAATGGCACTTAAGCTGCTTTAGACATTGTAATAAAATCTATCAATTACCTTGTCTCATTTTGTTCTTCACAAATTTGTTTTTAAGGTGATCAAAGTGTTTTTAATCTGTTCTCCAGGTGAAAATCCTGGGGTTCAGAAAATTTAAGTAAATGTTAAAATCAGGATGTTAATATAGGTCTTGTAACTAGTGGGCTTTTCTGCCACAGAAGATTAGCTCAAATTACTTTAAAGACATAGCCACCAACTTTTCTTAGGATTTTGAACTTAATAACTAAAGTATCTCTAAGTATTAATAAGAATAATAAGGATGAGTCCTCAGGAGAGAAAGTTAATTCCTACAAAAATGTGCACATATGCGTTGTTATTTTTTCTTGTTATAAGAGCCATTGTTCCCAATAAAACATTATGGTAGAAATGAAACTTTAACTTTTCAACTTACCTTTTCTTGAGCACAACTAGAGATTATATTGAAGAAAACACTGTTTTAGACAAAGAATCTTTTATTTGTAATCTGATAAGAGACACAGTTTCATTCACTGACAGTCTGTTACTGGGACACATACATCACTGTCCTAGTCCTAGGCTGTTAAAGTCAGTGTCTTACTTAGGTCATTTCTATTGGAGTTAGTTGCTTATATTACTTAGTAATTTAAGATTATTTAAATTTTATATTCTATAATTCTTTAAACTGTTTTAAATTGACCATTTCTCTTCTTGAAATCAGCACCTATTATTAAAAATTAGCTTTTTTTTTTTTTTTTTTAGAAAAGAAGGTTGCTCTTTTTGTTCCTGGGTATTTGATAATTTTGTGAATCACTCCATTTAGATCATTTAGTAAAGTGAAAGAATATCATTCATTTCAATTCTGTGTCTTGATTTAACCTGTCTTAACATGTATTTGTTGTCTTTTAATATCCTTTCTAATAATCTCATCCACTCCCAAGGATTTCTCTACCAGAAATAAGCTGAGAACTGTTGAATTTCCATCTCCAACCTAGAAACTGTCTGATCTGCAGATTACATAGCCAGTTCCCCACTAATCTCTCTACTTAGATGTCTGAAAGATGACTTAGGCTAAGAGACTCATGACCCTTCTCTAAACTCTCAAACTAGCCCCTCCTTCAGTTGTTTTCAATCTCATTCAGTGATAAAATGATATATCCAGTTTCTGAAGACAGTAATTTCAGAATCAGTCTTCACTCCTCTCTCTTTCTCACTCCTCCTTCAGCTCTATCACCAAGTATTATTGATCTATACCCTTCTTCAATCTGTCACTTTTTTACCATCACTGCTATTGCTGTAGGCCAGAGAACCACTGCCCTTTATTCCTGAGAATAGAGATAGAGCATTTTGGCCATCTTTCCTAATTCCTATTGCCATTTACAATAAGTTCCAAATTCTTAATACAGATAACAAGTATTGTTAAGGTATTGTCTCTGCCTACCTCTTGAATTTCATCTCTCATCCCCTTCTACTACATCTGTGAATGCTTCAGGTCATTGGGACATCAGTTTGTTCTACACATGTTTGCTTTTTTCACATCCAGGCATTACAACAGGAAATTGCTTCTTTCAGAAGCTCCTCTACTTCATGACTACATCTTCACATACATAAGTTTACATCACCCTTTATGTATTAACTAAGATATCACTTCCTTTGCTAATCTCCTCAGAGTTGATTAGGTGCCTTAGTAAGTAATCTCTCTGCATCTCCTTTTATGACACTCATCAAAATTGTAATTATATGTTTATTGCCTATCTTTCTTCTTAGAATTTAAATTTCATTAGGGCATAGACTATTTTATTTCCTCAGCTGAATTCCTTATATCTATCATAGGACACTGACTGACAAAGACTGAATGAAATGAGCATATGAGTATTGAGGAAATGTATATCATTTTGATTCTTGATTATTTGCCCACAGTGCTGTCCATTTCTGAAGCCATCATGCCTTCTACTTTGTGGGCAAATATATTTTTTACATATTTATATTCAAGTCCTAGTGCAATATAGAATCTAGCCAAGGCCAAAACTTTCCTTTACCTTGGGTCAATTAGGAGACTTCTTTTGATCCTGCCATTCAGTTAGTGATAAATTTGACTTTCAAGAATTGAGACTCTTCTAAAAAGCAAATTTTATTTCCTTGGTAGTAAGCTTAGATGTTAAAAATTATTTGCCAAGTATTATTAAAATTCATGAAATTAAATAGGACAGAAAATATATATCTAAAACCTAAAAATTTCAGAAATCAAATCACAAATTTTAAACCTCATATATTGAGGTCACATCTACATAGCCCACACTGATTCCACTTAGGGTTTTTAAATTTTTTAAAATAAATGACAGTAGATATATAAGTAAGAATTTTATATCCAGAGCAAGTCAGAAATTATTACATTTGAAAGGTTTAGTTGCATTCCTTGGAGATTTTCATCTTGTGTGAATTAAATAAAAAATGTACATTTTCATATTATGAAACTATGTTGTGTTATTTTCTGTGATTTTATCAAGTATACCCTGAATTCTAATCTTCAGTCTGTCATAAAGTTACATTTTAAAAATCTACTAATTATAAATCATCTTGAGGTCTTTAGTTGCCACATAATGTTCAGAAAGGAGAGTGCCATTGACCATTTCCTTTCAAAAATGAGTGTGACATTGCATCATAAACTGCAGAGCACATACAGTGAGCTGTAACTCACAACCACTCTGACTCTGACAAAGCTGGTGGCCCTGGGAGAGGGAAATTCTTCAACAAATTCATGTTTATACCATGCTAATTTAAAAGAGTAACAGTGACTAGGGAACCCTCAATTTCAAAATGCTAATGGATTTCCTTAGATGATGAATATTTCAAAATTATTAAATTTTTCAAAATAGCAATGGATCAATATGACAGAGCTTAATAACTTTCCCCAGTATCCATTCTCACACTATTCTCTTTCCACACTTGTTTTGTAGGGTCCATGGAAGTCCAGGTAGAGAGTACATTTCTCAGCTTTCTTGTCTGTTTCCACATGACTGAGTTCTCACTAATGCAAAATAAGCAGCAGTCATAAAGACATGTCTCATGCCAGTTTCTTAAGGCAACACTGCTTTCTCTCTGTTTCTTATCTTCTTTCTTGGGGTTGATAGAGTAAGTTAGCTTTAAACTTGTTAATGGGACAATAGGATGGCAAATTAAAAAGTCAGAAGAAACCTGGGTCCTTAGAACATCTAGGGAGAAGATGACCCACCTAAATTGGGACTGAAACATGCAGAGAAATACAATTTGAAGGGAAACCTATATTTTATATCTTTTTTATAATCATTTTTGATTTGGTAAATAATAAAATTAAAACATGTGCATATGCATACCTATGTATATATGCATATATATTTTTAAAATATGCTCACTCAGAGCTTAGATAATGGGTTTTATGTTAAATTAAGGGTAGAAGAAATTCTTGTATTTGTAAAAAAGTGATACAGTTAGGCAAGGGATTATCAAGGAAGGTAGACTTGATTCTTTTTCAAACTAATTAGTTTTTATTTATTTATTTTTTGAGTAAAGGTAGGTTTATTCAGAGAGATACATTGAAAGGTGAGAGAAAGGCCATGAGGTGTGGGGGTTGGGTGTTCAGATTAGAAGTAGGTACACACTCCATAGACAGAGTGTGGTCCATCTCCAAAGAGGGAGAGAGAGAGACCGCAGCCTATTTCCTTTTTTTACTGGAAAGTGCTCCAGTATAGACTTCTCTGTTGTAGGAAACATAAATAGATTAAAAATTACTAACTCTAAAAGTTTGTTGACTGTTTTTTTTCTTTTTGCGTAGTGTTATGTAGCCCTCAGATAGAAAAATGATGACTTTCTCTAAATGCCTAGGCTTGAAGTTATGGTTAATTACCTTTTAGATTCCAAACAATTTTATTTAAATGTATGAAGATGATATACATACCTAAGAATGGCTTAATAACATTAACTTGAATTTTAGCTCTAACTTTAGATCTCCAAATAAGCATAAATAAGAAATATTAACTGTTACAATGACTTGTTTAAGTTTCTTTCTCTTTATATTTTTGAAAAAATTTTTGTAGTTGGTGTATGTAAACTTTTGCATAGAACTAACATCAGTGACATTCATAGTAATAATTACTCAGTTAAACTGACTTTATCCCAAAATGTTATATAGCATGTTGGGCTTCCTCCCTTTTAATCCTGCTATTGATTATTTATATGTAACTGAAGAGTCTGTGGGTGAGCCACTCATTAGTCATTCCCAGAGCATCACAATGTCATATACAAAAATATATGTTACATTTAGAGTTTTGCTAACTCAGAAGTTTTCCTGAGATGCCTTATGTTTACAACTTTAAAAGGCAGAATTTAAATTCTGATTTTATAGAGGCCAGTATAAGCACAGTTATCTAAATTTGGCTTTCCAAGTAAGTATCATTTCCAGGAAGCCTGAATGCCCACAAGATAGTCTGATGACAACTTGATTGTGTTCAGACATTTCCCAAATTAGTTGCTGTGCTTGAAAACTTGGCCAAGTGAGATTGACACAAGCTTTTCAGGGAACAGTGAAAAAAAAAAACAGAAGGTAGATAAAATTTGGGCCTTCTAATCTTTGACAGGCTTGCTTTAGCTCTCTCTACATGATGTTCTTTGTCTTATATTCTCTCTGCCCTGAAATTGTGACACAAAGGTTATGAAAAGCATGTGAAAATAGCTAGTGACTTATTAATGTCTGCTGTGACTTGAGCTCACAGAAGAGCACAGGATGGCTCCAGTAATCACCTTTCTTTCTGTATGTTGGAGCCAATCTCTTGAGCTGTCCAGAAGTGTCATATTCCTTCAGTGAAATCAGATCAGTGCATTAATATGCTCCTTTACTTTGAAGCTCATTGTTACTTGTCAAAGTAATATTTTGCTTAAACCAACTTTCCCTGAATATAAGAATGCAGATTACTCAATTCTTGAAATTCTGTTGCAGACTCTTTTCCAACACCCAATTTACACATGCGTTGAAGTGATGGACACTTTTAACAAATAGAGTTTTCATTTATTTATATTCATCTGAATAGAATTGAAAAGACAATATTGAAACAGGTTTTTTTTTTAATGAAGTGGATCTAATAATTAACAGCCTCTTTACAATACTAAATTTTGAATCTTAAAAAAAAACCCTCTTTATATTCCATTTTAGGACATGATTGACTTTTTCTTCTACCCTTAGTTGCTTTTTTTTTTTTTAAGTAAGATTGTCACTTTTGTTCACTCATATTTGAGCACATACACAAAGACTGTCCTTTTAGAGCCATGGCTTATTTTGTTTTTCCTTCCTTCAGAAATTGAGAGCAAGGTATTGTCAATAACAATAGTAATACAAACTTTGACAACAAGTCTGTCATTTTTGCACACCATGATGGTATTGAATTTAGAACTTAACATTCCTAGAGCGAAACAATTCTTAGTTATCTTTGTAGGAAATAGAAGACAGCAAATAAAATGATATCTTTACCTTTATTTTTATGTTTTTGACTCTTCACTCTTCTTTCAAAACTATATCATCTGCCTAATAAAGGTATATATACATTTTGATTCTATTTATTCTGGGACAAAATTTTTGTTCAGTATTACTGTTTTTTAACATCTATATTACTATTAGGAATTTTGATTGTACTAATGTGAAATAGATTAAGAGAGCAAATCATTAATCCAAGTCTTATGTTTCACTCAAATTATAATGAAACAAACTGATAATGTCATGTTTCAATATATAGTTATTAATAAAAGTAATAATATTTAAATTTATTGTTTTACCATGCAGAAAGCATTATTCTAAGTACTTTTTATATACTATTTCTTTTTATCTTCACAACAAACTGTGACAGGGTTTTATTATTCCAATTTTGCAGACAAAGAAACTATTTCAGAGATATAATAATTTATATATATATGTATATATATACATATATATATATAAAATGTGTATATATATATAATATATAATAGAAGGTTAACATTCTAATATTACAGAACAACCCAGAATTTATAATCATGTTTATACCTAATTGGCACCCATGTGACTCTTAAGCATTTGAAGACTTTCACTCTCCCTTAAATACACGGTATCCTAAAAGTCTAATAACTAATTATTCCAAGCCAAGAAAATAGAATGGATAGACTTCCATGGTAAATATGCATTAACACTGACTTAATATCTCTGTAAAGTTTTATATTATGACTGAAAATAGCTGTCTTCTGAAGAAATGATATATCTTAAGCATATTAAGTTCACACAGCCAAAGATCTGTTGAGACACTGATGAGGGAATCAAATACTACATCACATATTTTGTATCCTTTAAGCCTCCTAATAATCACACATAGTAGGAGGACACATACACACACACACACTTTGTAAAATATAAGAAAACCAGGGTTCTCAGAGATCAGGTTGCTCAGTGCTAACACTTTAACACTTTGATGATGGAGAACCTCAGATTAGTGTCTTATCTACAAACTGAAATTTTAGCACATTATTTATTATGGTCCTTAATGGTAGTATTTAATTAAAACAGAATTACAGAAGAGTGATCAGCATTTAACTGTTCCTAAAATAATGCGTTTTGCTGTGAACATGAATTGAGTCCCTTTGTCCTTTGTATAAAAACTATTCCACAAAATGAATGTTCACCTTCCATTTGGCAATTTATTGTGGTTTATTTGCAGCACACCCACACATGGAAGATCATTCTCTCTTTTTATTTTCTTTAAATCACTGTCATATGCCAATGTTCTGTTGGCTAGCCACCAAAAAATATGTGTGATAAACAAAGAGAATTTCTTAGCGAAATTTCTGGAAACAGATCTGGATTGAGTGACCTTAAACAAGTCTCTGTTTATCTAATTAGAAAGCTGTGTGAAGATTAAATGAACATCACACACACACACTCAACCCTTTTCATGGAGCATAGTAAGTACTTGGTAAGTGTTAACTTTAGTGTTTTTATGTCAGATCTTACATAAAGACTAGATTATCTCTGTGGTTGCTTTCATAACTGAGACAAATTGTTATAATTTGTGCTATTTTGCTATTAACACAAACTATCTCTCAAGTGAAATATGAAACTGAAAATTCTCATTGGCAAATTAAATACATTAAAAAAGAGGATGTAAACATTAGGTAGTAAGATCAGATGTCAGAATGGCAGTTTTAGAGTTACTGTCCAAATTATTTCACATATCATTCATATTTCTCAGTAAGAAGTTAACTTTAAAATATATACAAGAAAGCACCCTTGCACTACTGATTTCTAAGTGTTTTGGCATCAAGACACTGCCTGCCTTAGTGGACCTGACCCTCAGTATATTTGTCAAAGCATTTGCTATGCAGTGACCATGCATCTATATCCTGAGTAGATGTAAGACTTCCATTGACTTGGAAATATCAAAAAATCTTATTATATTCTGGCACTTCTGTGATTTCTTAGAACTACTTCTTAGAAAACTTGTGCTAAAATTTTATAAGTTCTTATATGTTTGTATTGCTGTAGAGTGTACAAAAATGTTCACATGGATTACCCATGTAATCCTGCAGACAGCTAGAGTAAAATTTTATACTCTTTAAAAATTTGATGTAATGAACATTCATTAAGAGGCATGAAGTGATCCTTAGGTCTTGGTAATAAGTGTGAGAACAAAGCCTAATACTTTCTGGCTTTATTCTCTGTGCATCTTATCTATATCTTGATGCTTCCTAAAAAGACCTAGAATGTAAATGGGATGCCTAGAAGCCACTTAGAAGTTCAGAATGTTTTAAAGACAAAAACAGGGGCTTTGATTTATGAGTCAATTCTTTGCTGGTTCTTTATTGGAATTTTCAATGATCCCTGTTCTGTTGTCAGATGACATATACCAGGAGAACTCTCAGTTTGGTTAGCCGGATGGTGCAGCGAGGAGACAGAGGGAAGACCCAAGTAGATTAAGTGTGGAGCTAGAGGCAGGCATATGTTTAGAATGCAAAGCTTCTATTCTCCATCCATGTTTCTGATGCTGGTTTACTCTTTCCAAATGTTTTACTCAGTTGCCAAAAAGTCTGCATAGAAATAATATTCATTTGTGCTTGCAGCATTCATTAATTACCCTGCATTTTCTCTGAATATCAAATAAATGCTCAAGTGAGATGAGATATAAAAGCAGCAGGCAGTGCAATCTAATTACCCAAGGAATAATGCCGGTTCACAGAGTAGCAACTGAATGGCTGAACCACAATGCCTGGTGTACATGAATTACTAGTTGCTTATGATTTGGAGTTTGGTTTGGTCATCATCTTTATAGAACCTAATGAATTGCTTGAAACAACACTTGGCTTTTTAAAATTTTACATGTTTGTACTTTGAACATAAATCTCATCGATCTTACTCTGAATGTCTCCATTGTAACAATCCTTCCTTGACTTGTCCTGTGATCCCTTGTACATGACCTCATATTTAATCACTCACACATTCCTTCTTCTTCTATTTCCATATCCTGTTTCCTCCTCTCTATAATTCTAGCCAGCTTAACATTTATTCCTTAAGTGACAGTATGCCTCAACATATTTTGCATTGTTTACTGATTCATTTATCCAGCTGAGCTACAAGGTGTCAGTGAACTGACTGCCAGATGACACATGTAATGCTGGCAGGCAAGGCATGGGAAAAATCAAGGGAATGTGTGTGGGCATTCTAGGTTGTTCAGTTGAGGAGATCTGTGTTACTCAATCAGTACCCTTTGCTTTAAAATTGCTCCTGGATTTATACACAGTGACACTTTCCAGAGCCATATATTTCTATCTGTGGTTATAATTGCAATTTTGATTTTTTATTGGGATTATAAACCTATCTCAGCTGGGTTTTCTTGTGTGGCTTCATTCTTGATGGTTGAAATGAGATTCATTTAGTATTATAACTATATTGCAGCTTAAAAATTTTTTGCATTCTACCTTAGGGAAGGTGGCTTCATTTACATTTTTAAAATAAGGTATTAGAGGGTATTGATTATAAGTTGTCATGCATTGCAGCCTAATTTCATTTGATTCCATAGACTGCAAATCTCAGCCTTTCCTCAATAGGTAGTTTAAGTTAACTAAGAAGATAGCCTGTTACAACTACGGCCATTCAGCTTCATCTCTAACAAAACACTTCTTCACTCAGTAACTCTTTTCTGGGCCCCTTCTAAGTGCCAGACTCTCTGCAGGCTGCTGAGTGAGTGCAGGTGCTCTAGATGCCCTTGAGCCAGTGACAACTTGGTTTATGTTTCAGTAGCTCGATAGTCACTAGTGCCATTTTCCAAATAGCCCATTTCTTCTGGGAGTGTGTCAGAATTTCACCTCCTGTCTCTCTCATCCTTGTCTGGTGTGTGAAACCAGTTCAGCCCAATAGGTTGAAGTACAAGTGTCACCTCAGGTTGATTTTTTTGTTATGACACTAGGCAGTATCTCCTTCTGCCTGCTGCTGAAGCCAGCAATGCTCTTAAGTAGGTAGGGGCTGTTTCATCAGCCTGGTTCTTAGAGTGAGGACACTGAAAACACAGAGAAGAGCCCACAGTTTATAAATGATAGGAATTTGGTGTGAGAAGAGATGGCATTTTGTTTTTTAAGTTGCTGAGGTATGGAGGAATGCTGGTTACAGCTGTATAATCTTGGTTATCCTGATTGACATAGAAAGAACACTTTCAAATTGAATTGCAAACTTTATTTCAAAGGTTCCTCATGATGACTAGAAGACTTTCTCTTTCTCTCTCCCCCTGCTATATATGTGTGTGTGTGTAAATATATATATTATGTATATTAAATATAATATATATTATATGTCAATACAACATGTATAATCATTCTCTCTATCCTGTTTTGTATACATTATGCACTTATCTTTACCACTTAACACTGTTAATACATTTCAAGGTAACACATATTTAGTGAGACCATTGACTTAGGTAAGAATATTATCATTTGTTCCCAGTCCTCCAAAATTATAACCTTTTTTCAAATAATTCATAAAATAAACATTTATAAACAAACCAAATACCATTAATTTTCTTATTAATATATCACTCTCAAGGGAGAATAGATGAATCTTTGAAATACATCTAAAATATTGATACTGGTTCTTGAGTCCTACTCAAATTCTGAGTCACAACAGAGATGGACTGTGGTTTCTAGTTGTTTTGGAAGTTTTAAAGTTGGAGGCTTCTTTTCTTTTCCTTCTTGAGAAAACTGCTAGTAGCAAAAATGAATATGTGTTGGGGGAGGGTATAGCTCAAGTGGTAGAGTGCATGCCTGACATCCACAAGGTCCTGGGTTCAATCCCCAGTACCTCCTCCAAAGTAAACAAACAAACCTAATTACCTCCCCCCCACACAAAAAAAAAAGAAATAAAATAAAGAATATGTGTTTATCTTGGAACTATTGTGAAAAAAAGTTAATGCAAATACCATGAATGGAAAGCCATGTGCTCATGTCTGTCAGGCCCCTGCTGGGTATTATATATGCACTATTTCATTTAAGTCTCAAAATTATCCTGAAAATTGATACTATCCCTCCATTGTTTGACATCTCTCAGCTAATATATAGACCACAGCTCCATGCCATTTCTGACTACAAAAGCTAGCCTCTTTCCACTAAGTGGGCCCAAATAACAATGATTTGTTATCATAATAGCATATCTGTCATCTAACTACAGAGAACTGAGCTTGTCTTTGAATGCACATTTCCAAGTTTTTTTGATTTAAGAAAATTAGAAATTTACAAAAGTTTGCTGTCTTCATGATATATATATTTTATAATTAAATAAATATAAATAAAGTCACTGAGCTAATATCAGTAATAGTCTCCAGGAGGTAATTTTAAATCACTGAGCAGACAAGTGGTAATGTACGCCGTGCTCCGTCATCCCAGCTACACATGACTATATGCTACTCCTAAATTCCATAAATTCAAAAAGGAAACTCAAAGAGTCCATTTTTCACACAACACCCAGCCTTCCTTTGCATAAAAGCAAGAGGCTCTAGGGAACCTTATACATTAATACCCATATCAGTAAGGGGAATAAAACTGATTTGGCTAGAAGCATACAAAACTAGGGACATCTGAAAGATTTGTATTTCTGCCCTATTAACTGAAAAGCATCCAACTCATTTTCCTTCAAGCTGTGAATGAGAGTAACTGCAGTGGAGACTATTCCTGTAGCTGTCACCAAATAACTTGTCTCATGGTGTAACCAAGGGATGGGACAGGATGTCATACCTCAAAATGAAATTAAAATAAAGATAGGATAAAAATATAAACAAAAGGATGATTTTATCTACTAGAAAATTTGAAATAGTTGAGTTTTATCCCCAGGCAGCTTTTAAATCAACCTGGTGAATTCTGAATTATTAGTACCAGAAATAGTATTTGGCTTAAGTTTTCAATACCCTGACTTAATTCCTGCCAGATCTTTCTGTACTCATGCTGTAGAGTTGTGTATGCTGGAACAGTAAGTGACAAGTGAGTGGGGCCTCTCCCTCCCCATCACTTTTTCTGGCCTGAGTAGCATTGCCATTAACTACATGAAACAAGTTATAGTAGTGAAACAGAAAGTATCCACTCTTTTGTTCAACCTATTTTCTTAGTTTCTTTAAGGTTTCTCTTTTGTGGTAATAATATTTAAAAAAGGAGTCACATATAAATTTATTTAATTAATTAAGTCAGGAGGTTTTCCATCTTAATGAAACAAAGCTCCCATAAATGAGACAGTCTAGTCACTTTTCAATGTTTTTCTAATGTCACAAATTCCCCTGCACTGTAATGGAGTTTTACATCATTGACATGCTCATGAGATTTTTATAATGTAAATCCATAGACATGATGTTACAATGTCAAATGAAATAAGCTATCAAGTTTATGGAGATGTATATCAAAGATGCAAATATTTCTAACCTGTAGATGTTGCAATGTTAAGATGATGGCAAATAATACCAGGGGATTTCTGGGGATACTATTTTCTTGAGCAAAAACAGTGCAAAAAAGAATGTCAGTACAGTTCTGTTGAGACACTGATCTGATTATCTGATTATAGAGGCTATAAATAAAAGAAAGATTGCTAATGTTTGTGTTCATTCAAGTTATTTTTTCTGTATTTGGGGAATTGATATTTTAATATACCCCATTGCAAAGCACTTAAGAGCATCTTGTATCTTAAAAGGAAAATTTCTGGTCTCATAAGAGCCCAAACCGAGAGGAAGGCAGGTTGTCCTTATTTTAATATCAAGAAGGCTATATTCTTTTACTCTATGCACTTTTTCTGAGTCTGATTATTATCTATGAAAGCAATCATTAATGTTCTCTGCTTCCATGCTTAAATTTTGGGTGTGGTTCAACTTTGGCAAAAAATCTGAGTGTGACATGGTCAAATGTGTTCATAAAACTTCTGAAGTATGATTTTTAAAAATGATGCATGACCTTAATTGGATAAATGATGAAAGGGGGGGAAAGTGATTTAGTTAATTCTTTAATTTATTGCCTTGAATTTAAGTGTATTTAAGATAATGCTACAAGGAGAATAATTTGACCCTACTGGGTAAAAGCAGTTATTTTGGGTGCCATTCATTTAAGTTTCTGCACAAGGATACAGTCCAAAATAAAATATTGAATTTCATGATTTTGAATTATGTGAGCTATTCAATCTTTACTGCTGTAGCACCAGACATAAGGAGTAATTTCCAACAATGACATTAGTAGAGTGATAATGAAGTGGTTGAGAGATCCTGTTGTATAACACCACTTGAAGAAATAATCAAAATAATATCATAGCCCCTCAGGAGGAAGAGGGACTTATATACACAAACACATATACTCAAAGTACTTTCAAGCATGTTTTATCTTCTTTTATCATAATATTCTTGTGATAGAGATAAGATCAAATATTATTCTTTTTTTTTTTTACATGGGAAGAAATTGTCGTTCCTTCTGATAATGTATTTAAGTAGAATCACAAAAAATTTGTATACTTATATCTAAAATACCCCAGTTTTTACTTATTTCAAAGTAGTTTGTATATGCACCTAAAATGAGACTACTTTTCTTGAATATTCTACTTCTCTCTTTATATTACATTTCTCCACACACCAAATTGGGATTAAGTCTAGTTTTTAAATACCCCTATTTAGTTTTATTTAAAAATAAAATTCCACTTCTGGAGGACTGACACTACCAACATCATTACTTACTATAAAGCTACAGTAACCAAGACAGTGTGATATTGGCAAAAGAATAGACAAATAGATTGATGGACAGAATAGGGAACCCAGAGATAGGCCCATATAAATATAATCAATTGATCTTTGACAAAGGAGCAAAGGCAATGCCATAAAGCAAAGATAGTCTTTACAACAAATGGTACAGAAATGACTGGGCATTCACGTGCAAAAAATGAATACAGACACAGACCTTACACCTTTCACAAAAATTAACTCAGAATGAATCACAAACCTAAAAGCAAAATGCAGAACTATAAACTCATAGAAGATAACATAGGAGAAAACCTAGATGACTTTCTGTATGACAATGACATTTTAGATTCAACAGCAAAGGCACAATTCATAAAAAAAAGGATAATCTGGACTTCATTAAAATCAAAAACTTCTGCCATGTAAATTATAATATTAAGAGAATGAGAAGAAAAGCCACAGACTGAGAGAAAATATTCGCAAAAGACACATCTAATAAGGGACTGTTATCTCAAATACATAAAGAGCTCTTTAAACTCAACAGTAACAAACAACTTGATTAAAAACTGATCAAAGACCTTCATAGACACCTCATTAAAGATATTTGGACAACAAATAAGCACATGACAAAGTGTTCCACATCACATGTTCTCAGGGAAATGGAAATTAAAATAACAGTGAGATACCACTACACACCTATCAGAAGGACAAAAATCCAAAACACTGATGACACCAAACGCTGGCAAGGATGTGGAGCAATAAGAACTCTTCATTCATTGCTGGTGAGAGTTAAAAAATGGCATAACCACTTTGGAAGGCAGTTTGATAGTTTCATAGAAAACAAAACATACTCAAAATGTGATTGAGCAATTGCACTGTGTATTAGTGTTCTAAAGTGAAAAATAACCAATAGAAGATAGATATAGATACATAGACATATAAGAGGAAATTTATGATTGGAATTGGCTAAAATGTTTTGAAGGCAAAAAGATCCAAGAGTTACAGTCTACAAGCTGGAGAATCAGGAAAACTGGTGGTGTAATTCCTCCCAAGTCCAAAGGCCTGAGAACCAGAACTCTGATGACTGACGGCAAGAGATGGGTGTTTCAGCTCCAGCAGAGAGAATTTACCCTTTCTTCATCTTTTTGATCTGTTCAGCCCCTCAAGAGATTATATGATGTCTCCCACATTGGTGAAAGGGATCTTCTTTCCTTAGTCTACAGATTCAAATGCTAATCTCCTCCAGAGATACCCTTACAGACACATTCAGAAATAATGTTTTACTAGCTATCTGAACATCTTGTAACCCATTCAAGTTGATAGCTACAATTAATCATTATACACTCCTTGGTATTTACCCAAAAGTATTAAAAACTTTTGTCCACACAAAAACCTGTACATGGATGTTTATAGCTGTCTTATTCATAATTGCCAAAACTTGGAAGTAACCAAGCTGTCCTTCAGTTAGGTGAATGGATAAATTGTGGTACACCTAGACAATGGAATATTATTAAGTGTTAAGAAAAAAAGAGAGCTATCAAGCCACGAAAAGACATGGATGAAACTTAAATGTATATTACTGAGTGAAAGAAAACAATCTGAAAAGTTTATGTACTGTATGTTTGTAACTGTATGGCATTCTGAAACAGACAAAACTAAAGAGACAGTAAAAAGTTTAGTGGCTGCTAGGGCTTAGGGGAGAGTGAGAGTTCAATAGGTCGAGCACAGGATTTTTAAGGCAGTGAAACTATTCCATATGATTCTATAATGATGGACTCATGTCATTATACATTTGTCCAAGCCCATAGAATGTCCACTACCGAAGGCGAATGCCAATGTAAACTATGGACTTTGGATTATAATGATGTGTTAATATAAGTTCATCAACTGTAGTAACTGTACCACTTTGGTGGGGGCTGTTGATAATGGGAAAGGTTATGAATGATTGAATTAAAGGAGTGAATGGGAAATCTCTATACTTTCTGCTTAGTATTGCTCTGAACCTAAAACTGCTCTAAAAAATAAAGTCTGTTACTTAAAAATTTATATTTTTGGTAATTTGCCTGCTGTAAACTAGTACAGACTTGTTTTTATTCAGTATTTATGTTCTAGATAATTTTATTTCTTATAATAATGCTCTTTAAAAAGAAGTTATAAGTGCTGTTTTATAGGTATGAAATCTAAGACTTGGAGATGATGAGTAAATTCCCAAAATCAAATGGGCATAACTGAGAATATTCAAGGTATGAGTCTTGTGTGTGTTGGGCTCCAGAATCTGTGCCCTTCAAGAAGGCTCATTGCTTCATGCATTCATCCAGCGATCCATCCAGTAAACATTTTTAGTGAGGAAAATATTTACTCAACCTTCCATTATTAATTGTGTTTTGTTCAGGGTATGAACAAACAATTCCCGGAATTTCTGTCTTCTTTCTCTTGCTTGGCAAGCTGTGCCATATATTGTGGACTGGAATTAAGAATAAGAGAACTGATTATATCTTCTGTAGAATTTTTATATTAAGAGTAAATAATGTCATTTGCAGCAACATGGATGGACCTGGAGATCATCATTCTAAGTGAAGTAAGCCAGAAAGAGAAAGAAAAATACCATATGATACCACTTATATGTGGAATCTAAAAAAATGAAAAAACAAAAAACAAGAAAAATGAACTTACTTACAAAACAGAAACAGACTCACAGACATAGAAAACCAGTGTATGGTTACCATACCAAGGGGGTGGGAAGGGATAAATTAGGAACTTGAGATTTGCAGATACTAATTAATATATATAAAATAGATAAGCATGATTATATGGTATAGCACAGGGATCTATATTAATTATCTTGTAGTAACACACGGTAAAAAAAATATGAAAACAACTATATGTATTTTCATGTATGACTGAAGCATTGTGCTATACACTAGAAATTGACACAACATTGTAAATTGACTATACTTCCATAAAATATATATATATGAAAGTTAACCCATGTAAACCTACATAAATGCAGGTGGGTTGTTAGGCCTTGATACAGTATCATTTTTTTTGACACTGAGCTTATTTATTTTTATTTTTTAACATTTTTTATTGATTTATAATCATTTTACAATGTTGTGTCAAATTCCAGCATAGAGCACAATTTTTCAGTTATACATGAACATATATATATTCATTGTCACATTTTTTCTCTGTGAGCTACCATAAGATCTTGTATATATTTCCCTGTGCTATACAGTATAATCTTGTTTATTCTACAATTTTGAAATTCCAGTCTATCTCTTCCCACCCCCCCACCCCCTTGGCAACCACAAGTTTGTATTCTATGTCTGTGAGTCTATTTCTATTCTGCATTTATGTTTTGTTTGCTTGTTTGTTTGTTTTGTTTTAGATTCCACATAAGAGCGATCTCATATGGTATTTGTCCTTCTCTTTCTGGCTTACTTCACTTAGAATGACATTCTCCAGGAGCATCCACATTGCTGCAAATGGCATTATGTTGTCAGTTTTTATGGCTGAATAGTATTCCATTTTATGAATATACCACATCTTCTTTATCCAGTCATCTGTTAATGGACATTTAGGCTGTTTCCATGTCTTGGCTATTGTAAATAGTGCTGCTATGAACATTGGGGTGCAGATGTCATTTTGAAGTAGGGTTCCTTCTGGATATATGCCCAGGAGGGGAATTCCTGGGTCATATGGTAAGTCTATTTTAGTCTTTTGAGGAATCTCCATACTGTTTTCCACAGTGGCTGCACCAAACTGCATTCCCACCAGCAATGTAGGATGGTTCCCTTTTCTCCACAGCCTCTCCAGCATTTGTCATTTGTGGACTTTTGAATCATGTCCATTCTGACTGGTGTGAGGAGACACCTCATTGTAGTTTTGATTTGCAGTTCTCTGATAATTAGTGATATTGAGCATTCTTTCATGTGCCTTTTGATCATTTGTATGTCTTCCTTGGAGAATTGATTGTTTAGGTCTTCTGCCCATTTTTGGATTGGATTTTTTTTTTCTTTATTATTAAGTCGTATGAGCTGCTTATATATTCTGGAGATCAAGCCTTTGTTGGTTTCATTTGCAAAAATTTTCTCCCATTCCATAAGTTGTCTTTTTGTTTTACTTATGGTTTCCTTCACTGTGCAGAAGCTTGTAATTTTCATTAGGTCCCATTTGTTTATTCTTGCTTTTATTTCTATTGCTTGAGTAGACTGTTGTAGGAGAACATTTTTGAGATGTATGTCAGATAATGTTTTGCCTATATTTTCTTTTAGGAGGTTTATTGTATCTTGTCTTATGTTTAAGTCTTTGATCCATTTTGAGTTTATTTTTGTGTATGGTGTAAGGGAGGGTTCTAGCTTCATTGCTTTGCATGTTGCTGTCCAGTTTTCCCAACACCATTTTCCAAAGAGACTGTCTTTATTCCATTGTATATTCTTGACTCCTTTGTCAAAGATTAGTTGACCAAAAGTTTGTGGGTTCATTTCTGGGCTCTCTATTCTGTTCCATTGGTCTATATGTCTGTTTTTGTACCAATACCATGCTGTCTTGATGACTGTAACTCTATAGTATTGTCTGAAGTCTGGGAGAGTTATTCCTCCAGCCTCTTTCTTTTTCTTCAGTAATGCTCTGGCAATTCTAAGTCTTTGATGGTTCCATATAAATTTTATTATGATTTGTTCTAGTTCTGTGAAATATGTCCTGGGTAATTTGATAGGGATTGCATTAAATCTATAGATTGCCTTGGGCAGTGTGACCATTTTAACAGTATTGATTCTTCCAATCCAAGAGCATGGGATATCTTTCCATTTTTTAAAGTCTTATTTAATTTCCTTCATCAACGGTTTGTTGTTTTCTGTGTATAATTCTTTCACCTCCTTGGTTAGATTTTTTCCTAGGTATTTTGTTACTTTGGGTGCTACTTTAAAGGGGATTGTTTCTTTACTTTCTTTTCCTGTTGATTCATCATTAGTGTAAAGAAATGAAACTCAGGTTTGAATGTTAATCTTGTAACCTGCTACCTTGCTGAATTCTTTGATTAGTTCTAGTAGTTTCTGTAGTTGTTTTAGGGTTTTCTATATATAGTATCATATCATCTGCATATAGTGACACTTTTACGTCTTCTTTTCCAATTTGGATCCCTTTTATTTCTCTCTGTTGCCTGATTGCTGTGGCTAGGACTTCCAAGACTATGTTGAATAGGAGTGGTGATAGTGGGCATCCTTGTCTTGTCCCAGATTTTAGTGGGAAGCTTTTGAGTTTCTCACCATTGAGTACTATGCTGGCTGTAGGTTTGTCATATATAGCTTTTATTATGTTGATATATGTTCCCTCTATACCCAGTTTGGTGAGAATTTGTGTCATAAATGGGTGCTGAATTTTATCAAATGCTTTTTCTGCAAAAATTGAGATGATCATGTGGTTTTTGTCCTTTCTCTTGTTGATGTGATGTATTACATTGATTGATTTGCATATGTTGAACCATCCTTGTGTCCCTGGGATGAACCCCAATTGGTCATGATGTATAATCTTCTTTATGTGTTGTTGGATTCTATTTGCTAATATTTTGTTAAGGAATTTGGCATCTATGTTCATCAGTGATATTGGCCCACAATTCCCTTTTTTGGTAGTGTCTTTGCCTGGTTTTGGTGTCAGGGTGATGGTGGCTTCATAGAATGAGTTTGGAAGTATTCCCTTCTTTTCAATCTTCTGGAAGAGTTTGAGAAGGACTGGTATGAGTTCTTCTTTGTATGTTTGGTAGAATTCCCCAGTGAAGCTGTCTGGTCCTGGATTTTTATTAGTAGGGAGGTTTTTTATTGCTATTTCTATTTCATTTCTCTTAATCGGTTTGTTCAAGTGGTCAGTTTCTTCTTGATTCAGTCTTGGTGGACAGTATGTTTCCAGAAACTTGTCCATCTCCTCTAGGTTATCTAGTTTGATTCCATACAGTTTTTTCATAATATTCTCATATGATATTCTGTATTTCTATTTTATTTGTTGAAATTTCTCCATTTTCCTTTCTTATTTTGGTTTTTGTGCTCTCTCTTTTTTTTTCTTTGTGAGTTTGGCCAGAAGTTTGTTGATTTTATTTACTTTTTCAAAAACCAGCTTTTGGTTTGATTGATTTTTTTTCTGTGGTTTTTAAAATCTCTGTATTATTTATTTCCTCCCTGATCTTTATAATTTCCTTCCTTCTGCTGCCTTTTGGGTTTTTTTGTTCTTTTTCTAGTTCTTTCAGCTGGTGAGTTAGATTGTTTATTTGGGATTATTATTCTTTTTTGAGGAAGGCCTGTATCACTATAAACTTCCTTCTTAGCACTAACTTTGTTGTGTCCCATAAATTTCATGTGGTTATGCTTTCATTTTCATTTGTCTCAGGGTATTTTTTAATTTCAACTTTGATTTGTTCATTGACCCATTGTTTTTTTTAATAGCATATTGTTTAATCTCCATGCTTTCATTTTTTTCTCCTTTGTTTCTCTGTTGTTGATTTCTAATTTCATGGCATTGTAGTCAGTAAAGATGCTTGAGATAATTTCTATCTCAAAATTGTTGAGGTTGCAAAGGGTTCTTTTAAACTAAAGCAATCAGTCATTTAAAGAAAAAAGGTTGTTCATATACATAATTTTGCTTTGTATTAATCTACTTTATGTTCTCCATAAATCCAAGTTAATAGGAGTAGTACTCAAAGTAGATGATTTTAAAATTTATATAGAAATACTTTTATGGACATGATACATACTGCAACTGCTGCTGTTTTATGAGATGATGCTTTAGAGGATTTCATGAGAGCTTAGTAGGAACAAAAAGCAAATTAAATGTAGAGGGTATATAGGAATTCTATGTGCAAAGAATTGAGTGAAATTTTACAGTTATGTTTTGTTTATGTAAAGTCAAAACAAAACTAAAGGCTCTGCCTCATGATTCCATTAAAATTTTAGATTAGACGTTACCTTTTTGGAGCTTTACTCAGGATTTTAAATGTCAAAAACTGATGAAGTAACTATATATATATTTTATATTTGACAATACATTACTTGCTGATATTGATGGTGTTTCTAATAATTAATATTACTTTGTAGCTTCTGCAAAGTATTAGATCTGTCATATGTTTGAAATTATGTATTTTATATGACTCTCTTACTTTTTTCTTTTTGAGGAAAATCAGTAAGTATCTGATCACCCATTCATAACCCTAGTACTTATCTAATTATAATTTTTATAATAGTTGTTTTCAGGAAGTCCTACAAGTCAATCCTCCCTCATTGCTTTTGTTTCCTAGTGTCTAAACAGCCTCCTCCCTTTTCCTGAAAGCTTCCTGCTGTTGCTTCCAGACCTCTTACTAGGGTGGTCTTCAGAATCCCCTTCTCCAACTTGTCTGTTCCTTTTCCAAAGGAAATGCATTTTTTGTCAGCCTATTCTGGGAATGGGGCCCAGTGCAAAATCTAATATAGACCCCTTATTAGAAATTATTAATAATTTCACAAAGGTGGCAGTAGAAAATTAAGCCAAGTGTAGAGCCCTTCTAAGCATGGGAACCTGTGCACCACACATGTTATGGATTCATGAAACTGGCCTTAACCTTTTCCCTTGGTGATTATGCCCCAGAACTTTGCTTTTTTTTTGATGCATCCTTACGTTGACTGTATCTTTCTTTCCTGCACTCTGATTCCCTTTTTTTCTCCCTGTAGTTGTGTAGCCCCAGAGTCTTGAGCTGCAGAGAATTTTACATGCCCTCTTCTGTTTTCATAGAAAGAAGGCAAAAAAGAGCAAATATTTGGGAATTTTTTTTTGAAATAATTGTATCATCAAGAATTGCTCCAGATATTCTTGGTAATAAATCATATTTGAGAATTGAAGTTGTCTAAGAATTCTACTATGAAATATTGTATTTTGATTTAGTTTCCTTGGCTCAATATACGATTAATTACTAAAGTATATATCTGTTCAATGCTTGGATACATACATGTAAAAATTAATTCATTTGACAACAGTGTCTATGCATGTGATGGCAGCAGTCCCCGAGACAACTGTTTAAAAAACAGAGTGTTAAAATATTAGCCCTTGTTATCATCATTAAATGGGCAATACCCTCCCTTAGGCTTGGCACCATTTTAAGGATTAAAGAGTTCTTAGCTGACTCTCCTCTTTCTGATCTGTGCCCTCATATCCTCTGGGAACCATCTTTTTCCTTATCTACTTTCTATCCTGGTTTGCTTTACGTGTTTCAGAAGTAACATTAATCTGATAACCCATTAGATGGTCAGAAGGTACAAAATCATCTACTTTGTTTATCCCATTAGATAAACTAGAGGGGAAAATAGATGTGTGGGTCTCAGTATGCAAACTTATTTGTTCATAACAGGGTCATCATGCAATCTGACAGTATTTGAAGGAGGTTGCTAGTATCAGCCTCACAAAAGGCTGAGACAAAAGTGGGCAGAAGAAGGAATGTTTATAAGTTGATGTACGTTAGCTAAACATTCATGGAGCCTGTTTGCATGCAATTGCCTGATGCATTAGGAGCAAATCTTTAGGGAAATGTACTTAGTGACATAATCATAAACAAATCTCTATAGAATTATCAAGTGTGGTGAGTAGATACCTACACTGGTAGAATGACTGTTATTAGATTGGAGGGACCCTGAATTTGCTGCCTACTTCAAAATAGTTTGCAAATCTCTCTCAGTGGCCCAGTTCTGCAGTCCTTGATAGCAGGAATCTAACTCATAGAGTCAAGACTATGTTTTCACACTTAAAAATCTAACAAAATCTAGTGATTCAAACATGTTTTTGGACATTAAGAAATACTAAACAATAAATAACTACACACACTTGCAATTGTTTACATGTATATATACAAATACTCACATTTTTTTAACTCTCATATAGATAATTGAAAAATACGTGGATTCATAGCAGAATAATTCTTAAGAAATCATAGATTTTAGAATGTCTCTACCTTTAAATATGAGACATTTGTTTTGCCAAACTGATGTATATTTGACAAATATTTATTGATTGTTAGTCCTTGGAGATTCAGAGACAACTGTTACCCATGTACAGCCTGAAAAAGCACACAGGAAGCTGAGGTAGACAGAGAAGTCAGTCAGATCATAGCTTAAAATGATAAGTATAAATTAAGTACAAGTTTTTATGCAAGTGTGCTTTACTCTAAGAAGTAAAAAGAAGTTTTTGAACTTGGTGATGTGGAGTTGCATTCTGAAGAGTAAATGAATGGAAGGCTTTGTTGGAGTGTGGGGATGTAAGGTGAACAAGACATGGAAATATAAGAAAACCTGAACCTTAAAGATAAGAGGACATGGAACTCTTAAGACAGATCATATGTTAGGTCACAAAACAAGTCTCAGTAATTTTAAGAAGATTCAAATTATATCAGACATCTTTAGTGACTACAGTAGTATGAAACTAGAAATCAACTACAAGAAGAAGACAGAAAAACTCACAGATATGTGGAGATTATGCAACAAGCTACTAAGCAGCCAATGGATGAACAAAGAAATCAATAGAGAAATAAAAAAAAACCTTCAGAAAAGTGAAAATGGACATACAACATAACAAAATATATGAGATGCAGCAAAAGCAGTTCTAAGGGGAAAGCTAACAGTGATGGATGCATATATCAAAAAACAAGGAAAATCTCAAAGAAAGAATCTAACTTCACCCCTAAAGCCTGGGGGGGGGGAACAAAGCCCAAAGTTAGTAGAAAGAGGAAATTAAAAAGATCAGTGTGGAAATAAATAAAACAGAGACCAATAAGAAAATAGAAAAGACCGATGAAACTAAGAACTGGTCTTTGAAAAGATAAACAAGATTGGCAAATCTTTAGCTAGAATTGCTTCAAATTAGTAAATATCAGAATTGAAAGAGGAGAATTTACAAATGATATCAAAGAAATACAAAAGATTGTAAGATACTACTGTGAACAATTATACACCAATAAATTGGACAATCTTTGAGAAATAGATAAATTCTAGAAAACAGAATCTTTCAAAACTGAACCATGAAGATATAGGAACTTTGAGTAGACCAACTTACTAGTAAGTAGATTAAATTAGTCAGAAACTTCCTAACAATAAAAAAAATCTGGAACCAGACAGCTTTACTGGTAAATCCTGCAAAAGATTCAAGGATGATTTAGTGTTATCCTTCTCAAAATCTTCCAGAAAACTGAATAGAAAAGAATGCTTCCAAATTAATTTTAAAAGACCAGCATTTCCCTGATACCAAAATGAGACATTTACACCTCACACGAAACAATTATAGGCCCATATCTCTAATAAACATAAGTGCAGAAATCCTCAACAGAATATTAACAAGCCAAATTCAACAGTACATTAAATGGATCATACACCATGATCAAGTGGGATGTACTCAGGGACACAAGGATGGTTCAGCATTTGCAAATAATTCAGTGTGATACACCACATTAACAAGTGAAGGTTAAGGGGGTGGGAAGGGATAGACTGGGATTTCAAAATGTAGAATAGATAAACAAGATTACACTGTATAGCACAGGGAAATATATACAAGATCTTATGGTAGCTCACAAGGAAAAAATGTGACAAGGAATATATATATATATATATATATATATGTCCATGTATAACTGAAAAATTGTGCCCTACACTGGAATTTGACACAACATTGTAAAATGATTATAACTCAATAAAAATGTTAAAAATAAAACAAAACAAAACAAAACAAAATAACAAATGAAGGTTAAGTCATACTATCACCTGAATAGATGCAGAAAAAGCATTTGAGATAATTCAGCACCTATTCATGATTTTAAAAAGCTCTCAATAAAGTGGTTATAGACAGAACTTATATCAACATAATAAAAATCATATGTGACAAGCCCATAGCTAACATCATACTCAACAGTGGAAAGTTGAAAGCTTTCCCTCTAAGATCAGGAACAAGACAAGGATTCCTGCTCTTGCCACTGTTACTCAATGTAATATTGGAAATGCTGTCCAGAACAGCTAGGCAATAAAAAGAAAAGGCAGCCAATTTGGAAATGACAAAGTAAAACCATAACTATTTACAGACAGCATGATTTTATATATAGAAAACCCTAAAAACTTCACCACAAAAACTGTCAAAGCTAATAAATTCAGTAAAGTTGCAGAATACAAAATCAGTATACAACTATCTGTCGTGTTTTTATATAACAACAACAAACTATTGGAAAAAAGAATTAAGAAAACAACCCTATTCACAATTACATCAAAAAGAATAATACCTATGAATAAATTTAACCAAGGAGGTGAAGTCCTGTGCACTGAAAACTGTAAGATATTGGTTAAATAAATTGAAGATGGCACAAGTAAATGGAAAGATATTGTGCTCATGAATTGGAGTGATCAATATCGTTAAAAAGTCCATTTTACCCAAAGCAATCTACAGATTCAGTGTAATCCCTGTAAAAATTCCAATCTCATTTTTCACAGATAAGTCCTAAAATTTTTATGGAACCACTAAAGATCTGGAATAGTCAAAGCCATCTTGAGAAAAAAGAGCAAAGCTGGGGATATCACAGTCCCTGATTTCACACTATATTTCAAAGATGTCATAGTCTACACAGTATGGTAGTGGCATAAAAAGAGACACATAGATCAATGGAATAGAATAGAGAGAATAGAGAGCCCCAAAAGAAAGCCATATATATATGATTAATTAAAGGGTGCAAACAAGACAAGAATATACAATGGAAAAATGACAGTCTCTTCAATACATGGTTTTGGGAAAACTGGACAGCCACATGGAACAGAAAGAAATCAGACTTCTCTTTCACCATGAACAAAAATTTACTCAAAATAGATTAAATACTTGAATGTAAGACCAGAAACTATACAACTCCTAGAAGAAAACACAGTGGGTAAACTCATTGGCATTGGTTTTGGTGACTTACTTTTTGATTCTGATTCCAAAGGTAGGGCAACAGAGGCAGAAAAAAGCAATTGAGATCACATCAAATTAAAAAGCTTCTGCACAGCAAAGGAAGTCATCAACAAAATGAAAAGGCAATCTACTGAATGGGAGAAGATATTTGCATGTCATATAATTGATAAGAAGTTAATATCAAAAATATATAAAGAATGCATACAGCTTGATAACAAAAAGAACAAACAATCTAATTTAAAATTTGGCAGAGGATCTGAATAGACATTTTTCCAGAGAAGACAATACAGATGGTTAACAAGAACATGAAAAGATATTATCATTAATCATTAGGGAAATGCAAATCAAAACCACAATGAGATGTCATTTCACACCTGGCAGAATGGTTATTATCAAAAGGACAAGGAATAACAAGTGTTGGAGAAAACATGGAAAAAAAGGAAACATGTGCATTGTTGGTGGGAATGTAAATTGTTACAGTGACTGTGGAATGCAGTATGGAAATTCTTTAAAAAATTAAAAGTAGAACTACCAAATGATCCAGCAATTCCACTACTGGGCATTTATCTGAAAAATAGGAAAATGTTAACTCAGAAAAGTATATGTGCCCTTATGTTGACTGCAGCATTATTTACAGTAGCCAAGCTATATTTATCATGGGATACTACTAGGTCATAAAGAAGAATAAAACCTTGCCATTTGTGACAGCATGGATAGATCTTCAGGGCATTATGCCAAGTTAAATAATTCAGATAGAGAAAGACTTGATTTTACTTAAATGTGTAATCTATAAAACAAAACATGAACAAACAAAACCAAACTAACAGATACAGAGGCTAGATTGGTAGTTGCCAGAGGGCAAGGGTGTTGAGAGGCAGATGGATTTGGAGATGGGAGTTAAGAGTTACAAACTTCTAGTTACAAAATAAATAAGTCCTGGGAATGTAATATACAGCATGACCACTTATGTCGATAAAATTTTGTTGCATATTTAAAAGTTGCTAAGAGAGTAAACCTTGAAAGTTCTCATCACAGGAAAAATTTTGTAACTTTGTATGGTGACAGATGGTAACTAGACTTACTGTGATCATTTTGCAGTGTATATGACTATCAAATCATTTGGTTGTTCACCTGAAACTAATATGTTCTATGTCAGTTATATCTTACTAAAACAAAAGCAAAGCAAAAATATAAGAGAGCATACAAAAAGTTTTATATTCCTTCCATAAAGCAGCTGGGTAAGTGGAGAGGGCACTGGATTGCATCCTGGCTCTGTCCAGCCACTCTTGATGGTCTTTGCAAGTACTTAACTTTGGAGTTTCATTTCTTTGCCAATAAAATGTATGTAATAAAGCATTGTCTTCCAGGGATGTTGTGAAGATACACTTTGTAAATTGTACATAGGAGTAGGGTATAGTATTTAGTACTATAAATAAATAGTACAGTAAATAAATAGTACAGTAAATAGTATTTAAAGGGATTAAAGTAATCAACAATGACCTTAACCAGAGGTTCCCAGTCTTGGCTGGATATTTGAATAACTTAGGGAACTTCCAAAAAGGATTCTTAAGTGCTGATGTTTACATTTCACCCCCTAGAGATTCTGACTTAACTGGACATGGTATAGTCTGGATATGAAACTTAAAGGAGAATACTGGAAAATATGAGAAAAAATAAGAAACAGTAACAACAACAAAAAAAAGGAAACAGAAAAAGAGGAAATAAATGTAGAGTCTACCAATATGCTAAGGAATAGATTTCCTTCATTTTGTAGAACAGAAGGATTGCCACCACCGTTAGGTATGGTTGAGAAGCATTTCCAGGTCTCACCTGTTCCAGAGCAGCTGCCTTGTGAGGAGGGCTCACCAACAGAGGAGGAGCTTCTGCATTCTAGAAGTCTCTTCTGTGGAGTGCGTCAATCCTATGCTTCTTATTATGGTGGAATAGGTCATAAGTTTTATTCCTTGGAATAGAAGAAGCATGGAAGAGGTGGTGAGGAAATCTAAAATTGAGGATAAAAATTCTTAGAGCTCTTTAAAGTACTTCAGTTGATCCTATCTAATTAATATGCATCTAAAAAGAGACTGAGGCCCTGCTTTGAAGATGTGAAACACAGCAGAAGCTTTCCTGCCTAAGCCTGTAGCCATAGGTGTGATGACTAGCAATGATATTTTAACTATGTTAGACAAAAAAGAAATAGGCTGAATTATAACAGAAAGAATTGTAAATATATACTAAAGAAAGTGAGAGCTCAGTTTGAATCTTAAAACCATTTACTCCTTTTTTTTTTTTTTTTTTTTTTTAATAAGCCACAATATTCTACCCTGGTTACTGGAAAAGACTGCATGGCAGAATCGTATTCTCTAATATTGAACATCAAAGAAAAGCCAAAAGAAGTAAAATTATTTTTAATAAATTCAGATTCCTAAGACTAGAATTTACTTTTTATATGAAAAACAACTATGTTGATATTTTGATTATGTGAATAATATATATTACACTATTGTGATTGTTATCTGGGACTTCCAGATAAATGAATTATTTTACCCATGTATTGTTTTTCCCATGAAAATATTTTAGACTAATTGAAAAATAATTAACTACATTTATTTTTTTCCCCATGAAAATCTTTTGATATCACAGAAATATTTCCCCATGTAATGTATAATTGCTGAAATATTTCCCACTTAAAATCATTCTAGTTACTTTGTGCCATTCTTAGGATAGAAATACTTGAAATCTCATCATCAAAAGAGATTTCACTACAGATCTTTAATTCAGTGCATGCTAAGCAACACCTATAAAGAATTTTAGGAATAGAAATTAAGTAACAGACTACAATTAGAACAGATAAGAATAGTCACTGGTGAAATGAATCCATTTTTGCTCTTCACATCAAATTCACATACTTTTAGACTTGTCTGGGAGTGCTGTTTTCATTTTTGTATGCAGCGTTTATACAAGATCCCTTTACAGTCTGACATTTGCTTCAACCACTCAAATGAACTGTTTTTGTTGTTGTTAAACACACCAGCTATTTTCAAGTAAACAAATCCACTAATCACTTTTCAGTCCCCATCTTATTTCACTTCTATCAGCATTTGATACAGGTAGAAGTCCTTTTTTGGGACATTCTCTTTGTTGAGGTCCACCAGTCAACGACCACTTGTAGTTGACCAAATTGGACTTTTAGATACCTGGTGCAGGAGGGAGACTATATTCTGTAGGAAACTGTGAGGCATCTTAATTAGAGTTTGCCAAGAAGCTCTTGTTATAGGTTTTGGGCTTGTATTATGTGATTTGGAGGAAGGTTCAAGGAACAGAATCTGTTCTAGACTGAGTGCTTTGAGGAAGCAACTAGATTCTATAGCTGTGCATCTTACTTTATAGGTAGAAAGAACAGGATGAGACTAAAGCTATAATTGTGAAGGAGCAGCTGTTACTCTTATTAGTTGGGAGTTGGGAAGTTTGGTAATACTTGTAGTTTTCATAGTGTTCTTGTATTTGTCTGCAAAGAGTCCTCTTGTTTTCATTTCACGGCATCATGGTTACAGTGACCTCATCTCAAGCCAGTGAAGTTGTTCATGTTCAACTGGAAAACACCATGGCCTAGCTCTGTGCCAGGCCAGCTTCCATCTGATGGCTATCAGCATTGCCTTTTTCTTTCTCAATATCATGGTACCATATTCTCTTTGGTTTCTTTCTACTGCTTAACATGCTCCTTTTCAGTATTCCTCACACTATCTCCTATATAATTTTTAACTCTTAGAGTTTCCCAGGCCTTATATCTGAATCATCTTTTATATTATCCTACACTTCTTATGCAGTTTCATTTATTTTTATGATTTTAATTACTATCTGTTTTCTTCAGACTGGAACTATTCTCTGCCTAAAAGATGAGTTGGAAAACTATAGCCCATAGGTCAATACAACCCAAAGTCTGTTTTTGCCCAGATGTGAGGTGGTTTTTATATGTTTAAATGGTTAGAAAAAAATCTAAATGTGAATAATATTTCATGACATAAAATTATATAAAATTCAAGTTACAATATGTAAACAAAAAAGAAGCAAAGTGTTGCTCACCACCTAGTTATTCAAAGGTTAAGTCATCAGCCACTCCATTTGCCCACCCACAGTGCAACCTGAGAGGAATTCAGGATGAAAAACAGGGTGAGGCACCTGTGCTTTTGAATAAGCAGGTCCCTTAGATAGATGTATATTTCAGAAAGAATTTTAATTACCCCACATTCTTGCATCTTCTCATACATAGAAAAGTGCTAAAGTCATTAACCTGAGATATCTGTTCTTTGTGAATAGCAGTAATCTTTTACCAAGAATGTATGCTTGACTGTAAGTATTTCTCAGCCAAAAATCATATATAAATTGGCTTCTCTCCACCTCTTTAGAGCAGTTTCCTCAGAGCTACTAAGCAGCTGTTTCCTGAGCTATAGTCCTTACTTAATAAGATCCCTATATAAAACTTAAACTCATACCTCTCAGGTTGTACATTTTTCTTTAAGTCAACAAGTGTCCAAAGGTAAAATTTTATTGGAATTCAGGCATGTCCATTTGTTTAGGTATTTTCTATGGCTCCTTTTATTGCTACAAGAGCAGTGTTGAGCAGTTGCAATAGAGAGCCAGAATTATCTACTTGCTGTCCCTTTATAAAAAAAGATTGCCAACCCTTGCTCTAAAATCATGTATTAAACTAATCTGTGAGATTTTTCAATTGATTATTTTAGTCATCTTAAAATATTTAAAAGAGAAATTTTACTAATCTCCAATCCATACCAGTGCCTGTTCATCTTAATATTTGGGGTCACTGCCACACAGAAATTCAAATCAGAAACCACAAATCATCCTTAATTCTTATTTTTCCTCTACCCCATATTTTAGTCCTACTAGAAATCCATTGTTTTTGCTTCTGAACTATATCACAAATAGGTCAGTCAGTCTCCATCTTTTCTGTTTTCTGCCATCATTCTGCACCATACCATCCCCACCTTGCAGCTGGTCTACTCAAACAGCCTCATCACTGGTTTCCCACTCATGTGACTCTTAAGTCCCTATCCCATGATGTTTTCTATCATTACATCTGCTCATAGCAATTATGATAATTTTTATGTAAATATTTGGGTTTAAATTCTATATATTTACTTATTTATTGTCTATCCAAACACATAAGTGCTACTGAGGTGACTTCATAAGTTTTAGTTCAGTAGCAGATATAAACATTTTGAATAGCGACTGATGTGGAGTAGAAGGCCAGGAAGTATTTTTTTCACCAGTGACTGACCTACTTAAAGACCACAAAGATATAGGTACAGTTACCCCCTCACGTACACACATTTGCACACATTCCACTTCTAAGGGAAAAATATTTATATATTTTGCATGTACACATTTATCAGTTGAGTATGCATCACTTTACATTTGAACACATCTATGGGAGAGGAAGTTTGCTCTGGGAAGGATGAGTTGATGCTGATTTTATCTTGATTTTTAAGAATTACAACTTGGTCAGTTTCTGTTGTTGTTAGTGGTGATGATAGTGACCTTTTTGCTAGCAAACAAAACCAGCGATTTACTTACATCATTCTTGTGACTCAAAAGATATCTTAACTGAAATGGTTATTTACTTGATAATTTGTTGTCAAACAAACATATATTTCATTTTATACAGGAGAGAACTGTCCAGTTATTTTTATGTGGATTTTAAATAGGAATGTAGACTAACTGTATATAACCACTGTTTTTGAGTGTGTAGCAATTGGAAGAAACTGCTGAAAGCATGAGTTAGGGTTTAGGTGGAACCAACATGGTGAAACGGCCATAGGCTATGTCATGGAGCATCCATTTGAGAACAGTTTTGTAAAGTGATAGAGAAAGAGGCCAGACTGCAGGGCTTTACAGGTAAGTTACCTGATAAGAAAAAATATGGTGAATTAGCAGTAAAAGGGAGAACAAAAATGGGATGGTAGACAGATGTAGAATCAAATACAGCAGGAAAGGAGGGGGAAACACTCTCAGTGTTTGCAGGTAGAAGAAAAGAAATCTAGTTAAAGTGGAAAAAATTAAATTTGGCAGTGAGGAAAACATAAGAACCACACCACTCAAAAGCTTAAGTACCTTCCCACGTTTTGCATAATAATTTGGATTTCAAAAAATGTTTTTACACAATTTGTATCATATGACCCTTACAAAACTGGGTACATCTGAGTAAACTGAGACTGGTGGTTCTATTCCTATTTCACAGATTAGGAAAAAGAAGCTCAATTCCTGGGGTCATGCAGTGGGTAAGTAACATAAGGGAGAACAGAAGTGTCCTCATGCCTATGTTTTTATACTTTCCACTATACCATGTTGACAGTGTAGTGTTAATCTTTAAACAGAAGGAAATCAAAATCTGCTGTGAGGAAGAGAAGCATTTAAGGCATTGATCCAAAGAAGTGGTCTCTTTTCCCTCCCACCCACTTAAACTATTATCACACTTAAGTGAATTTCAGTAAGCCAGAAGTTTGGAAGGAGATGACTCATGAAGAAGTGTGGGTAGCATTAATTTATTTTTTAAATTAACTGATCATACACCATGTACAAGTGTCAGAGATACAGGTGAATAAAAATAGCCATAGTCCCAGCCTTGATAAAGCTCATTCTTTAGTGGAAAGGATCAGCTTTTAATCAAGTAAGGAAATTAAATATTTGAGTACAAACTTAAATATGAGGCTGCATCAGCAGTACTATGAAAGAATGTTACATGGGGCCTCATTGAGCCTACAAGGGGGGGAAGTGTTTGCTTTATGAGAGGATGACAGTTAATCTACTCTAAAGGAGGAATAGGAGTGAAAAATCTGAGAGGGAGTAGTACTGGAGCCTTTTAAGAAGACTCTTACATATGAAGAATTCAAAGGATCTGGTATGACCAGAAAACTTCTAGTTTACTAACATTTGTGTGCCCTGAATTATAATCTACATATAGAATTATTTCATTGTAAATAATTATGCAATGATATTGAGCCATATAATTCTGATCCAACAGTTTTCTCAAGTGATGGCTTAAAAACAGAGAACAGAAATGACTGCTATATAATATTAATTTCTGGTAGAATTTATTTATGTACATATATATAATAATAGACTATGTATAATGATATAATATATATAATAATATTCTTGCAAAGGTCTCAAATAGTGTTTTGCACATGATAAGCAGCCATGAAGTAATGATTAGCTACTTTTTCAACATACGTTTATTGAAAACCTAGTAAGTATAATATGAACAAACACATTCCTGGATGCTGTTGTCCTCTATTTGACCAAAGAATGGTCAGGGGATGTTTTAAAAGAATACTTCTTACCATGAAAAAGCCATTACCATATGTGTTTGATGTACTTATAATCTCTAGATTTATGCAGTCTTTTTTGTCTTAGCCTCAGGTAGAACAGGACAAATCCATTCTTGCAGTGCTGTAAGTGATGAAAATATTAAAATATTTTTTATCTGTGCTGTCCTCAATGGTGGTCATTATCTACATTTGGCTGCTGAGTACTTGGAATGTGGCTAGTGCAACCAAGACTTGAATATTTTAATTTATTTTAATTTAAAAGCTGCATGTGACTAGTAGCAACTGTATTGAAGTGACACTTCAGAGGGATTTAGGAAAAGACTTTGAGTTCCCATTTCAATACTTTTGATACATTTGACATGAACTTGATATTTCTTGTATCTGGTGGCCTGGATCTAATTGAAAGAGGTGTTTTGTTAGTATGAGGGAGAACTTACTTTAGTTTAAAAAATTTACGTGTGAACAGAAGCTCATTTTCCCAACTCACTTGGGGAGTAACTACTGAACTTGTTTACATCAAAAAAATCTGCAAAACCATGTAGATGAAATTGCACAGTAAGTGATTTTTTTTAATGACCTAAAAGAGTAAACAGTTTCGTTTATGCTTACTGTTTGAGTAACAGCCACTTACAAAAGATAGAAATCATAAAAATAAATGAAATAAATTTATTTTATAATAAACATTCAGAAAAATCTAGTGGTCATCTAAAGCAGATGGGAGCTTGTGGTTTGTGTAATCTGTGGTCAGCAAACTCACTTCTCTCCATCATATTCAATATTTACAGTCTCTAAGAGACATCCTTTCCATCTAAAATATTTATATTTAAATGTGAATGCATACAATTAATGTGTTCATTAAAAAGTTATTAAAAGAATATATAAAGTGGAAAGTATATTTCTCTTCCCTGTTTGAATGATAGCCATCTAGTACTGCTGCTTAGAGATTGTGTTTCTATCAATTTTCTTGTTTTGTAAAATTTCAGAGGTACTTAATTTACTCCTGCAACATGTTTACTAATATCTATTATATGCTAGGGATTGTTTTAAGTACTGCTTTACAAAAGTGGAAATAAAAAGCAATTAAAAATTTCTTTAAAAATTACATTCTAATGGAAGGAAATAGGCAATAAACAAAATAAATAATAAAAACATGTGATTTATTAAGTAGTGATAAATGCTATCAATTTTTAAAAAGATTTAAAAGAGGTGAAGGTGTTGAACAGGAAAGGGAGTAAGGATTGCCTCAGCTGGGGAAGGAGATTACATTTTAAATAAAATGAGCAGAGAAGGACCTTCAGAGCTTTATTTTCATCAAAGACATAAAGGAAATGAGGGATCGAGATATGTATAGGCAGAGAACTGTATGTGCAAAGATCTTAAGGTAGGAGCTTGTCCAGTACCTTCCAGAAAAGCATCCTTACAATCTGGCTGGAGCAAGGATCACAAGACAGAGCCTTTTTATGCCAAGTAATTAATACACCATCTAATGATAGTTATAGTATTCTATGTTGTATGTTGTTTTTCCATCAAATGTTTGCTGTCTTTAGGTTTTGAATAGGGCCTCCATGTCTCTGGTTCCTGTCATCTCTATTAACTACACATTAACTTCAGATGACATAATTACATATTAGGGTGTGATTATTTCTCTTATGGAATGTATTATATAATACTTACAAAAATAGCTAATCCAATTTCTGTTCCAGTGTTCTGTTCAAAGTCCAAGTTCAGTTTGTAATGTAAGATTCTGTCCTATATAAGACAGATTGTTTTGCACTCAATACAGTTTAATAAAAACTTACCAAATTTTAATTTACTTGATTATAATAACATTATTGCCATTATTTTTACAGAAAAATAAAAGACTTATGGAAGAGAACATTTCACTAATTTAGTTTATTAATGAGGACATCAAAGTCTAGTGTGAGGTAAAATGATTTGCCAAAGACACATAAATGAGGCTAGTTACAGCTAGCATTATTGTGTTTATAATATGTGTTAGCCATTGTGCTGAATACCGGCACTATGCAATTTTAATCTTCCCAACAATCTGAGAGGCAGTCATTATTACTGTTTTACTAGTGAGGAAACTGAGGGAAATAAGTTCTGTAAAGTAATGCAGCAGGTAAATGGTACAGCTGGGATCCTATCAAGGTCTTTATATCTCAGAAAGAACTCACACTGGTAACTGCTACACTACTGGAGTTACAGGGACAGGAATATCCCATTAAAAACACAAGAAGCAGAGAGGTTTCTGGGAAAGAGAGCAAGTTTTCACTGTGATCAGATGTTGGATTGAATTTTGCCTCCACATAGCTGAATATTTTGGGGTAAGCAGTGTAACTTTCAGTATGTTTCTAGGTGTGAATATTGAGGGACCAAATTACAGTCCCATATTTGCTTATCAGGACTTTGGCTTTATCCAGTATGGGTAAAAGTTAGAAGCCATCAAGCTTCCTAATTGAATTTGTGAGTACATTCTTATAGAGTAAATAAAAGAAGCTGTTCAGTTGAGATGAAAACCTTTATATGCCAAAAAAGAACATAGATTATTGTATTAAAAATAAGGCTCATAATTTAAAATGAAAGTTTGGTGCAATGCCAATAGAAAACCCAAAGTATCTGCTTATTTTAAGGTTAAAAGAGAATATTGAAATTAATAAAGTGTTCATTAATTTGTCCCATGTTATCTGCTTGCTTTTCACTTTTTTCCCACATATATTTGAAATTTTACTTATATTCAGTGAAGAAAGCCCATGTTATCAGCATGGATCATTATGTATCAACGTTGTAAATGGCATTTAAAAAGTAACTATTTTGTTTGCACATGCAGAGCTATAAACTGCCCAGTTAGGTTCATAATAGTCAGTCAGTATTTATACTGCAAGTAATTTGATCTTTTTTTCAAATTTAAAATAAATTTACTTTTATGGGTAAAATAGCTTTGAACAGGCTACTAATCTGAAGTTGTAACTGCTTTTATTGTGCTTACCAAGAAGCAAAGTTTCAGTTACCTTGATTGCTGTATTTTGCCAAACATCTTTTTTTAACCTATTCTTTTGTATATGAAAATGATATGATTTACCCACTATGAGTAGAAAAGCTTCAAGTCATTTTTACATTATTAGTAATGAATTTACAATAAGCATCCAACCTCACACACCGAGACTTCTGGACAACCAGCTGAGATTACAAAGTGTAAGCTGTGGCTAGGGATCAGAGATTACTCTGCATAAATTTAGTTTACCCTTATGGAGATTAAAAGCTCATTAATACTTCATTGTTTCCAACTGAGATAAAAGTTTGAAGCAATTAGTATTTGAAAAAATATTTTCTCCCATTAATTTATTTTTTTACTATGTAATCTGTGTTGCTTCCCTTTTAAGTATTGATAGAGTGTAGTTTAAAATAGAAATCTATGGACTATATCTTAGGTTTTGTTGTTGTTATTGTTTTGGATTAGTGTTCCCTAACAACTTTTATTCCCTAACAGTTTATACAGCAACTTAAACAACAGCAATGAAAAAGTAGCATCTAGATGTTCATTTCATCTGCTTTCCAAATGAAGTGACCAAACACTTCAAGAGGATCTAGATTTTTCCAGCAAGGAAGAAGTGAGAAAACATTTTTAATCATTAAGACAAGAGAGTTTTGCCACTTCTCGGTGATGCAGACATTGTGTACTAGCTGCTTTATCCTGAAGACAGTTTGTTACACAGATGTGTTAGAAAGAGGGCTCCTGGCAGTGTTCAACATGGCTAGTGAATAAGTAAGTGCAGTTTTTAGGTACTTCACCAATGTGTTGTGTTACTCTTACCAATTATTATATGCAAGTAAAATGTAAATCTGTGTGATTATACAGCTTCTTTTATATCCAAATATTGTTCATAAAGAAAATATTCATGAATGGAGAGATGGTAAATATTGGTGGAAAACAGCCAAAGGTTTTTTGTTTTGGTTTAAAACTCTGACATAATTTGAAATTATGGTATATTACTCAGTCTTTTCATAATAATAGCAAGTTGACAAATGATACTGTGAATAGACAATCTGTAATGCCAGAAACCAAATATTAGGGAGTCTTTTGTATAATGAGTTAGAATCATTCTTTCATTAATATCCCTCCTTGGTAGTACATCAGCTCTTTTGGCTCATTAATGCAATGTTGAGGATTTTCAAGTGATGGTGAAAAATGGAGTAAATAAAACTACAGTGGCCCTAAGACAGAATGTCTTTATAAGTGCTTTAGTAATACACTTCTAACACTAGTGAAAGTGATTAATTTGTAATTAAGGGTTTTAGAAATTAAAAATTTTCAACTATGTTTGATATTCCTTTTCTTTAATAGTAGAGAATTGTAAAACATGTCTTAAGAAAATAACATACAAACTTTTTTTCTCAGTGATTATTTTTTTCCAGCTTTACTGAGGTGCAATTGACAAATCAAATTGTATTATTTAAAGCATGGAACATGATGGTTTTATATACTTATTATGTATTGTGAAAGGAACCCATAGTTAATTAACAACACCACCACCTCACATTTTATCTTTTTTAAAAATGAGAACCTTTTAAGTTTTACTCTTCTAGCAAATTTCAGTTAAATAGTGTTGTCAGTTATAGTCCCCATGTTATACACTAGGTCCTCAGACTTTATATATATACAGACTTTATTTATCTTAAGTTGGAAGAACTTGAGACAATTAATTAAATTGGGGGCAAACTGGTGACAACATGAAGATGCTTTGCTACTTCCGAAAAGTTGCTAAGATCTAAACTAAGCTTATTTTCATTATATGAGGAAGCAACCTCAGAGACAACACACTACCTTCTGCCTTGCTCTAAGTTAACTACAGTTCATGTCTCTCTAAGACAACCCTTAAGTCCTTATTACTTCATCTCATTTTTGAGATATCCAGGGAGACATATAACCCCCAGCTCTTTCTATTATGACCCATGATTTCAATATATTAGTTTGGGAATCTCATTGATGTCAAGCGTATCCTAATTCTGGTCTAAAATAAAATTAAATTGTTTAGCAATTGGAAAAGCTATGATTTAGCCACAGCCCTGTGGCACAATTTAGAAGAAATTTCATAAGCTACAATTTATTGAAGCTAGACATTGACCTAAATGCCTTATAGGCACTGCATTATTTACTTCCTACAATAAGCTAATTTATCAGGTAAATAAATGCCATTATTTATCCTGTTTAGAGATGAGAAAATGGATATTTTGAAAGGTTAAGTTATTTGCCTGAAGTTAAACTAGTTATCAGCAGCATCAAGATTAAAATATTATAAACTCTGCCTTATTGTAACTACTAATATCTAATTTACTGTTTGGTTTTTTTACAAACTATATTGTCCAAAATGTAATCTACATATTTTTAATGGAGAGGCTTGACTGTAGACTTATTTTAACACTAGAGCATTAAGTCCCCAAAGTTTGAATATTTTAAAAGTATCTAGCATATGTATAGGGAACAGAAATTAACTGTGACCCACATAAACACATATAAAATAAAAGTTTAATCTGATTATTTGAAATAATTTTCTGCTTATTCTTTCTTTTGAATAAATTAGAATGTATACATAATATAGAGAAGAAAAAATACTTTAAAACTAGGAAATATTTTATTTTAATTTATCTGAAAGAGTTACATTTTACTTCTTCACAGCTTGTTGTCTACACTTGTCTTCAAATAAACAGAAACTTGAAGTAAAAAATTTCACTATATCTACACATAGTAAGTACATGATAAATACTAATTACTCAGTTGATTACATAGGATCAATTAGAGTAAACATTGTGTGCCAAGTGACTACCCAAGGAATTCTAGAAATCAGTTAACATTTTTATGTAGTGCACAACGCAAAGCTTTATTATGTGTTACTGTATCATTATACCTTGGGTTATTTATTGTGCTAATCACTAGGGTTGCAAAAAATAAAAATACACAAGAATCTCAAATATAGCAAGAGTTGCAACCAAGCAAGTCACCTCACAAAATTATGTACAAAATTCAGAGGGATGATCTTGAAGGTAGTGAAGGATATTAAAAACCTCATAGAAGAGATAATGCCAAACCAAATTCCTACTCACCCTGGACACCGCACTGGTTTTGAGGTTGAGTAGGAATTTGACCAGGCCATATACAATTGAAAGTTATGCGATGTGTGTGTGTGTATATGTATATGTGTGTGTGTGTGTATATAAAATGACTATGTGTATATGTAAAGTTATGTTGGGGGCTGGAACATTGTGGTAGGCAAAATAATGACCTCCCAAGATATCCAGATACTGGATCCTGGAACCTGTGAATGATACCTTATAGGGCAAACAGGACTCTGCAGATGAGATTAAATTAAAGATACTGAGATGGGAGGAATTACCCTAGAATACCCTCATGAGCCTACCTGTGATCACAAGTGTCCTGGTAAAAGGGAAGCAGAGGAAGATTTGACTACAAAAGGAGAAGAGGTGATGTGATGAGGAAAGCAGAAACTGGAAGATGTGTTTTGAAGGTGGAGAAAGAGCACAAGCCAAGAACACAGGCCATTGGAAGCTGAAAAAGGCAAGGTGATTGGATTTTCCTCTCAGCCTTCAAAAGGAAGCATCCTTGCTGATAATTTGATGTCAGCTCATGTATCTGATGATTTCAGACTTCAGACCTCCAGAACTGTAAGATAATGAATGCATGATTTATTAATACCAATAAGTTTGTGGTAGATTTTTTACAGTGGCAATAGGAAACTAATAAAAGCATGAGCTCTCACCCTGAAAAGCCTCAACTGAATCACAAACCTGACTCCAAAGAGCATGGAATTAGAAAGAGTTCCAGTTCCAGAATCCTAGGAAACAAACATTAAAAACTGCATAAAGAAGATCCAATGAGAGAGACTGAAAAAAAAAATCAAGGGAAAGAGCATAAAGAAATGATGATGTTGAACCCAAAGGAAGAATTCTGTAGAAATCTGCCCTCTCTTGCATACCAGCGAGAGAGACAGCAGAGATAGGTGATTGCAAAACAGTGCTGGCATTCTAAATGAGATTATAATTCATAAATCTGTATTTGTTTTTCTACCAATATTTGAGTTAATGGGATTAAAAAATCAAATGTAATGGGAATATGTACATCAAAAAGGGTATGAACTTGCAGGAATTTATAAAATGCTTCATATGCTTTCCCTTTTGTATTCTAAATTTTATTTTATTATGATGATACAATAGTAAGTGCATTTAAACCTGGCCCTCAATTATGAGGCTTAAAAATAACTCTACTAATTCTTTATGATTAAAAAAAATTCTCAACCATTTGGTTTTATAGTATTCATGCATATTCATGGGTCTTCTCACTGCCTCTTATAAATAAAATGCTATTATGGTTTCTGGTTAGAGGTTAGGAATTTTCATTCTTTGGAAAATGAAATTAAATGAGATGAAACACATTTATACACACTAGAAACAAGGATACCAGTTGATCTGTGAAATGTGAAGTTTCTGATGCAATCATGAAGAAAAGCATTTAGAAAGAAAAATGTTATCTACACTTGAGTGCCCTTTTAACTTGGTCATGTTGTCACTGTGGTTATTGTTCATGAGTAGCAAGGTTATTAATCTCCATTTGAATAAAAATAGGGAGCCAGACTTGTTTGTATGTAATCAGAAGGCATTCTAAAATTCATATTTTTCTACTTCATATTTCTTAGATAAGGAGATTCTTTGATCAAAAAGCTAAAAAAATGAGTTTTCTGTAAGTTTTATTCACATACAAAGTTTAATTTTAGTAGACACTGCTTTTGAACTAAATATAGCCTTTCTTACTAACCATAAATCACACCAAATTGAGGTGTTATAAAATATTAAATCAATTTTAATTAATTTCCTCTAAGGATGTAAAAATGAGATATTTCTTTTCACTTATTTATTTATTTATTTATTTATTTATTTATTTATTTATTTATTTATTTTGGTGCATAGTCAGTTTACAGTGTTGCATCAGCCTCTGGTGCACAGCATAATGCCTCAGTCATACATATACATACATGTATTCCCTTTCATATTCTTTTTCATTCTAGGTTACTACAAGATATTGAATATAGTTCCTTGTGTCCTTTTCCCATTTTTAACATATTTATTACAACAAACCTTATATTTTCATGTATAAAGGACTTAGATCTTGTTTCCAGTGTTGAATCATGGAATTCTAAAGAGCCAGACACTTCTCCACAGCATTTCCTCACCTCACCAATGACTTGGGCAGGAGAAGATCAGGGTTCAGTTCAGGATATGTGGTGATTCTCCTGGAGATTTCACTGTTTTTTCCATCAAGGCCCTCTTGATGCATAAGCACTGGTTATATGACTTCAGTAAGTGTCTCCTTTCATAAGCTATTTAAACATACTTTACTGAATTAGAGACTATTGATAGGTCCCAATGTAGTGGGTGGTGAATGAAGATCAGCTCTCTTTGGCTTTCAAGAAAGTTTTATAAAGATGTTTGATTTCCTTCTCTGACTTACTTTCTGGTTAGATGATACACTCTGAATGGTGATGATTCTGTCCCTGCCTATGATGGGGACAGTTGGCTGCTAGTGTGTTGTAATGGCTGCTGAAAGCTGGTGTTATAGATTCTCTTCAGATCCAGGAGTTGTCACTAACTATTCATGTAAATTTGGGAAAAAATTATATTTTGTGTACATCAGTTTTGTCATTTGTAAGTGGGCATGGTAGTACTTACACATGAGTAGTTTAGAGGTTTATGAAACTTAGTGAAAATAAAGTGCTTAGCACAGAATCTAAGTTAACAGCAGGCATTTAGTAAGTAATAGCTATACAAATTATTATATAATGATATGTGCATTATATGTTATATAAAATTATATATTAGTAGTGATTTATGGAAATGTAGGCCTGACAAGTTAATCATGGAGGAAGCCTCCTTTATTTCTCACTATATTTTTTAATCTTCTAAGCCCAACGCCTGGTGTATCTGAGGACAGAAACATAGTAAAGCCTATTATGATTGCATCAGTTGACTATTTTGATTCTACTTTCACAGCATATAATACAGTATTCTTATATCCCACCTTTTTAATGCAAATCTTGGGAATGATTTCAGCAGTTAAAAAAAAGAAAAAGAAAAAGAAAAGGCAGGACATGTGCTAACATCTTTAGGTTCTTGTATCATTGACTGAAGTCTACAGAAAATTGAGTACAGTCTTTGTGCCAGAAGAGGTTGCAGGCACTAATATCATGCTGAGTGTTTTGTGAATTAAGTCACCATCACTTGAAGTTAAAATCTTTTAATGTAATAGTACACACTGGCCTACCATCATTAACAGTTACTAATAAAATTTACAATCCACCCACATGAAAGAAGAAAATACTATTGAGAACTTACAATGAGCTATGCATTTTCATTTATAATATCTCAACTAACTTATTTATTAAAAACTGTAATGTGATATTTTATACATTAAATGAAGTAACAGAAAATCATAGAAGTTAATGAACTTTTCCAAAATTGGACACATAAAAAATAGTGTACCTGGAATTATTCCCAATATAATATTTCAAGTTTTAGGGATTAAATATTAACATAACCAAACAAATATGAATTTGTTATTTTTCATTTTACATTCATAAAATGCTTGTAGCCAATTCATGACTGTTAGAAAATAAAATCAAATAGTTGGATATTAGAGGTAGAAAATGTTTTCCAGGGAGAGAATATATCATATCTCTTTTCTTTTTCTTCTTTTTTGTAGCTTCTTTTAAGAGGAATTAGGAAAACAGGATTTTAAGATGTTTATCAGATTTCTAAATGATATCTTATGTCTCAAGAAATAAAGTCTTAGAAATTGTAGAATGTGTTAATAAATACAAATGCATCATAATCAGTAGTGTAAGAAAATCATGCTCCTGATGCTACATATTCTGAGGGTGTTTGAATGTTTCTTGGAATTATATAGTCTGTTTAGAGATTTATGTTATAAGACACAAATTTTTAGTTTCAGTTCTACTAACTCCAACTTGGTGACTTAGAAAATAGACATATACATAGATAGATAGCTAGACACACTAGCCTCCTCCTTGATTAGATAGATAGACACATAGACAGATAGACAGAGAGACACACTACCCTCCTCCATTAGATAGAGACATATATAGACAGTCACACCAGCCTCCTACTCCTCCTCTATTAGATAGATAAATAGATAGATACACAGAAAGACAGAGAAACACACTAGGCTCCTCCTCCTCCTCCATTAGATAGCTAGACAGACAGACTTACTTCCTCCTCTTTCTCTGTTAGACAGTTACAAAGACAGACAGACACAGACACACTGGCCTCCTCCTCCTCCTCAATTAAGTAGATAGATAGATAGGATAGATGGATGATAGATAGAGACAGACACACATACAAACAGACAGACACAAGAGCCTCCTCCTCCTCCTCAGATAGATAGAAAGACATCACACACACACTAGCCACCTCCTCCTCCTCAATTAGGTAAGTAGACAGACATACTAGCCTCTTCTTCCTGTATTAGATAGATATAAAACAGACAGACACACTAGCCTGTTCCTCCTCCTCAGTTAGGTAGATAGATAGTTAGACACACTAACCTCCTCCTCTATTAAGAGCTAAACTGATGCATAGATAGGCTGAAAGACAGATAGACACTAGCCTCCTCCTCCTCCATTAGATCGATAGACATACAGATAGACAGATAGATAGGCATTCAGACCGACACACACTAGCCTCCTCCTCCTCCATTAGACAGACATGCTAACCTCCTCCTCCTCCATTAGGTAGATAGACACACTAGCCTTCTGTTCCATTAGATAGACACATATATAGATAGATAGACACACTAGCCTCCTCCTCCTCCATTGCTGGGTCCTGTGGTAGTTCTATTTTTAGTTTTTTAAAGAACTTCCATACTGTTTTATAGTGGCTGTACCAGTTTCTATTCCCATCAACAATGTACTAGGGTTCCCTTTTCTCTGTATCCTTGCCAACATTTGTTATCTGTAGACATTTTGATGAAGGCCATTCTGACAGGTGTGATGTAGTATCTCATTGTGGTTTTGATTTGTATCTTTCTGATGATTAGCAAAGTTGAATGTTTTTTTAGGAGCCTGTTAAACATCTGTTTATCTTCTTTGGAAAAATATCTATTCAGATCTTCTGCCCATTTTTAATCAGTTCTTTTTATATTGATGGATAATACATTCTTATAAGTACCACAAAGCCCAATACACAGAAATTTGCCAGCTCTCCCAGAAGCTTTTCCATGTGCTCTGACTCAATCATAGCCCCTTCCCTTCCTTTAAGTAAGTCCTTTCCTCTAAGTTACTGTTACAGAAATCACTTCCTTTTGTTTATGATTCTCTTACCCAAGTATGTCTCCCTAGATAGTAGTGTTTAATCTCGACCATTTACAAGGAGAGTTGCTGTTCCTTGTAAGTCTGTTTTGGTCTACAGATTTATTTTTCATACCTTCCTTGAAATATACCTGTTTGACCTGTTTTTCATAGTCTGGATTTGACTGATTGCATACAGGTGGTACAGTTTAGCCTTTTTACTTCCTCAAACTGGCAACTGGATCCAGAGGCATGATTAGGCTTAATTTGATCCCCTGTCAGAGTGTGGTGTGTTATTTCATAAAGAGTCACCTAGTGTCTCGTCTCCTTTTTATGATGTTTGCAGCTATTGATATTTGATGCCTCCATTCATTAATTTATTGGAGGTTGAAAAGTGTTATTAGCCTTTGAGTTCTCTCTTTTCATTTACTAACAGAAGTAATTTTATGAAGAGATGCTTCCCCTTATTTGCTATTTGATTCCTTAGTGCTACAGTACAGTTCACTTAGGAAAATTGGTAATGGTGTATTATTCCAGCATTCACTAGTTTAGCTATTAGGGCCATATTTGAAAGCCAAAACCCTAAAAACTGTCAATGATAATTAAGCAGCTGTAATTTAAAATTTTTTTAATGGGAGAAATAAAAATTTGTCAAGCATATCAAGAGTACAGATTTTTCCAAATAACAACAGCAATTATTAAACTTGACTGTCTTATACAAAAGCCCTTCAGAGGTAGAGCTTGTAAATGCTATTCTTACCATTGGTATTTTTACACAGTAGAAACTATACAGCAGTAAGAATGCATAACAACAAGTTATGCATCTTAAATATATACAGTTTTCAATTGACTACTTACACATCAGTAAGGGGGGAATGTTCTTTTTTGTTAATTTTTTCAGGCCCTTTGCCTTTCCCATATAAATGTACTTTAGAACGGTATATAAGCATAGATATATGTTGAGGTAAGCCTACTCTTGTGCGTAAGAAGAAAATTATGCTTGTCTTAGATATATGGTTATGTGGTATTTATATGTAAATATTAATCTTTCTTTCATACAGATTACATATGATGTAAATATTTTATTAATATAACCATACAGACTTCTCTATATTCCTAATGTGTTTTCCTTCTGTGTTATTCCAGTAGTGCTGCTTGGCTCATTAGACTCTGTTACCGAGGGCAGCCTTGATGAGCAGGATAAAGCAACAGCTAAGCCAAAGGCCCTGCCAGGTGTGACTGATAATGAAATGACAGGGACGGGTGAAAGTGAGAAACTTGCTGTTCTCTAAGTATGTAAGAGTCTGTGAATAGTGGACTTCTTTTCTAGGGAAATACATATAATAAATAATAATATATATAATAACTATCAACAAAAAAACTTTATATTTCATATTTTCTCCCTCTTTCTGTGTAAATAATCTGAACTTGCTAATGGTGACACAATGCTAGCAGTCTCAGTGAAGTGTGTTTTTAAATAAATACTTTTTAAAAAATGAATGAATGCTGTTGGTACAAAGTATAGCACTGTAGATGAATATTAACTAATTTTCCGTGCCCCCAGAGTATTCAGTTAAATTTTCCATGTGTAGGAGAATTGAGACTTTGGTTTTGGGCTTTTCCATAGTTCTCTCTGTATAGGAAAAAGCTAACTAACTTACCCAAATTCTGAAATGTCTAGGACCATCCAGACTTCATGAATGGTTGTAAAGGTCTTTAAGAAAATGCCTTTTCAGACTTTTTTTTTTTTAAAGCAGTGGAACCCTTATCTCCAAATGGAATCTTAGATAGTACTCTCTTTACAGATAAAAATGATGTTTTATCAGTATAAATATAAATGTTTACATTTATGAAATTTACTTAAAAATTAGTGATAACAATTAAAACAGACCACTACTGTTAAAATTGGGAGTTATAGATATTTGTTATTTTCTTATATCATCAGACTTCCAATATGTTTATATATTTTGTTTTTGTTGTATAATACAAAAATATTCTTGGTTGATCCCTTAAATAGGTGCAAATGGGAACTTTTCAACTTTCTTTGCAAGTCCCAGTTGACTAGTTTGGTCAACTAAACCAACCCAGACTCTTGAAAAAAAGATCAATAAAAATGATAAATCACTAGCCAACTCTGAACATCTGCTTGCATTTTATTTTTATTTTATTATTTTTTTAATTCTTTAGTCAAACTATAATATGCTTGTAGAAGAATTCATGTATCATCATAGTGCAGATGATGAATTTCAAATACTGAACACAGCCATGTAACCAGCAACCAGATCATGAAAAACAAAACATGATCAAAAGCACAAAGTCCACACAGATCTCTTATTTCTAGTCACTGTCATTCCAAGAATCACCATCTAGTTTTATCCATTTCCATTTTAAAATGTAAATATAAAAGTTAATAAATTACAGCAGAAATTTTCCATCAAGACACATCAGTCACTTACTTGTTATCACCCAATTGAATATTCTGCCATGATGAAAATGTGTGCTGGGCAAGTGCTCCTCAGTCTCACCGCTGGTTAAGTACATGTCACATATGTTCTGTGATAGTCCGCTTACACTGTTCTCAGTGAGCAGATATGAGTTCTTGTAAAAGACAAATATAGAGCTACAGCTTTTCTAATCAGTGACCCATTATGGGAGATTCATGTATGCACAGGACGGCCAGAGGAACTTGATTCTGTGATGTGCATGAAAACAAAGCTGGAGACCAAGTTACCATGCTGGTGGTCTTCAAAATATTAGTTACATAAAAGGCACATCTGAGTGTGCAGATTACTTTCTATTACAGTTTTTATGTTTTAAAATGAAATTCCAATCAAATATCTGTGGACCCCATGATTTTCTCTGAAAACTATAATTTTGTTAAACCCAATATGAAAGCCACTGCTATAGATTATAAGAAAAACTCAGAAATAAAAATGCTATTACTGAATTTGTGAGTTCAAGATTTGCAGATACTAACTACAATGTATAAAATAGATAAACAACAAATTTCTACTGTATAGCACAGGGAACAATATTCAATATCTTGTAGTAGCCTATAATGAAAGAGGATATGAAAATGAATATATGTATGTATATGTATGACCGAAACATGCTGTAGACCAGAAATTGACACAGCATTGTAAAATGACAGTACTTCAATTTTTAAAAAAGTCAAAAAAAGTATTACTGAAAGAAAAAGTCCATTAAGATGATCTGGGCATCCATATAATGCTAATTTTTTAACCTTATTTCTTAAATGTTCTTGATCCTGAAATAATTTGATGAGTCACTTACTAGAAGAGTGTACAGTATGAGTTTATTGTCTTGTGGGCTTGGATTTGTATTCCCAGCCTTGCCAGTTAGCAGCTGGGTGACACTGGACAATTAATGCCTCTAAGCCTGTTTCCTCTTCTCTAAAATGAGACCATGGGATGATCAACTGCAATCAGTTATATTGCCTAGTATATTGCTGAGATTCAACAAGCAGTGCCAGCTGTGTGGTTCTCATTATGTGCATCAACCTCTATTAATAATACAGATTATGTCAAAGAACCTGAGGGCATGCATATAAATTCCTATTGGCTGTGACCTGTTAAATTTACCTAGTATTTCAAAAATACACTTGAAAAATCTTCAAATCAGTATATGAACTTAGTTTAAAAACTGAAAAGATCAGTGGGTTTTTTTTTTTTTAATGATTTGTCTTCTGGAATTAAGCAGGCCTGGTTTAGGTGATATGTTGTCAAAGATTATCTTTTTTATTAATATGACTCATGAAATTCCTTGTGCTTTATTGTCTTTAAAAAGTTGATGACTATAAAATGAGGGCCAGATCTAGCCTTTTGCTTGTTTTCATCTGTCTCATGGGCAGGTGCTGTTTTGTGCTGTGGCCATGTGACTGGCGCAGTCACTGGATGTGACAGTATTCTACACATTGGGACCCTTAACACTGCACAGTAGAATTTGACACTTCTCAACTTGTAAATGGGAAAAAAGTAGGAAGCTTTTGACCTGTAATAATACACAAAATAATGACACAGTATTTTCTCTTCCTAATGTAAAAGGCGAGAAGTCAGCCCTTTATATTTCTCTCTATAAAATACATGAATAGAGATAACATACATGACCCCGGGATTATTTTTAATATAGGTTAATGACTCAAATTAGGAGAAACATACCTTTCTCCTGCTCAGTTGTCTGAGCAGTCCCTGATGCCTCTCTGCCTTCCTTTTCTAATTTCTCACTTTTAGGTCATTTGCTTTTCTGCATGTTTGCTCTGCTGTTGCTTTATGCTAGAACCCCTTCTTTCTGACACCTCTCACCTGTTAAATTAGGTTGAGTGTTCAGTACTGCTGTGCTAGTTACCATTGGGATCATTTATTTTATCCATACTAAGCAATACTTACACACCCTGTTATTTCTATAGAGAAAAAACACATTGTGCCTTTTTCTTTTGTTCATAAAATCAGTTCTGTCCTTCAGTCAGGCTACTCTGAGTCTGATCAAGTATTTAGGGGGCAGGCAAGATCTTTTCCCTAGAGTCCTACTGAATATCCCTGCCACTTAATTAGTGATTCTGCTCTGATGATATACTCTACTTTTTTGTTTTTAATTTACTTAAGCAACTCTATTCATTTTTGGGCATGCTTCAAATAGCAGTGGTGACCTTGTTACTGAGTCCAAACTCATTCTGCTCACTGCAAAATAGGCCAGTATATCTGGAGACAAGGTGTTGGGGCAATGAAAAGTGATTTTATTCAGAAAGCCGGCAGACCAAGAGGGTGGCCAACTAATATCTTGGAGAACCATCCTTCTCCAGTCAGAATAGAGACTCCTTTTATACAACAACAATAACAGCAACAACAACAACAACAACAACAAACATCACAGGGGAGAGGTGTGGTTCATTGTTGCAAACTTCTTGCTGCAGGAATTCTTTGTTCTTGCAGCCATCCATGTGTGCCCTGTAAACCTTCAACAAAACAAAGGTTATTCTCTATTTTGCAACTTGCCATCTCTACATAAGTGCGGAAGTGCTAACATCCTTAAAGATCAGAGCCCCAAGAATAGGCTCTCCTGTAGATTTCAGTCTAAAGGCAACATTGTTTCACAAAAGGTGCAGAGCTGGCAAGACTAAGCCTAGAAAACAGGGCACAGTGGTTAAAACTAAAGGAACAGATCCAATATGGCATCAGATTTGTTCTCCTCTATTACCACCTGAAGCATTAGATAGAAAGATAGCCCATTGTAAGGCATTCTTACACAGTCACATGTAGGGCTTGGCTACATCTTAAGTTTAGAGTTGAAAATGGTCCCTCAGAATTTTATACTAAGCAACTCACAGATTATGTAGAGGAAGAAGAGGCTGTATATACTGTCTTATTTTTAGGCATTAATTACTTAGTCATGGATATCAGGAGAAAAGGAGACTGGTCTCCCTGCTTCTCTTCTTTTTTTCCACCCTTCTATGACACTTTTATTCTTTTTTCTAACTTTGAAAATTCCACTGTTCGTAATGAAAGTTGTCATTAGGTCCTTTGAATTCTTTTTTCCAGAGCTTGTTTCTCAGTGGGAAGGGGAGGAGATTAATAGGGATGGAAGAGTGAACAGTGACATCAGGTTTTCTCTTGTGGGTGACTGGGTGAGTAATCATGCCACGGCTAAAACATCAGATCCTGGGAGTAGAACTGGTTTTGTTGGGGAATATAATTAATTCATTTGAGGTTGTGTTAGATGTGATTTACTTATAGAATAGTCTGAATGTCTATTTGGAAATTTAATATTCAGAAAAGAATTAAGGACAAAAGACATAGATTTGTAAGTCAGAGGCATATGGGTAATAATTAAGTGAAAAGTCTTGATTAAATTTTCCAGCCCCCCTCCCTAAAAAGAGAGTTTTTAAAAAAGAGGGCTAAAGATGGAGTCCTGAGATGAACAATGTACCATAAAAGATGGAGAAGTATCCATCAGAATGGTGGGGAGAGGAAGGCGCTCTATGGAAGAAACAGTTCCCAGGGAGAGGGCCGTGTTAGATGTCTCAGAGGGTGAAGAAAATTAAAAAAGGTGAAGAAATCTAAAGGCTGGATTTGGCTACTAGGTAATTATTTTTTTGTTATAGCAGCTTTAACACAGGATATTGGAACATTTATTGGATGGCAAAGTTAGAGGATTGAATTTCAGTGGAAGAAACACAGACGATGAGATGCCTGGTGGCATTGGGAGGCAAAGAGAGAGAGGCAGAGGAGAGAGAGAATCCTTACAAAATTATGTCAGTCTGAGAAATTTAGGAGTAGTTTTATGCAGTGCAGAGGTTGGTTATGGGTGGTAGGAAAAGACAGTAACTAGTGGAGTGAGATTTTACAACGACCCCGTCAGGACGCATCTCTGCCTGCTGACAGGGGTTACTGAGCCCGCTGTGATTTCATGCTGGTGGGCTGTGCCACGTACTAGCAAGTTTATATTTCACCCTGTCTTTATCACATCATATTATTCCACAGCCTTGTTCACCATTTCCGGTAGATTAAGGGGTGACATTAGTGTTTTATATATTCATATATTTGTGTGGTCATGCTAGAGATTACATTTATTTCAACTGGTGTTTCTTACAGACAGAGCAGCAGTGACATTGAGGCTCTACACCAGACGTATTGTCATGTAGCCGTTTCTTGGGAAGATGCAGATGAACAAGGAACTGAGAGTGATGCAGGGGGAAATACTGAGAGCTCAGTGAAAGAGCATCCTCAAGAAGAGGAACGGTCCTCAAAAACATCTTTACCACGGAATGTGGTAAATTGTTCTTCCTTCGAGACTCTCTCTGAACAGTTTCCAGTGTGGTGTAATTTAAATTCTATTTACTGTAGTGATTGTTTCTCAATGTGAATTTATAGGGTTTGTTTAAATGGAATCTGGGAATTATCGGTTTAACTATAAAGTTAGAACTGAACATAGGGTAAAATTTCAGTTCCTCCTATAATGTGTCTTCCCAAATTAAGAAATCACTTAAGTATTTTCACATTATGCTTTTCCATGAACATATGCTAAAGTTATTTTTTAAATAGAGAACAGTATTTGGGATCAATTAAATACATATTTAGCATGTGTGTGTGTGTGTGTACTTGTACATACACCCATACTTGTATATTTGACATGTGTAGGGGGGAGGGAGAGAAAATATATAAATATGTAATTCAAATATAAATACCTAAGAAGATTTTCTTGTACAAGCAGGTTTACAGTGGGAAACTGGGTTTATTATATGTGCCATTTTATTAACTGTGTCAATCTGAGACAGTGTAATTTTGTTGGTAGTAGATGTTAAATTAAGCAATTTACATAACATTTTTGGTTGCTGTTTTAACTTTTCTCCCCTCTTAGATCTGCCCACGGTAGAGAAGCTGATGAAGCCTATCAGAATAGATTCCTTTCGGGTTGGTGGTTTTGATTTACAACCTGTCAGGTAAGAGCTTTTTGGAATGGATTGTGCAGGGTGTTTATTTCTTTATTGTTTTGTCACTGGAAACTTTTGGCGTCATTTGTTCTGTGTAGCCACCCCTAGTGAATGATTAATGGATAACTAGTATGAGTCTACCTGTGAGTCACTCCTCTCTTCCTAGTCTTTATCAACTAGTTTATCAAAATTCTTCTAGTGCTAAAATTTTTTTAAAAATAGATGCTACTAAAAATGTTTGTACAATTAGGTAGATAATCTTAAAACTTTTCACTGGAAAAATAAAATCTCATCAGCTTTAATAGCTCAGGGACAGTTGATTGAAATGGTAAAAGAGAACATGGATTTTATTCTGTATATGAGTCATCCATTTGCTTCTTTTTAAACCAGTTAGTTTTGCACTTAGTCACAGACCAGCCATCATCTCCTAGGGTGAGTTCTTTGGTCACAGGATTAACAGGCTTTGTGAAAATGTTCCAGCTCCAGTAGCTTTTAATGGAAGCTTGTTGGACCTTGCTGTCATTCACCAGCACAGGGTACCATGTCATAGTAACCTTGTCATAAGGCAAATGTCACATCCATTATCTCATGAGATCCACACAATAAGTAGGTCAGGCATCTTTATCCCCATCATTCAAGCTATGAGACTGAGGTGAACCAACTTAGTGGTAGGGCTCTCACAAGAACCAGATGATGACAGCTAACATTTTTACCCCTCGCTTACTGTGGGCTTGATACTGTGCTAGGTTCTTTACATATTAGATTTCACTTACTCTTACAGCAGCCCCATGAGGTATATATATTCCATTATCACTCCCATTTCATAGATGAGAAACCTAGGCTTAAAGAGGTTAAATAAATTGTTCAAGATCACATGGCCATAACCCAGCAATGCACTTGGATGGTCAGGTCTTTGATCTCTGTGAAATATTTCTGTGAAAAGCCTGTCATCCATTCTTGTATTATTTGTTCATTTGTGTTTTCAACAGACAAGTTTTTGAGCCCCTCCTTGAACCCCAGGCTCATCATGAAATCCACGTGCAGTGATTTCCTGGCCTTCATTGTATTGAGTGTGCTAGTTGAGAGAAAGTGATGTGCTGTAGCTTACCCTAAACCCTGTCTACTTACTGCTAAGTTTAGCGTTCTCCCTTGGTCTGCAGTGCTAGTTAGTGTTTTTACAGGGCTGATTGGGCTCCCTTATCACTGCTGTTTGGGGCTACACTTGGGTCACTGAAGGGACTTTTCTACACATCTTGTGTCTTGGTTGGCATAACTGACACAATTTTAATAATGTGAATTCTAAATAGAGATGTTTACATTTGTGTTTAGAAGCTGAAAACAAATATACTTACATTAAAGGCATAACAATAATTATAGGAATGTCAGTAGTAGAAAGTTGAATATACATATCCAAAACCTCTTTAATAAACCATAGGATAAGTAATCCTAGCTGCTGTAACAAATAATCCTTAAAATTCTAGCAGTTTGGCATCATCAATTACTTATGTCTTGCTCACATCACAATTCCAAGTGTCTCAGTGGAGTAGGGGGTGGGACTCTGCTCCACATAGTCATTTAGGGACCCAGGCGGCTTTCTGTCATCAACACATGGTTTTGAGGTCCTCCTGGCCTCATCAGTCAATAAGGAAAGGAAATAGATGGTTAGCATGCTTCCTTTTAACTGCCTAATCACAGGAGTGTTACCTCTCTTCAGCCCACATTGTGTTGGTAAGAACCAGCACATCCAACTAAACTAGGTCCAAGAGGGCTAGAAAGTGTGGTTTGCTCATATGGCCAGAAAGAAATGTAAATGCATTTGGTAGGCATCTAGCCAGTCTCCACCAGAAACTTCCCTTCTAACAGCCAAATATCCATTCCACTCTTCCTTGAACGAAGACCTACTCTGCCCCTCCCCAGAGCAAACAGCCCAGAGTCCCACTCAGAAACGTATCCATCTGAAAGGCCAGGATTTCCAGGAGAAGCACGGTTCTCTTTGTCAGGTTTCAGTATAGCTCCTCATTGTCTACTAATCAGTGAATTAAAAGACAAGTTTCATCCTTCCTTCCCCACCCCAATATGGTGATGAGACTAAGATTACTCCTAATCAGAAAGGAGAAGAGTGAGGAAGATACAGCAATCAGTAGTGCAGCTTTGAGATCCACTGAAAGGCCTTTGAAGACCCCCTACCTTCAAGTTGGGCATTTTCCTTAATTAGGCCATTATTCTGCTTTTAAGGAAGAACTACTTCATAAATATATTGTTCCATGTAATTCCTGGTTCCAGTGGTCTTGTGTTTCTTCACCACTGGCTTCAACTGAAGTGGGTAACGGGAGGAGGGGGCGCCCATCTTTGAGAATGCACTCTTTCTCCACCCGCTTTCTGCCTGCAGGTAGGTGGTTCTAAGGCTGCCAGACAAGTCTCTAGCTTTTTTTGTTTTTTTAAAGTAGAGTTGTGGTTTCTTTGTCATCTTTGTCATTACAGCTGCTTCAGAAAGTTTTTTAGGCTTCTGATCAATTTGGTTCCAGTCAGTCCCATGTGATAGCAATTACATTTAAAGAAAACTAGTTTTTTTTTTCTCAGTTTAATTGCAGCTGTCTGGTTATTATGAGGAGCAATAATCTTAAGTTTGAAGATGACACCTCTAATGTGATATTTGCCAAGGAACTGAGTCACTCTTCAACAAAGAATTCTCATGAAATCTTGCTTTTTCACAACGTTTTTCAGTGCTGAATCTTACTGTCCAGATGCAGAGAGTGAGCCTAAGAGGCCCTGAGTTTCTAGACTCTGTTCCCTTGGATTCCTTCTTTAAAGACGGGCCCATTCTGTCTTGAGCTCATATTTTTCCCATAGTATCTTGTCAGCAGTAGCCAGTAGTAGCTGGCATTTCAACACTTCCTGTCCTCTCCTACCGTTCTCAGACTCTGCTGAGGGCCCCAGGCTCAGGAGCCAGTGGTCAGCCTTATAAACTACTGTAGGTTACAACTTAGCAAATGTTTTGTCACTTTTCATAAAATATGAGTTTGCTCCCTTTCCAGCCTCTAGTATCAGTTTCCTTGTCACCCAGAACCAAACCACTAAGCCCATGACACATATTTTAGCTTCTGGTCACCGTTGCCTGACATTCTAAAGGCTGGAACTTGTGATGGTCCTGTGTAGACTGGAGGTGGAGTGGAGTGTGGTTCAGCTGGTGCACGGCACACACAGGGAGCAGTGTTAGTGAGCGGCTGGCTGGGTCCTGCTGCCACGAAGAAGAGCTCTTAGGTTTTCTGATGATTCCAGCTACTTCTTATAGTTATTTCTAGCAATTATTGAGAAGCCAATCTAACTCATATGAATTGGTAGCCTCTTAAACTTTTCTTTAATCTTATTTTATAAATTACAAAATTAAGTGAACAAACTGACCATGATTAAGGTAATTTGAAAATGACAATATCCATGTTTTTGGAGCTCCCATAATATGCTGATGTTCACCCATATTTATAACATCTCCTTAAAGGATATTTCTCATATTTTAAAAATGCAATGTTCTGAAATGTTACATTGCATTTAAGTGTTTTAAGCCACAGAAATGATTTCATTTTAAAATCCTAGTGATTTTAATATTTTCCTATACCATGATGAAATTCATGCATTTTAATATTTATATTCTATGCTTTATTGATGTAAATTATGGTTGCTTCTTTAGTTTCTACTGGAAAGGTATGAAATGTTTTTCCTGCCTCAAATGTATGTTGATGTTATAATATGGACAAAGGATATATTACAAAAGGGCCATTTAGAAATTCATTTTTTATTTTTCTTCAACAAAATCAATCTCAGTCTTGTTTAGTTTGGCTTTCCTATGAAGTAGTACTTTGAGTAAACCATGAAATCCCTTATACTGTATTAAAATTATTATCTGAAATTTAAAACAATTATGTGACACCATGTGACTATACTCTGTTAACCAGAATTGTAATATATTTAACATTAATGACCTAATTTGAGAGTTACAGGTATTAAATATATTTAATAGTATTATATGTTAATAATATAAATGTTTCCATGTATATCATGTGTATACATATATATTTATAAAATTAATATTTGAGGAGTCATATAGGGTTCATTCTCTGTGTCCTGTTTTGTTTTATAGCTACAAGAAACTGGCTAAGAATAAAGAAATTGAATTTGTTAACCCTTTACCCCTTAAGATGAATCCAAATCTTATGTCTCAAGAAAGAATATGTGAACCAGTTTCTGGACAAAAATGAGCATATAGTTTTACAAAAGTCAACAAATGAAGGTACAGAAAATAACTGTCCAAGAGTAACTACTGTGGAAGAACAGATAGATAAAATGTACCTCGATATTTTGAAGAAAACAGTATCTGTTGGTCCTTGATTATTACCCCAGGATGACAAAATACATAAGGTAAGTGTTTATAGCTTATATTGATTGGACATAGTGATCAATGAAATTACATAAATACTGCTGACATGTATGTACTTTGTGAGCCAGCGGGACTGATTACAGAGTAACCACCACATGGATCTTGGGTATCTGTGAGCAGTTATCTGTTACAACACCCTGTCATCCCCAGATTTTAAAATGTCACTGTAGCATTAGCTTTCTTTTAGAAGCCATTTTTTACATTTTAAATTTTTTAAACAAACATAGTCCAGAATTTGAGTAGCATAAGAAAATTAAGTTTATTCTGGTGCTTTTTACTCAATCTTATCAGTAGTCTGTGCTGTGCAAAAGGAGGTAAGTTGGCATTTCATATAAATGCTGTTAGCAACTGTTGAGAAACTTATACATCTTTGTTCCTTGTTTCTGTGTTCTTGATTTATTCTGTTTTATAGACTCATGACCACAGTATTCCATTTTTATTTTATGATTTTTATTTATATGTTTACCATAAACTAGCCATAAACTATCTCCAGTTCCTTGTGAAATAAGGCAGGGTACTAAGCAGTTTTTACCTTGAGAAATCTGGAGGAAAAAAGATAAGATTTTAAGTCATTTCAACTGTGTTCTTCTCCACTCTCCTCCATGTTCATTCTTGTAATTACATGTTTTCCTTTCTGGCAAGCCTGTTTTGTTTTATTATTTTGCTATTTTTGTTCCTGACTTTGAAGATGTGCTTCAGAATGCTAAAATCCTGATGAATTAGGCTTGGAGAACTTGAATGTCGTGGCTCAACTTCTACAAACTGTGTTCTTCAGTAAGCACTATGGTTTTGCAATCTGTTAAATCGTTTTTACAACTGTCACTGATGTTTGTTTAAGTACTGAAGAATTTGTACTTGTGCACAGACTTTTAGATCTCAGCTGAGTTCCGGAGAAGCAGGAGCTGGGACTGGTACACAGCTACCACACAGGAAGGCCAGAAGCACCCATCCTTTATTTAGAGAAAACCCCAAAGTGGATTATATGCATCAGTTAGGAGCTCAGGCTAAGGCAATCCCAGTTCACCATTCAAGACATTTTCTACTCTTGAAAACTTCAAAGGACATTATGAAAAGCAAAACCTTGAGATCCATCTCTGCCTCAAATCAAGCCAGGAAAAAAGGTAATTGTACACACTTTTCATAATAAAATTCAGTACATTTTCCTTATTCTCTACTTTCCCTGTTTTCTTCTCTCCTTTTAAGAACTTTCCTTATTTGCAGAAAAAAATTTTATCTTAAGGTGCTACATTCTGTCTCTTAAAGAGAGATTCAGTTCACTTCAGTTCAGGGGGTTTGTCATCATTAATTCTAGGTTTTCCTGAATGAGACCCAGAAAGTTTTGTAGGTGAATATAAGATAGGAGAGTCAAACCCTTCCTCAGCTGGTTGGCTTTGTAATATCCAAAATATTTGCCAGAAAAGAGCTATAAATGCAGAATGTAAAGGGCAATGTACAAATGAAGGTGGATACAGAGAGAAATATCTGGATATGAGTTTGTTCTAGTGTTGGAGGGTCTGGATGTTTTATTAATCACTTGTGTGTGTTTGTACATCCCAGTGCCTCTCTGAGTTATTTCCTGGTGGAGTCATCCATTTTGGCGGGAGGAAAGGAAGATAGAGTTGGCCTAAGTGAGAGAGCCCTTTGAACAAAGACTTGTAGGAGGAATTGGAATTGGCTGTGTGGGTGTGTGGGGGAAGCATATTCCAGAAAATGAAACAGTGTGAAAGTCCCGAAGGAGGAATGCCTGGCATTTTGGGGATCAGCATAGAAACCCACATGGCTGGGGCGGAGTGGGCAGAGAGGGGAAGGGGAGGTGAGATTGGGCATCACAGGGACAGGCACGGTCGGCTTTTCTAGGGCATGAAGCAGCCTTGGGTTTCACTCAGTGTGGAAAGGTGAGTGCCTGGGAAGTTGTGAGCATGGCAGTGACTTCACCTGATGCATCCTTTAGACAGATTCCTCGGGCTGATGCCATTGACTGAATGCATTCAAATATAGACCCACACCATAGGGGCACAGGAAGAAGCACAGAGACCTGTTAGAAGGGGATTTGAGGAATCCGGGCTGGAAGTGATGGGGCTCGATCCAGGGTGGTGGCAGTGGTGATAATGAGAAGCAGTTGGATGGTGATGTATTTAGGAGATAGAGCCGAAAGTCTAAAAGATTGGTCCGGGGTTGTGAGTGAGGTGTCATGGATGATGGCAGGGTTTTTGGCTTGAGCAGCTGGAAGAATGCAGTTCCCCTCAAGCTGGGATAGAGGGGGAGGCAGAGTGGGCTTGGGGGTGGAGAGAGGACCAGGAGTTGAGCTGCTGAGATGCTAATTTTGAGATGCCTGTTCTGTGTGCAATTGGAGATGGCAAGGAGGCAGTTAGATGGAGGAGTGTGAAGTTGAGAGGGAGGTGTGGACTGTTGGTATCAAGTGTTGTGAAAAATGAATATTTTTGAAGCCATGGGTTTTTTTTTTTAATTGAAGTATAATGAATTTACAATATTGTGTTAGTTTCAGGAGTACAGCAAAGTGAATCAGTTTTTTTGGCAGATTATATTCTGTTATGGGTTATTACAAGTCATTGAGTAGAGTTCCCTGTGCTGTACAGTAAATCCTTGTTGCTGAACTATTCTATGTACAGTAGTTTGTGTCTGTTAATCACATACCCTTGATTTCTCCTTTCCCCCACCTCCCCTTGTTAACCACCAGTTTCTTTTCTGTCTGTGAGTCTTTCTGTTTTCATATATGTTCATTTGTATTATTTTTTAAATTCCCCATGTAAAGTGATATATAGTTTTTGTCTTTCTCCATCTGACTTACTTCATTACACATAATATTCTCCTAGACTTGACAAAGATTATCAAGGGAGCATATCTGGAGAGAAAAGGCAAACCAAGGCCTGAGCCTGGGGCGTTCTGACCTAACGAGTTCAGGAGGGAGAGGGCTAACCTGCAAGGACAGAGCAAGGTTGAGGCAACCTGAGCATGTGCACTCCTGAAGCCACGTGGGGAGAGTATACAGAGAAGAGTTGATCTGCCGTGTCCGCTGCTGCTGAGAGAGAGAGAGAGAATGAGGACTGACAGCTGATCTTGGAGTTTAGCAGGAAGGAGGCCGTAGGCATTGGACAAGCAGTTTCCGTGGGCAGGTGGCTGTGAAAGGCAGACTGGGAACAGGAGAAGTGGAATTGGCTACTTCAAGGTATAGACCCCCCTGGAGAAAAGGGTGTAAAAGGTGGGGGGAGGGCAGTATCTGGCAGGAGGGTGGAGTCAGGGGAAGCCTTTTGTCTTGCCTTGTTTTGAATTTAATGAGAGAAATCATGATATGAATGAACAATAGAATGTTTGCTCTTTTTGGAAAGATGCAGTAGCTGGAAAGAAATGCGTGATGAGGGGAGTCGTAGAGCAGAGTCCTCGAGTGCAGGGGCTGTAATGGGGTCCAGGGCACAGTGGGAGGGTTGGCTTCAGGTGGGAATGTGGACAGTTCACCTGTGGAAAAGGAGAAAGGAGGAGGGGAGAGGTGGGTGTGGGTACTGGTAGGGGCAGAAGTGGTGAGAGATGGGGTGATTTCCTCCGGTTTCCTCCACTTCCTCTGAGAAGTAAAACGTGCTGTGATGAAGCGGCAGTGAGGATGGGGACAGGGTGCTGGAGGGGAGCAGTTGTGGGGGGGCTCTCCTGGAGGGCTGGGCTCCCAGCAGCAGGAAGTCTGCAACAGGTTGGTGACCGTGAATGTGAGCTGGGAGCAGGCAGGCAGGAGGGGTGTGTGTGTTTATCTATGAGTGTACAGCCACTTTCTCCCGCACGACTGCGGGTGTTGATAGTTGTGTAGTTGGATTTACCAAGAGAAGTGGTTTTTGCCCAATGAGTGCAGTGGACTGAAAGAGGAGCATGAAGGAACTGCCCATGTGTCTGGGATGTAAGCGGGGTCGTGAAGGAAGAAGAGACATCAGGGGTGTAGACAGTATGAGACACACAGGATCAACAGAGTGAGTCCCGGGGGCCCAAGCGCTGTGGGCATCCAGGTGCCAGAGGGCACGCCTGGTGGGGGTAGGACTGCCAGAGGGTAAATGCCTAAGACTGAGATTCGGGCGCAGTTGCATTACTGGTAACAGAAAAAGACCCAGAAAAACCACTGTGAGAGAGCAGCTGGGGCGGAGAGACGTGCACAAGGAGGGAGTTGAAGGGTCTCTGGTGTGCAGTTGGAAATTACTAAGAGTGAAACCAGACGTCAGGTCACAGTCGATGGAAACGAGGGGGGTGGCATAGAGGTTGATAGGTGAAGGCAACAATATTTTTATGAACATTTTCCCTGATTTCAAAATTTCATAGTGCCTGCTACTGCCAAAATAATAAAAACACATCACTAAAATCCATATTTATTTGAGTACAATGGCAAACTGTGATTTTCTGTTTTTGTACTGATCTATTTCTCATTAGAGTCTCTGTTAAGTAGGATTTTTTAAAAAAAAAAAATCTGTCTTTTTGTTGGAAAATTGCCCAGAGTGATTTTAGTTTTATTCCAAAGAACTGGAATTCCTTGGGGGTGGTTGTTACTTGTCACAGGTTGGGTGCCAGAGAAGCAGCCTCTGAGCCAAAAGTGCGTGTACAGAAAGTCTAGAGACTGTGCTTGGCATCAGCCCTGGTTCCCAGGGAGCAGCCCCTTGTGACTGGCGCTGATGCAGTTCGAAGTCTTCTCTTTCACGTAACCAGGAAGCCTGGGCCAGTTAATTCAGAGCCGGTGCACCTGTGCAAGGAACCAGACCCCCCCCTTCTTTCCTGCTGCAAAATCCCTAGTCTGTGACTTCAGTCTTCCTTGTCACAAGATGGCTGCACAACCTCCAGCCCTGTCAGGAGGAAGAAGGTGAAAGCTAAAAGGTATACAACCATTAACTCAGCAGCTTAATCAGAGAAGTAGTCGCTGTCCTGGAAGCCCGGTGTTGGAAATTTTTGCTTTCATCTTGCTGGTCAGAACTTTGATCCTGTGCCCCTGCCCCCCACCCCACCCCGGGTGCATGGAGTCCAGGGAGAGGGGTGTTTTTAACTGGCACATTGCTGCCCGGGGCAGAATTTTAGTGGGGAGGAAGAGGAGGTTGGCAGCTAGCAGTGTCTGCCATGTGGTGATTTTCCTTTTTATTCTAAATTAATTTTCTTTGACTGTCTACTCTTGTGTTTTTATTTTTAGATTAGTATGTTTGTTGTCACAAAAGGAATAGTTGCTCATTATTTAAATTCAAAAATACAGAAAAGTAAAAAGGAAGCAATAATTTAGTCAGAAACAGCTGGTGTCATAGTGGGTGAGCCTCATTCCATGCCTCTCGTGTGTTTGTCCTTCTGCAGATGGAAGGAAGCAGGGATGAAAGCTGGAAGGAAGGAGACAGGCAGGCACGTGGACAAATAAAAATGGATGAAGCATTTTATAGGAACAGATCACACTTTATCAGTTCTTTTCATTAAAACATTAGGTTTCATTTTACTTAAATCTGTAAGAAGAAAAAGAAACTTCATCCTGAGAAATGTTACATCCCAAAAGGTCCTTCAAGAACATAGATTATGAAAACCCCTGAAAGACTGCCAAAGCTGTATTGTTATTTTTAACTACTTTTTCCAATTTTATACACGATCAATTTTCCCTTCTATTAAATACGTAGTAAAACTCTTACATCCCCCACTCACATGACTCCTACCCATTTTTGTTTGGGTTTTTTTTTTAATAAGTATATTATTTATAACTTTATTTTATATACTATATATAATGTATGTGTCATATATCATTATATATATTTATGTATGATTATATTATTTACAATTAATATATTTATTATATTCTCTCCAGCGGCTGTAATTCCCTTAAGTGTTTGAAAGTGGATCTTGGTTCTGGTTATTACAGAGCCAGAACGCCTTTCACCAGTCCATTTGCCATTGCTCCTCCATTCTGGAATTATTTTGATTGCCCTATAATTTGACTGATTTTTTTTAATCCATTGTTTTTTTAAGAAGGGCTCAGAAGTCCCAAATTCTGCGGTGTTTTCATGTTTGAATTTCATATCTAAGCAACTTTCCTTTCCTGTATAAAAGGAAAAGATACTGTCCATGTACTATTACTGAAAAATAACAACTTAGAGAAATCAAAATAAAGAACTCAGGAAGGGAGAATTCTGGTGTGAAAGCACTGGCTGACCGCAGCTGGAGCAAGAACCACCTGCCACACTCCCGCCGCCCCGTGCCGGGGAGAATCACAGTGCTGGCGGTTCTGACCCCTTCACCGGCCATGTTACTGGTCCTCCAGTGACTTGGAGGGATTAATGGCCTGATTTTACATTGACTGAAACAGATCGTTTATGAATGCTTTAAAAGGTTTCTACAGAAAACCTTCTAAATCAAACTGCCTAATTAAATGTGATTACTGCTCTATAAGGAAAAAACCTGGAAAAGATTTGAAGGAAATCTTGGGGTGAGGTACTTTTGGGGACTTGTTTTTTCTTTTGACTTTTCTGTAGTTTCCAAATCTTTAAGAACCACTTATTTCACTTTTAATGAAAGAAGTAAACTTTGCATTTAAAAAGTTAACATCCTAAAGAAATTATATTAAAAATATAAAATTTTAATTCTTCACTTACCTCGAAGGCAGTCAGGGAAATGTTCACTGGGGGTCAGTTCAGGATCTGCAGGGTTTGAGTACGGGCCTCCAGATCTCTTCTAGGGAGTTCCCTGAAACTTTCTTTTTGTATTACTAACTGAATAATTATTGGCCTTAGAACCATTTCTGCTGTTTGGGGATTTACGAGGTACCTTAAAAGCCAAAAATTTGACCAAAATATACATGAATAACATTTTTTCTAATGTGATGAATGATATCACAGTATTAGAGCAGGATTATCATTTATTTCTTTAATCAAACTTAAACTTGTTGTTATAGTTTCCATGCAATTTATATTATTCCAGTGATACTATACCTTGATATAATTTATATAGAAAAATGTCCTTTAAAGCCCACTTAATCTGAACTAAAATTCTTCATAAAGTTATCAGCTGCTCTTTGATGCCTCTTTTAGATATTTTTAGTTATTTCTGTGAACATTTAAAAGAGCAATTTATTTAAAAATGGCAAAACCTGAAATTATCCTGATCCACATTCTCCTCACATTTATTTAGCTCCATGTGTCATTGGACATGAGCCTTGGGTCAGTTGGCCTCCGTGTCAAATGGAGTAGAAGCCGGTTCTGGGCAGGGGTCCCGCATGCAGGGTCCTGCGTGCAGGGGGACAGCTGTGTGAGGGCACTTGTTATGCACCTGCCTGCTGTGAGATCCTCACTTGTCTTAGTGCTCCTGTTGTATTAGTGATTCTTGTTACATAATTGCCGAATACACATTCAATGTAGTTTGTATTTGCGGTGCTTTTATCCATTGTTCATGACATTTAGGAATATCTGGAACAGGACTCACCAAGCCAGCAACTCCAGCCTTCAACGGGGAAAGCTGCGTGGCTCCCTGAGAAGTCTACAGACCCCTCAGAAACTGATGCCTGTGTTCAGTTTCTGAATGTAGGTGTTGAATTTCACAGTAATATTCATAATGGTTGTATGGTCTATAATTATATGTTAAAATTAAATTATAAATAATGAAATTTCTTCTGCACTGTGATACTGTACTCACTCACTCTTACTGAACATTTATTGATTTTCTTGTGTAGTAGAACATTGTTAACTGTGTCATTTTCATTTGTGTTTTTTTTCCCTAACCCACTGTATTCAAATCTAATATATAACTCTACATACCAAAGTAATGCTTTTCCTTAAAAGCATTCTTCAGGCTACGGTGGTGGGAACAAGGAAGCAAAACTGACTATGTTTGAAAGAGTTCAGGAAGCAGAGGGAAAATGCAGAGGGGCACAGGCCCTCTGGCAGCGGATTACAGTCACATTCTCAGAAAAAGAGCGAGAGCTTTGGAAGATAAGATGGAGGAACTACAGAGACAGCAGGAGGAGGAACTATTCCAACTGAGTCAAGACAACTATATTCTTCGAGCCAAGGTACTAGACACATTGGCCTACTTTTCCTTTTACTTATGGAAAAAGAACTAGTACTCCCTGCTAAATGCATTGTCACTCTCTGTCCCTGTGGCTCTTTGACTTGATGCGTTTGCTGCCAGTGACTTGGTTCACGAGAGTGCCTCCCATCAGAAAAGCCTAAATCAAACCCCTGGGGAAAAATCAGAATTTAAACTGGCTCATATTGATCCTTCTCCTGTTAGCAGTCCTTTTTGAAAATAAATCCCTTAGTTCACGGTGGTGACCTTCAAGGAAGACAGAGTTTCAGAAAGATTGCTGTAGAAGGGCTAAGTTCAGAGAATGACACTGTGTAGCATTTCTGAGTTAATTACATCATCAGAGCCATCAGCACAAAACATCCTGTAATGAATTAACTGTCGCTGGTGTTAAACTAATTCCAGTGTGGTTGTAAGACAGTTCTAGGTCTGTGCACCTTGTGTTTTCTTTTATTCTTCCTCACTTCATTATTTCCTTTCCCAAATAAAATAATTTCTGCATTTTCTTAGTGAAGTAGCATTGAAGAATCAAACAAGAAACAAAGGTGGTTGCCTTTTGAGGAAACATCAGCTCCTGCCACAGAGAAAAAATAAAATCAAAAAAAGAAATAGGAACAAGAGACACTTGTTCAGGGACATCAACAGGTAGGGTTCTTCAGCACATAATGAGTTTGTTATGAGATCCTTTGGTTTTGAAAATAAGGCATTTAAAAATATTTGTGTCCATTTATCAGGTAATGGGAATTCTGGCAGTATGAGGAAGTAATCATTTGGTCTGTACATTTGTCATGGGCAGAATTAAAGTGGTTAAGAGCATGGGTTCTGGATTCAGAGTCTGGTTTTAGGCTTGGCTTCACTACCTGCTGTGCAGCCTTAGGCAAGTCACATCCCCCCTCTGAGCCAGTTTTCCCATCTGTGAAATGGGAATGAGTCTGACAGTACCTGTCTCATAAGAGTGGTTGTGAAATTAAGATAAGAGAGCACCTCATCTCCCGGAGCCCTGCAGCAAAGGTGGGCTGATTCTGCCCCCAGCCTGCCTGCCAGGGTAGCCGCCCTTCCCTAGTCAGAGTTAAAATACTACGGATTAAGGGAGTTTTCACTGGTGTAGTGAGCCAGGAGCCCAGAGGTGCCCACGGCCCCGTAGGAAACCAGGCTTCTGAGAGTGCAGGGCCTACACCCTGGGTGTTCCTGAGGGACACGGGGACGTTGTCAAAGCTGCTGCTAAACCCGCTGGTCAGGGCTTGGATTGGCTGGCGGGGCCTTCCATGGGCTCGGAGAACAGAGGCCTGGCAGGCTTTCCTTGGCTACCAGTTTTCTCTTGCTTTACACTTAAAAGCCACTTGTGTGACATTAAAGCCACATTAGGAAATATATATATTTAAATCATAAAAAAGACAGTGCAGGCCAACCTGAGTGCCCTCCACACAGTAACCAGTTAATGCGTGTTGCCTATGACTAATGTCATAGGCATGTTTCCTTAGAAACTGTCCCATTTTTCTTTCATTTTTTGTAATGATTTTCAGTAGATAATATTGGCTAGTTTTGATATTATATTCAGAAATATGAATCAGACATTAATTTCCAATGCCCTGAGATTGAAAAAAATTTGACTTAAAATTGGGAGAAAATGTACGTGTCCTGTAGAAGTCAGACATTTTTTCTGTGTGATGCATCTTGGTGATGCTAACCTGACAGGCAGGCAGGACAGGTTTGGTGATCTCCAGCACGAGCTTCACCTTCATTTCCTCCCCACAACCCCACCCCCTTCTGTCTCATTACCTTTTTATCCTTTGACAATAGTAGCCTAAGCTTTGAGCCTGCCAATAAGAAGCAGTTTCACTCCAGGGACATCCAGAGAAAGTGCTACTGCATCAGAGATGACAGCATTTACTGCAAATGAGATAGTACTGATTTTGCAGGACGCACGGCCCTAGAGTTACTGAGAGCCATCCAGACCCTCTGCCTGCAGTTCTGAGCTCGCATGGAGCATGGCGCTTTGAGGAACAGACCCATGAGTATGCCAGCCACCCCTCACACACACACAGAACACAAAACTTGTGTATCAACATATGTACGTATTTTTCTGGGTTTCAAGAATTCTGCAGAATTAAGCAGACTATCTGCCAGGCATTAGGCCAGGTGTGGTGAGACAGTTCAGAGTTTCATTAGATTCACAAAGGTCCTTGGTTTTCATCAGACTCTTAATTTTAAAGAGGTTAATAAACCAGAGCATCTAAGCACAGATTGCCACTGATCTAACTGTCTGAGTCCCTCTTTAGCTCAAGCCAGGTGCTGAGCTGGGTCTAGGCTTTGCTTTGCCTCATCCTGATCTCCTGGAAACATCTAGTCTCTACCTCCTTGCTTGCAGAGAGTTCCAGAAACAAGCCTGTCTACCCACTGTGGCTCCATCCAGTTTCCTCACCACAGAAAGATGGGCTAAAAACAGAAAAAAAGAAGGTACAAATGTCACCAAGTCCAAACTCATTCTGCTCACTGCACAAAAGCCAGTAAGTTAGGAGACAGGGTCTTGGGGCAATGAACAGTTACTTTATTTAGAAAGCCGTTCAGAAAGCTGGCAGACCAAGAAGATGGCAGATTAAGGTCCTGGAGAACCATCTTCCCCAAGTCAGAATTCAGGCTCCTTTCCTACTTGCTTGATTGTTGCAAACTTCTTGACATAAGAGTTCTTTGTTCTTGGAATCCTGTGTTCTTGCAGCTGTCCACGTAGGTCAGATCATGGTGCCCCTGTAAACTTCCAACAAAAGAAATGTTATTTTGTATTCTGCAACTTGTTATCTTTATGTGAATGGAAATGTGTTAATGTCCTTAAAAGTCAGAGCCTTGGGAACAGGCTCTCCTCTATATTTCAGGCTATTGGCAACATTGTTCCACAAAAGGTGCAGAGATGGCAAGACTGAGCCTAGAAAACAGAGCACAGGGTTAAATTCAAAGGAACAGATCTAATATGGAGTCGGGTTCTGTTTTATCACACAAACAGCCCCCCTGGCCTTTCCATCCCTGATGTGCAAAATCAGGACGTGGTCTTTCCTGCAGTCACTCACCAGCTTACCCCTGTGAAACGCAGTACATTATACTGCCAGGCTCGCAGGCTTTGGGAAGTTCTGCAACTTTTTTGTTTACTAAGCATTTGGAGCATTTTGGAAACAGTTGTTTTCAGCTAGCAAATTGTCTTCTGAGAAAATTGAAAGTTTGAAAAATGTTTTAAAGCTTACTCAAAAACAAGAAATTTAAAGACTAAAAATATTTAAAGGATGTATCTTTCATGAGCACATATGCTAATGTTATATAGGTCCTGCTGACAACTACAATGTAACTTTCTATTTATAAAAAGGAAAATGAAAAATTGTATAATCAAGTGAAAGATCTCCATGAACAAGAAAAATGAGGAGTGAATGTTCAAGGAAAACCAGAGCTTATTCAGCAAATTAGCATCCTGAAAGTAAGTCCTTTTTAAATTCTTAAAATCAAATCGATTCTTTCTAAGCATTTTATTGTTATATTAACAATACATTTAGTTATACTTGGAAATTTTAAAAATTTTACATTGATTTTCAGTTTTGTAACTTTCGTGTTTTTAGTTTTCAGTGGATTTTCTTTTGGCATTAGACAACTAATACATACTTCAGTATTTTCAGCATATTCATATTTGAATTTGACATCAGCTTTAGGAAATTGAACAGCCCTCTTGATCCGTCATTAAGCCTGGGACCCTTATGTAATGCATCTCAGTAATGATGCTTTTAGTAATAATAGTAAAATAAATATACAGTATCATTTACTGTCTTAGGTCGGGTTCCGAACAAGTAGAGCCTGAGCTGGGGGTCCTTGTGGAGGTGACTTCCTGCAGGATAACTCTCAGGAGAAGGGGAGCGAGAGATGCAACATGGGGGTGGGCAGGGGGAGGGAGGTCAAGTGAGACCGTGGTCTCAGCCAGAGGCTGGCGTCATTCTTCCCTCACCAGGAAGCTCAGGAGAGCAGACTGCACCCCAGAGTTGGTCCCCAAATGAGGCAAGTGGGGGAAAGCCATTTGTGCCCCCCAGCCAGTCAGGCCCTGGCTGAAGTGTGCTCTAGGAAGTGGGTGGGTGTACCTCTAGGCCAGGGGTCAGGGGCTGCCATTTGGTGAGGATGTTTCTCCAGAGGAGGGGAGCCTCAGTGGTGAGAACCAGCACTCACTGTGGCGGGCTGGCAGAGCTCACACTGTAAGGGATTTTGGATGTTACTACACCCACCTTTAACATGTTAAGTGAAGGAGCTGAACCAACAGCCGTGGGCAAGCTAGGGTCCTGCCTTCTTTTAAGAAGTGACTAACCATTTCACCAAAACATGCAAATAGGACTGCTGTCAGAAGAAACTTCTTTGGCTGTGAATGTCATGTATGTTACACATATTCACATACTTCTTCCATTTTTCTGTAAGATAACCTAGGGCATTGAGGCAGGGCTGCTGTTAGCTCACACTGATCTTTCATGCAAAATAGAAAAAGACACACATTGTACAGACAAAGCTAGAAAGTACACAGGTTGGCAAGTGAGGGCACTTTTGAGTAAGTAGGGGGGAAAAAATCTCCTTTCCCTAGGCCAAGGCTAATCTGCCTAGTTCTGAAGCATGACGATTTACATCTGTTTCTTCCCAAATGCTTCAGTAAAGTATTTCAAAATTTCACATCTTATATTGCCTGTTTTTTAAAAGAGGAGATGTATTCCAGGGTCCAAAACTGGAGCTCTAAATAATTTTCACAATGAAATAAATGATTTCTTTAGTACATTGGGGTTAGATGATCATATATGGAGTCCTAACGTCCTTTTATAATGTCTCTGGAAAAACAGAAAAATTGATTCTAAGGTTCAGGTAGTGGACTGTATTTGGTTGGTTAGTTTCCATGTGTCTGACTGGCAATGTGTGCTTCTCAGAAGGGAGTCTAGAATGACATGACAGGGGGCACAGACCCCACAGGAAAATGCATCAAATTTTTGTGGGACATTGATTTGTTTTTTTCTCTGAGAATTGGCAGGAAGTATTTTTATATTCCTAATAAGCCAACACTCTGAGGGTTTGCTTTCTTTTAGATCCCACATCAGCGTTTCCCTTAGAGTGTACTCCTCACTTAGTGTTTTGCTCTTTAGAGAAAATAAACTTTTCATCTTCAGTGACACAGAGTTCTACTGTGAGTTAGCTTTGAAATTTTAAGAACTGAATATTTTATATTGAAAGGAGTAAGGACCAGAGTGGTGGAAGATCAGGTCAGAGAGGCGGCCAGAGGCCCCTGAGTGTGTATCACAGTAAAACCTTGAAGAACCTCAGTAACTCTCCTGAAATGACATCCACAGAAGGTCACACAGAAGATTCAACAATGAAATGATGAAGCCAAAACCCGTGATAATACAGGGCTTTATGGGTGGATTTATTTTCTTGGTAAGGCTGGGTTTTAAGGTAGTGTGAGACAAAATTTCTGACAATTTTTATTTTGAAACTGAATTGTATCAAGCGTCCTGCCATGAATCTGAGAATTCCTTCAGCAGTTCTGAGTTGAGCCCCATGTTCATTTACTGAGCATCTGCCCTCTGCTTAGTGCCGTCAGGTAACCAGGTGGTGACATCAGTCTCGGTCCCCACAGAGCTTGCAGCTTGTTAAAGAGAAAAGGCCTGCACACAGGTCAGGGTCATGGGAAACAAAGCACTGAGTGCTGTGCTGGAGGGACATGGAAGGTTCGTGGGGGGGGAGAGGTTATCAGGAAGAGCCGCACTTGAACTCAGCCTTGAAGGATAAGTGTGACTCTGTGAAGCAGAGGAATGAGGATATTGAGAGTTGTGTGGAATGTTGGGCCAAGCCTTTTTTTTTCCTGCATTTGTGACACAAAGGTGAGCAAAATCAAGTTTTGCTTTCAAGTAAATATATACAGTGTCAGGTGCTGATGAGTGTTTTGAGAAGAAAATAAAGCAGCACACCTGGGGGCCAGGTTGGGGGCTGCCATTTTAGAAAGAGGGATCAGGGAAGGCCTTCCTGGGGCCGCACCTGAGCAGAAGTCCTGAGCCAGTGCAGGAGTGAGACACCCGGCTCTGGGGGGCAGAGCTGCAGGCAGGGGAAGCAGTCAGTGCAACCACCATGGGGTAGGAGTGTGCTGAGCATGTTCCCAGCCAGCCAGGAGGTCTCTGCAGCCGGAGTGGAGCAGGAGGGGGAAGATTTGTGAGACATGCGTCAGAGGAGCAGGCAACACTGGGTTGTGCGACACTGAAGGTCATGGTAATAAGGACTTCAGATTTACCCTAACACAGGGGAGCCACCAGAGAGTTTCAGATGAAGGAGTGATATTAATGGACTCTTCAAAACAATTCACCCCTTCTTGTGTGGAGGGCCGACCGCAGGTGCCAGGAGTGGAAGAGGCCGGCTAGTTAGGGGGTCGTCGTCATCCGGGAGCAGTGAGAGCAGCGGTGGGGAGGGCCCTGCGGCTGTGCTGGGCACATGCTCAGAGCTGGCTCCGGCGGGCTCCGGGAAGCTCGTCATCATTTGGAGGGGGCGGGGTAAAATCAGAGCTGAAATTTAGGAAAGATGACCAGCAGCAGAATAGGATGAATTGGGTAAAAGAGAACCTATACCACAATCTGTCGTGATTAGGAATAAGTTACTTTTGTATTTCTAGGAATATCAAGAAAGAGAAAACAGGTTTATTGGAAGACCTCAAAAGACTGAAGCAAGCAAGCTCTTGAAGCAGACGGGAAAAACGAAGAAAGAGAGAGACCAAGCCAGAGAGCAGGTGCGCGCACCACAGTGAGCACTCCGAGCTGGGATGAGTACTTTATACTCGTAACTGTGCTGAACTTGAGTGTAAGTTATAGCAACTAATATAAGCAAAATGCTATTCCTAGAAGTATATTGTAATTTTAGGAACTTTTGAAAATTAGTTATTAAGAGGTATGTACATTTGATTGGTTTCAGCAGCAATAATTGCAAGAGTTGAAGAAACTCAAAAATTATTTTGAAGTCGTGGCATTGTGTGCGCAGCTGTTTGCAGTCCTCCCAGCTGGACCATGACCTTCCAGGGCCGGACACCCTTTTTATCCCTGGGCCTGACACATAGCTCTCAAGTGTTTGACAAGTGAACAGACAACACCGTGCTGTGTTTGTAGAAGACACGAGGGTGAATATGGCGTTCCCCACCGGGGAACAAAGGAGGAGTAAGGTAAGAATGCAGAAATGTTTAATATTTTAAAAAAAAATTAGAAATAAACAGGAGGTTCCTGGTAAGGGTTTCAGGGAGAAGAAGCATTTGAGCTGGGTCCTGGCAGGTGGAGGGCCTCAGGAGGCCGTGCAGCTGTGTCTCGTGGGCGTGTCACTGAGCGAACCTGTCCTGGGGCGCAGGCGGTCAGGGCACGGGGCTGGAAAGGTCGATCAGATGAGCCCTTATTGCCAAAGGAAGGCTCTTTTCTCTGTGATTTTATGATCTTCAGTGTAAGATATGTACAAATAAAGTCCACTAGCATGTTCGTAAGAAATGTACTTTCTTCTTCTGCAAAATACACTAATAATAATTGCTCCCATCATGTGTTTGTCGTGTTAAATAAAATCATACAAACTTTGAGAATTCAGACTGTGAACACAACCTTCTTTTACTAACAAACTATGCTGTGCAAAACCTAGCTACATCCATTGTTTGTTTGTTTGTTTGTTTTTGCCCCTTATTTTTTCATGATGCTTTCATTAAATAGGCATTGGTTTTCATGTGAAATCTTTTAATTTAGTTATTTCCATATTTTGAAAAATTACATTCAGGTTATTGAGTTACTTTACCTTATAGGTGAAAAATTATATGAAATAAAAATTTTGGAAGAAACACATAAGAAATGAGTGGCCTGCAGAAAAGATTACAGCAGTGTGCTGAAAACAAGGAGATTCTGGGTAATGACAGTTCAGCTTAAGAAAGCAACAGAATAAACAAAAGCTGACATCTGGGGTGATAGATGGTTCTAGAACATGCTCCTGTAGATGAACACTGTTCACCAAAATAGTCAGCTCGGAGACTTTTGTCACTGAACCACTGCTCTAAATGCTGTCAATTAAAACAGCTCATTTGGGTTTGGTTTGCTTTACTTTGGGTAGTCTGTTTTAGATTAGACTGAGAATACAGCCCACTGTCCATATCTAGGGGCCCCCTATTCAGCAGATTGAACGAACTGTGGATGGAAAATATTCAGAATAATGGAAAGTTTCAAAAAGCAAAACTTGAATTGGCCACAGGCTGGCAACTACTTACATAGTATTCACATTGCCTCAGATACTGTGAGTAATCTAGAGAGGATTTAAAGTACACGGGTAGGAGCACGAAAGATCCGTGCAAGTCCTCTGAAATTTTATACAAGAGGTGTCAGAATCCATGGATGTTGGTATTAGGGGGAAGTCCTGGAACCAGTGGCCAAAGGTTACCAAAGGATGACTGGAAGCCCAGGCTCCTGATCCCAGCCTGGCACATCCCCATGTGATCTGAACCCTGCCTATACCACAATGCCCTGGTCACTCTCCTCCAGCCCTGCCAGACTGCCCTCTTCTTCTGGAACAGACCAAGCTCACTGCACTTCATGTCTGACCTCTAGAAATACCCATTACAGTCTGAGCATGGCTCTGCTTCAGTAAGGTGGGCTGCATTGCCACTAGAGAAGACAGGATGGAGGTTCCTTAAAAAAATAAAAATGGACTTACCTTATTATCCAGCATTCCCACGCCTGGGGATACGTCAGGAGAAAACTCTAATTCAAAAAGTCACATGCACATCAATGCTCACAGCAGCCCTATTTATAAAAGCCAGGACGTGGAACCAACCCAAACGTCCATCGGCAGGTGACTGGATAAAGAAGTAGTGGTCTACTGATGCCACAGAATACTACTCAGCCATGAAAAATGTAAAAGAATGCCATTTGCAACAACATGGATGGACACAGAGATAACCGTTCTGAGTGAAGTAAGCCAGAAGAGAGAAAAATGCTGTATGATACCACTTCCATGCGGAATCTAAAAAAAAGACAGCAATGAACTTAACGACAAAAGAGGAACAGACCCACAGACATAGAGAAACAAGCTGATGATTACCAGGGAGGGAAGGGGGTGCGAAGGGGTAAATATGGGAATTGGAAAATTGCCCCTCTCGGGGAGTGATGGAAATGGTAGCTATCTTGATGGTGGTGATGGTTTTCTGGGTGTAGACGTCTATGAAAATTCATGAAATACTACACGTGAGCTGTGTCTAATTTATGGAACAGAAATCGTACCACAATAAAGGTGTTTTTAAAAAAAGAGATGGGCTGCATTGTGTCCTATGTTTCTGTGTCTTCAGGGAGTCTTCGAGAGGGCGGTGCTGGCCTTCCTGCCAACATGATGACATGAAGCCCGAATGATCCATCGATGGGAAGAAGATAAGAGCCGTGGTCACATCTGTACCCCAAGCTTACACATGGTGCACGGGTGACATTTATCGACAATCTGGCGAGGTTCCAGCCAGAGCTTGAGGCCGGGGCAGCAAACCAGGAGTGGCAATAAAGAGCATCGTGGCGCAGAGGCTGGACTGGGGGCCCGCAGGCTCCTCCCAGGAGGAGCCTCAGGGTTTGGGAGGTGGCTAACGTGCCTGATTCGTGTCACCAGCAAGTGATGCCACCTGTGGAAAATCAGCTGGACTGCTGAGCCGGGTCAGCCTTGGGTGACGCGGTAAAGGCTCCTACCAGAGGGGGCGCCAGACGGACAGTGAACCAAGCAACAGGCTGCTGAGTTTGGGGCCTGTGTTTATCGTGCTTTCCGTGTCTCTCTGCATTTCGTTGTCACCCAGAGGAATTGGGGCGGTGTTTCGAGGCTGATGGCCTCTCGGTTCCTCATCAGCCTGGCAAGTCCCCCAGCCCTGTCTGGCCAGACCTTGACAAGCGCCTTCCCTTGTTCTAACAAAAGCCTTCCCACCCTTGCCTGCGGTGAGCTTTTGTTTTCTTAATTGATGGGAATGAGGATAACTTACAGCCTCCTCAGGCCCTTCCTTAGGGCTTCTGCCTTTAGAACCCGGGAAGGGGGCCCTCCCCCAACCAGCTGCCCTGGGTCCTGCACTACAGAGGGTCCCTCTGGCCCTGACACTCCCTCTGGCCACGCCCTCCACGGGGTGGAGTCAGCAGGGCCAAGGGGACACGCCCATTGGCTCCACCCCGTGCTCTGGAAACCCAGGACCCAGAAGGCCCTGCCCCAGCAGCCCCTGACCCACTTGTAGTGTCTGCATTGGCTCTCCCCGAAGTTCAGCTTCCCAGGACTCATACAGAGGCCAATGGGCAGCTGTTGGCATGGAGGGTATGGACAGAACCCGGACGTGAGGTCTGAGTGTCCCCCTGTGCACATCCAAGGCCCCTTGGGGCATGGGATGGACCCATCATTGGGAAGAAAAGGGTCAGGCTAGTGGTCAGAGACTGGGAATCGGCTCTCCCCACAGTCACTTTCTGTGCGGGACTCCCCTGAGTCTGGGAATTCTAAAGTTAAGCCTGGCCTTCCCCCTTCTAATGAATGTGTCTTTGTAAAGGCAGGAGTTTAGAACCTACTGCACTTAAAATGTTGACATCTATAGGATGGGAACTCCCAGGTATGCTCTGGCCCTGGACTTCCAAAGGTCCAGAGCAGTTCTGTTGGCTCTGCTGAGACTGCAAGAGGCAAAGACCATCTCCAGAGAGGAGGGGCTCTTGCTTCAAGCTCCGAAGTCAGGAGCTTCTGAGCGGATGAAACAATGGACACTGAGACCCTCGATTGTAAGTTGGTTTAGAGTGATGCCAAAGGTGTGTGTGAGGTGTGTGTGCGTGCGGGCTCGCGTGCACCTGGGGACGTGTGTGGTAAGTGACAGTGACTTTGCGTGTGTGTGCGCGCCAGAGGACGTGTGTGGTTGTGTGTATGTTATGGGTGTGCGTGTGGCACATGACTCCGTGTGTGTGCGTGGGGATGTATGTGGAGCAGAGGCAGTGTGTCTGCACGTGTGTTTGTGTGTACTTGCATGCATTAGTTTTAAGAATAGCAGAAGCTGTCCTTTAGAAGTCTGAAGTCGTAAAAATTGTATGGTGTTCCTCACTGTATAATTCAAAATGAAAATAATCTTCAATCACCAGAAATGTAGTCCCCCCCACCCCAATTCTGATTTTCCCCCCATATTGATTACGTCTTCATTTGACTGATGAGGAAACTAGCTTAGAGATGTTAACTGACTCAGCCAAGGGCATGGAGCTCGCGAGCCCAGGGCCAGGACGCAGTCCAAGCGGCGCGGCTCCAGAGGCCTGGAGGCCTGCTCACGACCTCACGTGGCCTCTTGGCCGGGGGAACAGATTCTGATGGGCCGGGGCCAGCGTGCAGGCTGCCCAAGCCACGGACTCTGCAAGTCAGGTGGAGAGTACCACACAGCAGACGAGGGTAAAGGGCTGCTGAGAAATAAGATAGGTTCCTAGATCTTTGATGAGTAAGGAGGCTCACTGCTCAACCTCAATCCCTTTGCTGGTGGCTAACAGGGACCTAGGCCCACCAGAGCGCTCCTGGGAGCTGCCTGCCGAAACCTGCAACAGGACTGCTCAGGACTGGCTCTGCAGCAGGAGCAGAGGGAGGCAATGCTGCCACCTGGTGGACATCCTGGGTAGTGGCAGTAGGAGGCCTAGCAGCCTTGGTATGGAGGTGGCAGGACGAGGTCCTAGGGGATGATCGTTTCCACGTGTCTTAAAAATCATTGCTTCATATATTTTATCCATCTTGGAGTTTATTCTAGGATGGTAAATATGGTCTCCGTTACTCCTTCTTAGCTGAATTGATGAATTTTTTTTGAGGTTAATTTTCTCTTCAATGATTTGGAAGCTGTATTGCCTTTTAATGAAAATTCTCTCTACATTTTTATAAATTATCTCTAAATTCATAACTCTGTATGTAATTGGACCAGTATTGCTAGAACAGTCTCAAAAATGAAATCATCTATTAGAACTTGTTTCTCAATCATGATACATTTAGCATATTTTACCTCTCTGCTCTTCCCAATTGTGTGTGTGTGTGTGCGCGCGCGCTACACTTACTGCTTTTTAGACAGTTGCTTTAAGTCTGTTACATTCCCAATGAATATACAGGTATAAACATCTTGGATTTCTTTGCTCACTACCACTACTTAACCCCATGTCTTTCCCATTTTTGAGTTCTTTACTTCTTTCCCAATCAAATGGACACATGATTGGCTAATTTTTTTCGAGCGGTGGACTTGGAACCCTTCCCTGTCTATACGCAGCTTTATGTTCTTGCCATAACTCGGCTTCATTGAGAAGCATGTTTTTATCAATTCTCAGAAGGGCTTCCGCTTTGAACCACTAAACCATCACCGCACTCTTTCTCTCCATGCTTATTCCTGAAAAAGTGAGCTCTCTATTGGAGTAAAGATGCTTCCCGTCAGAGATGTGTGTCTCCCAGTCCCAAGGTCCAAAAGAAGAGAAAGGGAAAGATTCCTGGTTCCGATGGTCCCATTTTGTCAGCTGAGAGGTCTAGTTATCCGTGTGGCTGAGGTGGAATCTGCAATATCTTGCCTCAGAGTTCCCTTTTTCTGTCTTACTAGGGGAGCCGCATTAGCTGAGGTCAGGGTGCTCTGGCCCTTGTCAGGATCCCGGTGCTGAGGCAGCCCCTTCCCCCACCCCCACTCCTTGTTCTTTTGATTGTGCAAACTGGGTGCCAGCCGTGCGAACCCTGTACCTGGCAGCCAGTATTGCCCCCTACGCGACATGTCCCCAATTCCTTGGCGTCCCTCACTGCTAGCAGCTAGCTCAAGGAAGGGTGCGATCTGACTTCCACTGCTGTCCTTCCTCCTTCCTGTGCAGGCGGGCCCTCCTTTTGCGCTAGTCGGCCTGAAACCTTTCCTGCGCTGCGTCCGCTGAAGAAATGCCTCAGCGTTTCCAGCCGCTAGAGGGCGCTCTTCTCCTCTCTTTGGTCCCCTTCAGCGCTTACAGTTGAAATTTAGCAGGTGGGAAGGGCTTGGGGGTTCTCCGTATCTAGGGGCTCCCGATCCAGCAGATTCAACTGTGGGTTGAAAATATTCGGAAAAAAACAGAAAGTTTCATAAAACAACACTTGAATTTGCCATACACCGGCAACTACTTACATAGCATTCATGTTGTATTAGATATGGTGAGTAAGCTAGAGATTCTTTTAAGTACACAGGAGGACATAGCGAAAGAGAATGTGAGAATGAATGTACGTGTATATTCATGTATAACTGAAAAATTGTGCTCTACACTGGAATTTGATGCATGATTGTTAAATGTGTATAACTCAATAAAAAAAGTTTGTATATATGTATAAAAAAAGTACATTTGAGGGTTCACATAAGTTCCATGCAAGTCCTATGCCATTTTATAGAAAAGGCGTCAGCATCCATGGATGTTGTCATCTGGGTGGAGTCCTGGAACCAGTACCCCATGGTTACCAAGAAATGACTGGAAGTCCAGGCTCTATAACCAGCCTGGTATGTACCCACGTGGTCTGAATCTTGCCTGTACCTCAGTCTCCCAGTCACTCTCCTCCAGCCCTGCCAGACTGCCCTCTGATTCTTGAACAGGCCACACTCACTGCACTTCATGTCTGGCTCATAGAAATACCCATTACTTTCTGAGCATGGCTCTGCTTTAATAAAATGGGCTGCGTTTTCACTAGAGAAGACATTGTGGTGGTTCCTTTAAACCTGAAAATGGACTTAACACATGATCCAGCCTTCCCACTCCCAGGCATGTTTTAGGAGAAAACTCTAGTTGTAAAAGTCACATGCACCTCAATGCTCACAGCAGCACTATTTATAATAGCCAAGACATGGCAGCAACCCAAATGTCCATCAACAGGTTACTGGATAAAGAAATAGTAGTATATTTAGACAAAGGAATAGTACTCAGCCATTAAAAAGAACAAAATAATGCCATTTGCAGCAATATGGATGGACGTAGAGATAGTCATTCTAAGTGAAGTAAGCCAGAAAAAGAGAAAAATGCCATATGATATCACTTATATGTGGAATCTAATAAAAGACACAAATGAACTTAACTACAGAAGAGAAACAGACCCACAGAGATAGAGAAACAAACTTACGGTTACCCTGGAGAGAAGGGGATGGGAAGGTATAATGAAGGGAATTCGAAAACTGCCCCTCTTTGGGAGTGAAGGAAATGTTAGCTATCTTGATTGTGGTGATGGTTTTCTGGGCGTAGACATCTATCAAATTCATCAAATAGTACATGTGAAATATGTGTAATTTACTATACAGGAATCATACCACAATAAAGGTGCCTGTAAAAAAAAAACAGGAAAAGATTGGCGGCATTTTGTCCTACGTTTTTATGTGTCTTCAGTGAGTGGGTCTTCAAGTGTCTGGTCTGCCATATTTTCTGAACCAGAAGTGCCCTCCTTCCCTTTTCTTTGATAAACTGTCAGTTGGTGGCATTTATTCCCATGACTTCAACTTCTTTCTGTCCACTGATTGACTGTCAAATCTTTTCCAGCATGGACATCTCATTTCAGTCCCAGAAATATACTTATAATTGACAAGTAGACATTCTCACTTGATTAACCCATAAAAATCTCAAGCTCTGTATGTCTGAATTTACACTCGCTCAGAACTAGGTTTACTTCTTCAAACAATGTCATCACTATCCCATCTGTTTTCCGTGACATACATCTGGGGGTTTTCCTTTACTTTTCCACACCCTCACCCCCGTCAGTACTGCAATTCTTTTCCTTACTGTCCCCCAACTAAGTCCCCACCACTCGCTCCCCACTGCATTAATTCCCACCCCTTGCTAGTCTCCCCAATGCTGTTCTTTAGAGTGAACAATCCACTTTGCTCACTTTTAATGACTAATCTCTGTCACTCTCCTCCTTAAAATCCCAAAGAATTCCCCGCTGCGTATGTGAGGAAGTCCACGCTCCCCGATTTAACGTCACACCTTCTCATCGCCTAGTTGCTGCTTTTTTTTCCAGCCTCAGCTTCCGTTAGTTCCCCACAGCCTGTAGCCTCACTGACCTTCCTTCCCTAAATGCCAAGTGCTCTTAGACACGACCAGGCGTCTGCAAGAGACACGCAAGCTGCTGAGAATCCCGTCCCCACCACGCACTCTCCTGGTCTAGAGATTTGCTGGAATCCTTCAGATGTCAGTGCAGAAAGCATTTCCTCTCTGACACCTTCCCTACCTTCTAGAACCCTGCCCCAGGCAGTGCAAAAGCCTCTCTGAACATACAGTATACATGATGCCAAGTGACTCTTACCACACTGTTTTGAAAACCTATTTAAATTTGTCTCTTCCACGACACACTGTGATCTCCTTGAGGGATGGGGGGCTGTGTGGTGTTTGTCTAGACAGCTAATGTCTGGCACAGACCCCGGGCCATCGGAAACAGTCTGCTGACTCATCAAGAATTGTCGTCTTTGCAATGTAAGAAAGACTACATGATCTCTGATCTTACACCATCCGGCAAGGGTCAAAATAATTTCACATAGAACTACACAGGAAAAATATGTGTATTCTTTTCCTCTTTGTGAGCCCGAGATCATAGGCATCCTGGAACGGAGGTGTCACTCTAAGCTGTCTGTCCCCTAGGCTGTCACGTCCAGCTTCAACATATTTTTTAGAAGTTGTAGGGATAAGTGTACATCACCCCGTCTTACAGCAAACGGTGCTTCAGCCTGACCAAGTTTAATGTCCATATAAAAATCAGAAATCTTCCAAACTGAAGCCTGAAGAAACATTTCCCTTCTCTCCTTGCAGTCTGTCTGCCATCTGCATCCCACATCCCCACTGCTCACCTGCGTCAGACCACCTTCTATCTAGAAACATTTTAGGTGGGACACTTGGATGAGAACTAATTACAGCAGTCATGAAAATGGTCCCATGAACGTAGGCTCTGCACAACAAGAATGTTTTGACCGGAGGCCTCAGCCGTGGCCTTCAGGGTCTGTTCACATGTTCTGCCTGGCTTCCCTGCAGACATTCTGCAGAAAATCAAGCCGGCAGTTAAAGTCATAGAAGGCCCAAGAAATCCAGAAAAATAGAGTGAGATTCATCTCCTTGGGAATATTTTTGAAAACCATCCACTAATAGGAAGAAGAGGTTTAAGAGGATCATTTCAGAGCAGATGTTGTCCAACTGCAGGTGGGTCAGTTTTCTCATTGTTGCTCGCTAGTTGGCTTTCTGCTGCTTCTAACACACTTCTGTTTAGAGAAGTGGCCTGAGTCGGCCCTCAGAGCAGAAAGGTGAGCTGGGCCTGGCGACAGCCAAGCTCCTCTGCTGTGTAGTAAACCGCTGAGAAGGAAGGTATGGCCCAGGGCTTCCTCTGACTCTCTCCTTCAGTTATAAACTCTCTGAAGGGAAAATAAAGTAAAAAAATCTTAATTCAGTATGGTATTGGCAAAGTATAAAAATAATTGTCTTTGGAGGGGATGGTATAGTTCAAGGGGTAGAGTAGGTGCTGGGTTCAATTCGCAGTACTTCAATGTAAAAAAATAAGAAGAAAAATTCTTTTTTTAAAAAAGAAAAAGAACAAAGAAGAATAGAGATCTCAAACAACCCAACTTTAAAATGAAAAAAAAGCTTTTTAAAAATAGTAACCACTCAGTCTTTTGCTAGATTAGGAGTTTGGGGTTAACAGATACACACTACTATGTATAAAATAAACAACCAACTTCCAAGTCCTTAATAACCTAGTTCAACCTGAATCCTTTCTCTTTTTTCCCCTAAGCAACCCGTGGAAGCCTCTGAAATTCTCATCTTATAAAATAATTCATTTAAAGGTGGTTTGAAAGTTACTGCTTAAAACATTTATTTGTGGTTCCATGAATATAGGTCTAGTAAGAAATACAGACAATAAACCAGTAAGCAAATAAATATATGACGTACTGCCAGGTGCTAATAATTGCCACAATGAAACATAAACCATATTAGGAGAGAAAATGATTGAATAGGAAATATGTGCGTGCTATTTTAAATAATGTGGTCAGATAAGTCCTCTCTGAGGGTAAAATAATTTGAACAAAGTCCTGAATGAAGCAAAAGAATAAGCCACGTAGGTAACAGACAAGGAAAGCCTCCCAGGCCGGGAGAAGTGTAAGTACGAGACTTGGAGTTACAAACACAACTGTCCTGGTGGGGACCATCTGGGCGGTGAAGATGGGCTGGAGCAGAACGGTGAGAACTGAGGCTGCAGAGACGGGTGAGGGACCGGATCACACAGGGCCTTGGTAGGGACTTGATATTCTTCTGAATACAATGGAAAATCACGAGTGTATTTTGTACAGGGGAACAACTTGATCCGATTCATACTTTAATAAGACCGTTGTGGGTAACGTATGGGGAATAAACAATGGAAGCAGGGCAAGGTAAGCTGATGGGAAGCCAGTGGGAAGAGTGCTGCTGACCTGGAGAGAGACACCGAGGTTGGGCTGGGATGATGGCGGGAGACGGGCTGAAAGGGGGACACAACTTGACAATAACGGTCACAGGCCTTAGTGCTCGAGTTGGACACAGACACAGAGTGGTTCAGGGTGATGGGTATGTGATATTTGGGGCTGAGTCACAAGTTTTCTGCAGGGAACTGACAGGAGAATAAAGTGGGGACGCTGACGTCGGTAAGAAGGGTTGGTGGGCGTTGAATTCCCCCTAGAGCCGCGTCTCTGTTTCTCTGCAGATGAAGTCAGCAGATCAGGGATGGGTGTTCCTACTTCTGCAGAGAATTGCGTATCTTCCTCATTGACAAATTCGAGAGGCCGACCTGCCCATCCAATTGCAACATCTTGAATCTGCTTCTTTCTATCTAGGAGGAGATTTCCAACTAAGATGCCATTCAAAAATTCCCGTGTCCAGAGTTAGAGTAGTGTGCCTTTGGGATGATCTCAGAGATGCCTCCACCGAGGCTCGGTGTGCTCTCTCTCCCTCAGAGAACACAGGTACCCTTCAGCCTGATGGATCTTAGCAGAGAATGTTTCACAAATAGCCCCTCTCAGGCCGTGGGGCCAACCTCCCACTGGGCCAAGCTCTGAAAGCAAGCACGGGGTCCAGGCATAGGAGCTGGCCATGTGCGATCTTGGGGAGGGCTTTCTCCAGGGAGCCATCTGGAAGATTACATGAGGACAGTCTACAAAAGTTGGGAGGGTTGATGGTATATATGGATTTTAATTTTTGCTATGAATCTGATTCTGACCTTCCGTTTTGTTAAGGAAATCTTAGGCTAGGCATGATTCTCCTTTGCTTTCTTTCTATTTGATCATCTAAGAAGTTTAGATAGGGTATTTGTTTTAGGGTAAGAACCTTTAAAAAAAATCCTTGCAAATAGCATCTTACTGGGCATTTGGACAGGAAAACCAGTAAATTCTCCCAGCAGTATTGAACCCCCTTGTTCCTCCAGGGGGTCTCCAAAGGTATACATGTTCCAAATCTGACCCAAAACCAATGAGCCTTTTTTTTTTTAATCACTTCACCATGGACAAAAGATGTTACTAAAGAAGGTGAGAAAAGATCAAGTCCCCATCATCCAGAGTCCCTCCCAAAGGGCCCACAGAAGTAAAGAGGAGATGAAGGAGAGAAACTGTTTATACACACGCAGGAGCCAACCAGAAAAGTAACTACCATGTTAAATGGTGAAAGTTAAAGGCTTTTTTTTATCAACCTAACTTAATAGGGCAAAGGGGGAGGAGAGAACTGGCTTCCATGACAGGTTTTCTTCTACATCTATTGAATCTCAGGTATCTTCAGCTTAAAGTGATTTTCTATTAACCGCGGGTTCCATCTGACTTTCCATTCCTCGAACTTTGTTCTTCTTTTTCAAGATTCACTCATGTATTCTGAGCTTCTGGATTTTCCACGTGAATTTTAGATTGATTGTCAGTTCCTGCAAAACACCAACTGGGATTTGGGTAGGCATTCTTTGAATCCTTAGATCTATTCGTGGACTACTGTCATCTTAGTAGAATGAAGCCTTCTGCTCCATGAATATAGGATTATTCTCTGTGAATGTAGGTCTTAGTTTCTCTCAACAGAATCTCTCATCAATTGTAGTCTTCAGTGTCCAAGTCTGGGACTTCTTCCTCACCTCTACTGGATGCTGATTCAGAAGAGACACGACCTCCTGGTGAACCTCTGCTGCCACGGAGCTGACATGGAACTGCGTCCTGAGAAGACTTTAAATTCTTTTAAAAATAGGATTAATGTACTTTAATTACTCCATAGATGCGTAATGAATGGGTCACATTAACTTAGGATTTTAATCCTTTTAGAATTAGTAGAGCAATACAGACACATTACAAAAAATTGAAATATTACCTAAAAGAGAAGAGATTTGTAATTCCCACCCACAGAGGTGACTGTCATGAATGATTTGGTGCTTATGTCTCAGTCTCTGAGTCTCTCAGTATGTCTCTCTCCATCTCTGTCTCTCACACACTCACAATCAGATCAGTTTCCATCTATGCTGATTTCACACATATGTAGTCGTGCAAATGGGACCCTGCATGCAGACGGTGGGTCTGCATTCTTCCACCCTGAGGCCTCCCTTGACATTGGGTTGAGACCAGGCACCCACTTTTCCAACTGCACAGCATTCATTCATCTAAGTGAACCAGAACGAATGGGCCCCATCCCCTCTCCATTTACCTTAGTGTTGCTTTAATTCGAACTGTTTCATCCAGTGCTCTGATGAACACCCTTGAAAAGACATCTTTGAATAGGTGTGCAAGGACTTTAGTGGGATGAACTCTAAGGAACCTGGGGAAGGGATGCACCTGTGGCCCTTTGATGAGTGCTGCACCCTGTTCCCCCGGAGAGGAGTCTCCATCCACTCTTCCCTCCACGGTATCTACTGGAGCCTCTGCCTGCTCACATTGTCACCAGGGCTGGTTGTCACCTGACTAAAGACCTGCCAGTGTTATGGTGACAAGTGTTGTTTCAATAGTGTATCCATCCGCCTGTGTCCTCACCTGAGAGATCAAGCGTCTCTGACACACACTGGCCACCTGCACTGCCTCTCATTGAAACTTCCCATGTCTGTTCTCTTTCTGTTTAGAACACTGGGTTTCGAGAGGTTTTTGGGCTACAGGGATGTGAAAACTTTCTCCAACCTTGGGTTATGAGGAACACTTTTTCCAGGTTGTGATTTGTCTTTCCAGCTGTTTTTCTGGGCTTTTGCTTGTTTTTTGATTTGTTTGGTTTTGTTTTTGCCACAGGAAGAGCTAAGCATCTCCTTTCTGTCTTCTGGCTGTGGTGTCACAGGGGGAAGAGCAGTGTCTACCATGAGATTATGCACAGAGTTTCTAAAAGGGCTTCATTTTGTACATCACATCTTTAATCCCCCTGGATTTCCCTTTCAAATAATAAAAATGCTATTTCAAGTGAAAACAAACAAGCAAAAATTCACCAGCCGCAGCTTAAAACAAGTGGGGAAGCACAAAAAGCCACCTTTCATAAAGTTTCATTGACAGGGAACACCCAGGGGAGGTAAAGACACCCAGAGAGAAAGAGGACTTGGGGTTGTCAGGGGCTGGGGGAGGGAGAAAGGGGAGTGCGTGCTCTGGACCCAGGGTTTTACTTTGAGGAAAGAAATAGTGTGAAACTAGATGGTAGTGATGGTCGCACATCATGTGAATGCACCTAATGCTCCTGAATTGCACAACTTAAAAGGGGAAAAGGTCTTTATTTTATTACAAGAAATTTTAAAAAGAAAAAAATAAAATGTGAAACAAACAAAGGAAAGTAAAGAAAAACCAAACAAAAACATATCCAGCGGAAGGGACGTCAACTTTGGGAGGGGGAGGGGGAGGGGATGGATGGTGGGATTTTGGAGAACATTTTGGAGAAGAAGGTGTGGGTGGGTGCAGAGGGGTCTCTGCCCCAGGGGGTGGTGATGCTTGAACTGGTTCTCCATTGCCCAGAGGTCCAGCTGCAGATGCAGTTTCAGGAGGAGCTGCAGGAGCGGCATGAGGGAGCTCGGGGCCTCCTGCTGGATCCAGATCGTCCTTTTTTTGGTCTCGGACATCTTCCCCTGCCCCTGCCTGCTCTGTAACTGGTGGATGTGGAGAGAGTTTTAAGTCTTGTGGAAGAGTTCATGCCATGAGACAGGAAAAATTTACCTACCTGCCTCCTTTTCCATGTGCCTCTTCAAGGACAGAAAACTTCCCAGAGCTTTCCAGACAGCTCCCACCCAGAAAGTGCCCACAGGATGTGTTCTGTGACTGAATTCTTCCAGACAGGTGGTCTGAGGCCATTCTTTGTTCTGGTCCCAACTGTAGCCTCTGGGGACACCTCCCTATGTGGCCCAGCCCTCGCCCCTCCCTCACCTACACACAGGCAACAGCCCTGCCTTTCTGACCCTCGGGCTCTGCTTTGGGGGCTCCTGGTCCTCAACCTGACTTGCAGCCAGGTGGGCACGGTGCTCCAGGTCAGAGCCGGGTGTGCTGAGCTGCCCATTAGCCCCGGGCAGATCCCTGGGGAAAGCCCTGGGTGATGTCTGGGTCGGAGGCCTGCCCCACTGATTTCTGGGCCATGGAGGTGGGGACCCCTCCATATCCAGACCCACCTGGGGGCTGCGCTCGCCCTCAGAAGAGTGGCACAGCAGCTCTTCACTTGGGGAGGGGGCGTTGGTGTTCTTATTCATCAGCTCCTGTTCAATATATGGTGTCTGGCTCTGCAATGACAGTGACCAGCAGCTGACCCTGCCTGGAAGTCTCAGAGCCCTGCCTGGCCAGGAACACTCCTGCTTCTGTCCACTCGACCCTCTACTGCCAGATCAGACCGGGACCTTGTTCAGCTCAGAAACCCGGGAGTGAAAAGACATACCCAGAATGCATGGGCTCCACCTCGGGCAGCAGGACCCTTCCCCAGCTCTCCACATCCCAGCCAGCCAGCTTTGACCTGGGCTGTGGATGTGACCGGCCCCCCAGGCCTCTGACCAGCTCTTGCTTGAGGCAGAAACCCATCGCCAACGTGACTGCTCCACCTCCACCAGCCGGGACGGGGTCATGGGGCTACCTGGGTGGGATCTGAGTGGTGGCCCGGCCTGGGCGGGCCTGCCCTGGGCCTCCCTGTGTTACCTTTGGGTCTCTCTGGCCAAAAGTCCAGAGGCGCCTTGGGTGAGACCTGACCCAGTGTCGGCTCCATTGGTACAGCCCCTCGCTGTGGGCTTTCCGGGGGCTGCGGCCTCAGGATATTGGGATGCAGCAGAACATGCCTTTGTCTCCAACCAAGTGAGCTGAGTAGGGGCTTCTCTACAGAGTGGGGGCCTGGTGACCTCGGTTCCAAGTTGTTGTGCTCTATTGCCAGGGAAGTAAAATCACTTCCTGGGGTCCCCTTACCCAAGCCTCCTCCCTAAGCAAAGCTCCCCAAGGGACTTTCTGGGCTGCCAATGGCTCACTTCCCACCCCATGCCATGTCCTCACACAGCGACACCAACTGAGAATTCCCCCATAGCCCTGGGGAGGCCTGGATGCAGCCAAGGCTGCAGCTCTGAAGACACAGCTGGGTTCAGACATGGCTCCCCCCACTCAGCAGTGCTGTCACCCTGGACAAGCCACGTGCCTCTCAGGGTCTCCCCAATCCCCCATCGGCACAGTGGGGATCATTCTGGCCCCTCCTTCCTAGAGAAGCCATCCTGTCTCTAGACCTAGAAAAACCTACTGCCTCTGTCATCCCCGCGGGCTGGCATCACAGGGAGCTCGTGCACAGACTCAGCAAATGAAGGACCCCACAGAGGGCTGGCGGAGCGCAGAGCAAATGCCACACAGGCCGGGGTCTGCCCTGAGGTCTGGAGAAAGTCACTTTCCTTGCTGCTTGCTTCCCAGCTCCCAGTCGTGTGACTAAATTTAAATACAACACTGATATTGTCCGCTCTGGCATACAACCCCCTAGGTCATTCTGTCATGTTGACATACAGGCCCAGTGTCCCATCTCGGCCTCTGTGGTGGGCTGCCCCACAAAGACTTCATATTTTTTGCCTTCAGTTCCCACGCCCTTGTGTGATCCCCACACCCTCCCCTGGAGGGTGGATGGAGTTTGGGACCAGGTTCTGACATGTAGACTGACTTATGAAAATGTGCGTGAGTTCCACTCATTACCAGCTCCAGGGTTCCTTCTCTCTTTCTGTCTCTCAGTGCCTCTCTCTCTGTCTTGTCTCTCTGTTTCTCTGTCTCCCCCTGTTTCTCTGTGTTTCAGTCTGTCTGTCTCTTTTCCTGGATGTATGTGTGTACATATTTATGTGTCTATGTGTATTTATGTGTATATTTGTGTATTTATGTGTGTGTATTGTTAGGGCCCAGGGAAAGTCACTTCTGAAAATGCCTTGATGACATATTGATTATTTTGAATTCATTTTACTGAAGAAAAATCATCTTTGAAAGTTGTGCAAGAACTTTGGTGGGATCAGCCCTAAGGACCAGCACTGCTGGGGAAGGGATGCACCTGTGGCACTTTGATGTGTCCTGTACCCTGTTCTCCCAGAGAGGAGCGTCCATTTGCTCTTCCTTCCAGGCAACCTGCTGGGTCCTCTGCCTCCTCAAATTGTCACCAGAGCTGGTTGTCACCAGGCTAAAGGCCTGCCAGTCTGATGGTGGCCAATGCTGTCTCCACAGTGTGTCCATCTGTCTGTGTCCTCACCTGACACACACTGGCCATCTGCACTGCCTCTCATTGGAACTGACTGTGTGTTTTGTTTCTTTTCAGAACACTGGGTTTCAGGAGGTTTTTGGGCCACAGGGATGTGAAGCCTTTCTCTGACCTTGAGTCATGAGGAATGCTTTTTCCAGGTTGTGGTTTGTCTTTCCAGCTGTCTTTCTTGGCCTTTGTTTTCTGGTTTGGTTTGGACTTATTTTGCCACAGGAAGAGCTAAGCATCTCCCTTCTGGCTCTGGTTTCACACTTAGAACAGCAGTGCCTACCCCGAGATTATGCACAGAGTTACTAAAAGGGCTTCCTTTAATACGTCTCATCTTTAATCCACCTGGATTTTCTGCTAAAAATACAAAAATGCTAATTCACATAAAAACAAAAAAAAATTCACCCATCCCTGCTTAAGATATATGGGCATGCAAAAAAACAAAAACAAAAACAGAAAAGCCACCATTTATATGATTTCATTGATAGGGAACCTCCAGGATAGGTAAAGACACAGAAAGTGACAGGGGATTAGGGTTTGTCACAGGCTGGGGGAGGGAGGACGTGTGGTGTGCTTTGGATACAAGCTTTTACTTTGAGGAAGGCAATAGTCTGAAACCAGTGGTGTTGGTCTCACTGCATTGTGAATGCACCTAATGCACCTTAACTGCACAATTTAAAATGGGAAAAGGCTAAACTTTACTCATATACTTAAAATATAAAAATCGAATATACTGTATTAGAAAAGAACAAATCTGACTCCATATTAGATCTGTTCTTTGGCTGTAACCCCGTGCTCTCTTTTCTGGGCTTAGTCTTGCTAACTCTGCACCTTTTGTAAGACAATGTTGCCTTTACCTAAAATATATAGGAAAGCCTATTTTCAAGGCTCTGATTTTTAAGGATCTTAAAACTTTTGCACTGATATAAAGACAACAATTTGCAGAATAGAAAATAAATTTTGTTTTGTTAGAGGTTTTACAGAGGCACTATGACCTGATCCATATAGACAGCTGCAGACCAAGATAAAGGCAGACTAATGTCCTGGAGAACAATCTTCCCCAAGTGAGACTTCAGGCTCATTTTTTAATAAAAATGGCAAAAGCTATGGCTAGCTGTTTCAAACTTCTTGGTGTAGGATTATTTCGTTCTTGGAATCCTCTGCAGCTCCCACGTGGCATGGTGTCCCTATAAAACCTGGAACAGAGAGTTCTGCTTCAGGGAAACTGCGCTACTTACATATCTATGGGGAGGCAATCGCTCAAATTCGGTTTCCCAGCTCCTTTTTGCAAGGAAGGGCAGTTTGCGCTGAAAAACTGATTTGGAGCAAGTGCCTCCACAAAGACATATAAGTAGCGTGTTTTTGATAGGACAGAATATCTGGGTTTACAACAAGCTAGGTGAAGGACAGCTTCCAAACACATTCAACACTCAAAAGTGAGCATGGGAAAAGGTGTTCTTTCCTCCAGCATAAAAGGCAGAGGGACATATATAAACACTTATTCTGATTTCTCAGCAAGTTTCCTAAAGCCGGTTTCCAATTAAAAGCAGTTTGCAGTGGAAAATGGGTTTGGAGCGAGTGACAAACGATAGATATGTCAGAGGCGTAGATACCTTAGGTCAGAGACTCTGGATTCCCAACAAGCTAGGTGAACGACGGCTTCCACACACAGATCTCAGAAGTGAGCATGTGGAGAGGCATTCTTTCATCCAGCTTAAAACGCAAACTGACATGCAGAAACACTTACTCTGATTTCTCAGCATGCTTCCTAAAGCCAGTTTCAAAGTAAAAGCGGATTGCACTGAAAAATCGCGTTGGAGGGAGTGCCACCCATTAGAAATGTAAGCAGTGTTGTTCCCCTAGGCTAAAAGCACTGCGTTCCCAAACAAGGTAGGTGAAGGACGTCTCCAACACACATTCAGACCTCAAAAGGAGCATGTGGAGAGGCTTACTTTCATCCAGCAAAAAGGGCAGAGTGACATGCAGAAACACATTCTCAGATTTCTCAGCAAGTTTACTAACGCCGGTTTCAAAGTAAAATCAGTTTGCTGCGGAAAACCTCATTGGAGCAAATGCCTCCACTTAGATATGATAGTTGTGTAGTTCCCGAAGAGCAGAAACTCTGGGTTTCCAACAAATTAGGTGAAGGACGGCTACAACACACATTCAGCTGTCAGAAGTGAGAATGTGGAGAGGCGTTCTTTCATCCAGCACTGAAGGTTAAGTGACATACAGAAACACTTTCTCTGATTTCTCAGCATATTTCTCAAAGCCGGTTGCGAGTAAAAGCGATTTGCAGTGGAAAACCGAGTTGGTGCTAGTACGTCCCCATATATATGAAAGCAGCGTAGTTTCCCTAGTCCAGAAACTCTGGGTTCCCAACAACCTAGGTGAAGGACGGCTTCCACACACATACAGATCTGAAAACTGAGTATGTGGAGAGGCGAGCCTTCATCCCGCATAAAAGGTAGAGTGACATGTAGAAACACAGTCTCTGATTTCTCAGCATATTTCCTAATGCCGGTTTCAAAGTAAAAGCGGTTTGCTGTGGAAAACCGCGTTGGAGCGAGTGCCTCCGCTTAGATATGTAAGTAGCTCAGTTCCCCTATACCAGAAACTCTGGGTTTCCAACAAGTTATGTGAAAGATTGCTCCAAAACACATTTAGCTGTCAGAAGTGAGCATGTGGAGAGGCGTTCTTTCATCCAGCATTCAAGTTTAAGCAAAAACAGAAACACTTACACTAATTTCTCAGATTGTTTCTCAAAGCCAATTTCAAGTAAAAGCAGTTTCTAGTGGAAAACCGAGTTGGTGCCAGTACTTCCCAATATATGTTTATGTAGTGTAGTTTCCCACTGAAAAGAAACTGTGTTCCCAACAAGCTAGGTGATTGACGGCTTTCACACACACTTAACACTGAGAATTGAGCATGTGGAAAGATGTTCGTTTATCTAGCCTTAAGGGAATGGGTTGCAGTGGAAACACTTACACTGATTTCAAAGTATGTTCCTAGTGCGGGTTTGAAATTCATGAATTTTTCACTGTAAAAGCGAGTTGGAGATAGTACCTCCCCATATATATGTATGTAGTGTTATTGCCCACTAAAAAGGAAGTGTGTTCCCAACAAGGTAGGTGATTGAAGGCTGTCACACACACTTAACCCTCAGAATTGAGCACGTGGAGAGATATTCGTTCATCTAGCATAAAGAGAATATGTAGCACTAGAAAAACTTACTCTGGTTTCTCAGCATGATTCTCAAAGCCAGTTTCAAGTAAACGCGGTTTGCTGTGAAATACCAAATTCGTGCTAGTACGTCCCCATATATATGAAAGCAGCGTAGTTTACCTTGGACTGAAACTCGGGTTTCCAACAAGTTGTTGAAGGACGGCTTCCAAAATCATACATTTCTGTTAATTGAGCATGTGGAGAGGCGTTCCTTCATCCAGCATAAAAAGCAGAGGGACTTCTAGACACACATTCTCTGATTTCTCAGCGTGTTTCCTAACGCCGTTTTCAGTGTAAAAGCGGTTTGCTGTGGGAAACCGCGTTGGAGCGAGTGCCTCCCCTTAGATATGTAAGTAGAGTAGTTCCCCTATACCAGAAACACTGGGTTTCCACCAAGTTAGGTGAAGGACGTCTCCAACACAAACTCAGATATCAGAATTGAGCTTGTGGAGAGGCGTTGTTTCATCCAGCATTGAAGGTTAAGTGACATACAGAAACACTTACTCTGATTTCTCAGCATGATTCTCAATGCCGGTTTCAAGCAAAATGGGTTTGCAGTGAAAACCGAGTTGGTGCTAATACGTCCCCATATATATGAAAGCAGCATTGTTTCCCTAGACAAGAATGTCTGGGTTCCTTACAAGCTAGGTGAAGGACGGCTTCCACACCGATACAAATCTGAAAATAAACATGTGGAGAGGCGATCTTTCATCCAGCATAAAATGCAGAGTGACATGTAGAAACACAGTCTCTGATTTCTCAGCATGTTTACTAACGCCTGTTTCAAAGTAAAAGAGGTTTGCTGTGGAAAACTGCCTTGGAGAGATTGCCTTCTCCTAGATATATAAGTAGCGTTTGAAGTTCATGCAGTTTTCACTGTAAAACCGAGTAGAAGCTGGTACCACCCCATATATATGAGTGTAATGTAGTTTCCCACTCGAAAGAAACTACGTGTTCCTAACAAGCTAGGTGATTGACGGCTTTCACACACATTTATCTCTCAGAATTGAGCATTTGGAGACTTTCATTTATCTAGCATAATGGGAATGGGTTGCAGTAGAAACAATTACTCTCATTTCACAGTACGTTCCTAGTGCCGGTTTTATAGTCATGCATTTTTCACTGTAAAATCTAGTTGGAGCTAGTTCCTCCCCATATATATGTATGTACTGTAGTTTACCACTGAAAAGAAACTGTGTGTTCCCAACAAGCTAGGTGATTGAGGGCTTTCACACATAATTAAATCTCAGAATTGAGCATGTGGAGAGACGTTCGTTCACCTAGCATAAAGGGAATGGGTTGCAGCAGAAACATTTACTCTGGTTTCTCAGCATGTATCTCAAAGCCGGTTTCAAGTAAAAGCGTGTTGCTGTGAAATACCGAGTTGGAGCTAGTATGTCCCCATATATATGAAAGCAGCGTAGATTAAATTGGACTGAAACTCTGAGTTTCCAACAAGTTGTTGAAGGACGGCTTCCACACTCATACAGTTCTGTTAATTGAGCATGTGTAGATCCGTTCCTTCATACAGCATAAAACGTAGAGGGACTTCCAGACACATATTCTCTGATTTCTCAGCATGTTTCCTATCTCCATTTTCAATGTAAAAGCAGTTTGCTGTGGAAAACCGCGTTGGAGCGAGTGCCTCACCTTAGATATGTAAGTAGAGTAGTTCCCCTATACCAGAAATTCTGGGTTTCAAAGAAGTTAGGTCAAGGACGTCTCAAACACAAATTCAGATGTCAGAAGTGAGCTTGTGGAGAGGAGTTCCTTCATCCAGCATTGAAGGTTAAGTTATATACAGAAACACTATTCAGAATTCTCAGCATGTTTCTCAAAGCCGGTTTCAAGTAAAAGCGGTTTGCAGTGAAAAAGAGTTAATGCTAGTACGTCCGCATATATATGAAAACAGCGTAGTTTACCTTGGACTGAAACTCTGGGATTCCAACAAGCTAGTTAAAGGAGGCTTCCACACTCATACAGTTCTGAAAATTGAGCATATGGAGAGGCATTCCTTCATCCAGCGTAAAAGGCAGAGGGACTTCTGGACACACATTCCCTGTTTTCTCAGCATGTTTCCTGACCCCGGTCTCAATGTAAAAGCGGTTTGCTGTGGAAAACCACGTTGGAGCGAGTGCCTCCCCTTAGATATGTAAGTAGAGTAGTTCCCCTATACCAGAAACCCTGGGTTTCCACCAAGTTAGGTGAAGGACGTCTCCAACACAAATTCAGATATCAGAATTGAGCTTGTGGAGAGGCGTTGTTTCATCCAGCATTGAAGGTTAAGTGACATACAGAAACACTTACTCTGATTTCTCAGCATATTTCTCAAAGCCAGTATCAAGTAAAAGCGGTTTCCAGTGATAAACCGAGTACGTGCTAGTACATCCCCATATATATGAAATCAGAGTAGTTTACCTTGTACTGAAACTCTGGGTTTCCAAAAAGTTATGTGAAGGACGGCTTCCATACTCAGACATTTCTGAAAATGGAGCATGTGGAAACGCTTTCCTTCATCCAGCATAAAACTCAGAGGGACATCTAGACACACATTCTCTGAATTCTCAGCCTGTTTCTTAATGCCGTTTTCAATGTAAAAGCGGTATGCTGTGGAAAACTGCGTTGGAGAGAGTGCCTCCCTTCAGATATGTAAGTAGTGTAGTTCCCCTATACCAGAAAATCTGAGTTTCCAACAAGTTAGGGGAAGGACTGCTACAACACAAATTCAGATGTAAGAAGAGAGCTTGTGGAGATGCGTCCTTTCATCCTGCATTGAAGGTTAGGTGACCTACAGAAACACTTACTCTGATTTCTCAGTATGTCCCTCTAACCCGGTTTCAAGTAAAAGCGGTTTGCAGTGAAAAACCGTGTTCGTTCTAGTACGTCCCCATATATATGAAAGCAGCGTAGTTTACCTTGGACTGAAACTCTCGGTTTCCAACAAGCTAGTTAAATGAGGCTTCCACACTCATACAGTTCTCAAAATTGAGCATGTGGAGAGGCATTCCTTCATGCAGCATAAAAGGCAGAGGGACTTATAGACACACATTCTCTGATTTCTCAGCATGTTTCCTAATATCGGTTTCAATGTAAAAGCGATTTGCTTTGAACAAGATTACACTGTATAGCCCAGGGAAATATACATAAAATGTTATGATAGCTCACAGAGAAAAAACATGTGACAATGAGTGTGTATATGTCCATGAATGACTGAAAAATTGTGCTGAACACTGGAATTTGACACAACATTGTAAAGTGATTAGAAATCAATAAAAAATGATAAAAATGTCTGTTTAATTATGAAGCAAAAAAAAAAAAAAAGCGGTTTGCTTTGGAAAACCGCGTTGGAGGGAGTGCCTCCCCTTACATATGTAAGTAGTGTAGTTCCCCTATACCAGAAAATCTGAGTTTCCAACAAGTTAGGGGAAGGACGGCTCCCACACTCATATAGTTCTCAAGTTAAGCATGTGGAGAGGCGTTCCTTCATGTAGCATAAAATGCAGAGGGACTTCTAGACACTCATTTTCTGATTTCTCAGCATGTTTCCATATGCCGTTTCAATGTAAAAGGGGTTTGCAGTGGAAAACCGTGTTGGAGCGAGTGCCTCCCCTTAGATATGTAAGTAGCGTACTTCCCCTATACCACAAACTCTGGGTTTCCAACAAGTTTGTTGAAGGACGTCTCCAACACAAATTCAGATGTCAGAATTGAGCTTGTGGAGAGGCGTTCTTTCATCCAGCATTGAAGGTTAAGTGATATACTGAAACACTTACTCTGAATTCTCGGCATGTTTTCAAGGCCGGTTTTAAGGAAAAGCTGTAAGCACTGAAAAACCTAGTTCATGCTAGTACGTCCCCATATATATGAAATCATCGTAGTATACCTTGGACTGAAAATCTTGGTTTCCAACAAGCTTGGTGAAGGACGGCTTCCACACTCATACACTACTGAAAATTGAGCATGTGGAGAGGCGTTCTTTCATGCAGCATGAAAGCCAGAAGTACTTATAGACACACATTTTCTGATTTCTCAGCATGCTTCCTAACCCCGGTTTCAATGTAAAAGCGATTTGCTTTGGAAAAGCGTGTTGGAGAGAGAGCCTCCCCTTAGGTATATAATTAGAGTAGTTTCCCTATACCAGAAACTGGGTTTCCAACCAATTATGTGAAGGACGGCTCCAACAGAAATTCAGATGTCAGAAAAGAGCTTGTGGAGGGGCGTTCTTTCATCCAACATTGAAAGTTAAGTGACATAGAGAAACACTTACTCTGATTTCTCAGCATGTTTCTCAAAGCCGGTTTCAAGTAAAAGCGTTTTGCAGTGATAAACCGAGTTCATGCTAGTATGTCCCGATATATATGAAAACAGTGTAGTTTATTTGGGACTGAGTCTCTGGGTTTCTAACAAGCTAGGTGAAGGATGGCTTCCACGCTCATAAAATTCTGAAAATTTAGCATGTGGAGAGGCGTTCCTTCATGTAGCATAAAAGGCATAGGGACTTCTAGACACACATTCTCTGATTTCTCAGCGTGTTTCCTAACGCCGTTTTCAGTGTAAAAGCGGTTTGCTGTGGGAAACCGCGTTGGAGCGAGTGCCTCCCCTTAGATATGTAAGTATCATAGTTCCCCTAGACCCGAAACTCTGAGTTTCCATCAAATTAAGTGAAGGACGTCTCCAACACATATTCAGATATTAGAAGTGAGCTTGTGGAGACGCGTTCTTTCATCCACCATTGAAGTTTAATTGACATATAGAAACATTTACTCTGATCTCTCAGCATGTTTCTCAAAACTCGTTTAAATTAAATGCATTTTGGGGTTGAAAACCGTGCTGGTGCTTGTGCGACCCCATATATATCAAAGCAGCATAGCTTCCCTAGACCTGAAACTCTAGTTTCCCATCAAGCTAGTTGAAGATAGGCTTCCACACTCATACAGATCTGATATTGAGCATGTGGAGTGGTGTTCTGTAATCCATCGTATAAGGCAGAGTGACTTGTAGAAACACTTAGTCTGATTACGCAGCATGATTCTTAATGCCGGTTTCAAGTAAAAGTGGTTTGCAATGGAAAAGCACCCTGGAGCTTGTGTCTCTGCTTAGATATGTAAATAGCGTAATTCCCCGAGGCCAGAAAGTCTGGGTTCCCAAAAACCTTGGTGACGATTGCTTCCCCACACATCCGTTCCCAAAATGGAACATGTAGAGAAGCGTTCCTTTATCTAACCTAATCAGGAAGGCTACACCGAAGCACTTACCATGGTTTCTCAGCATGTTTCCTACAGTAGGTTTAAAGCTAAAAGCATTTTTCGCCCCAAAACCTAGTTAGAGCTTGTTCTTGCTGTTCTATATATCAGTCATGCAGTGCCACTAACACCAAAATTCTTTGTTTCCAACAGGGTTGGTGAAGGATGGCTTCCACACACCTTCGGTTTTCTCTCCTCCTTAATCTTCTGCTAAGGGAACCATGCAGATTGTGTATTCTGGAAGCCAAGGAATTTTTTTTTCATTTAGGATCAGCCTCGGAGAAAACTGAGGCCTGCTCCTGCTTCTTTTCCCTGCTAGATTTCCTCTTGGTGCATTTCCAGATCCTCACGAGTGAGTTCCTTTAACCAAGTAATTATTTCCAAGAAAATGAGCAGGTTTCCATAGGGCCATTACTTCTTTATATTTTTGCTTTTGAATACCTCTCTTCCGTCTCTTTATCTCCAGGTGTCTTATTTCTATGTCCTTTGGTTGGTTCTGAAGGTTAATCAGCATTAGTGTAGAAATTGCTTGATATTACTGATCAATTATCTTTACATGGATATTTGAATTATCATTGGATTTTAGGGAAGATAGTTTCTTTAAAAAAATTTTGGTAAGTATCTTCTGGAGGATTCTGATTCTGTTGGCCTAGAATTATAATGCTTAATTTATGAATAAGTGATACTTTCATAGAGCTCAAAATTCCAAAAGTTTGAGTGCCACCATTGTCCCTAAGCATTTCAAACTTTTCCTTGGGGGCACTCAGAACTGAGTGTGTGTGTGTGTGTGTGTGTGTGTGTACTTCTGGAGTTAGTTTAGCCTGAAATGAGCAAAGGCAAGTACCCCCCATTTTACACAAATAACAGACGACTTTCACAATTTTATACCTTTTAAAAATATATGAACTGTAATGTTGTAGAATTTTACAAGTGGTGGTGACCTTCAGGGCTGTGAGCAACGGAGGCAGAACAGTTGGAGGGACAGCAGGTGCTCGTGCTCAGTGGCTGAAGTCACACAACACCCATGGCCACCTCTGGTTACTCTTATAGGGTTGGTGCTTTCTGCAGGCTTTCTCGGCTGTGCCCCCCCTCCCGACCAAATATATATATTAGGAAAAGTGGTGAGCCTCAGTATGAGAAATAATAAAGAATTAGTAGGGGAAATTGAGTTTATTGTTTTTAAAAAGAAAAAATTAGCATCCAGGTAGTTTAATTTCAGCTGCTAATATACTGATGTGATGAAATTGACAAGGATGCGTAAACACCTGCAAGATCATGGGGCAGGACCGGAGACTCTGAAGCAGCAATCACCACACACAAACTTCACTGCTGTCCTTGACAGCCTTATAGAATTACTTGATTAACAAAAAGCCATAGATGTTAAATATCATCATTTTGAGAAAGCAGTTCTTTTGAAATCTTATATACTAATGTAACTGAATTGGATAAAGAAATGCTAAATGTGTAATAAAGTATCCAAAGAGGTAATGATTACTGAAAACACCACAAATTGAAGAGGACCACAGGATAATGTGCATATATATTTTAATGATCTGGAAGAATCAGCTCAGCAGTGTATTCAAGACATCTAGAGATGATGTCAAATGGGGGCGTCTTGGATAGCTTTTTATGAATGTTAAAGTGAAGTCAAGGTCAAGCACACTAGTTTAGTTTAAAAGCAAAAGGTGAAACAGACTTCTTTTCAAAAAGCTATTGTGTCTGGGGAGAAATAATCGAATCCATGGGTCAAGGGAAGAAAAAAAAACTAGTGACCACGTGACTGTTTCAGGGGCTGGTAGTAAATTGACAGTTGACAATTGTGTAAATTACATATGATCTTGATGTCCAACTGACCCAAAGATTTTTAGTCCATGTGCCAAAAATATATCAAGGAATAAATAGTGATCTATGTTTTGTCAGCTCTGTTATCTCTCCTTCAAGCCTGCATTGTGATTGGGAAACTAAGAACTTCTACTGCAGGGAGGGGGATTTTCAAAAAAGGAGAGTCCCCCAACCGAGAAAATAAAGAAAAAGTAGACGTAAACTGTAGAGACACAGGGAGATCTGTTGAGCCAGATGACACTTGCTTTACTGTCAACTAGTAGGAGGTGCAGCTTTTTGATGACTTGGGTACCACTTTGCTGCCTTTCTCAAGGTATTGCCCACGGCTCTTGAGAAGCGATGAAGTGGGGCCACGGAATTAGCCTCCGATTGCCCTTTGCCATGGATGTTGTCTCTATTCTCCACTTTTAAGCTTTAGCTTAGACAAGTTGCAGTGTCTTGCCAAGTGAGCTACAGACAGTAAGTGCGTCTTGAAGCACACGGCTCTTTCCTCCTCACTGCAGCAGAGAACCTCTGCATTGGAGCATCCTGAGGTGTCATCGGTGGTCATTTTTCATGTTAGGAATCAGTAAGGATGCTATGTCCACATGGATGAGGAGGGTAAGATTTCAGTCTCTAAAGTGGCAATGATGGGTTGACCTTTTCACTTAAAGAGTCTCACATCAACAAATGCATGTCTGTTCTTGACCAAGAAGAAACAAGTGTTTGAAAAAGAATAGCTTGAAAAGTCAGTGGGGGGTGTCAGGCATCTTCTTCATGTCTTCAAGTTCGGGTATCAAACATGGGTTTCCTATCCTGAGTGATACTGACAATTTGTCATGCTCTGTGCCTCATGTATACCGAAGGCTTTCCTAAATAAAATATCTAGAAATGGTATCATTCTTGATATCTGTTAAACAGGTGGAGATGAAGGAATTAAAATTAGTCGCTAATGTGCATTGATTTTTTTAAAGACATCAATTTTATAGAAACTTTTGAAGAATTAAAGTGACAGAAAATTGCAAAGAACCTTCTCCTTCTGGTAGAAAAGGGTTCTGTTTTCCTTTTCTGATGAATGTAACATAGAATCAGTACTAATATTGTTTGTATTGTACTTTGTGTTTACAGAGTGATTCACAGATATTCTCCTATTTCATCTGTGTCATGAACTCTGGAAGATAAGATTTCCTAGTTATGCTTTTTAATGTCTATTTCTTAACTCTGTGTAAAAGCAGATTGATTGAGCTCCATTTCCTCAGTTTAGAAGGCTGGACTGATTAATTGTGTCAGAACACTCCAGGAGGCAGAGGAAAGGAAGAGACAGGGGTTCTACTTGATGGAAGCTGCTCCTGAAATGATTTGACCAGCAGTCTTATCCATTTTTCCCAAGGCTGGAAACAAAACACAACCCAAGATAAGGAAAACAGGGAGCCCATGTGACTCCAGCCTTGGCACGTAGAGTCATGGCTGTCCTCCTGTGCCTTGGAGAGGAGGATGCTTTGGGTCTCTGTTCTACAAACTCTGTTTTGCTTTTTCTCCACAGTGTCTTGTTCTACTGGCATATGCTGAAACTTGACTTACATTTCATAGCATTAAAACAAAAATCAATATCTCTTTATCATTTATTAACTATTTGGTAAATAGTTTTTGGTGAAAGTTTAACTTTATTATTAGGACTTACCATGGCAATGTACAATACCTAGTTCAACAGATAACAGCAGTGGCTTAATCATGCTCAAATTGTATTTCCTTCTTACATAAAGAAGTCAAGCAATCGGTAGCCCAGGGCTGGTTTGCATGATGGCCCCAAGGTCAGAGAGCCAGATGCCTGTTATCTTCAGCCCATCAACCTGATGGCCCAAAGTGGCTGCCTGAGGGTCAACCATCAGTTCCACATTCCAGGCAGCAGAGAGGAGGGAAGAAAGGTGCTTCAGTTCCCTTTTGGGATGGTTCTGTGAAGTCCCAGATAGCTTTCCTGCTTTTATCTTGCTTTAGACAGAGGACTGAGAGACAGCTTGCTATGAGGTAAGCTCAGCTCAGGACCAGCCTTCTCCCTCGAGGGGAGAGGAAAGTGGGGGCGGGGAAGCACCGCTCATCCTGCACATGGTGTAAGACACCACGATGAGCCGCCGGGGGCCTCTGCAGTCCGTCCATTGCTTCGGGCTGAACTGAGCGGTTGGTAACGGTTGAGATTTTCACGTAGAGGTGAGTGTATGCTGGAACAATTGCTCTGTTCACTTAAACTAGTGGCTACCAGAGCACGTTGGAGAACACATTTGTCCTCCCCTTCTAGCCAGTGACCCTCCCTCCAGGTTTCTGTCCTGCTGTTCATTTCCACGTTATTTTCCAAGACTTCTGTAAGAAATGTAAGCAGCCTGATGCTCAAATGCTTTTCTGTGTGATTCCCCCCTTGTTCTTTGAAAGAACTACAAATTGCCTAGATAACAGTGGACGAAACGCCAACCCCCCATTTCTTTAAAGGTCTGAGATTTGGTGTTTGGAAATAGAAGAAATTTGCAGAAACACCCTTAAGAAACTTATTATTTCTTTCAAATGTGATTTGGAACAGCAAAGGACAATCTATTTTATAGCACAACTTTTAAGACAACTGAATTGGCAGTAAGTTCACATAATGAAACTTCCAACAAGCCTTTATATTTCTCCTGGAAATTCCTTGGTTCTTGGTGTAAATTTGTAATAATTAATATCAGCTTTCTATTCTTTCTCTTCCTGTAGTTGTAGAGTTAAAATGAGATTGTACGAGTGACTCTCAGGCAGAATGCTTGGCAAAGTGCTAGTTGCTCTTGCTGCTTTATAATGTCCTCTTAGGTAATTCCGTTGTCCATTGGCTTGCGACTACCTCCTCATTTGATGTTAAGAAAAATAGCATGCCTTAAGAATTTTAAAAATAATGAATGAAGATTTACTGATTAATGCTTGGTGTGTTTTTATAGGTCATTTATTTAAAAAAAATTAGGAGTTCTCTAAATAGAATTTATTCAGTGTGCCTAGAATATGATCCAGTTAAAAATGATTTTCCTTTAAATTCTTTACAGAAATTTTCTGTGATATTTTTATTGAATAGTAGTTGAAGTTTTCTGAGGAGGGGTTACATTTCTAAAAGTTTATTCTAGTAACATTTGATACATTAAATAAATGATTCATATCCCTGGACAGCATAAAGCCCTGGCTGTTTTGTTTTATTTTTTTTAATATATATAACTTTGGGAGTAATTTGTATGACATTTTATTGGGTAGAAGTATTTCCCATTTCCATTTTACAGGCAGAGAAGATGAGTCATACGATACTCATTATACAAGAGCAGCAGATGCTGATTAATTTGGGAAGAGGAGGAAAAGGGTGTGGAGAAAAAATACTTGATTCTCAAACTGGACACATTCTGTGGTGCTGTGCAGCTGAAACGATTTTGATTTTGCTTTTGGGTTGTCCTAGGTTTCGGCCCATGTGACTGGAAAGGTCTCTCCGGCAAAGATGCTAATTTAAGAAGGTTGTCATTGTAAATGCTCTCAAGAGGATTAAACAAATTCCACAGCAAATAAATGAACATGTTTGGAAGGTTTTCCACCCTCATGTAACTTCCAGAAAACAGACATGATTCACTTGCTAAAGCAAACACACAGGTATATTAATGAGCCTGGCTCACATGACTGGACAGCACGGAGGGAGCCTCATCTATTGGCATGGGTTCCGCTGCAGGAACCGAGCCTGAAATTTTAATTAGAATTTATTTCCAGCGAGTGCTGCTTCCGCGTTTTTCTCCCCAATGTAAGGAAGCGCCCTCCTTGCCTGGCCATCAGTCTGCAGAGCCCCGCGGCTCACACACTCCCCTGCTCATCAGGAGGCTGATGGAGCCAGTTTGCTTAGAAACACTTAGCTACACGCGCAGCGGGGATCATCAGTGTCTTCTGTGTGTTCACCTCCACGTGCAGGGGAGAAAATCGAGTTTTGCTGGCGACAAACGCTAATTGACCACCAGCTGTTTCAGAGGGACTGTGATGTTGAAAACTGGAGTCCCTTTCATTTTTATATGTTGGATGCTGACAAATTGCACGGTGACACCCCCACTGTAAGTACACCCACCAGGGAGGGGGTCGGAATTTGGATCTGCACGTATTCAGATCCTGGCACTGGTCAGCTTACAGTGTTCTCGCTGGGTTTGGGAGAATTTCTCTAGCGATTTCTTTGGTTTCCAATAAATTTGCACAGCCGTCTCCTTCAGTCGAGTTCTGATGAGTTCAGTTGGGAGGGGCATGTGAAATTGGGGCGGGCAGACAGGTGCAATGAAGACTAGACACCATCTGGTTACCTCTCATTTTTTATGGACCAAAAAATGCTTGTCTTGTTTTCTTTTATCCTCCATCCACCCCTTCAGTTCAGGGAGTCATCTTCAAGAATTTCTTCCTAAAATGTAAAGTAATAATGAAGGCAGTGTGTTTCTGTGGTTGATTTCATTTGACTTGGGTTCATTTTTCAAGATTTTCTGGTGAGGTTCTTATGAGCTCTTAAAAGCTGGAAGAGCAGCACAACCAAGGAGAGAAAGTCAGAGAAAAGAGTCAGCGTCGCCTGTGAGGTCTGGGGGACGAGGGCAGGAGGTGGGGCAGAGGCAGCACCGTGGCCTCCCCTGCAGCCCTGAGGGCAACGTGCGCATGTAAAGCCAGCGTCTCTTGTCACCATGTGTCCAGAACTCCCACTAAAGGAATGCGAGGAGATTTAGGGAGGCCTTACCTTTTACCCTCTTGTCAAACATCTTTAATGCTGACTGTATTTATTCAAGATGACACAGAGATCACCTGCAGAGCGTGAGGAAGCGGTGCTTGCTTCCTGTCTTGCCCGCCCCAGACTCACTCATCAGACACCTGATTCTTGCAGGCACTGCAGTGCCCGTGGGGGGAGCTCTGCTCCTGGGGGTCTCTGCTCCTGTGGGGGGAGCTCTGCTCCTCGGGGAGCTGGGCACGGGAGTGCGCACATTGGAGCCGGTCGCACCATCGCTGATCCCACTACAAATGGTGAGATGAGCCCTTTGTGTAAATAGTAGAGGTTGGATCCAGTGTCTTCCTGTGTCTACGGAGTTCTCCAGTAAAGCCAACTTGGAGGAAAGAAAGGAAATGCCTGTTCCATGACTGTGTCCTAAGAATTTAAAGCTCACAGCAGAGCACACGTGAGATCTCATTCAGTAAATATTCTGGGGTCTTGACTCTGACTTGTCATGAATTTGGCATTCTCATAATGTTATTTCTCTTAAAATATGTCTAAGCAATCATTTTTGTGTGATGGTTGTGTGTGCGTAAGTGTCCTGAAGAAAATGTTGTGGATGGAATTGTGGGTATCAGTGGTACCAGAAGGGCTGGTGGCCCTGGGTGCTGCCCGAGCTCACACCATTTGTCACCAGCAGTCTTTCAGATTGCATCTTATTCCAGAGCTCACTGGGGCTCACATCTCTCACTACGTGTTTTTAGAGAATATATGTTCAGAGGGGAGGGGATGGGGTGCCTCCAAGTCTGGGTTCTGGGGTTCCCTGTCTAAAGGTGGCACTGGCACAAATCCTTTATTCATGGAGTAATGAAGCCCCCCAGTCTCATTGCTAATTGGGCCTCCCTGTCCTTCTTCATGTTAGGAGCCGGAGGGCTTGGGTTAGGCCCCCAAACCTGTTTTTTGGTGAGATTTCAGCCCTATCACACCACCTGGGTTGTTCCGTTTCAGTCACATGACTTTGATTTTTGCAGGTAGGTGTGACTCCTGGATAGTGCCTGGGGCTTCCAGGTTTCCCCTACAGTAGGGAGAATGAAAAAAATTCACTCCGTAAGGTGTGTTTGGGGGCCTCGAGGACAAGTAGGGACCCACAGACAGATGTCTGGATGGGTGGCGATCAGGCCCGAGTCTTGGAAGGACAGAGATTCCATTACTGTTTTAACAGTGAACTTGATGGAGGAATTCGGGAAGGTCTGATGCAACTGAGATTAAAATTATTATATGGTTTTTATTATTAGCAGTAGTGGTTTTTAACCCTTAGACCCAGTCCCCCCTGTTTATAATAAATATTTTGTAACCTTTCTTTTCTGGTGCCCGGAAGTGAACGTCGTAGAAAATGTAACCTAACTATAAATATGATAAACAAATAGACAGGTAGATGGAAAGATGTGGTGCCTAAATTCTTATATTATGGTTTATTTTATATTCTATGCTAATTAGTGACCTCTCAGGACAAAAGGCACATACAAAGGGAGTCACTTCTAATAAACTATTTTTCCAAGCCTTACCTAACTGGGAAACAAGTGGCTTCAGAATGTTAGAGCACCTCCCATGTCCCCGGGGAAATCTCCTTGTCAGAGTTACACTTGCTGATGGTGTCCTGTGCCAAGTGCAAGCAAATGCGGTTCGGAAGCTGCCCGGAGGCTGACTCCGGGGATTCCTTCTCCATCGCAGCTGTGAGGGAGCCTTGTCTTTCCTGACCACAACCACAGAGGCGATTTTAAATCTCTGAAAACGGCCATACCAGTGTATATCACAACCCCCACAAGATATGTTGAATAAAGTAGAAAACTTTAAGTGTCTCCTTTAGGATAGAAGTAGGATATAAAAGAAATCATGAATTAAAAAATTCTAGTGCCTGAATAAGTGCTACATTACACTGGCTGCATTATTAGTTTAGAAAACTTCATTACCGCTTTACATACCACATCTTGTAGTTTGATTTTATTAATCTTTTTTTCTCTAAAGAAAAAACAATCATTTGATGAGTTCTTGTGTCAGAAGTGACGAGCAGACAGCAAGTGTAAAACCGAGAATCGTGGTGCTGGTTAGTCTAAGACCATCTCCGTCACTGCGCAGATCATCTTTACTCATTTTACTGCACTTTTTGGAATCACCTTCTCACTTGGAAAAAACCCTGTGTCAGTTGGATTTGTTAGTAAAACAATTCTTTTTCTTACCTTGCGCATCAGTGATGTTTTCAAGATGATAAAAAAAAAAATTGGCCCATGGCATTTAAACAGTTACGTGTTCTCGTAATTCATGGCTCACGGTCTCGTATTTGTCACAATTGGAGAACTGTTTACTTTGTGCAAATTCTTATTGCTTTGGTGACTCAGGGACACGTGTCCTTACTGGATGGAGTATGATAGTAGTTGTTTGCATTCTCTCCCTAAATCTGGATTCCTGTGTTATGTTTCCTGTTAACTTAAAAAATAGGAATTTTGTTATTTACCTAAATAGCTAACCTCGCACCAGTGATGCATATCAAATTGGTCCAAATATGAATTCCAATATTAAATGAGACAGTAACTTCACAACCCACTGTTCCAAAAATTTGGATTGATGGTTCAATTATACCAGGGACATTAACTGTTTTAATTGAATCAATCATTGCTTTCTTCAATAAAATTTTCCATTCCATCTGCTCTTTTGGTTTATTGTTCTTCAGTGTTTCATTTGCTTTCTTTCCCAAAAATATATGATTTTGGCTTTTGTCATTGAAAATCCTTGCTGGTTTTGCTACCTCATGCTGGAGAGGAAGGCTTGTGACTGTTTTATAGTCACTGATTTCATGGTTGTATGAGTGCTTAATGCCACCTTGCAGGGGTGTGGAGACCTAATGAAGTGTGTACATAAAAGGCTTATTCTACACTGAGTGCAGGGTTAGTGTTCGCAGCCCATGTCATCAGTATCATAATTAATCCATTACAATCATCCTCTATTAATCAGTGTTATCCTTCTAACGTCTCCAGGAGAGGAAATGTAGTATTCTGAATGCAAATATTTGCCAAACTTTTAGTCAATTCAACACCTTTAAAGCTTTGCTGTAATAGGACTGTGTGCCTTCTACCCCTACTTCTGCTTCTCCTGACCCAGGACGCGGTCTCCACGGCTGATGATCCACGAGACAATGGATTCTTGATCCCATGGCTCTGTGTGTTCTGGGACATCTGGGGACTTTAGCACTGTTTTAGGGGCTTTGGGTCCCACTTCTTCATAGCATTGCTGAGATGAGATCTGTGCGTTCACACTCATTCTTGAGCATATGGTGCATTTCTTTCTAGAACCAACACACGCCACCGTGGCAGCACTGCTTTGACCACGTGCTTGGACAGCGTGTGCTTGTCAGTTCTTGGGTTTAAAATTTTCTGTTCTAATTTCTAAAATGGGGTATATTGAAGGATACACTCCATGTAAACAGAAGCTCTTTGGGGTTTTCAGCAACTTCTAAGAGTATAAATATTTCTGAAGCAGCTAATCTTCCTCCCAACAAGTGAGGAGCAAGCCGGCAAGTCCTGGGCGCCTGTGGCGGCCAAGCTGTGCAGCCCAGGCTGCTCACTGAGGAGCAAGGAGAAAAACTTAAAAGCCTACTTCCATGTTGTCTTCCATAGAATCTCAGAACTGAAAGTTTTAATATCTAAAGAGGGGTGTTTTTTTAAATAAATTTTTTATTTTTTTCCTTTTTCAGTTTTATTAGGTAGAATTATTACAGTTCAACTCCACATACACATATTGCATGTAAATACATGTATAGAGTATACTGCATATTTTTAGTTTACATATATGTACTAATTATTGTTTCTAAAAACAGATTAGAGCTTTAGATTTTTAAACCTACAGTCACCAGAGGAATAAAGCCAACTACAAAAGAATAAACAGAATATGGTAATCCAAGCACAAAGGACAGTTTCTTGAAGATGTGATTACACATCTTCAAGAAATCAAAATAATAATTAGTTCATTGGTGGTCTTATTATTATTGCTATTAATTTTAGATTCCCCATAAATGAAGTCATATGGCATTTTTCTTACTCTTTCCACCCCACTTCACTTAGAATGACGGTCTTCAGGTCCATCCATGTTGCTGCAAAGGGATCTTTTATGGCTGAGTAGTATTCCATTGTAGATATGTATCACCTGGTCTTTATCCAGTCATGTGCTGATGGACATTTGTGTTGTTTCCATGTTCCTTATTCTATGTCCCTTCTGGCAATAATTACGGATTTTAAATATTTTCCACCTTAAAATCCTTCCTGAAGGAGATGTGGTAACAGGAATCAAAAACAGTTACAGCACAGGGTTGTGTGTGATGGGCCCTGGCGGCTTGGTTGAAAGGTTGGAGGAAAGGATTTCAGATTCTGATCAAATGATTCCTCCTCTTGTAGCCCTGCTGACCGCCTCTCTCACAGCCTGCCCTACAAGTCTGACCAGTCCCTTCTGTGAATCCCACTGTATTGTGCACAAATTTTGTCCAATTGGTGTCATCCAGTAGGGACCTTAGGTGAGGCACCCAAGCTCCTGTGTTGGTTTTTCCATCAGCCGTTAACTTCCTTGGGAGCCAGGACTGCCTCATTGCCCCAAGGATCCCTAATGCCTAGTGAGATGCCTGATAAAGCTGATACTTAACGAGCACATGGGTCAAATGGAAAAACCTGATCAAAAAAAGGCCCTCATTTTTCAGACATGCCTACTTGAGTACATAGGGTAAAATGACATGTCTTCTGGGACTTGCTGTCAAATACTTCAACAAAGGACAAGGAAAAGAACAAAGGTCTGAATAAAGGAAATATGGAAAAGTTTGTGAATTCCTTAACCTGGGTGATGGGCTTATTGTACTATACTTACTGATGTATACTTAAGTTAGTTTATAATTTTACTATCATTAGCTGAATAACAAGTATTAATACGTATTAATTGAAATCCTTAGAACTGACCAAACTTACCCCACACAAAATCCTTATTGTCCTAGTAGTCTGTCTTATAGAAATCTTTTTCCCACAAAGACAGGAAAAAAGGGAGACAGATCCGTGCAGTATTTCCACGTTGTCAAAAGACCAAAGGCCGACACAAAAGAAGAGATTGTAAAGAAGATAAAGAGGCTGAAATCAATGTCCTGAAAGACTAGCAAATAATTCTAAATGGCCCAACTTAACTAACCTCAGCACTGCCGCATCAAGAATGGGGCAAATAGCACCTAGTGGATTTTTTTTAAATAAATAAATAATGATCCAATTCCTACCACAGGCAATTATGGTAAGAGTGAGTATAAGTTCTAACAACAAATAGTGTACAAATCATAATTTCTACCTGATTCAAACTGCTTCTTCTATAAAATTTGAATCTTTTTATTCTTAAGACAGATTTGTGGCATATGACCTAGTGATAAAAGTTTCAACTGGCTTGTATTTAAAAAGTTCACCATAGTGAGAGTTTATTACATCAAGTATTCCTTTTTGGGAAACCCATGTGCCTTGTCACTCTCTTTCATAAGATTTCCTGTGGAAAATTCAATCCTTCATTCAGGAAAAGGCTGAGCAATTTATCTCATGGAAAACCTTCATAAACTGCAACACAAGAAAATGAAAATGACAGTGAGCAGCCCGTGAAGCTGGCAGACACACAGCGCACGGCTGTGTTCCCGCCTCGACTTTCTGTAACCAGCAGGGAAAATGTGCATTTCAAGAAATAGACATAAATACTTTTCAGGACCTGAGCACACAATTTCCCTTTCAGGGTTTAGTGGGCTTCCATTTAATTCTATGAGAAATGTTTAAAACAACAGAACAACAGCTGAGATAGGGTTTAAAGTAACTTTTATGTCTTAGTGATAATAAAGCCAACTGATAGTTATCATTTTTACTTTATTTGATCTCACTCTCTTACTTTACCTCCCCAACCTCCTCCACAAAAAGATGGTGAACATCCCCTCCTGGTTCAGAAGGCTAAGTGGAAAGTACCAATCAAATGGAGGTGTGCTTTGTTGTTTTATTTTTCAAAACAAACAAGTTTCATTCATGTGATTTAATAATTAAGATCAGAAACAAAGTCTACTCAATAAATGGTAGCCAACACATGTCATCATAGCTGCTCATCAGGTTTGGCCCCACGTTACACACTTTTACATGGACATGTGCCATGTGCTGTCATGGGAAACGGTGAGTGGGGACAGGGCCTCTGCTCTCACAGGGCACACAGCCTGGTGGGGGAGGTGGTGTTCAATCATTGCCCTTTTTTTTAATGTACTTACAAATTATGGGAAATGCTATTTAAAAAGAACAAAATGAGTCAATGAAAGTGAAAAACACAAGGACAGTATTTAGGCTGAGGGAAGACAGGGAACCTCTTTGAAGAGCTGACACTCCACTGAGACCCAAAGGACAAATCCAGTGCTGCAGGTGAAGGGCAGGGACACATTGATAAAGGGCTGATATCCAGAATATACCAAAATCTCTTTAAACTCAACAAGAAGGATGAACAACCTGATTAAAATATGAGCAAAATGCCTGGACACACACCTCATCAAAGAAGAAATCTAGATGCCAAAGAAGTCTATGGAAAGATGCTCCACAGCATCTGTCATCAAGGGGCAGCAGACTGAAACAGCGAGGTACCACTGCACACCTGTCAGAACTGCCAAAACGCAGAACGCTGACAGCACCGAATGCTGGTGAGGATGTGGAGCGTCAGGAATTCTCATGCATTGCTGGTGGGAATGTAAAATGGCCCAGATACTTTGGAAGACGGTCTGGCAATTTTTTACAAAACTAAACGTACTCCTAACACATGATCCGGCAACTGTGCTCCTTGGTGTTTACTCGACGAAATGGAAACTTATGTCCACACACAAATCTGCATACAGATGTTAATAGCAGCTTTATTCATAATCACCAGAACTCAGAAGCAACTAAGCTGTTCTTCAGTAGGTGAATGGATAAACTGTGGTCCAGCCAGAAAATGGAGTATTATTTGGTGCTAAAATGAAATGAGTTATCAAGGCATGGAAAGACATGGAGGAACCTTAAATGCTTATTACTAAGTGAAAGAAGCCAATCTGGGAAGGTTCCGCAACTGTCTGATTCCAACCGTATGGTGTTCTGGGAAAGGGAAAACCACAGAGACTAAAAGATCAGTGGCTGTCAGAGGCTAGAGGGGAAGGAGCAATGAATGAGGTGCAGCACGGAGCATTTTTAGGGTCACTAAGACAGACTACTCTGTATGATGCTGTGACTGTGGATACATGTCATTGCACATCTGTCCAAACCCACAGAGTGCACACCACCAAGTGTAAATCCTAGTGTCAAGTCTGGGCTCTGGGTGATGATGACGTGTCAGTGCAGGTTCACCCACTGTCGCAAATGCACGCTCGGCTGCAGGCGTCAATAGTGAGGGGGCTGTGGGGACAAATTGCAGTTTATACACCCAATCCAGTCCCAGCCACCGCTTTGAATAAAGCTCTGCGGGTGTGTGGACTGTCCGGCTGCTCTGGCGTCTGAACAGCAGAGCTGAGCAGCTACAGCAGAGATCAGGAGGTTTGCAGACCCTGAAATATTTACTCCCAAGCCCTTGACAGAAAAAGTCTGCTGAGCCCTGTTCTACACGAATCACAATTCACCCTGATGAGACAGGACAGCAGGGCCCAAACCAGGCATGGTTAATGGGACTGAAGCGATGTTTTAGTTCCAACACCTTTGCTGAAGTCCTGCATGTCCAACGACAGGATGTAGCCAGGAAGCGTCTGCAGAAGGAGTCAGTAGAAGGCCTTCCCACCAGGCTCCGGGATGCCGGGGGCCGCGCGCTGCACGGGGGCCACCCGCTTGAAAAGGCGGACTTGCGGTGGAAGCCGATCAACTCATAGAGCTCGGAGAGGATGCTGCACTGCTGAATTCTCTCCTCGGAACGCTGAAGCAAAGAGAGAAAAGCAACAAGCATCTGAACGAAACATGTAAGTGAAAAAAGACCCGTAAAAAAGGTTTTCCCTTAAAACAGAGACCTGATGACACAGGAAGGAAGAGGAAGGCTGACTTCGTGCACTGATGGGACCGGATGCAGAAACGCAGGGAAGCAGCGCTGTGCAAATGCTCCAGACCCCCTCCGGGCCCCACCTCTCCGCGTTCAGCCTGTCCTTTTACTAGAAAGGCCCGTATTCCCTGAAACAGGGGAATCTGCTACCTAAATATGAGACACAGGGAAGGGAAAGAGGAAAAGGAAGAGAAAATAAAGGAAAAAGAGTTCATCTAGACCCTAGTGTTTGGGCGAGACTTTCACCAAACACACAACCTCTCAAAGCACAGAGCACACAGTGAGAGGCTGACAGAGTGACTGCGACTTCTGCTCCTTAAACACCAGCTACCTGCCAGCACACGCTGCACCCGTTACTGAATCATTACAATCATCTCAGAAACTATTACTACCCCGGCTCACAGGCAAGGTAATCTGAAACTCGGGGAGGAATTATCATCCTGGACAAATTTCCACGGCCCAGAAGTGTCAAGAGTCTCCGGCAGACCCTGGAGTAAAATTCTCCTCATCACCACGGGCCCTGAGCCTCAGGATGAGGCCACGTCAGGTCTGCACGGGCCCAGAGCACGAGTCTGTGGGACAGGGAGTGGTCCCACTCGAAGTGCAAGGCCAAGGCCCTCAGGAAGCTATGTAATGAAACCAAATCCCCAAACTCATTTCCAACCCACTGCCCTGTCCGGGAGGACTGCTCGGCACATCTGGCTTATCACCTGTGCACAGGCTGTGCAAGGGGCCCAGACAGTGACGTGACGTCCCAGTGGAAGTGGCTCGGAGACCGCTTCGTCACAGGAAAGACTCTCCCGGCTTCCAATATTAACTCTCTATTCCATTTCCAACTGGAAAGTAAGTTTAGACTTGTTTTCCTCTCCAGAAACAAAGAGAGTGGTAACATCAGTGGGAAACTCAAGACTGAGGAAGAGTCTCCTGGCCATTTGGAAGGATAGGCTGGGGTGGGAACAGAGACAGGGATCAGAAAGGCCCGTGTTCCAGTCCAAAGTCTGCACGTCACTCGCTTTGACAGTTTCCTTTTTAATACAGGTGATAAAATCTAATTATGATTGCTGGGAAAACTAAATGAAATAACGTATGCCACTAGCATAGGTGTAAAATCCTCCATGAGTGTTCCAGAAATGGACGTGATCGTGGTTAGTTACTGTCTGCCAAGTCTTGGGTGCTAAGCTCACATCAGCCAACTAGAGATGTGCCAGAGAATGCCTCAACAGCCAGCAGCCTTCTCCGACATGGAAGCGCACAGTATCTGAGGAATAGGCAGTGGTGGATGCTTTGGGACACTCTGGAGGTAGCACTCCAGTGATGACTTTAAAAAACTGGGGAGAATTTAGGGGACCATACAGTTCAAATACAGAAAACTCATTCCATGTCTACCCACATTCATCTCTAGCCATGATGATTCAGAGAGGAAATACATATTCAAACGTACACCATCTTCCCACAAAATCATCTGCAAACGTAACTTGGTCCACTATCAGTCATCATCATTCGAAGAGAAGGATGGAAAAGAACAAAGCCAAGCTAATACGCTCCGGTATTTTGTTGGGTTACAATGTCACAGAGGAGACGGACAGGTCAACAAGGAACAAATCTGCCGTGATCACGGAGCCGGGGAGCGGGATGGGCGGCAAGATGTGTGACGCAGCCGCAGCTGCGACCGCGCTTCTAGGCAGGTACCCAATCACCTCGACAAGGTGTCAAATGCTTGTGCCCACGTCCTCATCACCTGACATGTATTAACGAGAAATGAAAACTTATAAACGGCCAATAACCTTGGTGGGTACACCGTCCAAAGAAAAAGTCACAGTTTGACAACTGGCCATCCCGGTTCCCTGGGATTCATTTTTGGAGAACCTTAAAAACCACTCCTCTGTCCTCAAGAAGTGCTGCCTACTTGTCCTATCTTTGGCTCAGGGATACAGCACGTTCACGTGGACTTTAATGTCTGCACAGATTTGAATGTCTTTCTCCAGGTTCACTTGTCCATTCTGAAGAGGCCTGAGTTTAGTCCAAATTCCATAAGATCAATTCCCTCCAGTGACAACTCAATGAGTCTGCAATTAGAAGCCAACTGAACAGGAATGTCCTCAGCTAAAAATGTCACCCACCCTTCACTGCTTTCTTAATCTCCTCTCCTGGTTAATTGAAACAGACTAACACCACCCTCCACCAAGTTCCCCAACTATGTCAAATAGAAAGTAAGGTCCATAAAAGAGGAGACAACTCCATAGTCACCTCTGAATTCCTAGCATACAGTAATGTCAATAAATAGAACTATGATTATGGCTTCTTTCCTTTAAAACCTTTCTGGTTATTTAAATGAGACCATGGAAGGGAAGTGTTTGGGTCCAGTATCTTGATCCAGAAGTTTCTGGAGGCCTTTTTCGGAATGGCTGTACACTGATTCATTTAAAACACGACTTCTCTTTCTGGGAGGAGCTGTGATTTTCTGCCAGGAGTTTGTTGTCACTCTCATGCCAGAACAGCTTTAAACTAAACCCTTACTTTGGATATGTTATTTTTCCCCTCTTCCAAAAAAATTGACTTTCCTTACTTCCTTGCCTTGAGGAATACTTTTTTTCTTTTCTTTCTAATTCACCCTTTTGTAAAGCAGGATTCTCAGGATGTGCTTGGCCTTACATAATAACAGCCATCGAACTCCCAGTGTGAGACACCTCAGGCTCACCTCCTGCCCTCCTGCCAGGGCAACTGAAACTCAGTTCAGGAGCCAACCGGCACCCCAAGGCTTCTAAGGCTTGCTTATCTCCCAGAATCCCTGCTTTCTGGTTTGTCTTGGCTTCTGAGGGTTTCCCCTCACTTTCTTGACAATTAGCTGTGCAGCTTGAAAGATGAGGAAGGTTTTATCTCTTAATCAGCATTTTAAGGAACTTATGTAATGAAGGTTTTCACGAGTTTCTAGAACCCTCCATTGCTGAGACAGAAAACACACTAGATATTTTCTAAATTTAGCTATCATGTGCATTTTTTTCTTTGCTTTTGTCTTCTTAACTACTAACAGACATTTTTTAATTAAAAAATAAAATAAGGCCCCAAATAGGATAGAACATTGAAGGGGAAACAAAATTAAAGGGCAAAGACAGAAAAATGATAAGTCCTCTACAAATTTAATAGAATACATACATTATGGATCAGATCAGCAATTCTCAGTAACAGCTAATTGAAACCTGACCATGAGGTAAAACGTCTCTCCTGTCAGGAGATGGCTAACAGAAAATAGAGTTAAATCAACAAACTAAAATTCTAAGTCTGGCTAGGTATAGAATTCTACCAGCTAAATGTGTCTTCTTTTGGAAAAGAGGGAGGCTCACCAGCTCTTTTCTGTGGAGCCTGAGCCCAGGGGAGGGCGGTGAAGTGAGCTCAGTAAGTACCCAATTAGCAAAGTGAGTGATGAATAAAGAGACGTGAGCTTTGATGACAGAGATGATACTACTATTCACTTGTCCTGTAAGTATGCCTTCACGTTCAATGATCAATACCTCGGCGTCCTCAAGGATTGAGATTATAGGAAAATGCACAGCCCGGGCCCAGACCTCCTCTGTGAGCTCGTGACGCTGCACTTAGATGTCTCAAGGGCAACTCGAACTCCACCTGCAAAGAGCTGACTTCACGGTTCTTCTCCCATAGCCGTCCTGCCCAGGGCCCCTGGTCGGGGGGCAAGGTCTCCCTGCCTCACCCAGCTCAGGCCCATCACTCACAGATGTGACAGGACCCCTCCTTAAGGGCCCAAATTCCTCAGCCACCAAGTCCCACCACCCACACCTGTCCTACCAGGTACTCACTGGCACTCATGCAGCACTGACTCTGTGCTGGGGACCACGCAGCACACTGCACACACGTTATCTCACTGGATCTCCACAGCAGTCCTGGGAAGTCGGCACATCACTATTTCAATTTATTAGATAAATTGATTCACTTCCTTGAGTGCATCATCCAAAGTGACACGGCTACTGAGCCACAAACCTGGGACTGAAAACCACTTGAAAATTGAACACTGCTACACCTCGCAGCCACCCTACTCTGACTCATCACATCACCTCCTGCCGAGCCTTCTAAATGTTTCTAAGCATTCTACAAGAGAAAAGTGATCTACGAGAGCACCCCACTCCCCTACTTAAAATCTGTCAATGATGGCCCACTGCCCTTAGGAGAAAGCCCCACCGGGCCTGAGCACAGCCCAACGGCCCGGCATCCGCGTTCCCTGCACAGCCTCGCCGCCTCACCCACCACGCAGCGCTACACGTGCCGTGTCCAGGACAGGGATGCTGACTCCGTACAACCCGGGGCTCGTCTCAATCGAACAATGATCACCTTCTTCAGTGATGACCCTCTTCATTGCTGACTCTCAGAAAAATATTTTCTCAGGATGAATCAATATCTTTTTCCTTACAACTTCCCATCATTGATAATGAGCTCCACCCAAAAGTGAGAAGACATAATCCTCAGTCTCCTTATCTGTAAAGTGCGAATAAGAAGGAAATATGAGAGGTTTTAAGAGAAATAATATTCATGTGAGGCTGAGGGACAATTCCCAAGATACAGTAAGCACTCAGTATATGCTTACTTAATATTAATAAGAATAGTTTCCATTCCAGCAACCTTAAATCAATGCTTTATGGCTTTGTCCAAAAGAGTACTAACAAACTGTTGGACGAACCGCTTTGAGCAGATCAGCCCAAGCGTGCTGGGATAGGTAAGCGCTGAGTCCAGTTACAGCTACAGCCACCCAGCACTACGGGGCGGGGGCAGTTTGCTCAAACTCTTACATGTTGCTTGAGCATTTAGTTGTAGTTATTGAATAAAGACAGGTATTATTTAGTCAAAGCTCCTGAAACATAAAATCTTCAAAGATTGATGCAAATTAGGTTTCAAGTACAACACTCTCACTAGAAATTATTTGAAAATTATAGTCTTAGCTCCTCCACACATCAAAAGGTCATGTTCTTAATGTACCTGACTATATACACTGAAAGGATTTTTTTAAAAGAAATTAAGATGAAGCCATCCTGAATAAACTCTCAGTATAATCTGCACAAAGCCCCACCCAAAGGTCTCATTTCTCCCTTCCACATAGGTGTTCAGGTAGCTTAACCTGGGTCTTGGTTTCTTATAACAAGGGGGTGGGAAGAATTGTGGATAGATTTATGTAGCAAATATAAACCTAGGGTATTTGCTGTGTAGAAATCCTAGAAATAAATAAATTGATATATAGTCCCACCCTTAGGAAGCTCAGCCTTTCCATTTACAACAGCATTAAAAATAAAATGAGAGATACATTTAACAAAATTTTACAAGATTTGTACATTGAACAATTTGAAGTATCACCAAAACAATTTAAAACATTTACATATATGGAAGGCATCCCATGTTCATGGAATGGTAGACAATATTGTTAAAAATGTTAAGACTCCCCAAAGTGATCTACAAATTTAACGGAATCCCTATCAAAATTCCAGCTGACTTCTTTGCAAAAATTGAAAAACTGATCCCAAAATTCATATGGAAGTGCAAGGGACCCAGGTCAGCCAAAACAATCTTGAAAAAGAAGAGCAAAGTTGGAGGACTCACTCAAAGGTTTCTACAAATCTATAATACTCAAGTCATTATGGTACTGGCATAAGTTTGGATGTATAAATCTATGAGAAAGAATAAAAAATCCAGGGGGGAAACTTACATTTACAGTCAGCTTTCCACAAATGTGCCAACAACACTCCATTGAAAGAATAGTCTATTCAACAAATGGTTCAGAGACATCTGGGTATCTGCAGGCAAAAGAATGAATCTGGAATCTGGACAACCGTATTTTATATAACAAATAAATATTAATTCAAAATGGATCACAGACAGAAATGTAAAAACTAAATGTATAAACTTTCTAAAAGAAGACATAGTATAAATTTTTGTCGTCCTAGTATAGGCTATGCCTTCCTAGATAAAATACCAAGAGCACAAGTGATAAAAAAAAAAAAACAGATAAAATAGACTTCATCAAAATTAAAACCATTTTTTACAAAGGACATCATCAGGAAAGTGCAATGAAAGGGGAAGGGGGTAGCTCAAATGATAGAGTGCGTGCTTGTCAAAAAACAAACAAAAAAAAGAATAAATCTAATTACCTCACCTATAAAGAAATTGTTTTAATGTTTTAAAAAAGTAAAGTGAAATGACAATCTGCAGAATAGGAGAAAAATTGTGCAAAGTATATATCTAATAAGAGACAAGAATCCAAGATATAAAACAAATACTTACAACTGACCAATACAAAGAAAATCGACCCAATTTTTAAATTGGCCAAGGATTTAAATAGATACACAATTGGCCAATAAGCATATGAAAAGATGCTCAGCATCACTAGCGAAATCAAAATCAAAATAAGATCTCATTTTACACTCACTAGGATGGTTATAATCAAAACATGGACAATAACAATTGTCGGTCAGGAGGCAGAGAAATGGGAACCCACAATATGCAGCCGTTGGAAAGGGGCAATGGTACAGCTTCTTTGGAAAAGCCTGGTGTTTCCTCAAAAGGTTAGAGTTATATGGCTCAGCAATTCCACTCCTACATATAGAGTCATCCCTCAGTATCCTCGGGGGGTTGGTTTCAGGAACCCCCTCACCCTGGATAACATAATCCAAGGATGTTCGAGTGCCTTTACAATCAGCCATCTGGATCCATGAAGTGGAAACTACAGATATGGCGGGCCAACTGTACAGCCAACAGAATGAAAACATATTCTCACAAAAACTTGCACATCAATATTCATGGCAGTATCATTCAGAGTAGCCAAAGGTTACAAACAATATCCATCCATCAATGAATGGATAAACAAAATTACCAAGAATAGGCCCACAAACTTTTGGTCATTGAAACTTTGACAAAGGAGGTGAGAACATACAATGGAGTAAAGACAGCCTCTTCAGAAAATGGTGTAGGGAAAATTGGACAGCTGCATGTAAATCAATTAAGTTAGGCTACTCCCTCACAGCATACACAAAAATGAATTCAAAATGGCTTAAAGACTGAAACATGTAGACAAGACACTATAAACCTCTTAGAAGAAAACATAGGCAAAACATCTGACATACATCTCAACAATGTTTTCCTAGAGCAGTCTACTCAAGCAATAGAAATACAAGAAAAATATACAAGTGGGATCTAATTAAACTTACAAGATTTTTCACAGCAAAGGAAACAAAAAGCAAAACAAAAAGACAACATATGGAATGGGAGAAAATAGTTGCAATAAATGAAACTGACAAGGGCTTAATTCCCAGAATATGTAAACAGCTTTTACACTTTATAAGAAAGAAAAACAAACAATTCAATTCAAAAATTGGCAGAAGTCCTAAAGAAATATTTCTCCAATGAAGACATACAAATGGCCAATAGGCACATGAAAAAAATGCTCAATATCATTATCAGAGAAATGCAAATCAAAACTGCAATCAAGTATCACCTCTCAGCAGTCAGAATAGCCATCATTCAAAAGTTCACAGACAATAAATGCTGGAGATGCTGCGGAGAATTGGGAACCCTCCTACACTGTGGTGGGAATGCAGTTTGGTGGAGCCATTGTGGAAAACAGTACAGAGGTTCCTCAAAAGACAAAACATTGACCTCCCATATGACCTAGCAATCCCACTCCTGGGCACATATCCAGAAGGAACCCTAATTCAAAAAGACACCTACACCCCAATATTCACAGCAGCACTATTTACAATAGCAAGACATGGAAACAACCTAAATGTCCACTGACAGATGAATGGATAAAGAGGTTTTAGTATAATTGTAAAATAGACTACTATTCAGCCATAAAAATATAATAAAATAATGCCATTTGCAGCAACATGAATGGACCTGGAGAATGTCATTCTGAGTGAAGTAAGCCAGAAAGAGAAAGAAAAATACCATATGAGATCGCTCACATGTGGAATCTAAAAACAAAAACAAAAACAAAAACAAAAAAAACCAAAAAGATAAACTTATCTACAGAACAGAAACAGACACAGAGACATAGAAACCAATCTATGGTTACCAGAGGGGAGAGGGTGTGGGAAGGAATAAATTGGGAGTTCAAGATTTACAGATACTGAGTATGTATAGAATAAACAGCAATTTTATACTCTATAGCACAGGAGAATATATTTAATATCTTATAGTAACATGTTTAAAAAGAATATGAAAATGAATACAGGTATTTTCCTATATAACTGAAGTGTTGTGCTGTACACAAGAAACTGACACATTATAAACTGACTAGACTTCAATGAGAATATTTTTAAATAGACCAAAAATGAAAAAAAAAAAAAAGGATATTATCAAACAAAAAGAATAAAGTACTGATTCAGGCTACAATATTGATGAACCTTGAAACTTTATGCTAAAATAAGCCAGACACAAAAGGGCAAATAGTGCCCTTTAAGGTGAACTGTATCTAAGCGTTTACTGTACTACTCCTGTAAATTTTCCGGAGGTTTGAAGTCTATCAATATCAAAATAAAATGTATTATTCATTAAAAACATAAAATGATTCCTCACAGGAGGGCTTTATTTATTAAATGCAGAAATGTATGTAAAGCTCCTGGAACAACACTTTGCACGTCCACAGACAGTCACTGCTTTCACTGCCACTCAGAGGGTGGTGCCAGCTCTGATGAGGGCTGCTTCCAGTCGCTCCCCTGCAGAGAGGTGTGAGAGCCTGGGCTCTGACAGGCAGGGTGACCCTGAACCTGGGTCAGACACAGCCATGCCCCAGACTCTGCGTTACCCAACTTTCTAATACAAACTGCAACATGTAATGTAAACACGCTATAGGGATCTATCTTACAACACAGGGAATACAGCCAATGTTTTACAGTAACTATAAATGGAGCATCTATTGTAAACATGAAACTTATATCATATTTTAAATCAGCTATATCTTTATAAAAAATTAAAAAATAATTTAAAAATGTTATCATTTCAATATTCAATTCGGTTTTTAAGTAACTACTAAACAGCTTAGAATGTATAAAAGCATTTAAGTGTGCTGTTTGTTTACATATTTATTTACTTTCAGCCTCATGCTAAAAGAGAAATTAAACAATTTTTTTAAACACAGCTTAACAACCATAACAACAAAAAGGCAAAACTGAGAGTGAAGAGAAAATGGAGATTCAATACTTAAATGAAACCAGGGTGAGGTAAAGTCATAAAAATGGATTCCATGAAGTCAGGGCAAGTGTTAAAGGCCGACTAGAAATTCAGCTGTAAGATTCTTGGCAGCTAAAGCAAAAAGAAAAAGATGATGGGTCGGGTGGTAGAGCTCAGTGGTTGAGTGTGTGCTTAGCGTGCATCGGGTCCTGGGTTCAAGCCCCAAGGCCTCCACTAACAGACAAATACACCTAATTACCTACCCCCCCAAAAAAGCCCCAAGAAAAGAAAAAGAGAAATTTCTTTCCAAAAAAAACCTGATATTAAATTTGGATTAAATACTTAAAAACAAAAAAAGAAAAATAGAAAAGGTGAGTGACACTGTGAAGGAAAAGCCCAGCTGGGCTAACAAGCTAAGTCACAAATCTAAGTGTGATAAGTGTCGGTTTACTGATCTAAGTTTTGCTGGGCTAACTCGTAAATCTGAAGTTTAATGTCAGTTTACTGGGCTAACAAGCTAACTCGTAAATCCAAGGTCAACAATTGTCACTAACGTGATCTGTTCCAAATTGATAAGCTTCAGTGTACTGATTCCTTGCTTTTTGTTGTTTGAGCCTTATTGGCTAATAGCCCCTTACTTGTAATTAACCCTATGAAACCTCATGTGCAGGTCTTGGAGGTGCTCAGAGCTTCGGAACAGAAGCCCCTCTGAGCCCGCCTGCGTAATAAATCTCAGTGCTTTTTTCTTGGCTGTCCTGTTGTTTCCGTAACAACACAAGCGATAATGCCCGTGAGATAAATCTGCGACGGCTGCTGGCAGGTCCCCATGTCCCACGTGGGAAAATCTGAAACAACCTTCTCACCACTCAGAGTCATCCTCAGCCCACACCACCCCTCCCCCTGTTAAATGCAGGAGCACAGGCAGGGCCCGGCCTTTGCTCTCTCTGTGTCATCACAGTGAGACAGGATGGAAGGGGGCAGGGCACAGCCATTCAAGGAAGGCCACAGCAATTAACATCAAAATGGTGAAGGATTCAACCCCCAGTAGGCCTTGAGGCTCAGGATGAAGAGATTTAACTTCTAGCAGAGCTTGAGCTTCATTACACACCCATTGTAATAGTAACATGGTGAATAACATGCCCCAGGCACCATGGTAGCCCCAAGGCTAGCAAAAAAAGGTCAAAGGGTGGGAAAAGGCCAACTCCCTGGGAATCCCAGCCCCTTGCCCTTAGGGTGGTCCTTCTACTTATTAGCATAAGAAACCACGAAGCCCATGAAAACGAGCAACACAGCGCCGCCTCGCGGTCACCCCTCTCTCTCCCTCTTTGGAGAAGGCCCACACTCTGTCTGTGGAGTGTGTACTTTCTTTTAATCTGAGCACCCAAACCCCGCACCTCGTGGCCTTTCTCTTGCCTTTCAATGTGTCTCTGGGAATAAATCTACCTTTACTCAACAGTGGCTTGCTCTTGAAATTTTTCCTGCATGAAGCCAAGGACCCACGTCTGGTGGGGCACATTCCAGGGGCTCAACCAAAGCCTGGGACACAGCCCTCCTCATGCCCCACGTTTTTTATCTTGTATCAACAGGACTGGGTTTTGAAGGGAGCTCTGAGGCCCCAGCTAAGGGACAGAAGCCGCCCCCAGGGCTCGAACTGGCGGGCAGCCTCTTCCCCAGCAGGGGCCCTGGAGTCGGCCCGGTTCTCTGTGGTTCTCTGTTGTGCTGACTCCCCAGCCACAGAGCGTTTTCCCTAGGCCTGTCCCCACAAAACCCTTCTCTCCAAAATACAAGCACGTCATGTCACAATCCTCTTGTTCAACCAGGAAATTTTCAGCCCACTATTTCCCTCCCCATTAAGGTACCTAACTGTCCTCCCTCCCATCCCACCACTTCTTTGTGAGTACTCTGCACTCTCCACACACCATCCTGAACACAGGTGCCTTGCTGGCTGGGACCGAGATGTTTCAGTCTCACACAGCCTGCGTCCTTTCATTTTCCCCTTGGTACCTTAAAAAAGTCTTTCCTGAGTCTCCCATCCCTCTGATTCTTAACTTCACAAAGTGCTGAGGTTGCAGTCACTGTGTGCATACCACCCAGGTTTTGACTAGGTTTCCTTCGCAAGATCTTCACTAAGGAGCTGCATCAAGAAGTTTAAAGAGGCTAGTCTTACATCTGAGCTGAGGAGCCTGCATAAAATTTAAATGGCTTTGAAGAGAGAGTTAACCAGGGACAGAGAGTTTGCAGGTCCTTTTCAACAGTGTCACAAGGCAAAATGTTCTTCAAAGGCTCAGAGAGGCTTCTGAACACGGAGTTGGCAGGGAGGAGGTGCCAGGCAGTGAGTGGGGTGAGTGACACAGGGTACGCTCCCCCAGCTGGGGAAGAATTGGTTTTTTTTCTAGTTTTCCAAACAATTTCTTACTTCCTTTTTCTCCTATTGTCACATACCATTTCCTACGAATTAAGAATATCAATGTCAGTCATTTGGACCACTTGGGAGAAGCTACACGATGCCATTCACAGGGCTGGGACATGACAGCCACACCAGTCTAGGTTGAAAGACCAGTGGGGGTATTTCCAAGGTGATCACGGGCATGCAGCAAACTCCCCAGCTTAAATGACCTCATCTCAAAGGTGGGGCAATAAAACTACCAAGCAAAGTGCGTGATGATTATGGCCGACAACTGTTTACTAGGTAAGTGCCCGTGACAGCTGCCGCTTAATGGGGAATGAGTATGATTAACAAGGCCCTGTCTACCTGGCCACACGCTCCCTGCCTTCCTGCCTTGGTGCAGCAGCAGAGCTTGTTTAGCTGAGATGAACGCCCCCAGAGCAGCCCCGACGGGAAAGCTCCCAGCTCTGCACGGCGAGGTGTGTTCCTTTCCTTCTCAGACCTGATCACAGTTTGCTGTCGTCTGTTTTTATGCTTATCCCTTTTGTAACTGCCTCTCCTCCGGAGTTTTTGCTCAAGCAGCGCAGGGCCAGGTGTGTCTTGCGGCCTGCCCGATATTCTGGGCTGGGAAACAGCCGACCCCACATCTGGCTCTGGCGCTGAACGGAGAGGGCAGAAGGCCCAGGGGCCCATGCTGAACCGAGGCCCCTGCACCCAAAATTGGGCAAATTACACAGTCTTATTTACCCTGAGGTTCCTCATCTGTCCATGAAAATAACTGCCCATGGCACACAGAGTTACAAGGATTAAAGGAAATCACCAAATTCACAAGCTATTCAAGGGGCTATCAGTGCGTCCTTAACAGACAAATGCTGCCTTTACGGCTCTGACACACGCCAAACGGGGCGGCCGCACACAGTGAACACTGCGAAGTGCCAGTGTGTTAAGTGCTTCATGTGTGCTACAATACTCTGTAGAACTTACAACAATCCCAGGAAGAAACGAATATTATCATGCCCATTTCACAGATTCACCAACAGGTTAAGAGAGGTTACACTCTAGTCCAAGGCCGTATGGTGAAGAAGTGGCTATTTAAACCAGAATCTGGGCCCAGGCCTTGGCTCCATCTCTCTCCCATCCACCTGACCACTTGCCTATGAAATCCACCTGTCCAATACACGTTTGCAGCCGGCCAGCTCTTAAATGCAATGTGTGCCACCGTTTGTCAATGTTGGTTAATTACCATAAACTCTTCTCAGAAACCACTACAGAAAAGAAAGGTGGACTTAAGGAATTCTGCATTGCTTTCTCCTGTAATGTGCAGAACACCTTCCCTACACCACCAAATCCAAATGTATGCTTCCTCCATGTTTATGTTTGCACACGGATTATTAAAGTAGAAGGTACCTGCAGTAATTCCATCTCGGTTGCTTTCCAAGGTTGCAGATTATCCATAATCAGTCCGTGAATGAAAATACTACAATGTGAATGAAAATACTGCAACCATGTCAGTAAACAAAGAATGCTGAAACCAAGTCATTAGCGGCTGCCGCCACCCCCCAGCGAGGACAGGCCTGCAGCCCAGCCGCTGCAGGAACTCACAATGGTGCCCTCTGTGCAGACTCAGAATAAGAAAGGACAGGATACTGGCCCTAGGTAGCTAGGTGCTTGTCTAAAGAATGATTTCAGTGAGTCCAAAATGTTTGCTTCCTCCCATACATAGAAAAGCACTATATTCTTGAACTTGAGATACCTGGCTTTCTTTAGATAACAAGCAATATTTTATTGTTCCAACTACCTGGTCTTTGTTGTAAAGCTCCTATATATCCTAGCTCCTCCTCAACCTCTTGCGAGCAGTCCCTCAGAGAGATCTGAGGCGCTGTCATCCCGGCTCGAGTCCTCCCGGCAAATAAAACATAACTCTTAACGTTTAGGCTGCACATGTATTTCAGTCAACAGTTTTGGACACCATGAAGGGACCCAGAGCAGACTTCTCTCCACCTGAACTCTCTGAGTAACTGGAGCCTTGGTACCAGCAGTGGCACTTTGTGCCCATCCGCCTCCTCAGGGAGTCTAGATGAATTTGGGTGAGTCTCTCCTGGTTCTCGGATCTCACATATTGGTTGATAATCCTGAGTTTTATTTGGCGGTGTATCCAGGTATGTGGCCCTCCAGTTGAAAGAAACTGGGGTGAATTATACATCCAGTGGAGACATACTGGGTGGGGCCTGGTTGAAAGATAACGAGAAATACCCACCTTGAGGAGACGTCCGAAGTGGGGCTGGTGGAAACATATCAGGAAAATACTCACCCAGCGGAGACGTCCCGAGTGGGTCCAAGTTGAAAGACACTGGGTTCAGGACTGAGTGGTTAGGTAAGAGGCTGGTCTAATGTTTTCCTAAATTTGGTTACATCCGTTGAATTTTTTAGGATAAAAGTAAAACTCTTATGAGGAACCTTTCAACTCCAAAAATGGGACCCTTCTCCTGGCTGGTAACAGCTTTCTCGGGTGACAGAGAATCTTGCAGGATTGGTAGAGGCAAAGACTTCATGCCATAGAGTTGTCCCTGCGGGAAATCTTACTAGCAAATTTATTCTGAGAACCCGACCTTACAATGGGGAATAGAACTTTCAAAAAAAATAAAAAACTGAAAAGGAAAAGAAATGACAGATCGCCAGCCTCCAACTATTACCCCAGCCAGGTTTATGTACGTACAAAACTTACAGCATTAATTGGGAATTAGGAAAAAAAAACCTCACTCTGAAAGTAACTAACCAGGCCTGATAAAAACATTTTTTGGAATTCTGAACTTATAAAAACAAAATTTTGGTTAGGGGGAACTTGGATTTCTCTTCCTGTGTCCTTGAAATGTAAACTTTGTATCTTTCTATGGGTGTTTTAAGTGTGTGTATGTATGTATAAATACGTTTACTTTCTTTTTAAAGGAAACCTTGGACTCTGCCATACAAAAGGTACAAGTATTGTGTACATATGGTGGCCACGCAAATAAATTGGATTCTAAGCAGTTCTTTGATTGTACCAATTTTCAGATATTTTGCCATCTTAAACTTTGTTGCATCAGCCTGGACCATAAAGGCCTTTAGCTTTTGGATTGTAAACCTTTGAATTTTATTTAGGCAACACCCCCACTCTCATGTGGAGGAGCCTCTTCATCTTATTGGTTTAAAATCACTATATATATATATATATATAAATTGATGGCCATGTGATGGATCCTTTAATTTGGAAAAACTTTTAAATTTGTGAAAATTGAAAGAGATCTCATTATAAACAGCTGTTTTATTGGTACCTATTAAAATCAAGTTTAAATGTAGAAAAATATATCTAATGGTTAACCTAAGAACTTAGTTAAAAAAAAATGATTTGAAAAGCTACATTTGTGTTTTTCCTTTCCGATAAATGGTTCTAATAAAAAACTTAGAATAATTATTGTTAATTAGGTTGAATAACTGGAAAAAGGTTTGTAAAAATGTCAAAAAAAAAAAAAAGATAAGGGCTTATCCCAAATGGATAAATATTTTTATATGGTTATTTGGAATGAGATAAATAAAATTGACATTTATGGATTTAGATACAAGGTTTTGATACTACACTACGTAAAGTTAAAAAAAAAAAAAGGCCAAATAGATCACCTACTGCTCCCCAACATTAAAGTTCAAACAAGTCCATTTTATTTACCACAGTTTAAAATATATGTATATATGGACTGAAATACTTGATCAATGATTGGGACAACAGACCAATTAATCAAATTAAAAACTGAGAAGGGCCTAAGCTCTTTGGCTGAAACTTGGGCATCCTAGAGACTTTTCTATAAAATTAGATACAATGCACAAAAAAAAAAAAAAAAAAAGACTTCTGGCACTCCTTCTAGAAATAAGAATTATTGATTAAACCTAATAAATATTAAAACTAAAGGTATAAGAGTTAATAAAATTGAGATAAAAGTTTGTAAAATTGGTATATTTAAATGGTCTTAATATAAATCTTTGGCTTAATTATGTTGTGGGGTAGATCTGTTTCAATGGAAAAACGCTTCCCCTTCTTGGTTTTATAAGGCTGGGCACATATCTGTCCCTCAGAAAATATTAATTGAACAAAGTAAAGGAAACCATTAGAGTTACATGAGCCGTCCAATATAACGTAAAACTAAAAACTAATATTCAGTGGCTAATAAAAAAAATATAATAAGCGGTTTACCCTGGGTTTAACTTATAACTCAAGGAAAAGAGACCTTACTAAATGCCTTACGCAAGCTTTGGAAGACATGATAAAGTAAACCTTAAAGTTTTAAAACATGGAATTCTTTGTTTACAACTCTTCTCATTGATAAAAAATGCCAATTAAGGAGATAAAATTGGGTCTGGGTGACAGAGCAGTTCTCTGGGGAACTGGAAGCGTGTGTCTTTGTCTTGCAGATCAGAAATGTAAACACAGCAAACAGTGACCTAGGACTGAGCCTAATTAGCTTAACGAAATAAAACTTAGGGCCAAGAAATTTTTGGCATTTTAGAACTCAGAACTCTGACGGGTCCTTCAGACTTTGTCAAGAAATCTTAAATATCTGTTTCATAAACAGTAAGCCTTAGTGATTTCAGCAAGCAAATTCAGCTTACTCCAACTATTATTATACCTATCTTATAAGTAAGTTTTAAAGTGAAGCTATGAGATCTCTAGCTTTTCTCTGTTTAAAAGCCTGCGTACACATTATAGTTGTGAGATATTTCTACAGCTAAAAAAAAAAAAAAAAAGAAAGTCAAAGAGCTCTGCTTAATTGATGTAAAAAATAAGAGCTTACAAATGAAGTATTTTTAAAATAAAAACTGAACAAATTGACTTTCAGCGTCACGTGAACTGGAAAATATTCAATATTAAGATAATATTTGATATTGTTTAGTTTAAGAATGTTCTAATTAATATAGACATCTTTAAAGTCATCAATATTAAGTATAATACCTTTACTGTACCTAGGTTTAATGAAAGTCAAATAAGATCCTGTTATATCTGTTGCAGATTTGTCAAGAAAAAATAACAGTAATGTGGTGTGGTAAAATTTTAAGTAAGTTAAATGCAAATGAGATGAGAGCTTTGGGTAAATTTTTAAAATATATTTTTAAAATGTATGCTTAAGATAATCTCTAAATGTTTGGTATCTTTAAATTCTAGAGTTGTGCTAAATTAAGTTAAATGATAGGATTTTATTTAATAGCTATGCCATTTTGAGATAAAATAAGATTGAAATATGAATTACTTAACATTTAACTTCCTCTTATAGTGAAATTAAAGGTGTTTAGAAATATTAATAAATGGTTGGTGCCACCCTGAAATAGACTCTACTTTTAAGGGAATGATCTCAGTATCCTAGGAAAGTAAGATAAATGTGTAAAGGTGTGAAGGAAAAACTGGGTTGGTCTAAAAAGATAACTCACAAGTCTAGGAATGTGGAGAGGCTGGGCTGGTCTAACAAGGTAACTCACAAATCTAAGTATTGGAATACTGATCTGAGTCCTGCTAGACTAACTTGTAAATCTAGGTTAATTAGTGTTGGTTTGCTGTTTATGTGTTTTTCTAGTCAGCTGGATTTTCAAAGATACATATCTGGCTTTGGAACTTTGGTTTGCTGCCTCCCCGCCTCCACTTTTGTGATGATAATGCTGCTAAAGCTGTTCCATGCCTATTGGCCAAATACCCCAAGCTTGTACTTTACCCTATAACACCTCATGTGCACATCTTGAAGGTGCTCAGAGCTTCGGAGCAGGAGCCCCTCTGAGCCCGCCGGCGTAATACATCTGAGTACTCCAACCCTCCGAGTGGTGCTTGTTTCTTGACTGGCCTGTCGTTTCCATAACAAAGGAAGATATAAGAATGGAATTACATTTTGTTAATGAAAAATAGTGACTTTGTCCTGAAGCTGGTTATTTCTGAATGGAAGAGAAAATAAGGGACACACTAATATGAGAATAGAAAGCTGTGGAAGGCTTGTGGAAGAGGAACACTGAGGAAAGCGTTTCTTACGTGGTCGGAATTGGCTAAGTTTAGAATCAACTTGAGCAAAGTAACTGAATCTTAGAAGTAAGCTGGTACAAGACTAGATTTGGTTTTCTCGCTGTTAAGAGGAAAAAATTTTCTTAAAATGTTAATCCACCTTCAGTAACAGATTGTAAAACTTCTTATAGCACTTAAGTGATCTGTTCTGCCTTTACCTTTGACGTATTTTCTTGTTAATGAATAAGTACTTCTTTACAGTGATCTATGTGTTTATCTGACCAAGTGTTCTGAAAACTTTTAACAAGCTCCCCAAATATCAATTTCTAATTAAAGTTCTTTTAATCTCCAGTTAAGTTTGGGATGCTACAGAGGGCCCCTGAAACATCCCAAAGAGAGATTTTAAATTAGTAAGTTTCATTTAGCATGTTAAATAACATGATATTGTCAAATGAATAATAAATCTTCTAAGGTTATATTGTATGAGAAAATATTATTAATAAAGATAGTCTAGAAATTATATGGACTCCGTAAAATTCTGGTATATCTGAAATGTTACCAGTGATAATTCTGGGTATAGTGACCAGGTTTCTTTATTGATTATAGTGTAACGGTGTTTAACCATGCTTTTAAATCTTTTGTCATATATAGCCAGTTAATTGTCTTCTTCTGATGATTTTGAAAATGCTTGCTCTTCAAGGAGATTTACTGATTTCTAATAAATTTCAAACTATAGCACTGAACTAAACACGGTAAGAAATTTTAAATGTCAAATGAAAACTCTGATTAAAAGAATTAATTATGTGGGACTGAGAAAACTGATGAATATGGTTATAATTTTTGATTTTGTTTGAAATACTACTGGCTTTTAACCTGTTTCCCAGACATAAAGAAACTCTTCCTCTTAAGCTAGTTATGAATCACAGAAATTTGATAAATTATACCTATGTAAGCAGACTTAAAACAGTTATCTTTTCTCTCTACCTGATCCCTCAAGAGACTAAAAACTCTTAGGTCCCCAGTTGCTCTATCAGACAAATGAGGAAGATCATCTCCTAACAGATATAGGAATCTCAAGGTATTTTAAGGATTTTAAAGAGAAAAGAATTTACCTAAATCTGTAAGGCAGAAATCCATGACAAGCCCTTGACGTGGCTTTCCTGGCCTTAGCAAATCTTATTAACATTCTACTCTGAGACTCCGTATTAAAACTTCCAACACAGCCAATTTAAAAAAGCCTATATGATCAAATAATCAGACTTAACTTGTAAAGAAATTAATCTTGATTTGGCTATATTTGAGAAAAATGAGGGTAACTTTAGAGAGAAAAAAAGATTTTATTTTAGTGGATATTAAATTCTAGTTTTGTTAATTGAGGCCTATATTGACAAAGACAATTCCCAGATCATTCCTTGCTGTTATGTCACATTGCTGTACAGTTTAACTGAAATATGAAAAGGATACACTAGGTTTGTTTCTGAAGCTCAGTAATCTATCCTTGGGTAAATTTCCAATGCCTCTTGACCTGCAGCCAGGGGATTATACATACTGGAACAGGCATGACTTAAAGAACTGTCTCCAACCTGAATGGAAGGAACTTTTATCAGGTACTCTTAACTAGACCATACACACCAAAGCTGAAAGATACGTACTTTCGGATTCATTTCCAATCAGAAAGAGCCCCTGCTGTGCACTGGCCTATAGAGCACTACTCACCTTAAAACAATGCCCAAAATTGTGAAAAAGCTACCAGATCAGGATGAGAAGAAGACGACATCTGAGCTCGACAGCTGACCCAAGACACCGGACCAGGCTTGTATACCAATTTCTTTGACAATTTCTCCTACATTTGATTATGAACTACTCCAATTGTTAAGTTTATGGTAAATTACCTATGTCTAGTACTTCTGAGTTACCTTGGTGGGTTTCCCTACTCCAAGGCTCTAACTAGATAGCCCTCAGAAACATTATTCTAAAAAGAAATTATAGTTCTGTTTAGGCCACTGTTGATCTTACAAGGTGGGAGAACTCACCTGGCCAGTTAACACCTGCTCTGACCCTGACCATAAATATGAACTTTCTCATAAGATCACTCAAACTCAATCAGAAATACAAGCAAAATTTTAACCCAGAAATATAACTTCTCGACTATTAAATTCTTACTTGTGACTTTATTAACGTTACTAGCTATATTACTTATATGCTGTCTATTTTATAAAATTGTTGTCTGTTACATTTCCTAACGTGTAACTAGGCCTACAAGATTGATGATGGCTAAACATCTTGAAGAAATAGATAAAATTTATAACCCTGCATAAAAAATTTCTAATTGTGTGATTGTAGATATGGGAATGAGCAAAAAAGGGTGAATATTTCCTGGATCATAATAGACTAGTAAGACAGGCGATCCAGAGAACTTTTAGTATCAACAGGGCCTGATAAAAAAAACCTAACACCTTGAATGGCAGTTCAGAAAATTCTTCACCTGAAGTAGGAATGAGCCATCCTAGCACCGTGGGACAAAATTGGTCATGAAATGTCTCTCAAAATATTGGTCGAATTTAGGACCAAGAGGGAGCACTGTGATTGAAAATACTACAGTGTAAATGAAAATACTGCAACCATGTCAGTAAACAAAGAATGCTGAAACCAAGTCATCAGTGGCTGCTGCCACCCCCCAGCGAGGACATGCCTGCAGCCCAGCCTCTCAGCCACTCACAGTGGTGCCCTCTGAGCGGACTCAGAATAAGAAAGGACAGGATACTGTCCCTAGATAGCTAGGTGCTTGCCAAAGGAATGAATTCAATGACTCATATGTTTGCTTCATCCCATATATAGAAAAAAACTAAATACTTGAAATTGAGTTATCTGGTTTTCTTTTGATAACAAGCAATGTTTTATTGTTCCAAGTACCTGGTATTTGTTGTAAAAGTCCTATTTATCCTAGCTCCTCCCCTACCTCTTGAGAGCAGTCCCTCAGAGTGATCTGAGAGTCTGTCATCAAGGTTCGAGCCCTCCCGCCAAATAAAATATAACACTTAAATTTTAGGCTGAAAGATTATTTCAATGAAGTCCCAGAATAGACACAACTCATCAATTCTGTAATGGAACACACTGAATCAGGAACCAAAGGCGTGTTCTAGTCCCGAAAACTACGGTTTCCTCTTTTGCCTGTCATTATACAATCCCACCAGAACTCATTAATTTGCTGTCTGCACAGTTGGCAACCAAACTCAGAGAAGAGTCAACTAAACAGAGCTCCATTCTGGGGAGAACCCCCCGCAGAATCATGGCGGGCTGCCTGCCCTCCCGCACGCTCTGCTGATCCCTAGTGCCCTCTGTGGAGACCAGGCCAACAGAACTGCTCCAAACAGCTGCAAAGTCCCACACATTAAATAAAAGCATTTTATTTTATACTATATGTTATATATATACCCATCTCTGAAAACAGCTTTGCCAGAAGCCCAAATATTCAACATTAATCTGCAAAGTCAAATCAGATCCCCAAGGGAAAACAAGTCTTAAGACGATGCTAAGGCCTCCAAAGTCCTCTCCAGAACCTTCAACAAAACTGCCTGCAGGTCTGCAGCTGCAAGCGGTTACATGTCTGCTTTTAAAGCAACCCCTTCCTGCCTTCGGGAATTACAATGTCCCTCTACGCCCTCCCATCTCAGGTTAAGAGCAGCCGCTGCAGAACCTTGCAGGGCAGCACTGACAGGACTGGGCAAAAGTATCAGAGCTAAACTAAGCCTTCTGATGACACGAGCTTGTCACTGTGTCACTTTACAGATGAAGATATATATAGAGAGAGGTGGGGTGATATTGCTCAAAGTCACACAGCTAATAAGTGGCAAAGTCTATAACTCTGTTCCTCCCTCCCGCGTGACGCCCCAGCTGGGACGCCCACAGGGTTCTCTCGTGCCTGCCTGACCAGTCCTTTACTGTCACTCATGACCCACCACAGGGTCTGACCTTAGCCTGCTTTTTCAACATCTTTTCCCTCCATCTCTCAGGAACAAGGCTGCTCTGGCCACTGTATGACTTCCTGCTTCCCAAAACCTCCGTGCTCAGGCTGGTATTGCCTGTGCATCCTTCCCCCTGCTCAGAGGCTCTTCCTCCCCTGCAGGAGGACGTTTCCACTCTCCGCAGGGACACCCCCTCAGGGGAGCACTCTTCTCGCCCTCAGCACGGCAGGTGTCCCAGGTCACATCCTGAGCTGCCCCATTAGGACTGCGTGTGCCCAGGTCTGCTAGTCAGACCAGCAGCCTCAGAGCCAGGGATTATGCCCGGGTCACCCTGCAAACCTACTGCCCGCCTCACAGCCCCCAGCCAGCAGGTCACCTGGAAGTCGCAGCAAGTGCCCCACCCAATCCAGAAGTCTCTTCATTTGCCAGCACCGCTGATGATTGGTCTCCAAACTTTGGTCAGTTTCGCAAAAAACAGCACCTTCTACTGTGAACCGGGGGTTTTCGCTTCTGCTCCCCATCCTTACTGGAAACGTCAAGGGAAACCAAAAGTCCTTTTCTCAACACTTTTCTGATGACACCCTCCCACCCACAATACTCACATGCTCAAGAGCTTTGGGTCCACGTGATTTTGTTTCCCTTACGCTAAGTGGCTCAAAACCCTGCGAGATTTTTTCTTTTTTCAGGGTATTTGTACTCAGTTTCTCGATTTAATCTGTTTTTGTCTCTCTCTTCAGTATCCCAAGCAGTTACCACTTCTTACTCCCTTCAGCAGCCTCCCTCCCAACATCTAGTCTAGGAAATCAGCTGTGATGAGGGGCCCGGGGGCAGTCACAGAAGATGCAACTAAGGCACAGAGAGGCTACATAATTTGCCCAAGAAGATCAGCTTCAAGCCCCAACAATGTGTGTCACGTCCCTCTGTTTAACTCTTATGCTAAGCAAGGTAACTTTTTGTAGATTATGGTTATAAACAGACGAGGTATCAAAATACATAGAAGGACACACATCAACTCTAAGATGTTCATTAACTCCACTATTTTGTTTCTATTTATGTTATTTCTATTAAAAAATAATTAAGAACCTCTGCAGTCAATTTAGCAAAATGCTACTGGGTTTTAATCCAGGATATAGAGGTGTTAAGTTTGTCATTACTTATACTTATTTGTATGTTCACAAGACAAAATGATTTGAAGGTCTCTCTCCCCTTCCCCTGCTCACTACTGGCTCTCACCTGAGCTCCCAGACCACACATCTAACAGCCTTTCACTTTACCCACAGCTGAACTCATCAGTTTTCCCCCAGAGCTCCCTCTGAAAATTTCCCTCCTCGGAGCACAGCGGGACCATCATTTACCTCATTAATCCACCCAGAAACCTGGGCCTTACTCCATCCTACCTTCACAGACAGCATTCATCCTTCCATTTTAACCATCTAAACATGCCTTCAATCTGTTCGCTTTTACCCACTGACCGTCCCACCGCTCAAGTGGAAGCCACCAACACTGCCCACCTGGACTCACGGGTCTCCAAAGTGGCCCCACAGCCACTCTCCCATACTTGAGACAAATGGGATTGTGTCACTCCCGAGCTTTTTGGACTCTTTCCAACCCACTCTTCTAAGAAGTAACTCCAATTTCTTCATCTGGTGAAGCTCTTTGTCATGAAACTGTCAGCTCAGGGAGGGGAGGACACGCCCTCTCCCCTCGGCCCTGCCCTCTGTCAGATCATCAGCTTGGGAGGACCTGCTGAGCTACACCAGCCTGTATTCTAAACCTGGTCTTGATTTCTTAGCAAACTTCTTCACTTATCCATACAAATCAAAGGTAGATTAGAAATATTTTAGATGTTAAGCTAGATTATTGATTTGGGGATTTTGCACTAGCAACCTGCAAGTACATGTTCTAATGATTCTGTCTTCTTAAAACCACACCCAGATTTAAGTAGTATATGTGGAATGTCTTCGGAGTAAAAGGGACTGTACTTTTACAGACTTTATGTTTTATAACATGAACCACCCGGACAGGGTCACAAATGGAACCGCCTCACAAGTGACAGAAGACAGGTGAGAGGCATATAGCAACAGGTCACAAAGATGGTAAGAGCAAAGTTGTTTCTCCAACCCCCGAAAAAATTCCTCCAAGAACCGAAAACTCTGAATTTTGAAGTAAAATACTATCATATAAAGAAATAAAATAAATAATCCTCTTCATCAGTGTTTCAAGATCTGACTTCAGAATTTTTAGCAGGCCATACTGAATCCTAGCACAGAAAAATCAGATGGACTAGTGGTGAGTAAGTTCCAGGGAAACGGCAGTAATTCCTCCACTTGTAAGAGGACACACACTCACTTGTCGAAGGTGATTGTAAACCACATTCTGGAGAAATTCAGGAGATTCAGGCACTGCTTCTAGATGGTGATGACACGGAAGGACGGCTTGGATGCATGCTTCTAACTGAGTCACCGGCATTCTTACACTGCAGGGGGAAAAGGAAGCCCCCAGTAAAGAGCAGAGGTGTTCCTGTCATGTGTCGCAGGCCGTGCCTCGGGAACTCAGTGCCCTGCAGCAGCCTGGCCCCAGGCGAGGGCCCGCAGCGTGGCCCACCCAAGCAGGAGTGGCACTGTGCTTGAGAAAACCCACCCCTGATGGGGGCAAGAGGGGGTGGTGGGGTTGAGTGAACTTATAAATGCCCACAGAAATACACCTGCGTTCATTCAAGTGATACAACCAACAGTAGCAGGCTATTTTACAAAATTTCAATTTTCAGTGGAAATTTTACCATTCCTTTCCGCTTGTCCCCTGCATTCTGAGACAGGCTTAGGCTCTCTCACACCTGCAGCTCTGATGCAATAGTTGTGAAGTCATTTTTGCTGTGATAGTCCTCGCTCCCCGTGTCTCTGTGTCTGTCCTCTCTTAACACAGACGGATGTCTTCCTGGATCTCTCCCTGAGTTCCTTGCTCCTGCTCCTCAGAACCTGAGATAAAGGGCAAGTGAAGACACATGACCAGAAAAGGCACTGTGGACTTGAACAAAGTCCTCAGTGGCCCCTAGGTGAGTGCTGCCCACCCCTCAAATTCAGTTCTCAAGGTTCTGCCCAGGGTGACATCCAGCCAGAAGAGTGGCCCAGGCCAATTAAAAGCTGTGTGGCTTGGGTGCGGGGACAGGTTCAGGAGCTGTTTCCGGAGCCAGGCCCCTCCCCACCTCTGCTCCCCTCTCTCCCTAGGCCCCGCTGCCAAGCCCCCACGCTCCCTGATCTTCTGCATTTCTCTTCTACACTACTCCAAGCTCTTTTCCTCTTCCTTTTTTCCCTAATTTTCCCCAGCTGGAGTGATTTTTCAATCACAGTATCTGAAAAATTTCCTGCAGCCGAAAAAGAGGTCTCCAGCTGTAAATGCCCATATGCTGTTTCCTGAGTAGAGCCCCAGGCTGGGGGGACCCTCACCAACACTCCTGGGGGCATTAGACATGTTGTGGGGTCAACCACCCTCAACAAGAGTTTTCTGAGACCCCAAGGCCCGCACAGCATCCCTGCTCACAAAAATATAGTCAGCGCACTTATCGGTTATTAAGAAGCAAAAATACAAAATTGCTTATGTTTCTTACTAAAATTATTTATGAGATGGAAAAATAAATTGTAATAAGAAAGAAGAAATCTGACTCCATGTTAGATCTGTTCCTTTGGATTTAACCCTGTGCCCTGTTTTCTAGGCTCAGACTTGCTAGCTCTGCACCTTTTGTGAAAGAAAGTTGTTTTAGCCTGAAATATACATGAGAGCCTATTCTCTGGGCTCTGATCTTTAAGGATGTTAGCTCCTCTGCACTTATATAGAGAGCTTCAAGTTGCAAAATAGAGAATAACCTTTGTTTTGTTGGAGGTTTTACAGGGGCACCATGATTTGACCCACATGGACAGCTGCAAGACCAAAGGACACCAAGGAAAAACCATACAGCAAGAAGTTTGCAACAACCAACCACACCCCCTCCCCTTTTCAGTATAAAAGGAGCCTGAATTCTGACTTGGGGAAGAGGGTTCTCCCGGATATCAGTCTGACATCTTCTGGGTCTGGAAGCTTTTCAAATAAAGTCTCTATTCCTTACCCCAACACTTCATCTCCCAATTTATTGGCCTGTCATGCGCCAAGGAGAACGAGTTTCGACTCGGTAACAAAATCCATTGGAGGTAGTATGTCTCCACTGTTTCCTCATTTCCAATATGTAGCATGCACATCATTTATGATCTAGTGAAAATAACTCATCAAAGACAACAATAACAAGAAACTCACCTAGCTATCACCACTGAAGTCACAACCTATTAATTTTACATGCCGTTTAACAACAAAACCAAAAAACTTAATATAGAGGCTACATTCCATAGAAATAAAATTATTTCTAGTCCTACAAAACTTTCTTTCTTTCCTATTTTCTTTTGTTTTGCTTATTGAAAGGAAAATAAAAATCAAATCATTTTATTTCACGTATTTTTGTTATAGCTACATATTTTAAATACTACAAAGAGATTTAAATTGCAACAAAGAAATTCAAATATTAGTATAAATATATATACAATCAATGGGGATTAGGAAAGGAATAGACATTTACTAAAAACCCACTGCACATCCAGTCTTTTGCAAGCATATCCTGGAATATAAGCTCTGATCCAGTGGTCCCCCACCCCCATTCTCATTGCCAAATCCCTTAGTAATCAACTACCAAGGCACCAGAATAGAACCACGCGATCAGTATTTTAGGTATAAATGAGGGAATTAGCTCATTCAATTCTAAAACAAAAACCCTAAAATAAATACTGAACTTATTTACAGATAAAGAAATTTGGACACAAAAAAGTAAACTTTCTTCCTCAAGGTCACAAAGCTAGTAACTGGTAAAGGCAAGATTTGAACTCGTCTGCCTGATTCTAAAAACTAAGGTGGAAATCCCATTCCACTTGTGATGGTCCAGCAGCACAACCTATCACCCTATCTTTGTTCAGATCTAGCCATAGACAGCCTGAGACAGCACCCCTTTCCTATGGAATTCGAGGGCAAATGATAAAAATAAGGGTTTTATATCCAGCAGTTTTCTTAGGTCTCATTTAAATAAAGTGTCAGCAGGTCAGCAGAAAACTCTGGGAAATGTGAGTGGGTCCAGAGCTTTTTGCTGATAAGAAACTCAATCTATCAGGACAGAGTGACCTTCCCATGAGAGGCCACATGGACATAAACTAAAGGCAGCTGAGCAATGAAAACTAGCAGGACCCTGGAACTCAAGCAATAAGGATCCCTGCCATCCCCTGCCCAGTTGCCTCTTCACCCGAGTGGACACGATGGCAGAAGACCCAGGTTCTTGTCCAAGTTACACCATCATGGATTCTCACCCATAATAATTACGACTCTATGCTCTCAAGTCCTTTCCAACTCAAATATGATGACACCAATATCTCAGCAGAATGTCTATATCTCCACTTCCTCTCTTCTATTAGGAGAATATATCTATGGCCACAAAGCAGAAATCCAATTAAAAACACCATGCACGAAGGCTGGTGAAAGTCTGCGTAAGAGACTTTGTTCTCACGCTCAGTGAATGAAAACTCAGAAAAAGTGTTCCTTCTCCCTCTGCAAGTGGGAGGTAGCCTGATTGTGTGTGTGTGTGTGTGTGTGTGTGTGTGTGTAAATCAAGTACAATGTATTCTGGGATGTTTACAGATTTTTTTTTATGTTACTGTCATTTCATGAGGATGAGCCAACCTTTAAAGTAATTTGAATCTAGTGTTCTGAGAGAGTCTCAGGCTCTTTCGGTGGAGGAAGGGAAAGGAAAGGGGGAAAGAGGTAAATGAAGCAAAGGAGTACGTATACTACTAGGGAAAGGCAAAACATTAATTTTGTTCCTAATTGCATCACATACAAATTAGGAATTGGCTTTCCCCCGATGTCTTGTCGAACACTGAGTTACAGAAGAAGCGACAGCCTATTTCTCACTGAGCTTCTGACTATACGTGGCATCTTATAGACACAAATAATTTACCCTGACCAGACACTAGCAGCAGGCTGTATTTCTCCTGTTTTGAGGGACAAGAAAACAGGAGTTCAGAGAGGGTATATAACTTGACCAAAGTCAGAGGACCAGTAAACAAGAGAGGATGAATTCAAACTCAGATATGAATGCAGAGTCTCATCTTCCCACTCCCAGGACTGGAAAATCCTTAACACACAGGGTCCCCAGCTCCCCTGCATTGTTCCTGGCACCAAGCATTTCCCATGGCAGAGGTCTCCAGTTCTCACAGACACAGCGCTCTGTGCAGCCAATGACCTTCATCGGATCTTGATCACCTACCTGCCACGCCCACCAGGCTTCACCATAAAGGCAGGAAAGCTGGCTTTCAAGTGCATACAAAGCCACCCCTGTTCTAACCTGGGCTCTTCTGGGGATTCTCCAGCCTAAAGGCAGCCATGAAAGTGCTCACAGTTTGTACATGAGCCACACTACCTCTCTCCATCTGTCTCCACACCTATACTACTTAGCTATGACCATTTTGATAATACTGGAAACAAATTTTTAAAAACAGAATAGAAAGGATTCTGGAACAAGTACTTAAAACTTCCAATTTTAAATGACAAGTTACAAAGTGAGTATTTACAAACCGAATCTGCCTTTCTACGTGTCAGTTTTAAGCAGTCAGAAAATACAATAGCAAACAATTCTCACTTACAAAATTAACAAAAACATCAACAATAATCTGGAATAAACTCAAAAATTATGCCCACGTTCTAAATGAAGAAAACTACAGGACTGTACTGAAGGGTAAAAGAAGAGGTGTAAATGTAGAGACATCAACATATTGCATGGAGGAAAGCAGTTTTGTAAACATATAAGTTCTCCTAAAGATAATTCAAGACTTACTAAAATATCCCATGAATACTCTTATCTGATTTTTTTTTAAGTTGAGAAAAATATTTTTGAATTCTTCAGGAATAATAAACTGATAATACTGGCCAAGAAAATTTGGGATGCAAGAAAAGAATAAAAAACAAATCTCATTTTAAATATTAAATAAATTTTTACAATATGTAAGATATGGTGCTGGAATAAGAAAGGGAGATTGATAGAAAGGAACCATGAACTCAAAAAGAGACTCTAGTGTATGTAAGTATTTTGTACACGTGGGATTTCAAATCAAAGAGAAAAATATGAATTCAATAATTGTCCTGGGTAGATCAGACAATCACCTGGAAAGAATAAATTATATTCCTGTCATAATGACCACAAGAAAAATTACAGATAGTGATGTAAATATTAAAAAGTAATAATAATATTAAATACAACACTCTGCTCATATTAACTCAATTTACCCTCACTATAACAAGTACTATTATCTCCATCTTAGAGATTAAAAAACCTACAGAAGAGATTTATTCCATTGTAAGAAAGTATTTCTAAGAATAATGGTGAAGATAAAACCCGTAAAGAAGACATTTACTATCTTAAGAATATTTTGGGACACAACGAAAAAAAAACCTACTGAACAAAATGAAAGGCAAGAAATGACAAGAAAAACCTCTGTGACATGTGTTGATGAAGACAAGAAGTTAATGTTCATAACATACAAAGAGCTGTCACAAAGCAACAAGAAGCTCCCTCACTTAACTGTGTGCAAAGAACAAAAGGGACCATTCATTTTTAAAAATCAAATGGCTAATGAGTGAAAAATGCTCAGTATCTCACTGGTCATCAAATGCAAACTAAAACATTGAAAAACCACTTTTGCTCATCATATTGGCAAATATTTGTACAAGTATTCTAACTAGTGTCCATCTGTAGGAGAACAAACTGTGAGCAAACTTTTTGGAGGACGACATGTCAATGAATATGTAAACTCTAAAAAACGTGCGTACACACTGACTCAACTCCACTTCTAGGAATCGTTTCATTTAGAAAAAAAGAAATCAGCTCAAAAAGATGTACTCATCAGGGCATTTACACAGCACTGTTTACAATGGTGGGAAGAAAAGCTGAAGTGAAATCATATCCAGCGATAGAGAATTGGTTACATAAATAATTCTACATCTTTCATTCCCCACTGGAGAAGGAATTTCTAGAGTCACTTGAAAGGAGGCTGTGATGAATGTAAATGTCACATGCAGGGACTAAATTTCCAGAAGCCTTAACTAAAGGGATACTCATACAAGATCACAGGAATGTTTGTACAAGGATGCCAGTCAAACATCCATTCTGACAGTGGAAAATGTAGAAAACTTAAGTGTCCACCATCAAGACAATGATGCGGTAAATCACAGTGAGCTGTGGGCTCTGAGGGGGCCGGCGTTTCACAGTGGTCCAGGGCCTTGTCCACAGCACTCTCCCACCAAAGCTGTCCTTGCACAAGAGACCACACCCGCACATCAGGAGACCCCTCCACTCTATCTGAAAGGACCGGGTGAGTCTGGAGTGGGAGGACGTCTATGATATACCACTGAGTGTATAAAGCGAGCTGCAGAAAACATATAGTATGGCCTTATTTTTCAAAAAAGCATATATACACACATATACATAGATTTCTCATATGTATGTATGTATCTATGTATGGGTATATATATATGTCATAGGCATAAAGGTCATGAAATATATACACCACATTGGCAACAGCTTTTACACTCAGGAAATAAGGGGAAGGGAGGTAGGGGCCTTTCGGTACCACCACAGCTCTCTTTTCAGTATTTCAGTTAAGTACACTTGGAATTTAAAAGTTTATTTAAGTCCAAAGTAAAATGGACGATGCCTCCACAAGACAGAATGCTATACTGGTCATTAAAAATCATGCCAGCGGAGATAGAATATTGTACAAAAACATGTAATAAGCCGAATGGAAAATGGAGGTCTCCACACAGTAAACAGGCACAGAGTGCTCGCTGGTTTTTATGACAGAGTTGATACACACTGATGAAAAGAACAGAAAATAGATGTTAAAGTGTTAATTATTATCTCTGAGTAGTGGGACCAGGATAGCCTCTTTTTCCCCTTTTTTCAGGCTTATTATATTAAATACACATTATTTTTCATCTGAAAAAAGCATCTTTAGATGCCTAGTACCACGCATTGGAGAAAATACACGAGTACTTACAGAAACAAGTAACTAGGAGACACAGCAGCAGCGTCACACAATGTAGAACGGGCAATCCTGAATAACACCGCGCAGTTACATAAGGACCCACAAAGTGAGAGCACCTGCTGTCACAGGGCGTGGCCCCCTTCTATTTGTCAATTGTGTCTTCAGGGCTGAGGCAGTTGTGAGCACGGCCAGTGTCAGTGCTGGTGTCTGGATTAATGCCGCTGGAGGTGAGGGCACCTGCAAACAGACAGGAAGAACAGAAAGCATCTTTTGCCTTTTCTGTCTTGTTTCCTTTTTACTGTAAAGAGAGGCACAAATAAGATAAACTGTGTATCTTCCCTACTGAAATTTCAGTAATTAAACCGTTTTTAAATCCTTCACAGCTTATAATGTGCCTATAACTGTCTTTTCAACTAAAGCATCATATTTATTAAATGTTAATTAACTCAGCTAATTATCTTCCTGTTGAAACCTTCTATTAAAGAACATGAAATGTACTACGTGAAAGCACCAAGCCTGCAGTGACCAGTTCAGCTGTCTTGACGGCAGTGCAGTCACCCCCACCATCACGTGGCCCTGACCTCCTGGTGCTGGTAAGAGAGCACGCTGCCACCTCAGATGGAGAGAAAGAGTGAAAGCATATTGTGAAGTCAACAGCACTGACAAAACATGACTGAATAGTCCCAGTCTCCTATGAGTCTGTCATTTTCTGTTTCTGGCCAATACCCATCAATGAGCAGAACCACCCCATTCCCGAGCCATGGGACTCACGTGGGAAGGAGTTTTGGAGATATTTCCAGGTATAGAATGTAACCAACTACACGTAGAACTGTGACAAACGAAACGACGCAATACTCTGATTTTGGAAGACACTCAAAATATTCTCCTAAGCCTTAGTAGCTGGAAAGGCTGGGCTTCTCCTAAGCCACTTATTTATTTCACAGCCAGTGAGCATCTCCCACAAACCCTGTTACCCTGTGTCTGCTGGGAGCATCAGGTACACTCTTGCTGTCGATCTTATAAGTCACAGGGCAGAGGCGTTTGTCTCACGGCTGCAACCCTCACACAGGCTCGCATCCTAGCCTCACTGTCTGAACTTGGCTCCATTTTCTCACCTGCTTATTTGGTATCTGTTATTCTGTAAGCTGCCTGAAATGATTGTTGGAACAAGTTAGAAGAATGAGTGGGTAGATAAATGGACAGATTGACAGGTGAGAAATGGGCAGACAGACAGAGAGACTCCAAGAAAAGGGGAACAAAGAAAATTTCCTATGCAAAACCCTCTTCCAGTCAGGGAGGAAAACCACCACGGAGAAGTGTGAAGGGGCAGGTGGCTTAGGATTGTTTCCTACATTCCATGAAAAATCACACAAGAGATGAGAGGGTAGAACTATACATATTAAAAGAAAAAATCATGCATGCTTGAAAAAAATCTACAATAAGTACTTTCTAAACAATAGATTCAAATCAGCAAGGCCCAATAACACAATCCTTCGATATTTACAGAAGTGAGAATCCCAACTCCAAACCACAAAGCATCCCTTCGGAGCACTGAGAGTCTACACGGGGCGGTCATAAAGCGGTCACCGCAAAAGCGATGCTATCCTGCACTTACGAGGAACGAGCAGCTGTGCTCGGGCTGCCCACGCGCGTCATTTACGCCCCAAAGCACCTGTACGGGGAGGGACGCCTAGTGAGCCCCGTCTCTGCAGGACAGAAAACAAGTCCGGGAGAGGCTAAGCCGACCTACCAGTTCTCCATCTCACAGGACTGGTCACTCCAGAGCAGGACTCGAACTCGGACTCACGATTGTAATCACGGTACTACCGTGCTTTATGTGTGTATAATACATTTGTTTCTGGCATGAAAGTTTATTTAATAAATAATCGGTTGTCTTGTTTATCTCATTAGCTCACAATCAGTCTTTATACTGTTGAATTGTACTCTTTTCCCCTGGAGAAAGGAACGGAAAGAGCGGGGGCCAGAATGAGGTGGGGCTCCATTTTCATCTGGTACCTCATCTCATCCAAGTCCCCAACCAGGTAGAAGGAGTAAATGTTCTCTTCATCTTTTAAAGAGAGGGCTCCACTGATGGTGACTTACTCAACTCCAAAACCAAGGCTGAAGGAAGGGCACATGCAGCAACCAGAGCAGTATCACCTGTAGGAAGGTGAAAAGAGCTCAAGGGAGAGCTCAGGGGGTCAGCCTGATTTAATTTCAATCGATAAAAGATTACCACACTCTAAAAATACTAGCATGCAATGGATTTGCTCTTTCTTGACATCTAGCAAGTTTCCACAGCCCACATGTAACATTATCGTGAACCAGTGAAAGGAAGATTCTACAACAAGAAAAATCAATGCCACAGGCAGTCTGAAACAAAGGCTGGAGTTTAAGAAGGGGAAGGGCATAGTTAAGAAGTGGGGAAAGGCTGGGAAAAAAATCATCACAAAGACTCTCAAGCATCATCCAACAATCATATAATCATTCATTCAAGAGAGAGTTACTGAGGTCCTATTTGCGCAAGATTGTACAGAGGGTGAAGCAAGAGCGCAGAGACCATGGTGGCAGCAAGGGGCGGGGCTCAAATACACTTCTGATCCCGGTGCCTTACACACTTGTCCTCAGTATAAAGGCAAAAAAAAAGTAAAATAATACTCTTTAAACTCAAAGCATTGTTGAAAAAAATTAAAGTAGACCTAAATACCTGGACAGACACACCACGCATATTCCTGGGTCAGAAGACAATGCTCCTGGGATGGCAGTTCTCCCCAGAGTGATCCGTGCATTCAACGTGGTCTCGATCACAATCCCAGCGGGCTCCTCTGCAGAAACTGACTAGCTGCTGCTACAAATCATATGGGAATTCTAGGGTCTCAGTAACCAAAGCGATCTTGAAAAAGTAGAACAACGTGAGAGGACTTGTAATTCTCAATTTCAAAACTTACACCTGTATCTCCAGGTGAGGAGATTACAGGCCATTTTTAACTTATTTACTGTGTTTATCCTTATTTAGTAAATTCTCTACAATGAATATAACTGTTACAATAAGAAAGTAAAAAGTAATGTATCTTTTAAAACATGCACACCGATTCATTCGTTGGGGAAAAAAATTAACTATAAAGGGGTAAATAAATATCTAGTGAAAAAGAAGTACTTAAAAACAAGAGTGCATTAACATTTTTCATAAATTGAAAACTGGAAAGCACAAACACATCAAGTATCTAGGGAGCCTGCTGCAACATATTAATAATTATTTTCAAAAATTCTAATTGAACAATAAAAACCCAAGAAAGGGAAAATCGTGATTGACACACAACTTCAAACACATGGAGAGCAAAGGCCTAGAAATCCCAGTCTCTGTAGCTCTGCTACTACCTCAGTAGGAGAGGAAATTCCTCACTGAGGGGACAGTGGGATTCCATGCATAAGACAGGATACACAGTACAAACTGCACTAGATACGGGGGTGATTTTCTTAGAAGAATTCTAAAGGTAGAACATTGCTGAAAAACTATAAAAACACTGAGAGACCGTTTAAAACACACACCCATATATATTATATATAATTGTATGAAGTCTGCTCCCATGTTGCATAGAAATACAAAGTTACATTTGTTCATTTATGGGCACTGATTACTTTATCCCAGGTAGAATATTTCAACTAAAACAAATAATCAATAATACACCCCTCTTGTCAAATCTAGTTGATAAGTTAGTCTGCTATGTAACCATAATGTGTCGAAGATAGATCTATAATTAGTGAAAAATATCTTTGTATGGTTTCTTGAACTCTTCTCAAATTTCCAAGCTTAATTTTAAAATAGATCTGAGCAGTATTTTTATATTATCCTATCCCTTGTGAAATGAACAACACAGTCTGTTGTCAAAATTCTGTCCTTACAATGATTCACGAGCGCCGTATCCTAACAATCCTGCTGGACAGCAAGGCACTAACCAGACACTGTGACAAAACAAATGAAACACAAGGAATACAATGACCCTATTCTGGAGGGCTTATAATCTATGTCAACACTGGGGTTTTTATTTGATTGGTTAGGAAAATAAAATCAATCAAGTACTTTCTTCTTTGAGCATTCTGTAAGTCACGACTCTGTTTTTAGTGTCATGAGCAGGAAAGACTTAAGCATGACTTGATTAGGTCAACTAGCAACAGCCATCACTGCAGAGTAATAAAAATGTTAACTGATAACAATGCTTCTGCCTACATGAGAGCTAAAATAAACCTAACTGAGCTCTGCAAGTAAAATGAGAAGATGAGGTCCCCAATGAGAAAAAAACTAACAAGAAATCAAAGAAGGAAAGAATTTCATTAACGATTCCAGGAAGGAGTAGAGCATGGTGGTGAAGAGCACAGATGCTGGGGACAAACAAGAGGGTCTGAAATCCCACAGCACCACTGGGTAGCTGTGACACTGATATTCAGGGAAATTTTCTGCATCTCAGTCTCCTCATCCATAGACTCGGGACAACAACAGCACCCATCCCTAGAATGGTCCTAAGAATTCAGTTATTTTATATATAAAAGTTTAAATAAAATACCTCATATGTTAAATATGACCCTAAAGCACAAGGAACAAAGAAAACAGAGATAAACTGGAGTTCATCAAAATTTAAAACTTTGCTTCAAAGGACACCATCCAGAAAGTGAAAAAACAACACACAGGAGAAAATTTTTTGAAATCATTTATCTGATAAGGAATTTGTATTTCCAAGATAAAAAAAAGCTCCAACAACTGAACAATAAAAAGGCAACTCAATTAAAAAATGAATAAAGGATCTGAAAAGATATTTTTAAGGAAAATGTAAAAATGGCCAATAAGCACAAAGAAAAGATGTTCAATATCACTAGCTGTAAAGGAAACCAAGTCAAAACCACTAGTAGAAACTGCTTCACGCTGACTACAATAGGTTATAATCAAAAAAAGAGTAACAAGCACTAATGACACAGAGGAAGTGGAGCTCACAGCAGTTGCTAGTGAGGATGTAACATAGTATGGCCATTTTGGAAAACAGCCTGGCAGGTCCTCAGAGAGTTGAACATTTGGTTTCTGGATGATCCTGCAATTCTGCTTCCTGGGGACACACGTAAGAGAACTGAAAGCAAATGTCCCCATAAAAACTCCTACAGGAATGTTTATGACATGATTATTCATCACAGGCAAAAAGCAGAAACAACCCAAATGTCTATCACGTGATGAATGGGTAAACAGAGGGACCCAGACATACAGTGGAATATTATCCAGCAATAGCAAAGCAAGGAGTACTGAGACAGGCCACAATGTGGACAAACGTGGACAAAGATTGAAAACGTTACTCAGTGTGAAAGAATTCAGTCACAAAAGACGGTTCCATTAACATGAATGACTCGATTTACATGAAATCTCCACCACAGGCAAATCCACAGAGAGAGGATTGGCTGCCTGGGGATAGGGGAGGATGGGGAAGATGGGAATGATTGCTTATGGGTACGGGGCTTCCTATTGGGGGGATGAAAATGTTCTAAGATTGACTGGGTTGCACAATTCTCGGCATAGAGTAAAAACCGCAGTACATTTTAATGGGTGAGTTTTATTAAAACTGTTAAGAACAAAGGCACCTTGGGCCAGTACCTTCCAATAGTAAATGCAAATTGCTAACTTTTATTACAGGAAGAACAAACTGCCCTCAGCATGAAAGCAGGAGATCAGCAAATCTGAGTTAACCGAAATTGGACAAGAGCATTTCACTTGAAACAGTTGCTGAGTGTACACGAAATATTCAGAAATGACAAGGGAAATCAGTTTGAGATCACGAAGAATTCTGCTTCAAATGCAGATCAAGGATTCGGCAAGCCCAGCTGCTACAAATGACCAGAGAAGAAACCTAGTTCTTAAAACAGGCACCAGAGCCAACAAGGAAATGGTGGTGAGGAAAGCAGGCGGCCGAAAATCTGGAACACTTTGCTACAAATAATTTCTCCAATGAAAATTCAAAAATAAAATGAAAGTGATGCAGTGCTGTGCTGGCCTCACGTGAATGGGCTTCCTCCGGTGCTCGACAGTTCTGTAACCCCGAATGAGAGACTCAGGAGTGTCAGCATGGCTCCCGGGTGTCCCCAGGTTACTGCCCACCAGCACGCTGACCACCATCACATCTGCCATGGTTGAATTGCAAAGAAGAGAACAACTCCTGAAAGGCACAGGGAATGTTGACAAGGGAAGAAAAGGCTGCGGTCAGTCCTGGGACAGAGGCCCTGTGAGCAGAGGCCAGAAGGCTGCAGGTGAACTGGAGTGGCCCTGGGGCAGGAAGGGACTACGGGGGAGCAGATGTCAATTCTCTTCTCTCTCTCCCTCGGGTAGGAGAGATAAAGCCTGCATACTTCTCACTTGGAACTGTGAGTTCTTGCTGGCAGAAGTCTTACCGACACGGAATGGATTACTCAATACAATGTGGAAAAAGTTAACAGAGCGAGAGAGAGTAGGTAGCCAACTCCATGAGCCTCTCAAATGCTGTCATATTTATTGTGTATAATCAAAGAAATAAGTCATTACCAGTTGTGTGATAGTAAGCAGGAACTTGGGGAAAGGCAGAATGAGATAGAGATTGTAGAATCCAAACTGAGTACAAAGGCTTAGTTTATCTTTAGGGAAGTCATGGGGTGAGGGGAACAAGATACATTCTTTAAATATGTTCATTACAAAGCAGACCACCAAACCAGCCAGGTCCTTGTTTTGGGGATAATAGAATATCTAACAGCACACAAGCCCAGCGTTTATAGCTGAGGGCCTGGGTCCTTGCTTTGCAACGAGCAGAGTGCTATCTAAAACCTCAACTATGCAAGCAAAGAATTGTCTCTTCTTTTTACAGCAAGGAGACAGGAGTGTGGATGCACAAGCCCCTGCTTGCAAAGCAGTTACTAAGCACAGTTTTTTCTTCTTAAAGTTGACAGGCGGCTGGGGTCTGTTATAATTTGTTAACCCAATCATGGGCTCCCATATGGAACCATTATGGAGAACACCCTGGGATGACAAATTCTGGGTCTGGGTCTTTTCCTGCCAGCTTTGGCCACTGTAGCAGGATCTAGACACCTCCCTGAATAACGATCCCACAGAACCACTCACACTCTTAACTCCTGATGCTTGAAATGTAATTTTATCTCTACACAACTTAACGTAGAAAAGTTTCAGAAATAAAAGGTATTATATTCTTTTTATATCTCATCATAGGACTGATTTTTCTGATTGCTCTAAGCTGATTCTACTTGGTAAAGTACCTAATTCTGCAGGTGTATTCAGTACTTTCCATTGGGCATAACTAGCCAGTTTGGGCTCGCTGAATTCTATTGGTCAAATACCGATACACCTAATTGATTTCATTGTTCATCAAATTCAGCCGGGAAGAGAGGGAGTGTCTGTTCCTCAGCCCACCCTGAACTCTTTTCTCATCAGCAACTCGGGCCTCCTGAAAACAAAACAAAGCATTTGTTTCCCTTCTTCTACACTTTCCACAAACCCAACAGGAAACATCAGCCTGGAGAAAGAATTCAACAATAATGTTCAAACAAAAATCTACAAACCTGAAGCATCTCCATCTCCGAATCATGATACACAATGACATGAGAGTGTGTCAGGCACAAAGCATGCGTGAGACTGACCACCTGATTTCTATTCTTAAAAGGAAGGAAGGTTTTCATATTTTTTATTATCACTCTTTGTCATTGTTTCTGATGAAGAGAAAAATAGTTTATGAAATAATTAAGCACTGCAATAACAGATTTTTGCTGTATTAATTACAGAAGGCATTCAGAGGGGATAGGAAAATTCACCTCTTTAAAAAAAGCAAAATTTCTTCCCCTGTGAAGAACACGTATACAAAATGCAACGGAGAATTCAAATTCTTGTGTAGAGGAGGAAAAGCCAAAGAATCAAAGCAGTCATTACTATGAGTCAATTCAAAATTCACTGGACAAACATGCTCAATGCATTCAAAGAATTTTAAAGGCACACTGCAAACCATTCACTTAAATCTGCAGGCTAGAGGAAGAATTTCCCTCTTTAACAGACAACAGAAATCAATAGGGAGCCCCACCAAACAACGACCAAAGACCAATCAGGTTTTTAACAGTTCTGATAAATCAGCATGTTCTAAAGATCAAAATTCAGAAATTTTAAACATTCATTCACACCGCAATGAAACAAGCACTTAAAAAAAAAAAAAAAAAAAACAAAGAAACTAAGCACTTAGATTATGTACATAGATCAATGAGAACTTGTACCGCTGGAAGAAGGAACAGGCTGTAGCCTTTTACTCGAAAAATAAAACTACTTTTAAAGATAACTGCTAAAACACATTTCGTCATTCATGTTGCCTTGAAAAATCTGAGGCACTTGTATCTGATCAGAAAAGCAGTTCTGAGTAATAGTATGTTACAATTCAGTGCCAGTTTGCTTTTGAAGAAAAATGAAAAGCTACTGTTTCTCATATCCTGCACAATGTGTGAAGTGCCTCCCTGCCTTTCTCCTCCCATTTTCTAAGCTCATGCTCCCTAACACTTCTGAAACAAGTATGAGAACCTCATATTCCCACCAATATGCCAAATGAAAAAAGAATATCAGTATATTTGTGTAAATATATGCCTACAACTTAAACTGGAGGAGAAATGTATCAGAAGGCTATATGGAACTTATTTCTACCTTCCTGAAATCACACACACACATTCATTCAGACACTGACACAGACACATACACACTGAATTACTGGGCACTTCACAAGCTTAGGAATTCCAACTTCTAGAAGATAACTTTGTAGTTAGTTTAAAATACAAAACTGTCAGCTTTTGAAGACTTGATCATCTGCTAAACCATCCAATTATAAAAGAGACCCAATTAGCCTTCTCTGTAGAATGTAATTTCCCATGATGGCAAAACAGACCCTAAGAAGTACTGGATCCAAGATTCGTGTTTATCACTAGCTATGATCGTTTTTAAGCACATTAACAGATTCAGAAATGTATGCCCCAACATTTATTCTTATTGAAATAGAATACGTGTTCAATTGTCTATACAGAGACTAGGTCCCATGATGGTGTTTAAGAGCTATTTTGTGTATTGCAATGTTTATTTTTAAGTGCAGACAAGGAGGGTGGGTATTACTCAGTTGTAGAGCACCTGCTTAGCATGCACAATGTGCTGGCTTCAATCCCCAGTACATACATAAAAATAAATAAAAATAAGTGCTTATTTATATATAAGAGTAAAGTTATAAAAAAAATGCAGATTAAAAACCACTGCAATCTAGGAGCCACAAGTATAATAAAAAAAAAACAAGTGTTTCTATAAATTACTGACTATATGCCGAACACAGAGACAACCACAAATCACACCTGACAACCATCACGTGTGATTATCAGCAACCCTACAAAGTAGACAGGGATGAGAAACCCGGCACTGTGGATGAGGAAACGGAGTTCAGAGGAGCCGGGGACCCTGACCATCCTGCTCCCCGTGACACAACGTCAGCCCAGGGCAAGCGCTGACAGAGCTGCACTGAGGGGACACCGAGCTGCATGGAACCTTGGGGGACTGGGGGGTCCCAGGAAACACTCAAAACTGTTCAGTGAATAACCAGCTCAAGTATATTACACTGTGCCACATCCTTTAAACAGGGAACATGACTGAGACCTTTTTGATGCCTCCGTGTCCTTTCTGCCATCATCAATTCCTTGTTCTCTCAGCGCGACCAGTGATGAACTGGACCCCAAATGAAGTACACTCAGATGGCAGAGCTTTTAAAGCTGTTTTATGTAGCTTGTAAGACTCTGTCTTTGCCTCACACAGGCGGTCACCCATCACTTCTCACCAGTGTGGATGGACCACCTGAAGTCACTTCTTTCTGCTTTTTATAATCCTTTCATCTAATCCAGACTTTTCAACAGCAAAGAGGTAGCTTAACCACAAACAGTGGACAGCTTTTCAACAAACGGCCTCGAAGGGTCCATTGGACGACCTGGAAGCCCTTTTCATCTATTAAACCCACTTCCAGGTACTTCATCATTTTCTGATTTGTAGAGTTTGCCTCTGACTGTCTGGCCTACTCAGAGAGCTCCCAGCTTCACGTGCAGGGCTGGGAGACGACGCTGCTGTCGGGAGAAATCAGTGAGGAGGGGGGACATTCTCTAGCCAGGTCTGTATGGGTAGAAGTGCCACAAAGTGCTCAGAAATTGTACCATCAGCATCCCTGGGATCCAATGGACTGGTCTCACATTAACCAAACTGATGCAAGAAAACCAGACGTTTAACTTATTAATGTAACAGGAGACATGAAACTATGAACCAGACTGAAATATCAGAGTTCAACCATCAGTACATTTTCTCCTCAACAGCTCAATCATGGGCAGTTGATCATATGGCAAGCATGGACAGAAGCAATGCAGGGAGGGTTTCTAGGTTAACTCAATGTTATACAAACAGACATGCTGCCTGGAAAACAACGTTAATCACGGTGCACTCTCCTGGACAGTGGCTGAGACACAACTGTGAGCCCCTGTGTAACTCTACTTCCCCTGTCTTTTCTGGGGTAACTGATGTACAGAGTTACAGAGACCCAGGCATGCAGATACCTCTAAATACTCACAGCCCATCTCTGGGAGCCTGGAAACCAGACAGCCAGGGTTTAAATGCCAGCTCTGCCACTTACTAGCTCTGTGACCTTGGCATAATTACTTACCCTCTGTGTGACTCAATTTCCACACTGTAAAACTGGGATAACAATCAAACCTTTTTTACTCGTTTGTTTTGAAGATTGAAGGATTCATTTCTATAAAATGCTCAGAAAAGAATGTAGCATGTTTTTGGTGCTCAACAAATGTTAACTTAATATTAAAGTGATTTACAAGTCTTCCTTCTAATCATCGTCAGTGTTTCCCGGCTCGACTAAGTCCCAAAGGAAATCCTTATTTCTCCTTTTATAAACTCTTGGGGAGCACCCTTCTGTTCCATCCCACCACCTGTTTAAACTGCGGGAGGGGATGCCTCCTCCCCACTCCTCTGGGCCACGGAGAGTGCTTCTCCCTTCACACCCCTGACCCCTGGCCCACAGCTAGCCCTTGTCACACTAAAAGAGTGAGCTGTGAATCCGGGAGACAAGCAGGGCATGTGGAAACCTTCTTTTCTCTCCTTTGTTGGCCACCCTCGGGAAGCACCCGGGATGCTCAGCTCCATGGCAGGACAGCCCTGTGCATGAAGGGGCAGATCCTTTCAAAGGAAGGCTCGCTGTGGCCCAGAGCTACCTGGGACAGGGTGAGTCTCTAATTCTGGGACACAGTACCATGACAGCCATTTCCCCACAGCCCTGAAGTTCATGGAGAACATGGCTTCCTCAGTAATATAGGAGATGTTAATCGCCTGCCTGCTTTTCTGTGTCATCTCTCAGAGGGCTGCTGGAGAAAACATGTGTATAAGTATTGGGTCCCCTTAAGCCCCAATGTATACTAATTAACAAAAAATTCTGTGGCTTAACGTTGGTTCAGCGTGACTGTGTAATGTTCCTGACTCTGCTGATGCTAAATTATGAGTATAGGAATTATGGAATCTCTTCAAATGTCTTTCATCATAAAACCAGCTTTCTTATTTTGCTATTTCTTAGAAATTGCCAAAGACTATAAAATGATGGCTTCATACAAAACAGGAGCTAAAGTTTATGAGCCCTCTTGAGATACACACTATGCTAAACACTACATAATTTCTAATTCTCACAATTCTACAAAGCAGATATGAGCGTCCCCATCACACAGACGAGGGAAAAACAGAATGAAATGACTCGGGTTCGCGTGGCTCAGTGGCAGCGTGTGCATGCAAACAAAGCTACGCCCCTTCCTATATATACCAAATCACCTCCCACCAATTAACACACAGCGGCGGAGTCAATACTCAGGGAACTCAGTACACTTTTCAGCTTTAAGGTGCCCCAGAGGCCGCTTCTAGATGTTTAATAAAATCCTGGCTCACTGGTTTCTAACACTGGAGGAAAAGTCCGATTTTGCCATTGTTTGCAGAGCAAGTCTGAAATGTTCACAGTGAGATGACAGAATAAAAGTAAGATCTAAGTAGAATAATTTTTCCAGGTAGACAGGCACAATGGACATTGTGCTATACTGAAGCATTAAGCAAAGAAATCAATTAAAATAACGTTGTTTAAGCCTTCTTTTACAAACAGGAAAATTAAGACTGTAAGAAGGTGCAACAACGCCGCCTATGGCTAAAAAGCCTTTCCAGGTTGCTGGGAAAGATGCAACATAAAAATTGCCTGTAGGATCAGAAACGAAAATCAAATAAACTCAAAATGGATTAAAGGCTTCAACATAAGAGAAGATACAATAAACCTAGTAGAAGAAAACATAGGCAAAACATTATCTCACATACATCTCAAAACTGTTCCCCTAGGGCAGTCTACCCAAGCAATAGAAATAAAAGCAAGAATAAACAAATGGGACCTAATTAATTTTACAGGCTTTACACAACAAAGGAAACCTAAGTAAAACAAAATGACAACCTACAGAATGGGAAAAAAATTTTTGCAAAAGATGAAATTGACAAAGGCTTGATCTCCAGAATATACAAGCAGCTCATATGACTTAGTAAGAAAAAAACAGCAACCCAATCCAAAAATGGGCAGAAGAACTAAACAAACAATTCTCCAATGAAGGCATATGAATGATCAATAAGCATAGGAAAAAAATGCTCAGTATATGTAATTATCAGAGAAATACAAATCAAAACTACAATGAGGTATCACCTCACACCTGTCAGAATGGGCATCATTCAAATGTCCACAAATGGCAAATGCTGGAGAGCCTGTGGAGAAAAGGGTACCTCCTACACTGAGGTGGGAATGCAGTTTGGTGCAGCCACTGTGGAAAACAGTATTGAGACTCCTGAAAAGACTAGGAATAGACTTCCTATGACCCAGGAATCCCGCTCCTGGGCATATATCCAGAGGGAATCCTACTTCAAAATAACACCTGTACCCCAATTTTAATAGCAGCACTATTTACAATAACCAAGACATGGAAACAGTCTAAATATCCATTGACAGATGACTGGATAAAGAAGAAGTGGTATATTTATACAATGGAATACTATTCAGCCATAAAAGCGACAACATAACGCCATTTGTAGCAACATGGATGTCCCTGGAATATGTCATTCAAAGTGAAGTAAGCCAGAAAAAGAAAGAAAAATATCATATGAGATCACTCATATGTGGAATCTAAAAAAGAAAAGAAAGGGACAAATGAACATAAATACAAAACAGAAACAGTCATAGACATAGAATAAAAACTTGTGTTTGCCAGGGAAGAAGGGGGTGGGAAGGGACTGATGGGGAGTTTGAAATTTGTAGATATTGACAGGTATATATAGAATAGATAAACAAGATTATACTGTATAGCATAGGAAAATATATACAAAATCTTGTGGTAGCTCACAGTGAAGAACAATGTGACAATGAATATATGCATGCTCATGTATAAATGAAAAATTGTGCTCTACACTGGAAATTGATACAACATTGTAAACTGACTATAACTCAATAAAATAAAATTAAAAAAAGAAAGAAAGAAGAATCAGATAACTGAAAGCTTATCTAGCACATACTGAATTGTGCTTTGGGGAAGATAGTGGTATTCAGCATTTAATCTGAAATTGATTATACTCCTGAATATAAACAAAAGACATAGGCATATGGAAACTCATCTTCAAAGGGGAAAGAATCCTGTCCAGCCTCTTCATTTTACAGGAGGGGAGACTGAGACCTGGGATCTGTCCTCCTGGCAATCAGCAGCAAAGCTCTCCTAGTCCTCATGTCTTGCACTATGTCAAATGCCAACAGGTCTGTACTAGGCCTATATTCATAAAACTCACTTCTGCATTTTTCCAACAGTAGGTAATCTGTCTTGCAAAATAGTCTTCCCAAAGAGTCAGGAAATCATATCATTTTGTTGAAATGCAAAAAGATTAATTTATGTATTAAAACAGCTTGAGCTTTATTCTCTCCATTTAAAAAGTGACATGTCAAATCAATGTTTTAATATTTTAAAACCTATTAAGAGTACAGAAAAAAATAAAAACCTTCTCCAATCACAACAGAGATAAGCTTATCTCCTGAAAATATTTAATGTTGATTTTTCTAAATTAATGGTTCTGGTCATATTCCTACAAATTTAAAAGTTCTAGTGGATGGTTACACAGCAATATGAATTCTGAGTTGTAAAAATACACATTCTGTGTAAATAATCTTCAAGGTCGTCTGCTTAAGACAATTTAACTAGTCCCTATCTTACAAGAATGACATTGATTTCATCAAAACTTCTTGCTACACTAAAAAACAACTGAATCCTTATTACTGTAAATCATATTCATATATATCATATATATACATATCGAATATGTATCAGAAATAAGCCATCCTCTTTAGTATTCAGAGCTGATTCTCCTAAACTGTCATTGTAACAGCACATTTTTTAATTGAGCTCCGCTTGGGTGCTTTGTATACAAGGCATCGAACTCTCACAGTCAAGACAAGTTAAACAGCATTACTCAAATTTCACAAATGAGGAAATGTACTTAAGCCATGAAAAACAACTTACATATTCATCATCAGGAAAGAAAAGAGTCAAGATTTTACTTTCAATATTCACTGACAATTTTTTCTTCCATACTAAAACTACATAAAACCAATTCAGACTTTGTAAATTTTTCTCTCAATAAGCACCACTAGAGAAAAACAAGCAATGAGTCATTAGCAGTTGTTGGACTTTCAAACCTCACTTTTCTTTTGCATTATAATCATTTTTAATATTTTGTTTTTAGTGCTTGCAGAACTCTAGAATAAATAACACTAACTTTTTAAGTCATTAGCCGAGAATAAAACACTTGTGAAAATGTACAATTTCAATTTGTGCCACTCTGTCTCACATTCTCACTGATGTCTCTCCTTTGAAGGCCTCATCAGGCTGAGATCACTAAAATTGGTCATTTATGGACTCACAGGAGTTTGGGAAACCACTCATCAGGAGGCTGATTAGAGGAGCAATTGAGAAGGCATCCTGTGCATCCTGGGTTCCAGCCCTGAGCCTGCCACCGCCAGCTGCGTGTGATTTGGGACAAGCTGCCCCATCTCTCAATCCCTCAGCTGCAAAAAAGGAGACACTGATACCTACCCTCAAACACCTGCTATGAAGTAAAACACGAGGAAAGCACTTTAGTCTTTGGTCGGTGCTCATTCAGGGCGAATTTGGTCATTATGATGATGAGGATGGCTGTTAACAAATTAAGCTAGACCAAAAAGTAGAAGTCACCATAAAGGAGAAACATTTTAAGTCAATGAGCTTTTTCTTTTGGATGGATTGCAGAATGTTCTATTGATTTTTTTTTTAAATGAGCCACGTATTGCCCATTATTTATAGACTTCCAGGTTCATGAACAAGTCTCAAGAAAAAGAATTAGAGGCCTCTAAACTCTGAATACTAAGAAAGTAAAGTTAAAAAAAAATAGTAGGGGGGAGATTATACCTCAGTTGGGAGAGCAAGTTTTTAACATGCATGAGGTCCTCAGTTCAGTCCCCGGTAACTCCATTTAAAAACGTTTTTTGAAGAAATGGAGAATTAAAGCAATCACAGGGAAATATACACAAAGTGTTATGGTAACTCACAGAGAAAAAAATGCGACTACAGAATTCTTTTGCAGACTCAACTCAGATTTAAGTTGGGGAAAAAAGACACCCTTTTCTCAGAGGAAATCTTGAAAACTATGTAAACCGGATCTGAGATGTCTAGTCTTTTAACATTATTCATGAATTCATATTACCAAGTCTTAAAACTGCCTGATAACCCACAGTGGTGATACTGATAACCATCACAGCTGCTAACATGGATCGATCTCCGGCTAGGACTTCTCTGTTCTGACATCTCTGCCCCTGAGGCCTCACCAGGCTGACAGCATTAAATCCAGTCATTCATGAGCATCTCATGTAAGTCCTCCATTTGTGCTTCTCACTCCCCCCCACCAGCCCCTCTGAGGGAAGCACTGTTATCATCTTCCTTACCCACAGATAAGGCCACTGATGCACAGAGACTAAACCTGCTTCAGGTCACATCGGCATTAAAGGACGTCTGTATTTCTTCTGTTTCGCTTTTGACAAAGGAATCTGAGATATCAATTCAAGAGAGACTTAAATAATCAAGTCTGTCTGGTCTTCACTTCAAAGAGCAGATACTATGAATTCCTGATGTAGGATGAGGCTGCCGCCACAAACTGACTCAGCTTGTAATTAATATCCAAGATGAAGCAGCGGATACACATAAATATTCACAATTGTCAACTCCGCTCACGGGTCTGGGCCCTTCACTGCCTGAACGGGGGTGAAATCCCCACCCCTGTCAGGGAGGGAAGCGCGGCTCTTCCCGGTCTCACCCAGGCTTCATGGGCTATTTCCCCCCACAGACTGTCCTCAACGATTGAAAAGCTCTCAAGAATTTTACACCATGCAAAACTGAAAGACATTTCTGCAGATGGAGCACTTTCTCAGGCTTAAACCTTTTTTGCCTACACTCAGCAAGGGGGAAAAAGAAACATGACTCTGCAAAGTCTCTGACCCTCACCACTCACAGGAGTAGAACGGCCTCAGCACAAGATGACTCTTCTCATTGCAGGGTGAGAACAAAATAAAGCCTCCCCAACCACAGGCACTCCCAGAGACAGCGCTCAGCAGTCTTCTGCACACTCACGGTTGTGCAGCCCTCACCACCATCTATTTCCAGAACACTCCATCACCCCAGAAGAAACCCCCTGTCCACTAGCAGTCACTCCCTAACCCCCCTCCATCCAGCCCCTTCCAACCATCACCTGCTCTCTGCCTCTGCATGTGCCTATTCTGGGCATTTCAGATCACTGAAATCAACAATATGTGGCCGTTTGTGTCTGGTTCCTTTCACTTAACTTGCTGTTATCAAGGCTTGTCCATGTTGAAGTGGTATCTTCATCTTCATCTTTTTCTTTTTTTGAAAATGTTAAAGTTTATCAGAAGGTGGTAAGTACTATCAAAAAGAGTAGAGTGGAGCATAAGGGGTGGGGATTCAAAGGGAAAAGGGCGGGTTGAGCAGTCAGGGTGGAGTTCCAAGAGCAGATGGCCGTTTTCATCTTCCCCTTTTTTTTTCTTTTTCATTTTTTTTATTCTTATATCTGAATAATATTCCACTACATGTAGATACTACATTCTGTTCATCAATTTAGCAGCTATATATTGATGAGGTCCGGAACAATATGTGTCAGAGGTGACTAAAAGGGGTGGCATTTAAGCAAAGGGCAAGATGTGCTTTTAAAAAAGGCCAACAAACAGAGGCACAAGGAAATTCAGCGCATTTCTGAGAAAGTGCATGCTTGCTTCAGAAGGACTGCTGTGCAGGGCTGTGAGGGAGTGTGACAGGATACACAGTGAGGGAGTCACCTGAGAAGCTTCCCCACTGCAGGCAGCTCAGACAATTCTCCTCCCTCATCCTGTATTTTAGAGCCATTTTTCTAGGTTTCCTCTTATTTCAAGTAACAGCACTTTAACTACACATCTGATCATCTGCATCAGATCACCTTACCTCCAAGCCACAGAAAGTCATTCACTGTCTGGAACAGCTCCAGGACAAATGGTGCTGGAACAGGGAGTCCTACAGCATCCCGGCCAGGTGATGTCCAGAAAGTAAAATGCACAGAAATGTCTCACTGCTGGTGCACGACATCTGCCCCAAACTTGCCCCGAAAGCATGCTGGCAAAGCAATACTCAACTCCCTCACTACAAAAAAAAAAAAAAAGCTAAGAAGGCAAATTTAGGCTCTGCCATTGAAAACCAGCAACCTTCACTGCCAGTATCTCAGCTGGAATGGTCCTGACTTCAAAAAACACTGCGTAGTTATTTTTCAAACATGAAAGACATATATGTATTTCACATACATAATATTATTGTAGGAGTTTTCTTTCCACAATTTCCAGTCGCAACATTAGTACAAGAATGTTTATGTTTCAGCTTTAAAAAAAAAATCAAATATGTTCCAATTTCTTTATTTTGAGCCTTTTGTTATTTTATAAAGAGAGTTATGCTGCATATTATAAACCAACTCTTTGGATTCTGCAAACAAGACCTTTATGACCTCACTATTTCAGAGCAAGCTTTAGTGATGCTTTGAGAGGTGGGGCCTGGGGCACTCACTAACAGCTCTTTAAATACTGACAAAGATGTGCTATTAAGTAATGCAAAGGCTCTAACTCCACATTAACTCAGAAACCAAAGAAATTACACCAAAGACTTACTTTATCATTTTTAAATATTCCTATTATTTGAATATTAAATTTCTTTAAAGATAAGATTTTGTTTTTGAGAAAAACAGTAGCTGTATTCAATTTCCTCTCACCAAGAAAGCAATTTTTATGAAGAATAAAAACCCCTATGGAAATGCAAAAGACGGGGCATTTCTAGCTAAGTGAAAGTGCAGATCTCAACACACACATAAATCCTATCAGAGCTCACTCAAACGAGCTCAGCAAACTCCTGGGCTACCCTGGAACTTAGCTCTTCTGTTCCAAATGTTGGCTGAGCAAAGATCATCACAGAAGGCAGGGAAGGAGAGAAGAGGAAAGTCCACCTGGCGGCCTCCATCTGTTTTCTTCCAGCCACAAGGCGCCCCTAGGGCGGCCCCGCTAACAAGCCTTCCCCATAAGGAGATACTGCATCTGCACTGCCCCTGCCGTCCCCAGGCAGCCGCGATACCCCTCTCCCACTGTTCATCTCCCAGCCTGTGTAATGTATTCTAATGACCTTCTCACTTGGTGGCACCCTCCCCTTGTTCCCAACTGCACACACACACACACACACACACACACACAGCCAGAGCAGCCTTCCCAAAACACAAATTTGATTACATCACTCCCCTGCTTCAAGCCCTTCAGGGGTTCCCTAGTAGAGTCCTAGCCCCACCACTGCCCCTAATTGCCCAGCCTCACTGCAGTACACAGGTCCCCAGGGACCTCAGGGGCCCACTGACCACCTGCTTCTTCCCACTCGCCTCCAGGCTCATTTTCAGTATATGTAAAGGAAGCCTTCCCTGCCTCCAAACCCCATACTTTTAGTTAGGTGCCCCTGCTGTGTTCCTAGAACATTCTACGCTGGGTCAACTTCTGAAACAGCTAAGCTCGCAAGAGAGAAGTACGATTTGCTTACTACAGTGGGTCCATCCCTCTCCCCTACACACTCAGAAGGGCACATGTTATGAATAAGTTAATGAAGGTGTGGGTCTCAAAGGGACAGACAGAGCTGCTATCTCCCGTCCCGAACCCTTCATTCTGTAGAACATCAGAAGCAAAACCAGGAGTTCCTGAGGGTCACTTCTTGCTGACACCTTCACTGCCTCCTGTGTCAGTTCTAGTAAAACCCAAGCTCTTCCAAAGCCCTCCACCCCAGGCCCTCTCCAGTGCCCTCCCCAGCAGGGGCACCAACCACCCTGGACCGCACAGGGCACTCTCCCCGAGTCCCCACCCACAAGCCTCCAGGCCTCTGCCCGGGCTGCTCCTGCCACCTGAGCCGCCCTCTTGATTCATTCTCCTGGCTGACACTTACTCTGTACTCACAACGGAATGTAGAGCCCATTTCTTCCAGGAAGTCCTCTCTGATAATATCCTTTAGGTCTTGGCTGGGCTCCCTCTTCAGCAGCACTGCATGGTGACAAACTGGGTGTTTGCCCGCTCCTTTGAGACCACCTCTTGGGGGCCAGGTGGGAAGGAGTGAGAGATTACAAGAGGGGTGGGAGAAGCAAAAAGCAAAAATCACAGCCCAAGTCCCAAATTGAAGGATTCTTTCTCAGAAAAAAGAATAAAATATTTCACACGTGTGCAATTTGGCTACTATATTTGTGGCCTGTGGACAGCAAGAGCTTGATGTTCTGGTCCAAAACCAAGGTTACATGCAAAGAAATGTATATATTCATATCCAAAGGAAACCAGAGCTGCTCAACAACAGTTTGCAGTTAGAATTGAAAGGAACTTTGATAAAGGCAATCTCTCTCTCTCTCTTCTTTCTTTTCTGGCATCATATAATTTTAGAAGTATTTGCGTGACTAAGAGATGGCTACAGCCCGTGATTCTGCACTGGAGTGTTTGGGGCTGAGGAAGCCCAGATTGCATTCACTGTGTAAATGCAATCACACCAACACAAAGACAGGCGCCCTGGTGGTGGAGCTGATGTTCCAAAGTAGGCAACCATATGCTGTAAGAGAACTCTAAATAGAAAATAACAAATGCAATGTTCTGTACTCAATTTCATTTGCTATATGGGCCATTAACTGATAGTATATCTTGTCTAATGAAACCCCAAAATAAATTGTCAACGTCGATTTTCTCCATCTGACTCTTCTTTGCTAACTTTGGATATCAAACCCTCAGTCCATGTGGAAAGCTCGGGCCTACGCTGCAGCACAGTTACATCCCGTGGAAGAATGTCTATCAAGGGAGAATTAGAGAGTTTCCCTTCAGAAGCTGCTAAGTCTGGTTTTGCACCTGTACGTCATTTGCAACCACGTCATCGTCAAAGGAGTAAGACCTTACATCTGTGGGGCGTAAAGCACTGCGGTGCTTCCGAACCATCAAAGAACACTGAGCTTTGTCAAACAGTCCTGAGGCACTTAAATCACACTTTTTCTGAAAGGCTCCAAAACTCACCCACTTCACCATTCCAGGTACAACAGGGAGGTACCGGAATTAGTAGAGAAAACATGCCCTTGAAGTCTGACAAGGCCCTGCTTGAATCCTGCTACAGCATTTACTAGCCGCTAAACGGACCAATTCCTTAACCCTCTGAGAAGGCTTCCCAATCTGCAAAAGGGGGCTGCCACTGCCCACCTGGGAGGCATGGATGTGAATCCAACACGCAAATAGGGAGGCCGACTGGTAACTGACACAGGCTAGTTTCCCTGGCTAGTTTCCCTCCGCTGCCCTTCTCCCCCTTTAAACTTGCTCTGTTCCCCCTGGTAAGGATCAAGCCCCCGGAACAGACTGCCCGAATCTTCTGTGTATTCCCGGATACATTACTTACCCTTAGGAGGACAGAAAAAGAACTGTCTCCTCCCCAGTCACTATCACTGTTCTTAAGTGTCTGAGTTTTTCTAACTCTATTTTACAGGGAGACTTTTCCAGAACTGTCCAAGCACCATTCCCCAGGTTGGCTCCTCTCCCAGCGCCCATCCCTTCTCACCTCAGATACTCTGTCTGATTGCCTTCTGCTCATGGGAAAGTGAGTCCGGTAAGGTGGGGACTCTCTAGGCCTCCCTCCCTCCCTCACAGGTGAGTGTGACTACTTCTCCCCCCTCCCCACTCCGACTCCAGCTTCTGAGGAGTCTCCCCTCCAGGACCCTGCAGCCTCTGTATCGTCCCAAGATGCGCACACGTGGCCACAACCCTCCCTTCAGATTTATTCCCGGGTGGCCCTCCCCACCCCCCTGCCCCTTAAGGATAAATGGCATTGCTATGGAAATCGCAAATGCCGCTGACTGACACACCAAAGCTGCATGGTCTGGGCTTTCCTCCAACCGAGGCACAGCCCTGTCCCCCGTCAGCCTTAGCCTGCACCTCTCAAGATGAGCTAATCCACATACAAGGCTGTGAACACCAGCTAAGAATGACGACTCCCAACTTGTATCTCTAGTCCGGCTCCTTCACATGAGACCCAGGCTCATAGACCCGAGTGCCTTTTTGAAGTCCTAACTTGGATGACAAATGGCATCTTAAAAATGCCTCATGTCTACCATTTACTCTGGAATTCGATTCCTGGCAGGTACCTCGCAGGCTCCCCATTTTAGTAACAGACCCATGACCCACCTAGGTGTTTGAGGTGACATTCAATTTCCCCTGTTCCCTCAACCCAGCCCTGCCCTGGCATCGTTCCTGTCATGTCCATCGCTAAGCCCATCTCAAGTGTGGTTCTGCAGAGACCGCGGCCGGAACCCCACAAGCTCACAGCAAGTTGCACTGAGTCACAGTCCTCCGAAGGGTGCTCATTGGAAGGGGAGGCATCTCCTGCCGCCGGTCACCTCAGAAGGCACTGGATTCTCACAAGGGAGGCCCAGGAGAAGGGACTCAACGTTCTCCCGTGGTCTGAACTTTGAAGGACCCTAGGTCTGGGGGAGTTCCTAATAAGCATACACACTTGCCAGTGAACAGATGAGGATGGAGGAACCCAGGCAAGGCTGTTCTCACTTCGACCCCTGGGCTCTCGGGAGCCACGGGAAAGGCCTGTGTCCAGGGCACATCCCAGCCATCACAGATCCCAGCCTGCATTTGCCAACCCGGACAGCCTAGACTCCTTCTCCTTGCGACACTTACTTCTGTTCTGTTCCCCCCGAGACTGTGATTGACTCTTTCAGAAAGTCTGGCCTGTCTCAAGCGAGACCAAGTCTGTGAAGGGTGAAGTGTCCACATTTGGACCAGAGCATGAAAGGAGAATCAAGGCCTCATGGCCAGCATGACGGTGGTGGCCAAACCCTTCCCCCGGGTGAGATGAACCAGGGTGGGGGTGAGAATCCAAGGTCCTATGTCGGTCAAAGCATCTCCCTACACGGCTGACTGGGGGTTGGAGACTCACTACCACAAACTAACGACACGGCCGTCAGTGGTGGACGTCAGCTGCAACAGACATGGAGTCAGCTATTTACTACCAACATGGGTTAAAAGTAAATGCCGGTGCAGGGAGGCCTGCACAGCGGCTGAAGCAAACCACAGACCCGGCTCTGAATGCCCACTGGCTGAAGCAGAGAGGAAGCTACGGTCCCCGTTAGCAGTCCCTGTGTCCACCAGATCCAAGTGAGCCAGCTCCTTAGCAGAAGGCCACATTTTCCTGATTCTCAGAGAAACCAGTGTCATAAAGGGAACAAAAGAGTGACATGGATTTTAGACCCACTTCTCCTTTATGAAGGCAAAGTAAAATAAATGGCATGGGAAGGCAAAAGCAAAAGGAAACTGCTTTCTCCAACAGAGCCCCTTGTGGGCTGCTCACCCCCCTCAGCCGGCCATGTCCTCCCCAGTGACCGCTGGCCAGAAAGCCCCGTCAGATTCGTTACACAGCGACGGCCAGGAACCGCGTGCGAGTAAAAGCCAGAATCAAGCAAGGTACTGCATGCTTTGACTTTCCAAGTGAAAATACACATGAAAAACTTCCCTCAGAAACCACCTAAATCAATTCGCATCTCTCTTCCTCAAAACAAACAAACAAGCAAAATTAATAATGGCTCATTTGTCACCAATATAAGGAGGACCAAACAGGCTCTTCCAAGCAAGGATTTTAACAGGTATCAAACACCAGTGCGTGATGTGTTAACAAAGCAAAAATTCCAAAACATTAGAAAATATTAGGATGACTAGGATAATAAGTGGATCAAGGCAGCTGTTAAGTTTTTGCTTTTTAAAGCGATGGAGGCAGCACGAAGTGAAATATAGGTATTTCCGATGCAGGGTGTGCACAACCCACCTTTTCAGACCCAACAGCATGCTCACAGGGTGGTACGAGAGAAAAAGGAAGAGATGAACAAGCAAAAGTTAGAAATACACAACAACCAAAATAATTTTGACAGCATGAATATAAGAATTTATGTGAGTGTGATGAGGCTAGAGACGCGGGGAGACTGAGACCCACCCTCACCTCCTGCTCCGGGGAAGCCAGGGGCCTGAGGGGATCGTCACTGCCATGGGGACCCCAACGTCGTCAGCGCCCCAAACCAAAACTCCGCCTACATGCGCCTAGACAGCTTTTGATCTACAATACTTGGTCGCATTTCAGGCTTGACAGTTTTGCTCACTCCCACCAAGAGCAGCAGGAGAGAATTAGGCTCTGCTCCTGCAACAAAGCATTGTTTTAAAAGTTGGGTGACTATGGAATAAAAGCAACAGTGGAGTAAAAGTGATGGGAGGAGAACGTGTTTGACTGGAGCTCACTGGCTGCGTTATCTCACTGACGTTCAGATGCTGGCCGAGCGCTTCTTGTACCAGAACAGACAGATCCAACAGGAGGGAGGTTTAATGCGCTGCTGTATTTTGATGCCCAGAGCTTTGCCTGGTAGACGAGGTTCTGGGTAAACAATGGTGACTGTGTCAATCACTATGCACTAAGCACACTGTCCTGAAACTAGCTCCTCCGCCAAATACCGAGGACAGACTTCCAAAGGCAAAAACAAGCTGGCAATTTCCGGTGGGTCCGCAGACTCATAGCCAAGCAGTTGCTGAGCAAAAATGTCACCAGAGCCTCCTATGACAAAAGAGGAGGCACTGGCCAGGGGGCTGGAGCAGGGCTCCAGGCTTCCACCGCTCACCCATCAGTCTGTCCAGGGGGAGAAGGTGGTCCCTGCTGATGCTGCAGCGCTGTGCACACGCGCAGCCCCACCTTAGTTCATCACCAATGTACCTCTCTCGCCTAACGCCTGGGGGCTCAGAAGGAGGTGACAGGTGAGGTGGACAGAGCCAGCCTGGTAGTGGCCTGGTGCTGGCAGCTGTGCCCTCAGCAGTGCCCAGGACCATAAACGTGACACCTCATCCCCAAGGAGCAGAAGGGAGTTAGGTGTGTAGATCACAGAGCCCTGCGAGGACAAGTACACATCATGGCCACAACATGTCTCGCCATTTCCTTAAGCCATAGAGGCATGTCCGGGGAGGAACTGAAAATTCATCCAGAGATCGCCAGGCACCACACGCAGGTGGGACTCGGGTCCCCTGTGCCTTTCACTCGCAGGGCTGGCTGGGACTTTCTTTTTGTCAATTCTCTGGTGTCTTCTCCTCCAACTTACCAAAACCCAGAAAGTATGGTCTGACCTTGGATAAGTCCAAGAATTACGGAGCCTCGACTCTACAGCGGGCCCGGTAGGATGTGCAAGGACCACCAACTGTCACCTATGAGACCGCTTTGCGTGCTTTCCAGCGCAGGGAGAGCAGACTCAGGGCCCGAAGCCCGAGGCCGGAGGACACAGCTTCCCTCGCTCTCCGCAGCAAAGGGGGACCACCTCTCAGCAGAGGCATCTCACCCTCTTCTGCCCGAGGGACGGCACGATGGCCACACAGTGAAGCAGAGCAGAGGGTGGCGGAGGGGGCACATGGCCCAGAAGAACTCGTCTGCAATTCCGTGGCAAAGTGGGGCCAGTGACCTAATCACAGGGACAAAGTGAGAACGAACTTTTCCATACTCTGTCCCATACTCCGTGACACGCCTTCCCCTGAGTAAGGAGCTCCTTCGGAAATCCCTGGCGGTGTTTCTGATGTCCTACCTGGCATGCTGGCTGTTGGGCAGGAAGAACAGCCTGGGAGGCAGGAGACACAGTCTCCAGCCCCAGCTCAGCTAGTGCCTCGATCTGCTACGTCTCGTGATTCAGCCCCTCACCTATACATCAAATGGACGAGACTGTCCCAGGACAACGGGAATGCAATGAGAGTCACACAAAGAAAGTTTTCCAGTTGCCACATTTAAAAAAGTAGAAAAACAAACACTTTAAAGTGATTCTAAGAATAGATCTAGTTTAATGTAATATGTATTATAGTATCATTTTGACATGTAGTAAATATAGGAATTATCAAGATAGTTTACATTCTTTTTTCTAGACAAGTCTCAGTGTCTGATGTCCATTTGACCTTCTGCACGTCTCAGCTTAGAGCAGCCTCCTCCCCAGCACTCCCAGCCTCTTTGGCTGTGGCTACCCTATTGGACAGCAACTCCAGGGGTCCCACCAGGGGTCTTGGTTGGAAAGGGGGAGTAAGTATCCAAACTAACCCTAAATGGATCTCTCTGAACTAAAGATGAATTCATTTTTAAAACTATGAAAACCGTCAGGCTGCATCTCCCTCCCCCCTTGGCTGCAAGACAGCTCCCCTTCTTGCTGATCCCTTTCTGGACGTAGGAAAGCAACCCAGGCACACAGCCAGGGTGGCCGGGACTCCACGTAGGCTTACCTGCTGTCTGTGTCCAGTCCCACCAAGTCCTTCTAAAATGAGATGCAGAGGAGGGGGATCTTGTCCCCAAAATTGTTGGCAGCCCTGTCCAGGTGCTCGGACTCGAGCACGATGAAGAGAGACTCGATGACGTCCTTGATCCTCTTCTCCACCGTCCCACAGTCCTCGTAGCTGGGGTACAAGGCCACATCAGTGCGCAGCTGCTCGGCGAGCTCGCCCTTCAGCACAAAGACGAAGAGCCACGAATCGTCCTGCGTGTTGCCACACATCTCTTCTGCACAGGGAGCTCCTCGATCTGCAGCCAGTCCTTGGCCAAGCGGTCAGTGATGGTGACGAGACCCATGACCCTTCGGTGGGTCTTGAAGTCTACCCACTCGTTCTTGTGTGGGTAGTGGTACCTGCAGTGGATACAGAATGACTGCTGGAAGCCGCACAGCCTGACCTGGCTCACTGAGGATATCTGTTTATAGATGCATAAGAGATTCTCCTCCAAGATATACCCCATGTGCTGGACCACCATGTGGAGAGTCTGGTGGTCCTCAGCACACTGCATGTCGTCAGCAATGCTCATGTTGCAGGCTCTGCCAAGAGGGGAGAGGAGACTGCGGTACACGCTATGCTGTGGGCTGCAGGCCCCTCTGGGATGCGGTGACCTGTGTGTACCAGCCAGAAGGCAAGGGAAGCCCAAGCAAACCTGGGGGTGCAGTCTGTCCTCAGAGTCTGTGCATGGCTACCATGGCTAGGATCACATTATCCTTCCTGTTCTTGGTCTAGGCTTCCAGCCCCTGCAGAAAAGGGTCATTTCTTGTTTTCTGTTTCCAACGTCTAGCCAGGCCCTGATGCTCAAAAATGCTGAATAAATGAATGAACAAAGGAACTGCTTCCACACCCCTCAGCAGAATATAATGAAAAGAACCACAGTGGGATCAAAAGATCTGGATTTCAACTCCAATTTACTTGAACTCCTATGCTGCAAAATAATGGATAAGAAAACTCGCCCTGGGGAGGAGGGTACAGTTCAGGGGTAGAGCACATACTTAGCATGCATGAGGTCCTGGGTTCAATCCCAAGTATCTCCAATAAAAAAATGAAACAAAAAATAAACTTAATTACCCCATAAAAATTAATTAAAAATTAAAAAGAAAATCATTGCAATTAACACAACATTCTAAACTTGACTACACTTCAATTAAAAACAAAACAAAACAAAACAAAACAAAACAAAAAACAAACCTTGCTTTACAAGAATATATCTAGATCAAGGCAGATTGCAAATGTAAAATGCCTAGGGTACAATCTGTATAAAAATTGGAGGACTGTACACATGTACTATCCCTCCTTTATGAGCTATATTTCCTTTGCGGGGGGTTATAACCTCTCAGAGCTACATTTCTCAGATTAAAAAAAAAGAAAACGTTAGCTGATTTTCAGTACTGCTGAAGAATCAGATAACCCTGTGATAGCATCTGACCCACAGAGGTTACTCAATAAATGTTTGTTGAATGAATGAATAAACACTCAAGTAATGCTGCCCCTGCCACAGATCATCACAATGGTACTGCCTGGAAATCCTTAGCCCACGTTCCACCCGACTCTACACTAACCATGTGGGTGACCTGGGCAGGCCTGTGTGCTACTCTAAACCCCAGTTTATTCACAAATAGAAATGGTAGTAATAACACAAACCTCAAAGGGTTAGTGAGTCAATAATGAATTGTACCCCAACCTTGCAAGATGGAAACATTAAGGAAAATTGGGCAAAGAGTACATAGGCTGTCTCCGTATCAGCTCTTACAACTGCATGGGAATCTTCACTACATCTCAAGATAAAAAGTCTAATTTTTTAAAGAGGCTATTGAGATTAAATGAGCTCACTGTCTTAAATAAGGAACACACAGTACAAATAGGACAATGCGCAGCCTATGATATACACTCAGTAAACATTCCCACTGAACCTACTGGTCCCTCCAACTCCAGAGCACAAGGATGGTTCCTCATGGCCAGAAGCCACTGCACCTGAAGCTAACAGAGATAATTGTCCCCACTTCCAAGAGCCCCTGCCACCGCCCTAGGTCTAATGTTGTATTTGTAACTTTGTTTTCTTTTTCTTAAATATGAACCCCCAATTGCATAGCCTTCAGGTCACCAAAACCTGACCACGGAAATCATGACAGCAGCCCTCCCCAGTGAAACAATAAAATTAAAAGCCATATCCACAAGAACTCTGTGTAATTTTAATGGCAGGAACTTCATCCTTGACTGAGAGGAAGAGGACTGGGGAGGAGGGGGCAATCTGGGGCACACAGACCCAGGCGCCACCTTTCACATGATGGACTTTAGACTCAACCGTCACCCTCCAGGAACTTCAAAATACACATCGACAGCATGCTATGGACACGGTTATTTTTTTTTTTTAAAGAAATCCCTGACTCCCTAACAGGTCATGTTTCTACTGAGAAACTAATGACTTCTGTGTATATTGTTTCATGAAAACCCTAAAATAATAACATTCCAACTTGACACATGAAGAAACGGAGGAAAAGAGAGGTTTATCACATTGTGCAAGATTAGAGAGAGGCCACGTCAGAGGCTGTATTTAAACCAAAGCCCCTGCTCCAGCGCTTATACCAATAAGTTTGACATACTGACCCTCTCCTGCCCCTTCCCTGAAATAAATCTCTGAAGTCTTTTCTGCACCACTTGGAAAGAACCAAAATCATATCAACTTTCCACAAATAGCTGTGTCACCCCTTGGAGGACGTATCAAAATCTGAAGAGTGAGGGTGGGGGAGGGATTTGTGTTCTTGGTTTCTCCAAAGGAGACATGGGTTTAAAAGAAACCAAAAAGCACTTATCTAGTCCAAGCTCTCACGTGCAGAGAAGGAAATGGAGTCTCAGAAGAGATGAGGAAAGGGACTTATTAACAAATATTGCCTCAGTGCAGCACCAAGCCAGCCCTGAGCGCTGCTGGGGGAGGATCTGGGAGGCCCAGGAGAATGAGTGTTAGAAAAAAGGAAGCCCTGTCTCTACACTGCCATACCATGAAGTTCCATCAAATGATCCTCTACAGGTGCAGCCAACATTAAGGTGGGATAAGCATAGGTTACAGAAACCCAGAAGTCTAAATCGTACTGGAAATTCCAAACTTTACTATTTTTTTTCCCAGTTGAAGCATGAGCTCAGCGGGAGCTCCGTGCCAGGCACTACACGAGGCCTGGAGTTCTCCCAAATACAGATCTCTATGAACACATGTGCAAACCACATGCAGGCCCACCAGAAGAAAAACACCTACAGATAAGTTGGAATTAATGAAAGTGAAGGCAGCCAACCAGCATATATTACTAGCAAAAAGGATGCTGCTAGAAATACTCATGGACATAGCAACCTGTGGTCAGCAGGTGGGAAAGGGGGGAGGGACAGATTAGGAGTTTAGGATTAACAGATACACATAACTATATATAAAATAAATAAATGACAAGGATCTACTGTATAACACAGGGAACTATATTCAATTTTTTGTAATGAGTTGTACTAAAAACACTCTGAAAATTATATGTGTACATATGCATAAATATAACTGAATCACTGCTGTACTCCTGAAACAAACATTGTAAATTGACTACACTTCAATAAAAAATAAGAATTTAATAAACAAATAAATAAATAAAAATAAAAGCAACACCATTAAAAAAATTAAAAGAACTCTGTAATCTCCTTAGCTGTAGGAGGGAGAGAACACTGGTTGCAAGCACCAAGTCCACTGGATCACTCCAGCACTGGCTGTCACTCTTTCTGACATTCAGGGAGGCACTTGGCTTCACTGAGGTTAGTTTTCTCTTCTGTGAAAATCTACAGTCACAACTAATGATGTATATAATCTCATCATTCACAGACCCAACAATTAGTAAGGACTTCCCATGGGCCACGCTCTACAGAGATAAAAAGATAGGGTCCCAGATATACTCATGGATAGAAAAAGTTTATGTCATAAAGACATTAATTCTCCCCATTCTAATATATAGATTCAATGCAATTCTGATTAGAATTCCCCCTAGATTTTTCACGGAATGTAACAAGTTAATATATGCTCAGGAACAGCCAAGAAACTTCTTTAGAACTGGGGAGGGTTGGATGGGTCATTCATTTCCACAGCTCTTTTTGAAGCAATGAAAACATTCTGGAATAATGATGGTTTCACCACTGTGAATATGCTAAAAGCTGCCAAATTGTACCATTTAAATGGGTGGACTTCATGGTGTGTGAACAAAATTGCAATGAAACTGTTATATGAAAAAAAATATTTCCTGACAACTATTTTTCCCTCTATACTAGTAGTATGCCCCACATTTTAAGAAAAACAAAAAACCAAAACCGAACAAAAATTTTCCAAGAGATCTTTAAGACTGCAATATTCTTGGGTCTCCAATGCCTCTGGTCGTGCTGCTCCTGTTAACATACAGTAGTTGAGCTGGGCTAGTTAGGGACTGTGACTATCTTTTCAAAATTGACAGTCATATGTTTCACCCAAGGAGGGGAGAGGATGGAGGATGTCTCATCCCTCATGCACTCAGCTCATTTTTAACTGAACCAAGCCCTGCTTACAACACTGTAATACCTCTTGCTATAAAAACACATGACATTGGAGTTTAGAAGCAAGATGGAGGAGTGGAAGAATGCTCGTAGCTCACTCTCTCCAACAAATACACCAAAACTCACATCTACAGATCCACTCAGCCAACCAGAGCACCTGCTGAATGCAGACAGAACATCACCTTCTTCGAAAGACAAAGAAGTGAAAAAATCTGTTTTATTCCTGCATAGGCTTTAGGTAGATAAATAAATACACTCCTTAAGGACCACAATAGATAACTGATACTCCTTAAGTCACAGTGCCAGAGAGGTATGAGCAATATGAAGAAGCAGAGGAACCACTACCAATTAAAAGAGCAAGAGAAATCCCCTGAAAGCACAATCAAGGAAATAGACATTGATGGCCTACTAGATCAAGATTTCAAAGAAAGAAGTGATCAAAGTACTGAAGGAACAAAAAGAGATAGTGTTTAGAGATATAAAATATGTCAAAAACGTAATAGAAACTATAAAGAGAACCAAGTATATTTGGTAAACTCATTGGCTGAAATGAGAAGTGATCTAAAAGCTGTACATAGCAGGCTAGATAATGCAGAGGAACGAATAAGTGACCTAGAAGACAGAACAACAGAAACCACCCAATCAGAACAGCTGAGAGAAAAACAAATAAAAAACAATGGAAACAATAAAGGGACATATGGGATAATACAAAGCACACTAATCTATGCATAATAGAGTTTCCAGAAGGGGAAGAAAGAACAAACGGGATTGAAAAGGTATTTGAAGAAATCATGACTGAAAACTTCCCAAACCTAAAGAAGGAATCAGATATCTAAATACAGGAGGCTCAGAGGGTCCCAAACAGGAAGAACCCGAACAGACTCACACCAAGACACATCCTAATCAAGATGGCCAGAGTCAAGGATAAAGAAATGATCCTAAAGGCAGCAAGAGAAAAAACAAATGTGAGTTATAAGGGAACCTCCATAAGGCTCTCAGTTGATTTCTCTACACAAACACTACAGGCCAGAAGGGAGTGTCAAGATATTTTCAAAGTCCTGAATGAAAAAATATGCAGCCTAGGATACTCTATCCAGCAAGGCTATCCTTTAGAATAGAAGGAGAGATAAAGAACTTCACAGATGATCAAAAACTAAGAGTTTAACCACACTAAACCCACGCTAAAAGAAATATTGACAGGTCTACTCTAAATAGAAAAGAAGCAGGATGCTACAGAAATGAGAAACTCACAACTGGAAAGGAGATGACTGCCATGAATTACAAATAGAATAAATACAAAATTGTAAAAGAAGACATCTAAATCATTAAGAGTGGGAGAGGGAAGCAAGAAAACATACAGTATTTTGTTTTTCTTTCTTCTTTAAAAAAATATGTGTTCTTGGTAGGATGGGTTTGAGCTAATATTACTATCTGTTTAGTACAAACATTTACAGTAATAAGTTAATAGACTTACAAAAAAGGGTAACCACAAGCCAAAAGCTTACAAGTGAGTCAAACAAACTAAATGAAATCCAAGATAATACACAGGAAACTTACCAAATCACAAAAGGAAGAAGAAAGGAACAAAGAGAAAATGCTAAATCAAATGCAAAAATAAGTTAAAAATGGCAATAAATACTCACCTATCATTAATTACTGTAAATGTTAATGGACTAAATGCTCCAGTCAAACGACGTAGTGTGGCAGACTGTATAATAAAGCAAGAATCTTCAATATGCTGCATATAAGAGACACACTTTTGGGAGAAGGACACATATAGATTAAGAGTGAAAGGATGGAAAGGATATTCCATGCAAATGGAAAAGCCAAAAAAAGCAGGTGTTGCAGTACTGATTTCAGACAAAATAGACTTTAAAACAAAGGCCATAAAGAAAGATAAAAAGGACATATTATAATGATTAAAGGAGTAATACAAGATGACATTACAATCATTAATATATATGCACCCAACAGAGAAGTACCTAAGTACATAAAACAACTACTAACAGAGATAAAGGAGGAAATTGATGGGAATACAATCATTGTTGGAATATTTTAACACCACATTAACATCACTAGACAGATCTTCCAGACATAAAATAAAGAAGGCAACAGAGAAATTAAATGATACAATAGAAAAATTAGATTTGGTGGGTATTTTCAGAGTATTGCATTCCCCAAAATTAGGATATTCATTCTTTTCAAGTTCACATGGAACATTTTCTAGGATTCATCATGTACTTGGGCACAAAAGAAGCCTCAATGATTTTAAGAAATTATCTCAAGCATCTTTACTGACCACAATGCCATTGAAACTATAAATCAACTACAGAGAAACAAAGAAGAAAAAGAGGAAAGCATGGAAATTAAACAACATGCTATTAAAAAACCAATGGATCACTGAGGAAATCAAAGTTGAAATTAAAAAATACCTTGAGACAAATGAAAATGAAAACACAACCACACAAAACTTATGGGACGCAGCAATGTCAATGCTAAGAGGGAAATTTACAGCAATACAGGCCTTCCTTAAAAAAGAAGAACAATCTCAAATAAACAATATAATCCACCAGCTAAAAGGACTAGAAAAAGAAGACCAAAAACACCCAAAAGTCAGCAGAAGGAAGGAAATAATAAAACTCAGGGAGAAAATAAATAAAATAGAGATTAAAAAATAGAAAAGAATCAATCAAACCAAAGGCTGGTTTTTTGAAAGAGTAAATAAAATTGACAAACCTCTGGCCAAACTTACAAAGAAGAAAAAAGAGAGAGCACAAATAAGCAAAATAAGAAAGGAAAATGGAAAAATTACAACCAATAAACATGGAAATACAGAGTATCATACGAGAATATTATGAAAAACTGTGTGGAACCAAAATGGATAACCTACAGGAGATGGACAAGTTTCTGGAAACATACAGTCCACCAAGACTGAATCAAAAGAGACTAACCACTTGAACAAACTGATCACTAGAAATGAAATTGAATTAACAATAAAAAACCTCCCTACAAATAAATGTCCAGGACCGGACAGCTTCACAATGGAATTCTACCAAACATACAAAGAGGAACTAATACCAGTCCTCCTCAAACTCTTTCAGAAGACTGAACAAGAGGGAGTATTCCCAAACTCATTCTATAAAGCCACCATCACCCTGATACCAAAACCAGCAATGCCACCACCAAAAATAAAATAGAATTACAGACCATTATCACTGATTAACATAGATGCAAAAATCCATACCAAAATACTAGCAAATAAAATCCAACAGCACATTAAGAAGAGTACACATCATGATCAAGTGGGGTTCATCCCAGGGACAAAAGGATGGTTCAGCATACATAAATCAATCAATGTAATACTCACATCAACAAAAGAAAGGAAAAAGAAATGATCTTCTCAATAGATGCAGAAAAAGCTTTTGATAAAATTCAACACCTATTTATGATAAAAACTCTCACCATTGTGGGTATAGAGGGAACATATCTCAACATAGTAAAAGCTACAGCCACCATAGTACTCAACAGTGAATAGCCCAAAATCTTCCCACTAAAATCTGGGACAAGACAAGGCTGGCCACTATCACCACTCCTATTCAATATAGTCTTGGAAGTCCTAGCCACAGCAATCAGGCAAGAGAGAGAAATAAAATGGGCCCAGATTGGAAAAGAAGAGGTAAAAGTGTCACTGTACGCATATGACATGATACCACATATAGAAAACCCTAAAAGGTCCACACAAAAACTACTCAAAATAATCGAAGAATTCAGCAAGGTAGCAGGTTACAAGATTAACATTCAAACATCAGTTGCATTTCTTTACACTAATGGTGAATCAACAGAAAAAGAAAGTAAAGAAACAATTCCCTTTAAAATGGCAACCAAATTAATAAGCTATCAAAAGTAAATCTAACTAAGGAGGTGAAAGGCTTATACATGGAAAATTATACAAACACTGATTAAGGAAATTAAAGAAGACTTAAAAAAATGGAAAAAAATCCCATGCTCGTGGAGTAGAAGAATCAATATTGTTAAAATGGTTACCCTACTCAAAGCAATCTACAGATTTAATGCAATCCCTATTAAATTACCCAGGACATATTTCACAGAACTACAAAAAATCATAATAAAATTTATATGGAAGCACAAAAGACCTAGAATTGACAAATCATTACTGAAGGAAAAGAAAGAAGCTGGAGAAATAACCCTCCCAGATTTCAGACAATACTTTACAGTTACAGTAATCAAAATAGCATGATATTGGTACAAAAACAGACATATGAACCAATGGAACAGAATAGAAAGCCCAGAAATGAACCCACAAGCTTTTCATTAACTAATCTTTGACAAAGGAGGCAAGAACATATAATGAAACAAAGACAGGCTCTTCAGCAAATGGTGTTGGGAAAACTGGACAGCAGCATGTAAAGCAACGAAGCTAGAACACTCCGTTACACCATACACAAAAATAAACTCAAAATGGATCAAAGACTTAAACATAAGACAAGATACAGTAAACCTCCTAGAAGAAAACCTAGGCAAAACATTATCTCTCATACATCTCAAAATGTTCTCCTAGGGCAGTCTACCCAAGCAATAGAAATAAAACAAGAATAAACAAATGGGACCTAAGTAAACTTACAAGCTCTTGCACAGCAAGGGAAACCATAAGCAAAACAAAACAACAACCTACAGAATGGGAGAAAAGTTTTGCAAAAGATGAAACTGACAAAACTTGATCTCCAGAACATATAAGCAGCTCATATGACTTAATATGAGAAAAACAAACAATCCCATCCGAAAATGGGCAGAAGACCTAAACAAGCAATTCTCCAAAGAAGAAATACAAGTGATCAATAGACACATGAAAAAATGCTCAATATCACTAATTATCAGAGATTTGCAAATCAAAACTGCAGTGAGGTATCACCACACACCAGTCAGTATGGCTATCATTCAAAGGTCCACAAATGACAAATGCTGGAGAGTCTGTGGAGAAAAAGGAACCCTCTTACACTGCTGGTGGGAATACAGTTTGGTGCAGCCACTGTGGAAAACAGTATGGAGATTTCTCAAAAGACTAGGAACTGACTTACCATATGACCCAGGAATCCCATTCTTGGGTATATATCCAGAAGGAACCTGACATCAAAAAGACACCTGCACCCCAATGTTCACGGCAGCACTCTTTACAATAGCCAAGACATGGAAACAGCATAAATGTCCATAGAAAGATGACCGGACAAAGAAGTGATATACCTATACGACGGTGTACTATTCAGACATGAAAATGACAATATAATGCCATTTGCAGCAACATGGATGTCCCTTGATAATGTCATTCTAAATGAAGTAAGCCAGAAAGAGAAAGAAAAATATCATATGTTGCTCATATGTGGAATCTTAAAAAAACAAAAAACAAATAAACTTAAATGTAAAACAGAAACAGACTCACAGACATAGAATACAAACTTGTCATTGCCAGGGGAGAGGAGGGTGGGAAGAGACAGACTGGGAGTTCAAATTTTGTACATACTGACAGGTATATATAGAATAGGTAAACAAGTTTATACTGCATACCACATGGAAATATATACAAGTTCTTGTGGTAGCTCATGGTGGAAAAGGATGTGACAATGAATAAGTGTATGATTGAAAAATTGTGCTCTACACTTGAAATTGACACAACATTGTAAACTGAGTATAACTCAATAAAAAAATAAAATAAAAAGAATTAAAAAAAAAAAAAGAAACAGTTGTCCTGGGGTCCCCTACTCCTCCCAATGCCAGAACCCTAGGCTGGGGAACCTGATGCTGGGCTTATAATTCCCACTTCTGTTGGAGGTTCGTTGTGACTTATTCTTCACCTTGTGAGTTGCCAACAGTGAGGGATATGGGGTCCACCTATATCATGAGAATGCCCCTCGTACCATCCTGCTGTGGTTCCATCTCTGTGTTTCCACTGAAGATCTTTTGCTAGGATCCAGTCTTTTTTTTTTTGATACTTGTTTAGCAGTCAGTTGTGGTTTCACTGTAGTCATGAGGAGAGGCAAATAGTGGAAGCCTATCATCTGGCTTTCAGCAGAGTCACTGCAGACCAGAAGGAACAGCCATGATATATTTAAAGTACTCAAAGGAAAAAACCTGGAATCTAGGCCACCTACTCAGCAAAGTTATTAATCAGAATTGAAAGAGAATTAAAAAGCATCTCAGATGAGCAAAAACTAAGAGTTCATCATTCCTAAACTGACGTTACAAGAAGTATTAAAAAGGTTTCATTATGTGAAAAAGAACAAGAAGTAAGAACTTATGTGAAGGGGGAAATCCCACTTTAAAGGCAAAAATGGAACAATGGCTGTGAATCAAACACTTAAACAAGCTACTACAAACACTAAAAGACAAAATTTGTAAAAACTATACTTACAATAAACACTTATAGGATGCATATGAAGATGTAAACAATACAATCTAAAAAGGAGTGGAGAAGGAGTAAAAGAGGAGATCTTTTTTGAACTTATATTACCTTAAATGACAATCACTTTAAAACAATCAGATATTGTAACAAAGCAACTTATATGAACCTCATGGTGTCCATAAATCAAAAACCTACATTAGATATGCAAAAACAAGTGAGAAGCACAAGTGTAACAATAAAAATCAACTACCCATAAGGGAAGAGTATGAAAGAAGGACAGAGAAGAACTACAAAAACATGTAGCGAGGTGGCAGGATACAACATTAACATGCACAAATCAGTTGCATTTTTTTACACTAACAATGAAATAGTAAGAAAAGAAAGTAAAGAAACAATCCCCTTTAAAATCACAACCAATAAATGATAAAATACTTACGAATAAATCTGACCAAGCAGGTGAAAGACTTATACATTGAGAACTACAAAATACTGATTAAAGAAATTAAAGATGACTTAAAGAAATGGAAAGAAATACTATGCTCTTGGATTGGAAGAATCAATATTGTTAAAATGGCCGTACTGTTCAAGGCAATCAACGGATTTAATGCAATCCCTACCAAGTTACCCAGGACATTTTTCACAGAACTAGAACAAATAATCCTAAAATTCCTATGGACTCATAAAGACCCAAAATTGCCAAATCAATATTGAAGAAATAGAATAAAGCTGGAAGAATGACCTTCCACAACTTCAGATGAATCTACAGAGATACAATAATCAAACAGTGTGGTACTGGCATGAAACCAGACATATAGATCAATGGAACAGAACACAGAGCCCAGAAATAAACACAGACCTACAGTAAATTAGTCTTCAGCACAGGAGGCAAGCACACACACTGTAGTAAAGACAGTCTCTTCTGCAAATGTTGCAGGGAAAACTGGACAGCTGCATGCAAATCAATGATGTTAGGACACTCCCCCACACCACACACAAAAACAAATTCAAAATGGCTTAAAGACTTAAATATAAGACAAGACACTACAAACCTCTTAGAAGAAAACATAAGCAAACCATTCTCTCACATTCTTCTCAGCAATGTTCTCCTAGGGCACTCTACTCAAGCAATGCAAATAAAAGCAAAAAATAAACAAATGGGATCCAACTGAACTTACAGGCTTTTGCACAGCAAATGAATCCTTAAGCAAACAAAACGGCAACCTAAGGGGTGGGAGAAAATATCTGCCAATGATGCGACTGACAAAGGCCTAATTTCCTGAGTATATACACAGCTCATACAAGTTCATAACACAAAACAAGCAACCCAATACAAAAATGGGCAGAAGATATAAACAAGCTATTCTCCAATGAAGATATAAGGCCAATGGGCACATGAAAAAATGCTCAATACTTCTCATTATCAGAGAAATGCAAATCAACACTACAATGAGGTACAACCTCACACCAGTCAGAATGGCCATCATGAATGAGAAATGCTGGAGAGGTTGTGGAGAAAAAGGAAGCCTCCTACACTGTCACTGGGAAATGTAGTTTGGTATAGTCATTATGGAAAACATTATGGAAATGCCTCAAAAAACTAAAAATAGACTTACCCTATGAACCAGCAATCCCACTTCTGGGAATATATCCAGAGGGAACTCCAATTCGAAAAGGGACCTGTACTCTAATATTCACAGCACCACTATATACAACAGGCAAGACATAGAAGCATCCTATAATGTAGCAACAGATGACAGGATAAAGAATTTGTGGTATATTTATGCATTGGAATACTACTCTGCCATTAAAAAGGATGAAATAATGCTATTTGCAGCAAGGTGTATGGACCCAGAGAATATCATTCTAAGTGAAGCAAACCAAAAGGGGAAAGAAAAATGCCACATGATATCACTCCACATGATATCATGTGGAATCTTAAAGAAAAAGAAGAAAGAAACAAGGTCACTATGAATTCATCTACAATACAGAAACAGACTCGTACACATAGTTAACAATCTCATGGTTACCAGGGAAAGGGGGTGGGAAGGGATAAATTTGGGAGTTTGAGACTTACAAATGTTAGCCACTATATATGAAAATAGATTTAAAAAAAAGTTTCTTCTCTATAGCACAGAAACTTACAATCAATATCAGGTAATAACCTATACTGGAAAAGCCGCTACTGCCACCACCTGAGGAAGCAAGAGAAGAAAGGAGAGTGAGTTACCCTGGGCTAGAGCCCGGTCCTCCACAAGTCCTTGCCCGCTGTTGACGCTGCTCTAGACAGCACTGTACCCTCCTCCAAGGAGCGGGCTGCCATGAATATGTGTCTCCGAACCCGGGGCAGCAGTGGCCACCCCGAGAACAGGCCCTGGAGGAGATGGGAGCAAGTCCACCTGCTCCCCCTGAAGACAGGTACCCCTCTTCTCAGCTGCCGCCCACTGACTGCACCGCACCAGACTCCAGGGAGCAGGCCATGGTCTGAGGGCTGGTTGGAGATGTTCCGGGGCCACACCCGCTTTCCCAAACCCGGTAATAAGAGTCAGGGCAGATGCGGGGTTCAGGGACTACTAAGGAGAGGGGACAGCACCACTAGCCAGGCTGCGGCCTCAGACCCTCCTCAGGGTCCTAATGGGCCTCGTGGCCCGGGATTCAACTAAGCACTCCTACCCATGCACCTCCCCAGCTGCGCAGCTCACAACGCACTCGCCGGCTCCGTGCCCCATCCAGCGCCCCTTCACCTCCCAGGCGGCGGCAGCGGAGGAGACTGTAAGCGTCGGCCCAGACTCCAGGCCGCGCTCCTTTTCAGGGAGCTGCTCCAGGAACACCCGGCTCCCACCTGGCTGCCACACGCTCTGCGCGGGTTCCGCTGTCCGCGCGTCTGTGCGTTTGCGCATGCGCGCCCTCCCCCACCCAGTCCCGCCGGCATCGGGGACTTTCGGCTGGGGCTCCTGCTGTACCGGAAGTGGCGCCTGGGGCCAGGAGGACCTGGGTCAGGCCCTGCGGTGGGACGGTGGGCTGGGACACCACCCTTCTGCAGGCCCACTCTCCTGCAGGCCTACCCTCCTGCCCGCCACACCGCTGCCCGCCATTCCCCAGATCTCCATCCCCAGAGCCCCCATACCGCCATCAATGGGGTCCTGGCGCTCAAAACCAAAACCGCCCTGGGCCGGGCCACAGCCCCAGGCCCACTCCCCTTGCTAGCCTCTCCCTTCCCGATACTATCTTCTCATCCTGGACAGGCCCAGTCTCCCACCAGACCCAGAAGATGGGGCTCCTTCTCCACACACCGAGGTCCCTGCCACATACTCCATCCTGCTAGGTCCTAACTTATGGCCCCTACACCCCAACTTCACCCTTTATGCCTCACCACAGGACCTCCAACATCCCTAAGTGGTCCCCCTCACCCCTCAACCGGGTCAGTTCCTTCTGAGCAGCCTGTCACCTCTCAGCCTGTATCCCCTTCACTGCGGGTTCCCCCTCACACCTAGTGCACCCCTACCTGGAGTTGACTCTCTCACCACTCACCCCGTGGTTGGGGTTTGGTATTCCGGACTCCAGTCCCTATGGTGACTGCCACCAGCGAAGGTTCTGGCCTAGTGTGCACCTGCATAGCTAGTGTCTGAGGCTACCGGCGAGGCGGGCCGAGCTGGAGGCAGATACAATTCCCGCCCTGGTGTCCTGAACCCTGCGCGCTGTGCCTCATCTGAGTCTGAGTGTCAGGGTGATCTCTGCCTGCCCGCAACTTGCCTGTGGACCTGGGGTGGTTGATGGTCCTGATGGTGATCCAGACCCCTAGGGCAGAAGCACTGGGAATGCGGACCTGCAGGGATTGGGGAGTTTGGAGGTTGCAGCTAAGCCCAGAGATGGAGAGCAGGCAGTTGGCTGTGTGCACAGGGCTGTGTGCATGGCGTGGGCTCAGCCCATGTGGGTGCAGGTACCTTGTTCATTCACACTGGGCAGAAGGGAAGAGGGATGGGAACTTTTAAAGTGTTCATGTTAGGAAGCCAAAGCTGGAGAACAAAGCAGGCAGCTTGGATGGCCAGGCCACCATGGAACCCGCCATGTTGCTGGTCCCTTGCATCAGGGGAGACTGACCGTTGACTGGCCTATGAGATGTCCCTTGCCATGGTACGTTTTACAGGCAATTGAAGGGACTTTCACTGCAATTTTAATCACCAATAATTGTTACTTTCTCTGCAGGAGATCAAGTCCACATTCATGGCGAACCTGGAAGGACTCCTGCCTGAACCCCAGCCTAGGGCAGAGGAGGACCCACCTGTAAACATCCTCTTACCTCTCAACAAAAGGCACTGTAATAGAAAAGAACAGATCTGAATCCATATTAGATCTGTTCCTTTTCCTTTAACCCTGCCTTCTGTTATCTAGGCTTATTCTTGCTTGCTCTGCACCTTTTGTAAAACAATGTTGCCTTTAGCCTGAAATGTGCATGAGAGCCTATTCTCAAGGCTCTGACCTTTAAGGATATTAACACTTTTGCCCTCCTATAAAGATAACAAGTTGCAGGATAGAATATAACCTTTGCTTTCTTCGAGGTTTTACAGGGATACCATGATCCGACCCACGTGGACCACTGCAAAGGATTCCAAGAACAAAGAAATCCTACGCCAAGAAGTTTGCAGCAATGAACCACAGCCCCTCCCCTTTTGAATAGAAAATGAACCTGAAGTCTGACATGGGGAAGATGGTTCTCCAGGACGTAGTCTACCATTTTCTTGCTCTATAGCTGTCCACGAGGGTCAGGTCATGCTGCCCCTGCAAAACATCTAACAAAACAAGTTATTTTCTATTCGGCAACTTATTGTCTTTATATCAGTGCAAAAGTGTTAATATGCTTAAAGGTCAGAGCCTTGAGAACAATCTCTTTCATTTACCAGAGAGGCTAAAGGCAAGATTGTTTTACAAAATGTGCAGGGCCAGCAAGACTGAGCCTAGAAGACAGGGTACAGGGTTAAAGACAAAAGAACAGATCTAATATGGAGCCAGGTTTGTTCTTTTCTATTAGAGTAACATCTAGTTATATGTTTTAAGTTTACAAGAATAAAGTTTAGGCTTTTCCCATTTAAAATTCTGCAATTAAGGAGCATTAAGTGCACTCATAATGTTGTGAGACCAACACCACTGTTTGGTTTCAGACTATTTCCTTCCTCAAAGTAAAAACTTGTATTCAAGGCACAGCCCACATCCTCCCTCCCCCAGCTCATGAAAAACCCCAATCTCCTTTCTCTTTCTGTGTCTTTACCTATCCTAGAGGATCCCTGTTAATGAAATCATATAAAAGGTGACTTTTTGTGTGTGCCCACATAACTTAAGAGGGGACTGGTGATTTTTTTGTGTGTGTTTACATGAATTAGCATGTTTGTATTTTGAAAGGAAAAATTCAGATGAATTAAAGATGATGTGTACAAAATAAAGCCCTTTTAATAACTCTGTGCATTATCTGGGGGTAGGCACTGCTGTTCTAATTATGAAACCAGAGCCAAAAGGGAGATGCTTCACTCTTCCTGTGGTGAAACAAATCAAACAAAACCAAAAAACAAACAAAGGCCAAGAAAGACAGCTGGAAAGACAAACCACAACGTGGAAAAAGCTTTCCTCATGACCCAAGGTCAGAGAAAGATTTCATATCCCTGTGGGCCAAAAACCTCATGAAACCCAGTGTTCTAAAAAGAAAGAGAACTCACACAGGCAGTTCCAATGAGAGGGAGTGCAGGTGGCCAGTGTGCTCGAGATGCTCAACCTCTCAGGTGAGGACACAGGCAGACGGACACACTGTGGCAGCAGCACTGGTCACCATCGCACTGGCAGGCCTTTAGCCTGGTGACAACGTGAGGAGGCAGAGGCCCCAGCAGGTCCTCTGGAGGGAAGAGCGAACAGACGCTGCTCTCCGGGGGAACAGTGTGCAGGATGCATCAAAGGGCCACAGGTGCATCCCTTCCCCAGCGGTACTGATCCTTAGAGCTGATTCCACCAAAGTGTTTGCACAACTTTCAAAGATTTTTTTTTCTTCAGTAACATGAATACCACATAATATGTCATCAAGGCATTTTCAGAAGTGATCTGCCCTGGGTCCTAAAAATGCACACACATGAATACACACATATACACGTAAACATATGCACACATACATACAGGAAATAGACAGACAGGATGAAACACAGAGAGGCAGAGGGAGAGAGAGAAACAGAGACAAAACAGACAGAGAAGCACTGAGAGAGAAAGAATGAACACTGGAGCTGGGAATGTGTGGAAGTCATGCACGTTTTCACAAGTCAGTCTACATGTCAGAACCTGGTCCCAATGTCCATCCACCCTGCAGGGGAGGGTGTGGGGATCACACAAGGACGTGTGACCAGAAGGCAAACAAGCAGGGAGACACTGTGGGGCAGCTCACCCTAGAGGCCCAGATGAGACACTGAGCCTGAATCTGAACATGAAAGAATGACTTAGGAGGTTGTGTGCCAGAGTGGAAAATTTCAGAATTGTATTTAATTTCAACGTGGGGACAGGGAGCTGGGAAGCAGGCGGCAAGAAGGGTGACTTTCCTCATTCCTCAGGGCAGACCCCAGCCTGTGTAGGGTGTGCTCTGCGCTCTGCCAGCCCTGTGTGGTGTCCTTCATTTGCTAGGTCTGTGCACAAGCTCCCTGTGATCCCAGCCCATGGGGGTGACATATGCAGTGGACATTAATGTGTCTATAGTCTTATGGCTTACCTAGTAATCAGGGGCCTGAATGATGCCCTCTGCACTGATGGGGGACTGGGGAGACACTGAAAGGCACGTGGCTTGTCCAGGGTGACAGCACTGGTGACGGGGGAGCCGGGTCTGAACCCAGCTGTGTCCTCAGAGGTGTGTCCAGAGCTGGTGTCCTGGCTGCATCCAGGTCTCCCCAGGGCTAAGGGCTGAGCTGAGTTGGTGTCACTGTGTGTGGACATGGCATGGGGTGGGAAGTGAGCCATCGGCAGCCCAGAAATGCCCTTGGGGAGCTTTGTGTCAGGAGGAAGCTTGGGGAAGGGGACCCCAGGAAGTGACCTCAAAATAGAGCTCAACAGAACTTGGAACCTAGTTCCAAGTTCCAAGACACCGACTTTGTAGAGGAGCCCCCTACTCAGCTCACTTGGTTGGTCAACTCAGCGCAACTCAGAGATGTTCTGCTGCATCTCAACACCCGAGGCGCGGCCTGTGGAATGCTTGCAACAAGGGACTGTATCATCGGTGCTGACACTGGGTAAATCTTCACCCCAGGGGCCTCGAGGTACCCAAAGGTAACACAGGGAGCCCCAGGGCAGGCTTACCGAGGCCGTGCGACCACTCAGATCCCACCTGGGTAGCCCCACAGCCCTTTCCTGGCTGGTGCAGATGGGGCCGTCATGTTGGGGTGGGAGGGTCTTGCCTCAAGCAAGAGCAGGCTGAGGAAGAGTCAGAGGCCTGTGAGGCCGGTCACGCCCACAACCCGGGTCCAAAATGGCTGGCTGGGATGTGGAGGGCAAGGGCAGGACCCTGATGCCCGAGGTGGAGCCCATGCCCTCTGGGTATGTCTCTTCCCTCCCGGGTGACTGTCTGAGCTGAACAATGACCCAGTCTGATGTGGCAGCAGAGGGTCAAGTGGGCAGAAACAGGGGTGGTCCTGGCCGGGCAGGGCTCTGAGACCTCTGGGCCAGGGTGGCTGCTGGTCACAGTCATTGCAGAGCCAGACACCACAGGAGCTGGTGGACAAGGACACCTATTCCACATCCCCGAGTGAAGGGCTGGTGCGCCACACTTCTGAGGGCCAGCACAGGATCCGGGTGGATCTGGACATGGAGGTGTCCCCACTACCATGGCCCATAGGTGAACAGGGCAGGCCTCCTGCCCAGACATCACCCAGGCCTCTCACCAGGGTCCTGCCCGGGGCTGACGGGCAGCTCAGCACACCCGGCTCCGACCTGGAGCACCTTGCCCTCCTCCCTATGGGTCAGGTGGAGGACCAGAAGCCCACAGAGGCCTAGCCTGAAAGTGAGAAGGGCAGGGCAGGGTTCATTTGTGCAGGTGAGGGAGGGCCGAGGGCTGGGCCACACAGGGAGGCGTCCCCAAAGGCTGCTGTTGGGACCAGAGCAAACACTGGCCTCAGACCACCTGTCTGGAAGAATTCAGTCACAGAACACATCCTGTGGGCACTTCCTGGGTGAGACGTGTCTGAAAAGCTCTAGGAAGATTTCTGTTCTTGAAAAGGCACATGGAAAGGGAGGCACGTGGGTAAATTGTTTTTCTGTCACAGCTTCAGCATTTCCACAAGACTCAAAGCTCTCTCCAAGTCTAACAGTTACAGATCCAGAGCAGGCGGGGTAGGGGAGGATGCCAGAGACCAAACAAAGGAAGATCTTGGCCCACCAGGAGACCCCAAGTTCCGGCTTGCAGCTCCTACTGCTCCTCCAGGACCTAAACCTGGAATGCTGGGCAACGGAGAACCAGTTCAGGCATCACCACCCCCTAGGGCTGAGCCCCCTCTGTCCCCAGCCACACCTTCTTCTCCAAATTCCCACGGTCAATCCCCTCCCCCACCCAAAGTTGACTTCCCTTCCCCTGGAGTTGTTTTCGTTTGGTTTTTCTTTAGTTTCCTTTGTTTCTTTCACATCTATGATATCCTGTATTTTTATGTTTTTAGTTTCTTGCAATAAAATATAGACTTTTCCCTTTTGAATTGTGCAATTCAGGAGGATTAGGTGCATTCACAATGCTGTGCGACCATCACTACTATCTAGTTTCTCACTATTTCTTTCCTCAAAGTAAAGCCCTGGATCAAAAGCACACACTCCGCTTCCTTCCTCACCAGTCCCTGACAACCCCAAGTCCTCTTCCTCTCTGCCTGTTTTTACCTCTCCTGGATATTCCCTATGAGTGAAATCATATGAAAGGTGGCTTTTTCTGCCAGCCCACATGGTTAAAGTGGAGGATAGTGAATTTTTTTTGTTTTCAATTAAAATAGCACTTTTCACTTTGCCTCCCCCGAGGAGCTTCCTAAGTACATACCCGAAACAGGCTCGCACACACATTTTTGTCTGAGGATCTGCTTCCTGGGGAGCTCAGCCTGAGAGAATCCCTACAGATCTTATCACAGCACTCATGTATTAACGCTGGCTTTTTGCTTTCTTCTATATATGTGATCTCATCGATGAATTCACAAGTGATTTCAGGGAAGGAACTACACTTATTGCATCATCAGTTTTCCTCATCGTCTCCTGAGCAGCACAGAATTTTATGTAGGACTGGGAGTGTGAGTCAACTTTTCAGTGCCAAAGTTTTTCATTATGTTGCAAGTTTTCATTTCTACCACCTGTAGTTTAGGAAACTCACCAGTTTACTGAAATGCATGTAAAATATATAAATACTATTCATATAAGTTATGTCATTATTGGAGCCCAAGCTCCTGGTTTTGGATGTACATCATTTTTGTACATATCCACCAAAGGGGAGGTCAGCTGGGAGAAGACAGCCTATACTTTCAGGAGTCAATGACTGAACATAACGTGCAGGCTTATCCTTTTGAAGTGAAAGATTGAAGGGTATCTGGCTGTTATTTATAGCAATTCACAATGTCACTGAGTCAGAGGGACCTCGGGACCATCTGGTGTCTGACCTTCTTCTATCCAGTTGGTAATTTGCAAGGAGGTCAATATAGTCTCAACATTTCGAGTAAGAATGAAAACACCTTGGTAAACCAGATGAGGAAATAACAAAGTGGAAAAGGGTCTCCCATCAGATTCTATGCCCATTTTCCTAGATCCTCTGTGTGTTAAGATCTTTGTGCTTTGGAGATGGATGACCTGGGCCCCACCTCCATCATCGGTAATTAGTATTAGAAAAGTCACTCCTCTTCCAACCTCAGCTTCCTTGTCTGTCAAATAGGGAAACAGTAAAGGCACCAAATTCATAAAGGGCTTGTGAGGGTTAAAGTAAATGAAGTAATTACTGAGTATTGTGCCTAGAATGGTCTTGGGCACCTCCAAACCCCCACTGTCATCATTATCACAGCAGGGACTCTCAGTATGTGCATAAGAAGTGGGGTGTGAGCTACTGGATTGGTTTCCATCTCCCCTGAGGCCTGCCTTGAGGGCAGCATCTGCTTCCTCAGGTTCAAGGGATGCAATTCTCTTGGTTAGCTTGCTCCCAGGAGGCTTGCGTGGTGAGGTCAGGTGCCTGGGGGTATGGCAGTGACAGAGGCAGGTGTATGGGACCTGCCCAGTATACTCTGGTCATCTTGCTCCCATCTCCCACTCAGACAAGCCTGGAGTCTGCGAACACAATTCTTCAACTTCTTGCTTATGAAAATGATAAGGAGGACTGCAAAATGGCTATCGGTCCCTTTAAAGGGAAGGCTCCATTGACTGAATATATAAAATTGTGCCAGAGAGTGGGAACAGAAAGTTTTAAGGCCAATATTATGTTGCAAGCCATGGCAGGATTGAAATTAGGAAAAACTTTTCAAGGCAAATGTTTTAATTGTGGAAAAATTGGTCATACAAAAAAGGAATGAAGAAATACAAAACAAAAGGCTGCACCAGAAAATCTTATGAGAAATAAAAAGGAAAAATCTCCTGGAGTCTGTCCAAGATGTGAAAAAGGAAATCACTGGGCAAATCAATGTAGGTCTGTGTTGCATAAGGATGGGACAATGCTTCAGGAAAGCTTCAAAAGGGGCTTGCTCCCAGCCCCATGACAAAAGGGAGCGTTCCCTGTACATGCCAGCGTGAACAAAGATTACAGCACAATGTCATGGAATTATCAACAGCAACAGCAGGGAGTGACTCCATCGATATCCCCTGTTTAAATTCACTTATTCTTATGCCAGGAGAGGAACCGTCATTAATATAAACAGAAATGTATGGACCTCTTCCTCCTGGGACAGTGGGCCTGTTATTAGGAAGATCGAGTTTAACTTCTCAAGGTGTCCAGGTTCATACTGGGGTGACAGATAGTGACTATACAGGAGAAATTAAGGTCATGATGTCACCTACAAAGCCATGAAAAGCAGAAAAAGGAAATAAAACCGCTCAGCAGCCGCTGCTGCCATACTACCCTGCAGGTGTCAGCAACACTGTGCGAGGAAACGAAGGGTTTGGAAGGACAGGAAAGGTGGGGGTGTTTTTAACCAAAAAGATTCTGGATTCACATCCTGTCTGTAATGTGAAAATACAAGAAAAATCTTTCAGAGGCTTTTTGATTCTGGAGCGGACATTTCTATCATTAATTCTACTCACTGCTGAGTCGATGGCCAACGCAGTCAGCAAATATTGATGTTGTGGGTCTAGGGAGAACCCAGGAACTAAAATGTAGCAGTCTGATCCTTGATTGTCGAGGCCCTGATGGTCAGACAGCTAAGATACAACTTTATATTGCTGACTTGCTGATAAATCTATGGGGGAAAGACTTATTAAAACAATGGAAAGCTAAAATTTACATTCCTCTCCCAATCTAGTCAAATAAGCCAAGCAGTGATGGCACATCAAGGCTACCTGCCTGCTATAGGTTTGGGGAAAAACAATCAAGGAATGTTAAGCCCAGTAGAGCCTAAAATAAATAAAAACAAAATATATCCCTTGTTCCTGGATTGGAAGAATCAATATTGTTAAAATGGTCACACTGCCCAAGGCAATCTACAGATTTAATGTAACCCCTATCAAATTACCCAGAACATATTTCACAGAACTACAGCAAATCATAATAAAATTTATATGGAACCACAAAAGACCTAGAATTGACAAAGCATCACTGAAGAAAAAGAAAGAAGCTGGAGGAAAAACCCTCCCAGGCTTCAGACAATACTATAGAGCTACAGTAATCAAAACAGCATAGTATTGGTACAAAAACAGACATATGGACCAATGGAACAGAATAGAGAACCCAGAAATGAACCCACACACATTTTATTAACTAATCTTCGACAACGGAGGCAAGAACTTACAATGGAACATAGACAACCTCTTCAGCATATGGTGTTGGGAATACTGGACAATAGCATGTAAAGCAATGAAGCTAGAACACTCCCTTACACCATACACAAAAATAATCTCAAAATGGATCAAAGACTTAAACATAAGACAAGATACAATAAACCTTCTAGAAGAAAACCTAGGCAATGCATTGTCTGTCATACATCTCAAAAATGTTCTCCTAGGGCAGTCTACCCAAGCAATAGAAATAAAAGCAAGAATAAACAAATGGGACCTAATTAAATGTACAAGCTTCTGCACAGCAAAGGAAAGCATAAGCAAAATAAAGTGAAAACCTATGGAATGGGAGAAATTTTTGCAATGATGAAACCGACAAAGGCTTGATCTCCAGAATATATAAGCAGCTCATATGGCTTAATATAAAAAAAAAAAAATCCAAAACTCAGCAGAAGACATAAACAACCAATTCTCCAAGGAAGAAATGCAAATGATCAATAGACACATGAATAAATGCCCAATTTCACTAATTATCAGAGAAATGCAAATCAAAACAACAATGAGGTATCACCTCACAACAGCCAGAATGGCCATCATTCAAAAGTCCACAAATGACAAATGTTGGAAAGGCTATGGAGAAAAGGGAATCCTCCTACACTGCTGGTGGGAATGCAGACTTGTGCGGCCAGTGTGGAAAACAGTATCGAGATTCCTCAAAAGACTAGGAATCAACTTAGCATATGACCCAGGAATCCCACTCCTGGGCATATATCCGGAAGGAACCCTACTTCAAAAAGACACTTGCACCCCAATGTTCATAGCAGCACTATTTACAATAGCCCAGAAAGGGAAACAGCCTAAATGCCCATCAACATATGAGTGGATAAAGAAGATGTGGTATATTTATACAATGGAATACTATTCAGCCATAAATATGACAACATAATGCCATTTGCAGCAATATGGATGTTCCTGGAGAATGTCATTCTAAGCGAAGTAATCCAGAAAGAGACAGAAAAATACCATATTAGATCACTCTTATGTGGAATTTAAAAAGAAAAGAAAAGGACAAATGAATGTAAATACGAAACAGAAACAGACTCATAAACAAAGAATGCAAACTTCTGGTTGCCAGGGAGGAGGGTGGTGGGAAGGGATAGATGGGGAGTTTGAAATTTGTAGATACTGACAGGTATATATAGGATAGATAAACAAGAACATACTGTATCGCACAGGGAAATATATACAAGATCTTGTGGTAGCTCACAGTGAAAGAGAATGTGACAATGAATATATGCATGTTCATGTATAACTGAAAAATTGTGCTCTACACTGGAAATTGACACAACATTGTAAATGACTATAACTCAGTAAAATAAAATTTTAAAAAAAGAAAGAAGAATCAGATAACTAAATGCTTATCTAGCACACACTGAATTCTTCTTCGGGGAAGGGAGTGGTATTCAGCATTTAATCTGATATTGTAAACATTCCTGAATATAAACAAAAGACGTAGGCTCATGGAAACTCATCTTAGTAGTGGAAAGAATCCAGTTAAGCCTCTTCATTTTACAGGAGGGGAGACTGAGACCCGGCATCTGTCCTTCTGGCAATCAGCAGCAAAGTTCTCCAAGTCCTCATGTCTTGCACTATATCAAAAACCAACAGATCTATACTAGTCCTATATTCATAAAAGTCACTTCTGCATTTTTCCAACAGTAGGTAATCTAAGTGTCTTGCAAAAACTTCCCAAAGAGTCAGGAAATCACACCAGTTTGCTGAAATACAAAAATATTTAATTACATATTAAAACAGCTTGAACTTTATTCTCTCTGTTTAAAAAGTGACATGTCAAATCAATGCTTTGATATTTTAAAACCTATTAAGAGTACAGAAAGAAAATCAAAATTTTCTTCAATCACAAAAGAGATAAGGTTATTCCCTGAAAATATTTAATGTTGATTTTTCTAAATTAATGGTTCTGGTCAGATTCCTTCAAATTTAAAAGTTCTAGTGGATGGTTACATGGCAATACGAATTCTGAGTTGTAAAAATACACATTCTATGTAAATAATCTTCAAGGTTGTCTGCTTAAGACACTTTAACTAGTCCCTATCTTACTAGAATGACATTAATTTCATGAAAACTTCATACTGCACTAATCAAGTCTGTCTGGTCTTCCTCATAAATTCCTGATATAGGATGAGGCTGCGGCCACAAACTGCCTCAGCTTGAAATTAACACCCAAGGTGAAGCAGCGGATGCACATATCTATTCATGATGTCACCTCCGTTCACAGGTCTGGGCCCTTTACTGCCTGAAGGGGGGTGAAGTCACCACCCGTGGCAGTGAGGGAAGTGCGGCTCTTCCAGGTCTCACCTGGGCTTCACTGACTGTTTCCCCCACAGACTGTCTTCAATGATTAAAAAGCTCTCAAGATTTTTACACCATGCAAAACTAAATAAAGACATTTCTGCAGACAGAGCCCGTTCTCGGACTTAAACCTTTTTCACGTACACTCAGCAAGAGGGAAAAAGAAACATGACTCTGCAAAATCTCTAAGCCTCACTGCTCACATGAGTAGAACGGCCTCAGCACATGAGGAGTCTTCACATTGCAGGGTGACAACAAAACAAAGCCACCCACAGCAACAGGCACTCCCAGAGAGAGGGAGCAGAGGACCGGGGGCTTAGAAAGCTGGAACCTCCTCCCAGAGACAGCAGAGACAATGGCAAGGGATAAACACAGAGGAGGGGAACACTGATGGGAGGGACCTCAGGTCAGAATCAAGCCCAGGAAAGGGGGAACAGAGACATCTAGACCTGATCTCCTCTATCACATCTCAGGCTGCCTCTTCCCTCTCCAGTAGCTGAGACCCCACTGAAACCACTAGAACGGCCTGAGGAAGAATGATGAACTATCTTCAAGAACCATCAGATTCAATGGGTACAAAGAGTGCACCCAGGTTCAGGCCTCGCGGCTTCTGTTCTCTGCACCACTTGGTGGTGGGGGGGATGGAATAAATCAGGGAGAAGGAAATTTAAGGCATTTCCTCATCTAATACACATCTACGACCAGAGGCTTTCTCCTTGGAGGGAATAATCCATAAAAAAATAAATAAAAACTCATGGATCAAAAATCACCTGGCAGCTCTGTGTCCCACCTGGATCTCCGCATTCTGTTATTACCTTTGCAACCTGTGCGATATGACAGCTATGTCCTGAACCTTTTAAGGCAATTTCATTCATTAGGGGCTCAAAGGGTCAAAGTCATTCAGCGATCATTTGCAGGTCATCTCCTGAAAAAAAATTCTTTCTGTCTGCAGCTGCTAATGAACATAACCAAATCTAACTTCACTCAGTAAAAGAAATTCATCAACCAGGAACAAAAGCAGCAGGCCCCAGGCCCTGAATCAGCTGTTAAAACTGACATCTGGGATTAACATCAGCAAATACCCAGGATGAAAAGAACCGAGAAGTTCAAGGTCGATCTACCATAAAATATTATGTATCTGTTCCAGAAATCAACCAATGACTGTAATCCATTATTATCATTCAATAAGACTCAATATGATTGATGCATATTCAGTAAAATCAGAAGAAAATGTCTCATGTGTAGGATTCTTGACGCAACGGATTTTATACTTTATTTAAACATTAGTCAAGCTTAACTCAGAGGAAACAATAACAAATTACTCCTGCTTGCTGAAGGACTGCCAACGAGCCCAGGACAGAGGCACGGGCAGAGCTTACCGGGCGGTGTCTGTTGGCTGCCTTGGCAGGAAGTGAGCTGCCCTGGAACCTCTGAGCCCCAGCCTGGCAACCAGTCTCAGCAGGATAGTGATAGATGACAGAGGCCGAACGCAGCCCCTCAAGCTCAGCTGGGTGTTAAAGACAAAGTACAATGAACAAAATTACGGCCCATCCTCATCTCAGACTGCAGTGACTAAGAATGATTTGGACAGTCTGGTTACGTGGAAATACCAATTTTCCCCCCAAAGATCAAACCCACAGATCTCTGGTTTTGTTACAAACAGGAACACACCACCTTTTCTGCTCTGCACGCCCGTGTCAAGGCTGGCAACACGGAAGAATCTCACGATGCTCAGGGTTCCACTGAGGGACTGAGCCCACACGTGAAACAGGCCATCCAGTCCTTCATTTAACCAAGAATCTAATGTGCGCTCTGTGGCAGGCTCTGGGCCAGATGCTGCCACTGCAGAGAGATGGATTGTGCAGGAAGGACCCCGAAATGAAAGTGTTTTAAAATAATACCACCTGAAGCAGGACCAGAATACCTTTCCACCTCCTTCACCCTAAATTCATCTGCCCCACCTGGAATAAATATCTAACTGGCCTGCCTCCTTCTCAAAGGCGGCCACAGTTAGTAGCTACAACCGTTTGCTCTCCTCTCACTGGCAGTTCCACCCTGAGAACCTTACGCAGACACACGCCTGACAAGCTGGGCTACAGTCTTCATCTGTATTCTTTAGCTCTGCGGGCCTCCAACTTTTTGGTCTTAGATCTCCCTGACACCCTGAAAAATCACTGAGGATCTCAAAGGGTGCTTTTGTGTGTGTGTGCAGGTTACATTTACAGATACTTACCATATTCAACAGTAAAACTAGGGGAGAGGGATATGGCTCAGGGATACAGCACATGCTTAGCATGCAAGATGTCCTGGGTTCAATCCCCGGTACCTCCATTAAAAAAATGAAGAAAAATAGAGAAGGATTTAAAACTTTATATATTCATTCCTATTAAAATAATAAGCCCATTAAATGTTAAATTTTTATGAAGGATAACTATTTTCCAAAACAAAACGCCAGAAGATTGGCATCATTTTACAGTTCTATAAATTTCCTTACCGTCTGGCTCAACACAAGTGAGCCGGGTCCCCACAAGCTCTTCTGCCCTCCGTCTGCTGTGGTGTCGCACGTCGTGGAGCCCCCGGGAAGCTCCACTGTACCTTTCCAATGGACTGAAGGTGAGAGGCCAAGAACACAGGACCCCATTCTCTGCAGGAAGCTGACAGCCCGTCACCACCATGTGGGTCAGGGGCCCGGGTGGGTTCTCATCCTGGAGAAGTGCCCAATCTCACAGCTACCCTCCAGCCATCAGTCACGAGGATTTACAGACTTCTCTTTCAATACAATGTACTCAATCTCCCATCATTTCCTTTTCTCATTCAGCTTAATTATTTTTACATGTTTTCTCTTTTCTTTTGCATTGATTTCTTCTCTTTCCCACTTTTATTTCTCTCTACTCTTTAAGAAGCCAAATTAGGAAATGTAAGTCCATTCAAGAATCTCTTCTACTTAGTGTGTACTACAGCTCGTTGTTAAACTTCTATCAGAGAATTTTGTTACTTCACTCTGACCCGTATTTATCCTAAGTGGCTGGCAAGCCCTCTGAGCTGACAGCTTCTTCCAGGAAAGAGCCCCATTTTAGTCCTTACTCCCAGAGCATTTATTAACAAGCATTTAGGGAACATCTACAACATGCTAGATGATGGAGACACATGGACCTTGCCTCCCGCTCCCACCTCCAGGAGACAGTCCCTGCAGGAGAAAACCATGTCACAAGCATCTCAAGCACAGAGGGAGACTGACAGACCCCACTGCGGGTCAGGCCCAGGAGAGGCTGTCCTTTGACTGAGTTTTATTTTTTCCAGTGTTTTATAATTGAGATATAATTCACATATAATAAAACTCACCCACTTAAAGGGGTACGATTCAGCAGCTTTCTGTATATTCACGGTTGTGCAGCCCTTACCATCATCTATTTCCAGAACACTCCACCCAAAAAGAAATCCCCTGTCCATTAGCAGTCACTCCCCCTCCCCCTGTCCAGCCAGCCCCTTGCTAGCATCATCTGCCCTCTGCCTCTGCATGTGCCTATTCTGGACATTTCAGATCACTGAAATCAACAATATGTGGCCTTTTGTGTCTGGCTCCTTTTACTTAACATGTTGTTATTAACGGTCGTCCATTTCAAAGTGGTATTAGCATACTATTTTTTTTTAAGGTTATAGTTTATTAGAAGGTGGTAAATACTATCAAATAGAGAGGATTATAAGGGGTGGGGTTTCAAAGGGAAAAGGGCGGGTTGAGCCGTCAGGGTGGACTTCCCAGAGCAGGTGGCCTTTTTCATCCCCCCTCCCCTTTTTTCTTTTTATTCATTCTTATGTCTGAATAATCACTACATGGAGATATTTTATTCTGTTCATCCACTCAGCAGCTACATATGGACAAGGTCTGGAAGAATGAGTGTAAGAGGTTCCTAACAAGAATTTCATTTGAAACAAAGGGTAAGATGTGCTTTAAAAAAGCCAACACCCAGAGACACAAGGAAATCCAGCGCGTTTCTGAGCAAAGGACATGCTTGCTTCGGCAGGAATACCGTGCAGGGCTGGGGTGGATATTGGCAGGAATCACGGTGAGGGAGTCACCTGAGAAGACTCCCCACTGCAAGCAGCTCATCCAATTCTCTTCCCTCATCCTGTATTTTTAGAGCTGTGTTTCAAGGTTTTCTCTTATTTCAAGTAACAGCACTGTAACTACACATCTGATCATCTGCATCAGACCACCTTAACTTCAAGCCACAGAAAGTCATTCACTGACCGGAGCAGCTCCAGAACAAATGGTGATGGACCAGGGAGTCCTGAAGCATCCCAGCCTGCAGGCACAAACCCCCTTGTGTTTCCGCATGTGCCCTGATGATGTCCAGAAAGTAAAATGCACAGAAATGTCTCACTGCTGGCGCACAAAGTCTGCCCCAAAATTGCCCCAAAAGCATGCTGGCAAAGCACTACTCAATCCTCTCACCATAAAAAGAAAAAAAAAAAAAAAAACAATAAGCAAAGAAGGCAAATTTAGACTCTACAATTGAAAACCAGCAACCATCACTGACAGTATCTTAACTGGAATGGCCCTGACTCTGAAAAACACTGCGTAGTTATTTTTCAAATGTGATAGACATATAAGTATTTCATGTAGATGATATTACAGAAGGATTTTTCTTTTCAAATTTTCCAGTCGCAACATTAGCACAAGAATGTTTATGTTTCAGCTTTAATATCTATCTTCTACTTTCTTAAGTTTTAACCTATTATTTTATAAAAAGGGCTATGCTGCATATTATAAACCAACTGTTTGGATTCTGCAAACGAGATCTTTACAAATTCACAATTTCAGAGCAAGCTTTAATGATGCTTTGAGAGCTGGGGCCTGGGGCGCTCACTAACAGCTCTTTAAATACTGACAAGGATGTGCTATTAAGTAATGCAAAGGCTCTAATTCCGTGTCAACTCTGAAACCAAAGAAACTACACCGAAGACTTACTTTATCATTTCAGAATATTCCTATTCTTTTGAATATTAAATTTCTTTAAAGATATTTTTGAGAAAAACAGCAGCTATATTCAATTTCCTTTCACCAAGAAAGCAATCTTTATCAAGAATAAAAACCCCTATGGAAATGCAAAAGATGGTGAATTTCTAGCTAAGTGAACAAGCAGATCTCAACACAAATTTAAATCCTATCAGATCTCACTTGAACGAGCTCAACAAAGTCTTGGTCTACCCTGGAATTTAGCTCTTCTGTTCCAAATATTGGCTGAGCTAAGACCATCACAAAAGGCAGGGAAGGGCAGAAGAAGAAAGTCAGCCTGGCTGCCACCATCTGCTTTCTTCCAGCCACAAAGTGCCACGAGGGCGGCCCCGCTAACAAGCCCTCCCCATAAGGATATACTACATCTACACTGTCCCTGTTGTCCCCATGCAGCCCTGACACCCCTCTCCCACTGGTAGCCTCCCAGCCTGCGAGTGGTCTCCTAATGACCCTTCCACTCAGTGGTACCCACCCCCTCCTCCCCACTACACACACACACACACACACACACACACACACACACACACACACACACACACACACACACACACACACACACACACACACACACACACACACACACACACGAGAGCAAGGGCCAGAGTGAGAGAGCGAGAGAGCGAGAGAGAGCAGGGGCAGCTCTCCCAAAGCACAAATTTGATTACATCACTCCTCCACTGAAACACTTCGGAGGTTCGCTGGTACAGTTCTAGCCACACCCCCGCCCCTGCCTCTCATCGCCCAGCCTCACCACAGTACCCAGGTCCCCAGTGACCTCAGGGGCCCCCGACCTGATGCCTAGCTACTTCCCATCTGCCTCCACGCTCATTCTGATTCTGTTTCTCAAGGAAACCTTCCCTGCCTCCAATCCCTGCACTTTGGTTTAGGTTTCCCTGCTTTGTTCCTAGGACATTCCAAGCTAAATCAACTTCTGACACTGCTAAGCTCGCAAGAAGCAAGTACATTTTGCTTACTACTGTCGGTTCACCCCTCTCCCCTAGACACTTAGAAGTGCGCGTGTTATAAATAAATGAATGAAGGGGTGGGTCTCAAAGGGACAGACAGACCTGCTCTCACCTGTCCCGACCCCTTCTTTCTGTAGAACATCAGAAGCAAAACCAGGAGTACATCTCCTGAGGGTCAATTCCTGCTGACAACCGTCACTGCCTCCTCTGTCAATTCTAGTAAAAAGCAAGCTCCCCCAAAGCCCTCCACCCCAGGCCCTCTCCAGTGTCCTCCCCAGCAGGGGCACCCTCCACCCTGGACCTCACAGGGCACTCTCCCCGAGTCCCCACCCACAAGCCTCCAGGCCTCTGCCCGGGCTGCTCCTGCCACCTGAGCCACCCTCTTGACCCCTTCTCCTGGCTGATTCTTACTCTGTCCTCACAACTGAATGTAGAGTCCATTTCCTCTAGGAAGTCCTTTCTGTTAATGTCCTTTAGCTCTTGGCTGGGCTCCCTCTACAGCAGCACTGCATAATGACCAACTGGGTGTTTGTCCACCTGCTCCTTTGAGAACACGAACTCTTGAAGGCCACGTGGGAAGAAGGAGTGAGAGATGATAAGAAGGGTGGGAGAAGCAAAAAGCAAAATTCACAGCCCAAGTCCCAAATTCAAGGAGTCTTTCTCAGAAAAAAGAATAAAATATTTCACACGTGTGCAATTTGGCTACTATTTTTGTGGCTCGTGGACAGCAAGAGCTTGGTGTTCTAGTCCAAATACCAAGTACATGCAAAGAAATGTATGTACTCATATCCAAAGGAAACCAGAGCTGCTCAACAACAGTTTGCAGTTAGAATCCAAAGGAACTTTGATAAAGGTAATTTCTCTCTGTCTCCTTATTTTTTTTTTTTTTTGGCCTCATATAGATTTAGAAGTATGCATGACTAAGTGATGACTACAGGCCTTGATTCTGCACTGGAGCATTTGGGGCCAAGGAAGCCCAGATTACATGCACTGTGTAAATGCAATCACACCAACACACTGACAGGTGCCCTGGTGGTGGAGCTAAATTTCCAAAGCAGACAACCTTAAATTCGAAGACAGCTCTAAGTAGAAAGTAAGAAATGCAAAGTTCTGTACTCAATTTCATATGCTATTTGGGCCATTAACTGATAGTGCATCTTGTCTAATGAAACCCAAAAATAAATTGTCAACGTCGATTTTCTCCATCTGATCATTTTATGCTAACATTGGATACCAAATCCTCACTCCATACAGAAATCTCAGGCCTAAGCTGCAGTACAGTTACATCCCGCGGAAGAAAGCCGATCAAGGGAGAACTGGAGAGTTGCCCTTCAGAAGCTGCTAAGTCTGGTTTTGCACCTGTACGTCATTTGCAACCACGTCATCGTCAAAGGAGTAAGACCTTACATCTGTGGGGCGTAAAGCACTGCGGTGCTTCCGAACCATCAAAGAACACTGAGCGTTGTGAAACAGTCCTGAGGCACTTAAATCGTACTTTTTGTGAAAGTCTCCAAAACTGACCCACTTCACCATTCCAGGTACAACAGGGAGGTACCAGAATTAGTAGAGAAAACATGCCCTTGAAGTCTGACAAGGCCCTGCTTGAATCCTGCTACAGCATTTACTAGCCGCTAAACGGACCAATTCCTTAACCCCTCTGAGAAGGCTTGTCAATCCGCAAAAGGGGGCTGCCACCGCCCACCTGGGAGGCATGGATGTGAATGCAACACGCAAGTAGGGCGGCCGACTGGTACCTGACACGGGGCCTGACTAGTTTCCCTCTGCTGCCCTTCTCCCCATTTAAACTTGCACTTTTCCCCCAGTAAGGATCAATTCCCGGGGACAGAATGCCCGATTCTTTTGTGTATCCCCGCATACATGTCTCACTCTTAGGAGGCCAGAAAAAGGACTGCCTCCTCCCTAGTCACTATCCGTGTTCTTAAGTGTTTTATTTTGTTTTTTTTTTAAGTCTACTTGGCAGGGAATATATTCCAGAACTGTCCAAGCACCATTCTCCAGGTTGGCTCCCCTCCCAACCCCCATCCTCTTTCACCTCAGATCCTCTGTCTGAACGCCTTTTGTACGTGGAAAGCGGAAATCGGGTCCGCTGGGGTAGGGGCTCCCCAGGCCTCCCTCCCTCCCTCACAGGTGAGTGTGACTAGCTTCTCCCCACTCCCCACTTCAATTCCAGCTTCTGAGGAGGTGTCCTGCCCAGATCTTGCGGTTTCTGCTTCTTCCTGAGATGCACATGTGGCCATGACCCTCCCTCCTGATTTCTTCCTGGGCGGCACCGCCCCCCTCCCCGGCCCCTTGAGGATAAATGGCATTGCTCTGAAAATCCCAAACGCTGTTGACTGACACACCAAAGCAGCATTGTCTAGGCTTTCCTCCAGCCCAGGCACAGCCCTGCCCTCCCTCAGCCTCAGTCTTTACATCTCCAGATGAGCTCATCCACATGCAAGGCTGTGAACACCAGCTAAGAATGATGACTCCCAACGTGTAACTCTAGTATGGCTCCTTCGCCTGAGCCCCAGTCTCATAGACCAGAGTGCCTCTTTGAATTCATAACTCGGATGACAAATGGCGTCTTAAAATGCCTCATGTCCGCCATTTACAATGGAATTCAACCCCTTACAGGTAACTCCCGGGTTCCCATTTTAGTAACAACCCCAGCACCCACATAGGTGTTTGAGGTCACATTCAATTTCCCCTGTTCCCTCAACCCAGCCCTGCCCTGGAATCGGTCCTGTCATGTCCATCGCTAAGCCCATCTCAAGTCTGGTTCTGCAGACACCGCGGCCGGAACTCTGCAAGCTCACCGCATGGTGAAGTGAGTCACAGTCCTTTGAAGGGTGCTCCCTGGAGGGGAAGGCATCTCCTGTCACGGGTCACCTCAGAAGGCACTGGATTCTCACAAAGGAGGCCCAGGAGATGGGACTCAATGTTCTCCCGTGGTCTGAACTTTGAAAGGCCTGAGGTCTGGGGGAGCTCCTTGTTAGCAGACACACATGCCAGTAAGCAGGTGAGGATGGAGGAATCCAGGCAAGGCTGTTCTCACTCCGACCCCTAGGCTCTCAGGAGCCACGGGAAAGGCCTGTGTCCAGGGCACAACACGGCCATCACAGTTCCCAGCCTGCATTTGCCAACTCGGACAGCCTAGACTCCTTCTACCTGTGACACTTAACTTCTGTTCTGTTCCCTCCAAGACTGTGATGGACTCTTTCAGAAAGTCTGGCCTGTCTCAAGCGAGACCAAGTCAGTGAAGGATGAGGTGTCCTCATTTGGACCAGAGCATGAAAGTAGAAACAAGGTCTCATGACCAGCATGAAGTTGGTGGGCAAACCCTTCCCCCGGGTGAGATGAACCAGCTTGGGGGGTGAGAATCCAAGGTCCTAGATCGGCCAAAGCATCTACCTTCACTGCTGACTGAGGTGTTGGAGTCTCACTACCGCCAACTAACGACACGGCCGTCACTGGTGGACGTCAGCTGCAACAGACACGGAGTCAGCTATTTACTGCCAACATGGATTAAAAGTAAAGGCCGGTGCAGAGAAGCCTGCACGGCTGCTGAGGCAAACCACAGACCCGGCTCTGAATGCCCACTGGCTGAAGCAGAGAGGAAGATACGCTCCCCTTTAGCGGTCCCTGTGTCCACCCGATCCAGGTGAGCCAGCTACTTAGGAGAAGGCCATGTTCTCATGATACTCAGAAAAACCAGCCTCGTAAAGGGAGTAAAAGAGTGGCATGGATTTTAGACCCGCTTCTGCCCCTTTACGAGGACAAAGTAAATGGCATGGGGAAGGCAATAGCAAAAGAAAACCCGGTGACTGATTCCTCCAACAGCGTCCCCTGCAGCTGCTCACCCCCGAGCCGGCCACTTCCTCACCAGTGACCCCCGGCCTGGAAGCGCCGTCACGCACGTCACATAGCGACAGCCAGGAACTGCGTGCCGAGCACGTTTGTGCAAAAGCCAGAATCAAGCAAGGTGCTGCAGACTGAATTTCCAAGTGAAAATACCCATGAAAAACATCCCCCAGAAGCCTCCTAAATCAATTCGCATCTCACCTCCTCAAAACAAGCAAACAAAATTAATAAGGGCTCATTTGTCACCAAATGTAAGGAGGATCAAACATGTTTCTCAAAGCAAGGATTCTACTAGGTATCAAACACCAGCAGGTGACATGCTAACAAAGCAAAAATTCCAAAAAATTAGAAAATAAAAACATGACTGAGATAATACATGAATCAAGGCAACTATTAAGTTTTTGCTTTTTAAAGCGGTGGAGGCAGCATGGAGGGCAATCTCGCTATTTCCAATGCAGGGTGTGCACAGCCCACATTTTCAGACCCAACAACACGCTCACAGGGAGCTCCGAGAGAAAACGGAAAAAAGAGAAAGAAAAAGGGGAACAAGCAAAAATTAGAAACCCACAGTGCTCTTGCATCAGTGGCTGTGGCTACTCTATTGGACAGAGACTCCAGGGGTCCCACCAGGGGTCCTGGCTGAAAAGAGAGAGTAAGTGTCCACACTAACCCTAAAAGGATCTCTCTGAAACAAACGCGGATTCACTTTTAAACGTCTGAAAACTGGCGGGCTGCACCTCCCTCCCCCCTTGGCTACAAGACAGCCCTCCTCTTTGCCAATCCCTTTCTGGATGTAGGGAAGAAACCTGACACAAAGTCAGGGTAGCCGGGCCTCCAGGTAGGCTTATCTGCTGTCTGTGTCCAGTCCCACCAAGTCCTCCTTCTCAAACGGGATGCAGGGGAAGGGGATCTTGTCCCTAGGATTGTCGGGGGCCCCGTCCAGGCTCTTGGACACAAGCAAGATGAAGAGTGACTTGATGATGGCCTCGACTTTCTTTTCCACCACTCTGCAGTCTTTGTAGGTTGAAGGCCACATCAGTGGGTGGCTGCTTGACCACCTCCCCATGGACCCAAAGGCAAAGAGCTGAGGGTCGTAGAGCGTGGTTCCATACAGCTCCTCTGCACGTGGAGCTTCTAGAGGGTCTTGGCCAAGAGGCAGTTGGTAATGGTGACAAGGCCCAAGACCTTGCGGTGGGTCTGGAAGTCGTTCCACCCATTCTTGGGTCCGTAGTGGTGCCTGTAGTGGATACAGAGTGCCCACTGGGAGCCGCACAGGCTGATCTGGCTCACCGAGGAGATTCACTTATAGATGCAAAAGAAATTCTCCTCTGAGACGATCCCCAACAGGTTGGACCACCACAGGGAGATTCTGGTTGTCCTCAGCACACTGCACATAGTAGGGATGCTCATGTTGCAGGCCCTTCTGAGAGGGGAGAGGAGACTGAGGTACACACTCTGCTGTGGGCTGCAGGCCCTTCTAGGATGCGGTGACCTGGCGTGTAGCAGCCATAAGGCAGGGAAGCCCAAGCAAAGCCAGGGGTATAGTCTGTCCTCAGCGTCTGCACATGGCTATCGTAGCTCGGATCACATTACCCAGCTTTTGGTCTAGGCTTCCAGCCCCTGCAGAAAAGGGTCATTTCTTGTTTTCAGTTTCCAACACCTAGCCAGGCCCTGATGCAAAGTGAGTGCTCAAAACTGCTGAATACAGGAATGAACAAATGAACTGCTTTCCCCACCCCGCTTCAGCAGAATATAAAGAAAAGAACCACAGTGGGATCAAAAGATCTGGATTTCAACTCCAATTTACTTGAACTCCTAACCTGCAGAATAATGGATAAGAAAACTTTCATTGGGGAGGAGAGTACAGTTCTGTGGCAGAGCCCATGCTTAGCATGTATGAGGCCCTGGGTTCAATCTCCAGTACCTCCATTAAAAAAAATGAAACAAATAAATAAACCTAATTATCCCACATCAAATATAAATTTTTTTAATTCAAAATTCAAAAAAAGACCTTGCAATTGACACAACATTGTAAACTTGACTATACTTCAATTAAAAAAAAACCTTGCCTTACAAGAATATATCTGGATTATGGAAGTTTGCAAATGTAAAATGCCTAGGGTACAATCTGCATAAAAAGTGGGGGACTGTACACATGTACTATCCCTCATTTATGAGCTATATTTCCTTTGCGGGGGTTATAACCTCTCAGAGCTACATTTCTCAGATTAAAAAAAGAAAACATTACCTGATTCTCAGTACTGCTGAAGAATTAGATAACCCTATGATAACACCTGACCCACAGAGTTTACTCAATAAATGTTTGTTGAATGAATGAATAAACACGCAAGTGAATGCTGCCCCTGCCACAGGCCATCACAATTGTACTGCCTGGAAATCCTTAGCCCACGTGCCACCCGACTCTACACTAACCATGTGGATGACCTGGGCAGGCCTGTGTGCTTCTCTAAACCCCAGTTTATTCACAAATAGAAATGGGAGTAATAACACAAACCTCAAAGGGTTAGTGAGTCAATAACAAATTGTACTACAATTTTGCAAGATGGAATCATGAAAGAAAATTGTGCAGAGTCCATAGGCCCTCTCCATATTATCTCTTACAACTGCATGGGAATCTACTATACATCTCAAAATAAAAAGTCAAATTTTATTAAAGAGGCTATTGAGATTAAATGAGCTCACTGTCTTAAATAAGGAACACACAGTACAAATAGGACAATGCATAGCCCATGAGATACACTCAGTAAACGTTCCCAGTGAGCCCACTGGTCCCTCCAACTCCAGAGCACAAGGATGGGTCCTCATGGACAGAGGCCACTGCACCTGAAGCTAATAAAGCTAATGGTCCCCACTTCCAAGAGCCCCTGCCTCCACCCTAGGTCTAATTTTGTATTTGTAACTTTCTTTTCTTATACTTAAATAGGAATACCCAATTGCATAGCCTTCAGGTCACCAAAACCTGACCACGGAAATCATGACAGCAGCCCTCCCCAGTGAAACAATAAAATTAAAACCATATCCACAAGAAGTCTGTGTAATTCTAATGGCAGGAATTTCATCCTGGACTGAGAGGAAGAGGACTGGGGAGGAGGAGGAAACTGGGGCCCCCAGACCCAGGGGCCACCTGTCCCATGATGGAATTTAGTCTCAACCCACACACTCCAGGAAATTCAAATTACACATAGACAGAGTGCTATGGACAAGATTTTTTTTTTTTTTAAAGAAACTCCTGATTCTCTAACAGGTCAGGTTTCTACTGAGACACAAATGGCTTATATTTATATTGTTTCACGAAAACCTAAAATAATATCACTCCAACTTGACACATGAAGAAACGGAGGAAGAGAGAGTTTTATCACATTGTGCAAGATTAGAGAGAGGCCACGTCAGAGGCTGTATTTAAATCCAAGCCCTTGCTCCATTTCTCACACTAGAAAATGTGACATACTGCCCCCCTCCTGCCCCTTCCCTGCAATAAATCTCTTAAGTCTTTTCTGTGCTACCTGGAAAGAACCAAAGTCACATTAACTTTCCACAAAGAGCTGTGTCACCCCTTGGAGGACGTATCAAAATCTGAAGAATTAAGTTTGGAGTAGAGATTTGAGTTCTCTGTTTCTCAAAAGGAAACATGGGTTTAAAAGAAACCAAAAAGCAATTATCTAGTCTAAGCCGTCATTGTGCAGAGAAGGAAACGGAGGCTCAGAAGAGATGAGGAAAGGGCCTTATTTACAAATCTTGCCTCAGCGCAGCACCAAGCCAGCCCTGGGCACTACTGGGGAAGGATGTGGGAGGCCCAGGAGAATGACTGTTAGAAAAAGGAAAGGGAAGAAGCATACAAGCCCTCTCTCTACACCATAGTACCATGCAGTTCCACCAAATTATCCAATATTGGAGCCACCAACATTAAGGTGGGCTAAATAGGTTATAGAAACCTGGAAGTCTCAGCCACAGTGGAAATTCCAACTTTTATATGTTTTTTCCCAGTTCAAGCATGAGCTCAGCGGGAGCTCCGTGCCAGGCACTACACGAGGCCTGGAGTTCTCCCAAATACAGATCTCTATGAACACGTGTGCAAACCACATGCAGGCCCACCAGAAGAAAAACGCCCACAGATAAGATGGAATTACTGAAAATGAAGGCAGCTAACCAGCATATATTACTAGCAAAAAGGATGCTGCTAGAAATACTCATGGACATAGCAAACTGTGGTTAGCAAGTGGGAAAGGGGGAGGGACAGTTTAGGAGTTTAGTATGATCAGATACACATTACTGTATATAAAATAAATAAATGACAAGGACCTACTGTATAGCACAGGAAACTATATTCAATTTCTTGTAATGAGTTGTACAGAAAACAATCTGAAAAATATACATGTACATATGCATATATATAACTGAATCTCTGCTGTACACCTGAAACTAACATTGTAAATTGATTACACTTTAATAAAAAATAAGAATTTTAAAACTAAATAAATAAATAAAAGAAAACTGTAATCCCCTTAGCTGTAGGTGGTGAACACTGGTTGCAAGCACCAAGTCCACTCGATCACTCCAGCAATGGCTGTCACTCTTTCTGACCATCAGTGAGTCAAATGGCTTCACTGAGGTTACTTTTCTCTTTCGTGAAAAGCTACAGTTGCAACCAACGATATATATAGTCTCATTATTCACAGACCCAACAAATTAGTGAAGACTTTCCATAGGCCAGGCTCTGGACAGATGAGAAGATAGGGTCCCAGATACATTTATGAGTAGAAAAAGTTTATGCCACAAAGATATTAATTCTTTCTGTTCTGATATATAGATTCAATGCAATTCTGATTAGAATTCCTACCAGATTTTTTATGGAATGTAACAAGTTAATTTAGGGTCAGGAACAGCCAGGAAATTTCTTTAGAACCACCACTGGGGAGCGGTGGATAGATCATTCATTTCCACTGTTCTTTCTGAAGTGATGAAAACGTTCTGGAATAATAATGGTTGCACCACTGTGAATATACTAAAAGCCGCTGAATTGTACCACTTAAATGGGTGGACTTCACAGTTTGAACAATATCGCAATAAAGCAGTTCTACAAAAAAATATTTCTGGACCACTATTTTTCCCTCTATATTACTAGTCTGCCCCACAATTTAAGAAAAACAAAAAAACAAAACCAAACAAAAATTTGCCAGGAGATCTTTAGGACTGCAATGTTCCTGGGTCTCCAAAATGCCTCTGATGGTGCTGCTCCTGTCAACACACAATAGTTGGGCTGGACTAGTTAAGGACTATATCTTTTTAAAACTGACGGTCACATGTTTCACGCTGGGAGGGGGGAGGATGCAGAATGTCACAGCCTCATGCCCTCATCTCTTTTTTTGTTTTGTTTTGTTTTGTTTTTGTTTTTGGAGTAGAGAAAGTTTTTACTGCAGGTGCAAACAAGGAGAACAGTGGCTCGTGCTCAAAAACCCTGAACTCTCTGATGATTTTTGAGGTGAATTTTTTCTTTTTTTTTTTTTTAGGGTAAAGTTTTTAATAGGCAAAATGAGGCTTGAGGGCTTCCAGGTGTGTGACTTTCTTCTGACTAGTTGGTGGTAGGTAATAAGGCCGTGTTCCAGGAATCTCGTGCTCAGCCTGAAGTTACCATCCTCCACCTGGGTGGGGGCCTTAGCTCCTGCAGAACAACTCAAACATATTAAGTACAGCCCTGCCCCTACCCCTCAGCTCATTTTTAAGTGAACCAAGCCCTGCTTTCAACACTGTGATCACGCTCACTATAAAAACACGTGACATCAACAAGCATCACCATCCTAACACCAGAAAAAGTATTAAGGGTATTTACCTGGGGCAGAAACACTAAGGGAGGAGAAAGAAGCATGCTCAGCGTTGGCGCTCTCTTTTCCCAAGTCTCTGCCAGGAGAAGCTGGGCTTTACAGCCAGAGGATCTCAGCCCCAGGGAACAGCGTCCATGCCACTGAGCTGGACCTCGGGGACAGGGAAAGGGAGAGGAGTGCAGTCTAGGGGTGGCGGGGCAGGGAAAGCGGCAGGGGGCTCGGGCTGCAGCCCCGCTTGGACGCCAGTCCCAGCCACTGTCCCCGCCCCCGCCCCCGTCCGGGTCCGCAGACCCCACCGGCCCGGGACACAGCCCACCCAGGGGCGGGGGTCTGCGGCCGAGGAGAGGAAGCCCGGGAGGAGGGGACTCGCGGGAGGGAGAGCGGAAGGGGGCGCAGGCCGCAGACTGAGGGGAGCCCGGCTGGGGCGAGAGGTGGCAGGTGCGTGCCCGGCCCTGGACAGGTGTGTCCTGGGCGCCGGGGCAGGTGGCGCAGGCAGAGGGGGCTGGCGCGAACCCCTCAGCTGGACACGCACTGACTCGAGCCCTCGCAAGCTGTGACATGCGGACCCCCTTCCCCAGAGCCCCCAACCTAACAATTACACAGCCGGAGGCCCCGACCCGGGGCAGCAGCCAAAGGCCTACCGGGCGACAGAGACGAGCAGCCACTGGGGCTGATCCCTGGCTCGGAGCTGGAGCTTCGGACCTGCGGTCCAGCTGGCATCCAACCGTGGGCGTGCGCGGGAGGGCCAGCGATCCGCTCTGGGCTCCGGGTTCTGCGAGATACACTGGGGAATCGAGGGAGGGAGAAGATGGGAGGGGGAGAAGATGGGAGGAGTAGGAGAGGAACCGAAAGTGGAGGGAGAGAGATGGACGGAGAAGGAGCAAGGAGAAGCGAGAGATCTAGAGGGAGAAGGGGGAGGGGAGTAGCAGAGATGAAGAGAAAAACTTTACCTTCAAGGGCACCCCGAAGGAGGCGCCAGTCCTCCTCTATGTCCTTCTCTAGCCTCTCAAGGCCAGAAGCTCAAATTTCACCTCCCTGGTCAAGCCCTCCAGCCAAGGCCCTGCAGAACCCCTACAGGGATCACACCTGTTGCCCCCAAGAGGAGCTCAGCTTCCTGTTGCTCCCGGAACCAAACACCCACAGGCGTTGTCGCTTTGAACTATCTTAGGAAGAGTATAAATTCCCCTTTTACAGGCTGGGAAACTGAGGCAGGCATGATCTTTGCCTTAGCTGCACTGTCCCAGGTGTTGGGCTGGCAGGGAGCGGGAGGTACAAGTTCAGATACCCAGACAGAGCAGGCTGCCCGAGTGAAGGTGCATAGTCCCCATCTCTCCTGGGTAAACCACTTTCCACCCTAGTGGAACAATGAAGGGCTCACAGTAGGTCCCTGGGTGTGGGAGAGCTGTCCTCAGTTCCAGTGCCCAGCTTGCTATGTAGATAGGAGTGTTCTCGTGTCCAAACTCATTCTCCTCAATGCAGAACAGGCCAATAAATCAGGAGACCAGGTGTTGGGGCATGGAATAGCAAGTTTCTGTAAACCTAGATGGCAAACTAATGTCCTGGAAAACCATCTCCCCAAGTCAGAATTCGGGATCCTTTCCTGCTTGCTTGGTTGTTGCAAACTTCTTGGTGTAGGAATTTTTTGTTGTTAGAATTCTTTGTTCTTGCAGCTATCCACCTGGGTCAGATCCCTGTAAACCTCCAACAAAACAAATGTTATTTTCTATTCTGCAACTTGTTATCTTTATATGAATGGAAAAATGTTAATATCCTTAAAGTTCAGAGCCTTCAGAATAGGCTCTCCTGTCTATTTCAGGCTCTAGGCAACATTGTCTTACAGAAGGTGCAGAACCAGCAAGACTAAGCCTAGGAAACAGCACAAGGTTAAAGTCAAAGGAACAGATCTAATACAGAGTCTGATGTGTTCTTTGCTATTATCGAGGCAGAAGCCACTTGAGGATTTAAATCCTTTTAGGTTAAATATAAGTAAAACTTTAAAGGAATTTACATACATAGGTTGAAATGTGCATAAAATATTTGGAAGAGCTCACAAAAGATTGTAAACAGTGGCATCTCCAGGGAGAGCTGAGAGAACAAAGGATGAGGGAAACCTTTCCCTATTGTATTTTTGTGCTGTTTGAATTTTTTTTAACCATATGCATGGGTTTCTTTTTCAGTTTAAAAAAAAAGTTTAATGGAGGGAAGGAGTAACTAGCTCAGCAAGTACAGCAGCCATGGAAAACTGAGCCGTCACTTTTGCTTTAAGCCAGGAAGCATTTATTGACTCTCTCCTATGTGCCCAGTGCTGTTTTATGACTTCATTTATTATGTATATTTTTTATAATATAATAACATGCTATCACTGACCCCTGCCCAGGGGAGCTGGTGGAAAACCAATTGAGTTTTTATTAAGTTGTTTTCCAAGGAGTATAAATGAGTTATAAACAGAACACATCTTCAGGGCAAACCAGGTGGAATGGGTTTCCAGCAGGCCAGACAGCTAGGAAGGGTTTTCAACAGAGATGCCCAGAGGCAGAGAGAGAAAGCCTCCAGGGCCCCCAAAAAGCTGCCCAAAGTGGTTTCTCCATGGCACTATTGTAATAGGAAAGAACAAATCTGACTCCATATTACATCTTTTTTTTTGATTTAACCCTGTGCTGTTTCCGAGGCTTAGTCTTGTTGGTTCTGCACCTTTTATAAAACAATGTTGCCTAGAGCCTGAAATACCCAGGAGAACATATTCTCAAGGCGTTGACCTTTAAGGATATTAACACTTTTCCATTCTTATAAAGATAACATGTTGCAGAACAGAATATAACATTTGTTTTGTTGGAGGTTTACAGGGATCTGACCCAGGTGGACAGCTGCAACAACAAAGGATTCTAACAACAAAGGATTCCTACACCAAGATGTTTGCAACAACCATGCACACCCTCTTCCCCTTTTTAATATAAAAGAAGCCTGAATTGTGACTAGAGGAAGATGGTTCTCCAGGAGAATTACTCTGCAATGTCCTCAGTCAGCTGACTTTCCAATTAAAGACGCTATTTCTTGCCACAAAACGTGGTCTTCCAATTTAGTGGCCTGTCCTTCAGTGAGCAGAATGAGTTTGGACTCATTAACACAACCAAACATTGAAAGTATTCATTTGATATATTAAATGACTTGCTTCTGCTTGTCTTTCTTCCTGACTTTTTCTTTTCTTGACCACTCCTGCTATGTTTATGAAAAATCAGTCAGTCTGCTCTTGTGGACACATTTACATCTCTAGCCACTACCCTTCCAGATAAGAACTGATGTCACCAAAATTGTTAAGAGCTATTACATGGTCAGAAAAGACCAGAAGTGTGTACTGGCTGATGTTCAGGAGCAGGCTGGGACACATGACAAGATGTCATAAGCATGGATAGACAGCTGGGCACCAAAGGAGAAGCTTCTAAGCCTCCATGAAGGGCTTGCTGGATAAGAAGGAAAAGTCCCAGATTGTAGATCTGATTCCACCATGAGCTTCCTGCGTGAGGCTCGGCAAGTCATTTAAGTTATCTAGGCCAGTGCTGTCCAACATGTGAGCCACCAGCCACATGCAGAATTATGAAGTTATTCTGTAGCCTGGCAGAATTATAAATAAACACTTTACAGCAAAGGTTCAGCACGTATGATGTTTAGAAACATTAGTGGTTTTCTTGCCCTAAGAGGTTATTTTTGTATGTGTAGTTTTCTGTGGTTTGTAACGCCCGTGACTAATGATTCCCTTATAGTGAGGTATTTTGAAGTTATAAGTTACTGGACACAGTACCGTCATATCACAGTTGGATAAAAGATCCACATAAGCCAGGCCATTTGATTTAGTAGTTATGAGCAGGGTCTCCGGGGCCAGCCTGCCTGAGTATAAATTCTCACTCTGCCTCTTGGGGGTTCTGTGTGAATCTTGGAGAAATTTTTATTATTATAGATGTTGTTGTTGTTGTTGTTGTTGTTGTTATTTTACTTATTTGTGCCTCTTTTTCCTAACCTTTTAATGGTGAGGAATATGTAGACTCTATCTCCTACTGTGCAGGATTAAGTGATTTAACATCTGTGCTGCCCACTTCCCTGGGTTTCAGCATTCTCCAGGCAATCAGTTTCACACCCGGAGGCATTCTCCACTGTCTTAGTCAGTCTGGGATGTTGTAAAAAATTACCATGGGTCAGGTGGCTTAAACAACCAGCATATTCCTCAAGTTTTAGAGGCTGAGACATTCAAGATCAAGGTATCTGGGAGAGGATTGCCTTCATGGCTTGTAGATGGCTGTCTTCCCACTATCTTCATGGGGTGGAGAGCAGAGAGAAGCAAGCACTCTGGGGCCCCTTATAAGTGCCCTAATCCCATTCATGAAGGCTCTACTCTCTTGACCTCATTTTATCCTACTAATCACCTCCCAAAGGCCCCGCATCCCAATACCATCACCCTGGGAGATGGGGTTTTGACATATGGATTTTGAGGGGATGCAAACATTCAGTCCACACATCGGCTAACTCTCCCCAACATGCAGTTATCAAACCTGTAGCTAATTTCAAAGTAATGTTTATATCTCTCTGCCCATTTCCATTCCTACATCCACTAACACTGAAGCCCTGTTAGAATTTATTCCTTATTTTTCTGGAAGAGATTTAATTGATTCCTCTACTCCAATGCTCTCTTCACTCCAAACAGTCTGCTTAACAGCCCTGCCAGGTAGGTCTTCCTTAAAACACCTTCCCACTTTACCTGGTTGTTTTTTAGGTGTAAATGTCAGAATCCTCTCCACACCCCATCCTAGACCTTTAATCCCTTACACTACCCCTCATTATGTTATTTTTCTATTACCACTATAACAAATTTTCATAAGCTTAATAGCTTAAACCAGCACAGATTTATCACCTTATGGCTGTGGAGGTCAGAGATCCAACACAGTTCTCATTGGGCTAAATTCAAGGAACCAGCAGGCTGTCTTCCTTCTAGAGGGTCTAGAAAAAAATGTTTCCTTGTTTGTTTGTTTTTTTCCAGTTTCCAGCGGTCACCCACCTTCCTTAGCTTGTGCCCCATGACTTCATCTTCATGGCCAGCAGCCTTTCTGAACATCGCTCCATGGCTGCACCTCCCTCTGATCCTCAACTCAGATGGGAAATGTCCTATGCTTGTAAAGACCCCTGTGATTACACTGGGCCCACCTGGAAAATCCAGGCTACTCTCCCTATCACCTCATCTCAGGATCCCCTTGTCCCACCCCACTCAGGCATTATGTATGTGGCTGTGACACTCACCTTGGGTAACATTTCCTCTCATGAACAATTAAAGGTTCAAGACACTTGTGAACAGCTTTTTGTATTTCTTCCTTAGTCTTTCCACATTCAGTACGTCTGGTGAGATTATACAAATCCTGTTTATTTGTAACCCGGCACTAATCTTTAACAACGTATTATGGGATTAAAAGGCTAATAGACAATTTAGAAGGAAAATCCTCTAAGATTTTTTAAGATTTTTGTCCTAAAATGCCTGTCATCCCTTTTGCTGTCTACAGTAACATGTCACAGGTGGCTTCTCTGTGGGGGTGGGGGACACATTGTTCTGCCACCACAGTCCCTTCATTCACACCAATGTCCTGGTCTCCTAACAGAGGATCTGTGCTCCCAGCTTTGCTCACTTCCTCCTCCTTTCCATTGACCATCCTGTTCCCACCGCTTCCTTCGTTCACCACATCAGGATTTCATGACCACATTCTTCTCTAAATGGAATGGATATTGTGTATCTAACGTCTAATAATTGTTCTCAGTGTATATGCACACACTCACCTACGTGTCTCCCCATCCATCTCTTTATTTTCCTAGAATCTTCCAGAGGAATCCGTTCTATCATGATGATGATGATGATGATACTGACAGTGATGACAGGGGCCTCTGAAGTACTCTGATAAAGAGAGAATCAATGAAGAGAGGGAATCATTGCAAAATTGCCCCAGAAACAGGTTAAAGGTAAATAACTGTTATAGTGTTTAATGAAATCGACTAAAATTTAACTATTTTTAAAACTTTATATCACTGTATTTTAAATTTTAAGGGGAATTTTCATTTACCACTAACCAAGATTTGAATTTAGGACCAAAATCTAAGAGGACTTCTATCTTCTAACAAATTGTCCACTAGCCTTTTAAACACGTGATTCTTAAAAAAAAAAAAAAGTTTAGTGCTGGGCTGCAAATAAATAGGATTCATATAATTTACCAGACACACTGAATGTGGAAAGACTCAGGAAGAAAAACAAAAAGCCATTCATAGGATGGAGTATGGGAAGGGATAGACTGTGATTTCAAAATTGTAGAACAGATAAGATTATACTGTATATCACAGGGAAATATACACAAAATGTTATGATAACTCAAAGAGAAAAAAATGTTACAATGAGTGTGTATATGTCCATGAAAACTGAAAAATTGTGCTGAACACTGGAATTTGACACAACATTATAAAATGATTATAAATCAATAAAAAATGTTAAAAAAAAGCCATTCATAATGTCTTCAAACTTACGTTGCGCACAGGAGAACACCTTAGCCAAGGTGAGCGTCACATCAACATGACGCCTGAGTGGGACGGGGAAGCTGATCTTCCTCATCAGACATTTATGCTGATTTGTTAGATGCCAACACAGTTTCCTCATTGGATTTGCCTCTAATAATTATGGAACAGTTTAGGCTCTACCAAAACAGACTAAACATTTTCCCCTGCCGCCAAATCTCTGGACTGAATGTCCCCACAAGAGGGACATGATTATATTTCACAGGAAATTTCCTGAGAAACAACAGGCTTTTTGAGGGCAGAACTACTGGTCCCCCAGGGAGGGCTGGAGGAGGGATCGAGGGGACAGTGGAAATACAGGAGGAGTCAGTTCAGATAGTGCTGCTCAAGTAGCCAAAGACATCCTACCAAAAGTTTCGTGAGTGAAGGAGCGTATGAACACTGAGCAGGTTGTTAAGACACAGCAGTACATAACTAGCATCACAAGTCAATTGTAGCAAGTTTTGATATTTGGAAAATAATTAGCCATTGCTCTTTGAAAATGCAGCAGTAGCAATAGAAATAATAAACACTGAGCTGTCTTGGAGATAACAAACAATAAAGAATTCTAAATCTGCAGGATTCCTTGACAAGATGCAAGCGATGAGCTAGATGTGTGCTGCAGATACCTCTGACTGCAGGGCTCACTCCTGCAAAGCACAGAACTAGTTTTCTCAGCAGACAGAGGGAACCAAGTCAAGATTTCTAATCTTGAGAGGTTTACCATATGGCAGGAAAGATCAGACAAATAAACACAGCTAAATATGAATAAATGCAATCAAATATTATGAAGTGTGTATGGAGCACAGAAGAAGAAAAACTCCTTTCACCTGGGATCTAGAGAAACTTCTTCAGAAAATGTAGCTTTGAAGATGGCCAAAGACATGGGTGGAAATTTGGCAGAACAGGACGTAAGGAATTTAAAAACTAATTCTAAAATTCATATAAAAATGCAAAAAAAAATCGCAAATATCCAAAACAACTTTGAACAAGAAAAATTTTGAAGACTTAAACTATCTGATTTTCAGACTTTTTTAAATAAAGCTACAGAAATCAGAAAGTATGGTATTGTAAAATTTTCCTGTAAAACAGGAAAATAGTATAATGGAACAGAATAGAATGTTCCGAACTAAACCAACACTTAGATGGACAATTGAATCTCAGTAAGGATGCAGTGCAGAAAGGTTCTTTTCAACAAGTCGTGCTGGAATAATTAGATATCCATATGCAAAAAGAGAAAAATGAACTTTGACCCATACCTCACAAAATACAGAAAAATTAATTCAAAATCGATCATAGATCTTAATAGGAAATCCAAAACTATAAAACAGCTAGGAGGAAAAGCATAGGCTTAAGCAATATGACCTTAGGTTTGGCAAACATTTCTTTGCTATGACATCAAAAATATAATCTATTTTAAAAAGTAAATGATATAGTGAACTTTATCAAAATGAAGACTCTTCAAAGCTCTTCAGAACACTGCTAAGCAAATGAAAAGACAAGCCATAGAGAGAAACTACTGCGCCACCTTACCCGCCCCCTGAGCGCACCGCGCCCGCCCCCCAGCAGCAAGCTCACCTGGAGACGGGCGTCCGGCTTCTCTGGCAGCAGAGGCCGCCCCCAGGCCACGCCACGGGGAGGAGGGGAGCAAACTGCCGGCTCCCGGGCGGCGGGCCCCCTACCCACGGCACCCCCGCACCCTAATTGCACTGCCCCGCTCCCCTCCTCAGCAAGCTGAGTGGGACAGGTGTATCAGGCGACCTGGGGCAGCAGAGGCCGCTCCCAGGCCCGGCCTCCGGGGAGACGGGAGCTAATCCACCAGCTCGCCAGGGGCAGTGCTGCTCCCCTCCGCTGCCGCTGCCGCTGCGGCCGCCACTGACAGAACCGCCCCGCCTCCCAGGAGCAAGCTCACCTGGAGTCCGACTTCCGGGGAATCTCCTGCGGCCAAGGCCGCCTCCAGGCCAGGCTGCGGGGAAGAGAAGGAAACAACTGGCTTGCCTGGGCAGCCCCCTCCCGCCGCCTCCACCCCAAACGCACCACACCAGCCTTCAGGGGTCAGGCTGACTGCGAGGATGTTCACCAGCCTTCTGATTCTGGCCACGAGCCTGAGCACCTCCCTGCACCCCTACACCCCTGCAACCCCTGCAGCCCCTGCACTCCCTGCGCCCCTGAACTGCCTGCACCCTCCACAGCACGTGCACCCCTGGCACAACTTTCACCTTTCACCACCTACACACCTGCACCCCTGCATGTCCCACACACCACCTCTTGGGCCTGTGGCAGAGCCTCTGCTGTTACACCAGCGTGCAGTGACTCATATCCTTGCCACTACATGATGCATCAGTGGACCTCTGGGGTTGCCTGCCAGAAAGTATGTGTTCCCTAGGCTGGGCCACTAGGGTGATCTCTGTGATGTCTCCCAGGACGGGCTCAGAGATACTTTTCTCTGGGAAGAGAGGAGTTGAAACCGCTCTTGAGGGCAGAGCTGTGCTCACCAGGCCGTCCACGCTTCATGTTTTACACAGGGCTTCACGGAAGTGAAATGGACCCGGCCAAGTATGGCCTGCTGTGCGCCCACCTCAGTCCTGGGCTCTGAGGCAGACAGACTGGCTCCCACCCTCAGGGCCCAGTTTGGGCACCTGAATGGTCCCTTGGAGGCATCCCATCAGTTCTCAGGAAGAAGTCTGGCTGCTTCCAACCCATGGCCCTCCCTCCCACTGTGCTGGCCTCAGGAAGTTTCCTTATTTGGGGAAGAAGGAAGCCCACCCCCTACCCCACACCTCACCATGCTCTCACCCAGGCTGCTGCTCTCTCTGCCCATCAGAGTCTGGAAAGCCATCCCTCTTCAGTTATGTCTCTTCTGAGATGGACTTGCTTCCATTAAATACTAGGCAAGGATGCAACGTGGGATGACCTGGGTAAGAGAACCAAAATAAATAGTTTCTTCTTTGAGGTTTTCTATTTATCTGCTGGGACTGGGCTGTGTGTAATTTGCTACAGCTATTGGTGTGAGAGGCTAAAACAGCCTGTGTGTCCTTGTTTTCATCTCCCCGCTGTCTTTGGGTTTTCCCTAGACACTCCTGAGACATTTACTTCTTTTAGTTTTATTCCTGTTATTACACAGGGGCCCTACTGACATGGAGGTAAGGGGTTGGGGGAGCGGGACAGAGCAGGGCATCTGTAGTCCTGTGATTAGATCTCATTGAGCCTGTGCCCTGAGCTGTGACTTCCACAAGTGTGTCTTTTTCCCCCCACCCCAATTTGGGCGACACAGAAGGTATTTCCCTTTCCCCAGGTTGGTTAGGCTCTGGTAAAATAATTTCTCATTAAAAAAACAAACAAAGAAAAAACAACTTCCCCCAATGAAACAGAATGTTCTGGGTATATTTCAATAGAGTTATTTTCTCCTTTCCAGGCAGGAAGCATGAGGGGTTTTTCTCTGACCTTCATTCTGAGAACAGGGCACGGTCCTGGAGGTAAAATGCATGAAAAAGAGCAGGGGGCCCCTCTGACTGGCCCCCTGGAGTTGTCACACTCGGACTTCCCCACGCTGAGCCTCCCGCTGGCCTAAGGGACCTGTTAAATCTGCCTGCCCCCGGGGATTCTTACAAAAGCAGGTTCTGCCCTGGGAGCTGTGACTCTCCAAGCCTGCCCCGCTGCCTCTCTGGGTTGGGAGCAGCTTTTCCCCTCAGTGTTCTGGGATCTAAGAAGAGCAGTGGGTTTGCAGCTCCCTCAGCTTTGGTGTTGTTTTCAGGACAGAAGGAGCAATTTCTGAGCTCCACACGAGCTGGAACAGAGGCTGGAATCCTCCCCTCCTCTTCCTCCTTGCAATAAGTGGCTGTGGTTCTAGCCGAGTTTCTGAAGATGTGGATTTAAACACACACATCCCAGCCCCCACAGGAGCACACAGTCCCATAAATCCCCCCAGTTTCCACTGGTAACTACTGAGCCGATGGGGACACGGTTTTCGGGACCACAGAGGCCTGACTGCACGACTTGCTCTGTGGCCTATTAATGTGGTTGCTCTGGGCCTTGTCTGAAGTGGCTTGCTTACTGCACCTGGTACATGGGAAACACAAAATTAGTACTAGAACCTTCACTTTTGCTCCCTCCAGGGCCTTCAAACAGAAAGTAATAAGTGAACTCAGACGGCCTAGTCACCACAATGAGGTCTGTCCAGCCTGGCTCTCCTGAGTGATGGGCACTGACTTGCACCTTAACTCGGAACAGTAGGGGAACCGCCTTCCTCTAACTGGGCATCTCCCCACAGCAGGCACGCCCTCAGCTGAGAAGGGGCCAACTCCCCCACTGAGGTGTGTGCTGGCGGCTTCAGTTTGACCTGGCCCTGCCGGGACGTGAACCTGCAGTGAGTAGGGTGGAGGGTCGGGTGGAGGGGGATCCTTTCTGGGGTGGCAGGGGGCCCGGTACCACCCAGCCCTGCCTGGTGCCTGGGGATCCCTAACACCTCCTACAGCTCCTGGGTTGGCTCCGGTCCTGGCCACTCCAAACACCGTCCCAGTATCTTTTCCTTAAGTCCCTTTTTTGCTTTTATCAGCAAGAAGTGGCTTCTGTTGCTTGTTCAGTGAAACAGTGCATCGGGAAACCAGACTATTTCTAACATCAGTAAAATACCAACCTCGGTCAGCTCGCCGGGCAGACCGCGCAGCACAAAGGCCTTCACAGGGCTGTGCGAACGGCTTACGTGAAGTGTCCTCATCATCTGTCTTCAGAGATACAGAAGCTCGTGGTTCAGGTAGAACCTCAGGGAGGGATTGAGGAATGCAAAGCTGGCTGGTTTCAAAGGCTAACTGGTCAGAACAGACCCCTGAGCTGTGGTCAGAAACCTAGCTCAACGTCACGCAGACTCAGCGCCCTAAGTGGTGGGTGGGGCCGGTGGTGTTCCCTTTGCAGGCTCTCGTCGGGGATTCACTGTAGCCCCTTAAATGCAGCAGAGATTCCAGCCCCCTTAGCCCCCACCCTGAGTGTTCCATGACACAAATCTCGGGAGTGTTTAATTTTCATCTGTGTTTAGGAGGATGAAGGTGGGGCAGGAGGAGACATAAATTCATACTGAGTGACACAAGGTCACAGCCAGCACCTCCTCCTCGGGGAGCTATGTGTTCCCACAGTGGTGGCTGGGGAGCTGGTCAGAGACCCTCCGCTGGTCCCAGAGGGACTCGCTCCTCTGGCCACAACTGATGGGTTGGACAACAGATCCAGAGGGAGACAAAGCATCTTTCCTGGGAATTTGGAACTGACACACAGAAATCAAATTCATTCATCTGGGGACTGGCGAAGGGGAGGGGCAGTGGTTGGAAATCAAATGAAACCAGAGCATGAGAGAAAGTTAGAAGTGAAAGAGAGAGAGACAGAGAGACTGAGCTTGTGAGAGCAAATAGTCAGAAAGAAGGAAAACAATCAGGGGACAGAGGAATTCCAGCTCCTGTCTAGTCTGTCCCAGCCCATCAACCACCCCGCGGGATGGTTAATATCATTCCAGTTTTGCAGATTAGGAATCAGGCTTAAAGAGGTGGGGGCTGGGTTTGGGTGCACAGTTAATTTAAGTGCTGCTGGACCCCTCACTTCCCATTGCCTGGAGGCACCGTAATCCTCACTGGGACCCCTGCGGTCCCCTGACAGCCCAGCACCCTGATCAAAGGGCCCCTGCGGGAGTGGGAACCCCTCTGAGTGTGGAGAGATCCTTGCACTGAGATGCCATGCATCAGCAGGCTCCCGCTCACCCCAGGTTAACATGTCCCCAGCTGTACAGTCCCCCGACCCGCTTCCCTCCCTGCCAGGCACCCCCGTCCTTACCACAGAGTGTACTGCAGGAATTCAGGCACAGGGATGCCCAAAGCAACACGAGACCACCGGCTGTACAAACAGCAGACTCCCAGCCCCACCTGGGTTCCGAGGGGACAGTAGGCGCCCTCACCTTTCATGTGTTTAAGACAATCTTCTTCAACTGGAGGTTATAGAGAAAAATAAAAGGTCCAGAACATAGTTCGGTGAGGAATTCCTCCAAGGACCTGACTCCAGGGTCTACAACCAGGTGTACCTACCCCCCGTACTTGGGGTGAAGGTGGATTATTGATCAGCACAACCCCCGGTGGCCCAGCTCCTCGGCTTGGCTGCCCAGAGAGGCCTGGGGGAATGGGTAAAGCCAGGGCACTCAGGAAGAGCACAGAGGACCTAACCTCTCCCCTCCTCACTTGTAAACCCTTCCCCAAATCTCAAGGCATCTGACAGAGAGCAGCCACCACAATAAGAGGATGCTCCCATCTCTTCACTCACTCCTGTCGGTTCACTTACATGCTGAGCATCCACTGGGTCCCAGGACATGACACATAGAATGGCCAATGGGACAGGCTTGGTCCTTCCTCCTGGACCCTGTTCAATCTGATGGAAAAATCATCACTCATAAAGAGTTTCTTAAAATTATACAGAGACCAAAGAAAAACTGCAGAGTGAACCAAATTTAAAAATATATATGGAGATCCCCCAGTCTCCCCACCTAAGGTTAACAGCATAAAGCAAAAAGATCTTGCCTTTGTTCACCAAGGAAATTGTCACCCCCTCTCAGGTGGAAAGGAGAGTTATTCTTTGAACAGGACACAGAAGTGCTCCATCGGATTGGACCATGGCCTCTACATTCATTCAGCAAATCTCTATAAGCTCCTACTACGTATGGGAATCTCCTAACTAGACCCGTTCCCAAGGCTCTCGGGCTTTATCAGTCAACAAAATAGACATGACTCCCCGATACTGGGGGCTCAGAGTTTTAGCAGAGGTAACAGGCAGCATGTTGAGGGTAGCAAGAGCTTGGAAAAATTTAAAAAAAAAAGAGTGATATGAGAAAACTCGGGTGATGGCAGTGAGGTGGGAGGCAGGCAGGAGGGAATAAGGCAATCCTGGCAGATCTCACGGAGTAATGAACTTGAAGCAGAATAGATCCGGAGGAAGAAGGAAGAGCCGGAGCCAGTGGCCCCCAGAGTGAGGGGGAGAGTGTGGGCGGAGAGGCAGAGCACACCGTGTCCTGAGGCCTTTGTGACGTATTTGGCTCCTAATGAAATGGTGACCCGTTTAGAGACTTTTGAGGGGAGGAGTGATGTAGTCCAACTTATGCTTTTGTGTTTGTGTTTTTTTGGGGGAGCTAATTTATTTATTTTGATGAAGATGGTGGGGATTGAACCCAGGATCTCATGCATGCTAAGCATGAGCCCTACCACTGAGCTACACCCACCCCCTCAATGTATGTTTTTAAAGGCTCCCTCTGACTCTGTGTTGATGAGAGATTGTAGGAAAGCAAAGATGGAAACAGGAGGATATTGGTGTCCAGGAATGGCTGAAGGTGGCTCTTAGGAGGGCAGGGAGCAGGGAGCAGGTGGTTAATGAAGACAGAGTATCCAGAATTTTCTAAGAAGCTGGATTTGCTGTCTGTGTTTGTAAGAGAAAGAGAGAGGAAAGACATGGTCCCAACATCTGGACCTGGACAATGGGAGGGATGAACTCTCTATCCACAGGGTATGGGACAAGGTGGGGCTGAGCAGGTGGAAAGGGGCTGGTATCAGCTCAGTTCTTCAATGTCATGGTTAAGGGGTGTATTACATATTACCACAGAAATGCCTAATAGGTAGAGGAGTCTGTTTTCTTTTTCTTTTTAACATTTAAAAATATAATTTAAATGTGTTAATTGTATTATGTGAATGATTTGGGAATTTTGTTTCATGCTAAGGTATACGTTATATATAGCCAAATGGAAAATATATCAGAAAAGTGGAGAAATGAGGGCTTTCACATAAACTGACTGTCTACAACATAGGTAAAATTTCAATAAAACCAGTTTTCAGTGCAAAAACCTCATCTCGGTGTTACATAAAAATAAATGAAAAAGGACTATGTGGATGTATCATTATTTCATGTTACATAATAGCCCCAAACAAACACACTGTTTAACTATGAGGCTTGTAGAAATACTATTCGCTTTAGTCACATAAATACAGAAACGCAGAAATGTTCTAAGGTAGAATAAGCATCTTAGTGGAAATAATACTGATTTGAGCATTTTGCATGATATATATGTCTGATTCAAAATTTGGAAAAGTAATTACATAGTAGAACATATGTATGAAAGTGAAACCAAGATGAATGAAAGAAAAAGAATGTGAGTCTCAGGGATAAAGGTCCAGATGGAAAGGGCAAATCAGGGAGTTTTGGAGAAATCGAGAAATTGATGGCATGCCAATTTCCAATGCTGGGTATTTTCCACCAGAGGAATAGCAAAGAGAGAGGGGAGAGGCCCAGGAACCAACCCTGGGGGACACCCACAGTATATGATTGGAAAAAAGAGGAGACATTGGCAAAGGACCAGCCAGTAGACCAAAAGCAGAAAGCAGACAGAGCGATGGGCTGGAGTTTCAGTGAAGCAGGAACATGGGGGACGAGGAATGGAAGAGCTGGGTCAAATGCTGCCGAGGGGCCACGCATGATGAGGACTGAAAATTGATCACTATATTTAGCAACGTGGGGTCACTGATGGCCTTGACAGGGCAGTTTCCATAGAGCGAGGGATCAGGGGAAGAGCCAGAGTGGGTGTAAAAGGGGATGGCTCAAGAGAAGATGCAGACAGTGAGTTTAAACAACTCCTTAAAGATTTGCTGCAAACACACAGGGTGGCAATTGTTGGGGGTGAATCACGGTCAAGGAGTACTGTTTGTTTCTTTTAAGAGGATGGACGTTTATATACTGATAAGAGCCAACTAGCAGGAGAACAAAATAGGTGAGGTAGTGAGAGAGAGGATGGTTTTGGGAGTGACAACCCAGAGAAGATGGGAGGGATGGGGCCCCGGGGACTTTTGGAGGAACTGGCTTTAGATGTCAATTGTAATAAGAGGTGGGGCAGCGAGAGTGAGGTCACAGATATCAGAAGGCTAGCGGATGTGCTGTGAGTTGCTTGTGAAATTTCTCTTCTGTTGGCTTGTTTGCTTGTTCAAGGTAGAAAAGTAACCTTACCAGCTGAGGAATGAGGAGGAAGAAAGAGTTACTGGAGCCATGAGCAGAAGATAAGAAAGAGCCTTCCAGGGAGAATGGGACAGTGAAAAGAGCAGGGGGAGACGGGGGAGAGCGCTCCCAGAAAGTTACATTATCTCTTTGAGGTCCCCAAATGTGTGATGTGTGATTACACTTCCTGCTGTCTATGAAATAGCAATTAAGTATGGTTCAGAGGAAATGCTATTTCATTCTAAGAGGCTGCCTGTTTCTCAGGAATGGTCATCTTAAACTGCAAACATTACAAAAAATTTTGAAAAGATGAACCTGTGTACCTAAAATCCCCTGTTTTCTATTAATCTGGTTACTATTTAGTTCCCCTATCAATAACACATAAACAATACTGCCATGATGGAGGTACATCGATGCTTAAAAGGAAATGAGATTTGTATCTTTTCCTAAATTCCATGGCTTCCTTAATATGCAGTTCCCCTTGGAATTTAGGAATGTCTGGTATAAGAAGTGAGAAACAGTTTGAGAAAATCTCGGCTCAGAATTACACAGCACAACCGCATCTCAGAAGAATATACAGCTGAAAAAAATTTTAGAAGCAAAACTCCGTAACTACTCTTACAGACCTTTGCAAACCTGGGCCTGCCAAGATGTTTCCAAACTGGAAAGGAACTCCAATCATTGCCTGGTACCGGGACCAGAGGCTGGCCAGCCTTTTCTGTAAAAGCGAGAGAGTAAATATTTTCAGTTTTGCAGATCATTTTTTTGTAACCATGCAGGTCTGCAATAAGAAAGCTAAGAGCACTGGGAGACAGGAAATAAATGGGCATGCCCACACCCTCCCTTCCACTCAGGGCAGCTTCTCTGTGGTGGGGAGCTTTGCCACAATCACTTGTTTCTTTGTTTCCATTGGTTTCTTTGTTTCCACCTTACTGCTCAATCTCAGAACTTCAGGTGGGCCTGGTCCTTCAGCATCCATGCAGAGAGAAGGCTGAGCGGGGGTGGGAAACCCACTTGATGGAGAAGAGAGATTGCTGGGAGGGACACTGCGGTGGCCACCATGACACGAGACAATCACACCTTCCGGGGTGAAAGGGAACGAAGACAAGGGAGGGACACAGCAGTGGGACCCCTAGGCCGCCTGTCAGGCTTGCTCTCCCTCCACGGCCACCCTGGGGGTCTGGGGGGTGTTGGGCTTCAGCTACGGTGATTAGGCTGAAGGGACTCAAGATAAAGGACCCTCCACCTCCTCACTAGGTTCCAAACGCAGCCCCTCTAAGTCCACCCTCTGAGTTTCTGGAACTCAGCTGGAAGAATACATGAGCAGGCCAGACCCAGAGCCCAAGGTAAACACGACAGGGGTCACGTGGGGTTGTAACCCCGTGCTCAGTGGTCGGGGACTCCTTGCAAATCTGCAGAAATCCCTGTTCCACCTCATTCCTGGGAGAAACCCCAGATCTCCTCCTGCTCTGTCTGTTCTTCTCTTGAGGCTATTGTCCTGGAGGGATGCAGAGTCCTTGAACCTGGCCCTCCAAACGTACATAAGCAGCCTGTTCAATAAAACAAATTATGCACTTTTTCACATTTGCCAGTTTTTTGATTCCAGAAAGCCTTTGGGACTCATTCTCACATTCTCCTGTGCCCCCACCACTTGGTGGCCCTCTGCTCATGGAAACACGATTTCCCACAATTGCACCCTGCCTCCCAGCTGGTCAGAGGGGAGTGTCCCACAAAGACACATGTGTTTGTGAGGATCCTGTCCCCCAGCAGAAAGCCTACTCCTGGAGCGACGGACAAGGATCTGGCCTCCTGAGCCGCTCAGCTCTAATTCAAAGCCTAAAGTGGGGACCCCGAACATTGCTGAATGACTTTCTGAGTCACATGGACTGGAGGGGCCTGATTTTTCTTTTTAGGAGTGGAGGTAGCGCAGAGTCCATTTTCAGGGATGACATTGACGATGGATCTAGTTCCCCCCACTGCACCGCAGGAAGGAGGGTCTCTTCCATCCCACAGCTTGGAAACCCAGCCCAGGGGAGTTCTGAAGCAGTTCATTGCTGCCAGGTCCAGCATCCCTGCAGAGTGGCCTCTGCCCCTGAATGAGCCCCTTCCCTGGGCCTTTTCTGCCCCGACACGACCACAGCCCAGGCTGTGCCAGAGATCTGGGGCTCTGCGTGTCCAGGGCACACAGTTGGGACCTGAGCCAGGTGTCCCCTGGGCCTCAAGGGGGAGAGGTCTGCCTCTGCATCAGGGGAATGTGACCCCACATGGCTGGCAGGACGCTCTCAATATGGACCTCCAGGAGCCCAGGGAGCAGTTTCCCTGCAGGTGTTAGAAGCCATCGTCAGGAGGGCAGGCCCCTCTTTGTGCAGACCATCCCGCACTGCTGGGCCCAAGTGCTGACCACAGAAATCTACATGCCTCCAGGATACCCCAGGCAGCCTCACAACTTCGTCACTTGGTGACCTGGGTACCACGGGCTCCTTGGCCATACCATGAGGATGGTCCTTGCAGGCATGTTCTCCAGGTGCTCCCGTTAAGAAATCCCCCTTGGTTTCTGTGGTCACAGAGCCCACACCAGAAGATTCTAGTCCTGCAGTGACCCCCAAAGCAGTCAGCTCCCCTGTGCATGTCCAGGGACAAATGACAGCAAGTTATTGCCAGGAACCTTGATGAACAGGGGGGGTGGGGTTCCATACTAAGTTCAGGATCCTGGTAACTCACTCTGCACCCCAAAAAGCATCCATGAGAAGTGTGTGTATTGGGATATCTGTGCCCCTAGAAGAGCTGTTCCTGAGGGCTCCTGGGACCCTCCAGCCCCTCTCAAGGTTCTCAGAGCCTGGGTCTAAATTTCTATCTCCCTCCTTTGGTATACGGCCACCTGTGTCTCATGGTCACGGGTCACTTTATTGCATGACTTGGCATGTTCTTAGTGCTCGTCCTCCACCCCTGCACTAGACTCCCATGATGTTCCCACTGACCCTTGGCTCCCTGGGTGGGTCGGGGGCCCAAAGTCTGCACCCTTCACTCCCCTCCTCTACCCCAACCCCTGGGGCCACCCCTAGGTGAACTGGAAGGTGTTTGTAAATGAGTCTTACACAAGGACATGACTGGACAAAGCAGGACCCCACCCCCGGAAAGCACACCTGCTCCCTTCTCACAGAAGGGAGACCCACATTGCCTCCCAGGGGTCTACTCAGGACACAATCCCCCGGTTCTGGGCAAGGCGTCTCCCTGGAATCCTTGTTTCCAGGAAGAGTCTCTCTCTCCTTCTTCAGAGTTTAGAGTTCTTCCCATGTCCCTGACCACCAAGGTGCCCAGCACAGACGCTTCAGTGACCTGGAGAGACAAGGAAGATACGTGGCCACAGGTCTCACAGGACACACCTGATGGGACCCCAGGCCAAAGGGCCGTCCTTCTGCCTTCTCAGGTATGGCTCCCTTGGAACCTTTTTGCAGGGGGCCCAAATGGGGAGTGGGGTCCAAAGCAGTTCATGGGGCTCTCTGGGCAGGAAGACTTGGGCCAGGCAGCCTTGCCTGGTTTCCCTGCTGGGCCACTCTGAAAACCCCCGCTCCTCTGGCTGTGACTGGAGGCCCCCCAAACCTCAGGGCGGGGCCATTTGTCTCAGCCTCCACTGACTCCAAAGCCACTCTGGCGCTGGCGAGGGGAAAGAGCTTTCGCTCCCTCTTGTGGCCAATTTGCCACAGGTGGATGCTGCGGGGAGGGGGAGAGATAGGTAGCACTTGCTCAGATGTGAGGGGTTAGACAATTTCACACCCTGTCAACTAGCCTTAAACATTAGAAAAAGGACTATCCCGGGAAAGCTGGAAGTTACTTTCAGTAATTTGTTTAAAGATTTCTTTTTTTTTTCCCTTAAAGACTCATAAAACCTCTCCCAGGTCGTTCCTGGTATGGACCATTATCCATAGATCAATCAGGAAATGCAGGAGGAGAAGGGTGGGGGTGGGGGAGAGGGGAGGGGAGATCAGAGCCCACGGAGAGGAGATGTCCCTCCCAGGAGCCACACACTGGGCAGTGGCTGTTGGCATCCAGCTCTCCTGTTCTCAGGCCCATTTCATCTGCGGGGTGTTTCCAAAAGAAACAATGGTGGAAGGGCCATGGAGGACCCCTAGACCTCCCAGAATAGACAGGGGGAGCAGAGTCACCATGCTGGCCCTGGGCTTGGAGACAGACCTGCAGTGGAGACCACAGGTCTTCTGAGAAGCCAGTTTCAAAATAAAGGCAGTATGCGCTGGAATACCCAGTTCGAGCGAGTGTTTCATCATAGACATGTAATTTACATAGTTCTCACCACGAAACTCTGTGTTCCCAACACGCTACATGAATGACGGCTTCAACACACATTCATTTCTGAGATGTGAACAAGTGTAAAGCCGCTCTTTCATCCAGCATAATGGTCATGGTCACACCTAGGAACGCTTATCAAGATTTCTCAGCTGATTCCTTCACCCAGATTCGAAATAAAGGCAGTTTGTGCTGGGAAAGCCTGTTGGAGCATGTTCAGAGCTGTTTCGGGCTCTGTCACAGCTGGAGGGTGTAAACCCCAACCCCCAGAAAGAGGGGTCAGGACCCCCACCCGCCAGGTTTTGTTGCCTTTGTTGGGGAACCGTGATCTTTGGGTAATATATTTTGCGGCTGTCTCTAAAAACTGCTTTGAGTTAAGTTTGCATCCTAGTCACCAGTTCCATGGCAACAGAAAAAGCATACCCTACATCCCTTTGCACTCAAATCTTCCCAAAAGAGCAAATATTTGCCCATGAAAATACCAGCTGCTCTTCTAAGGCCCCCTAAATTCCCAGCAGTGTGGGCGGTGCACTCTTGATCAGGGACAGGAGGAGAGGGACCAGCGGTCCTCCGGCAGGCTTGGCCCCGTGTGGAAGCTGCGCTGTGGGTGTGCGGTGGGGAGGGCCATGCAGGGAATGCTGTTTGAGGGGCCTCTGTGCATGCCTGCATTATGGTCTGAGGTTTCATACAAAGGCTCCAGGCATCCTAACTGGTCAGATACAGCCCCCACCCTCGGGCTGGAACCACCAGGATCTCAGTACCTGTAACAGGGACAGTGCCCGGTGTGGGTAGAGGTCAGTGGACACTCTGGGGCAGCGATGGTGGTGCTGGGGAAGGCAGGGGATGCAGTGAAGGTTGGAGGGAGCATGGCCCCTTGCTTGGGGGTGAGAGTTCTTGGGGATACCACAGAGCATAGCACACACCATCCCCACCCCATACCCCAAATTCCTAGCCCCGCCAACACAGGGGCTGCTCTGCACCCTCTCACCGTGGCTCTCCTGTAAGACCGCACCCAACCCGGCATCTGGCACCCCTGCCCTACCTCCCCTCTTGGGACAGATCCCATCTTCTTGGAAACTGCCCAGCAGTGCGAATCCAAGGCCGGCAGCGGGCCTGGAGGATCTGCACTTCAGGTGCCCTACCTGGCCAGCCGTGCGTGCCTGGGCTCAGTCCTCTATCTTGCACACCGGTAGCCTGGGTCCACGTCCGGTGCAAGCGTAGGCCGCGGAGCCCAGGCTGAGCCCCGCACACGGACAGGTGAGGGTGCCCCCACCTCGCTGCTCCGCTGCCCCGCTGCACCGCGGCCCCGCCCACTGGTGGCAGCACCGCCCCAGCCTCCGGCCGGCGCCACCTGCAGGTCAGGACTTCCGCGCGGCCCCGCCCGCCCTAGCCCCGCCCAGCTGCTCATAAGCCTCCCCCCAGCCCCCGTCGTGGCCGCGCCCTGGCTCCCATTGGCTCCGCAATTTCTGCCCTCGCACGTCTAGCCTCGGGAGGACGCAGACGCAAGCGCTAGGGGAGGGCCCCGCGGAGTTGCCATGGTTACAGGCGCTGCGCTCCGCGCGGGCCGGCCTGCACTTCTGGGGCGGGCAGCGTGCTCCGGAAGTGTGCCGCTACCCGGGACCTTGGCGGTGCTTGCTGCGGGGGATGGCGGCTTGCTCGGCCGGGCGACTAGTTCTGGCCTGGTCAGTTGGCGGCAGACATACTTTCTTGGGCGGCGTCCCCCAGACGGTAAACGTACGCCCGCGCCGTTGGCGGGGCCAGTGTTAATGGACCGGGATGTGATCCGGGTTGGTGTGGCTGCCGGGGAAGGTCTGTGGTGCCGGGGAGCTGGTTGGGGCAGGGGGGGACAGGGCTGGGGCACAGCCTCGGGCTTTCCTCCCCCTCGGTCGCTGGGGCTGGGACCGCGAGTCCGGGTAGCCCTGCTTGGCCGCGGCCTCCCAGAACCCCCGGGAAGGGCAGGCGGAGGACCTGTCTTTTATGAAGCGGGGCCTTATCCGGGTTTTGAAGAGCCCCAGAATCAGATGTTGGAATGGGGTGGTTTATCAGCCTTGTTTATCTGCAGGGAAATTTCAGTTCCATCCAGATTTTGGCTCCTTCGATAAACCTCAGGAATAAGACAAGGGTCAGTGCCGATTAGCAGTTAACTAGGGCTTGACTCAAAATAGACTGTGTGGGGTATAGGGATGGTAGGTGGGCCCTCCCTCTCAAGGTTGGCAGTCTTCTGGGATTAGAGGCCCCAGTTGAGTATTACATCCTCATCTGCAGTAGTGGAGGTTGTGGGAAATATTAACACAGAGAAGGGAGGGGTGTGGCTGCGGTAACTCATTAAAGAAGCCAGGACCCTTGCCTGGCTCTTGTGTAGGAGAGTGTCGCCTAGGGTAGGGCAGCAGTTATCAACGTGTTTCCGAGGCCCCTGAGATGCAAGACTATTTTCGTAGTAAAGCCGGTATGTCACCTGCCTTTTGCACACTCTTGCACTCCCGAGTTTCCTGTGGGGTTTTCCAGGGAAAACCTGGTCTGTGATAGCACAAAACAGGGAATGTAGAGGCAAATAGAATTCAGCTCTCACCAGTCCAAAAGAGATTTGTAGAAATTAAAATCACTGCTATTCTTCTCATTAATGATTTTTGTTTATAAAAATATACTTATTTTTTGCTTAAGAGTATTAATTGTAACATGTAGTAGGTTGTTATTATTTTTAAGTGAACTCATAAGCATTTTTTGAAGTTCTAATTTAACTTCTAACACAGGAACTATTGATAGATTTAACCCACATGAACAGCAGCCTTTTGGACTCCTCAGTAATTAAGAGTGTACAGGGGTCTGTAGACCAAGAAGCTTGAAAGCCCCTGGAGAATGGGTGCTCAGGTACTAGTCAGGTGCTTAGCATTGTTAGACAGATGCCAAGATGTCTTCTGCATGTGCTCCCGGACTCGAAGTAATTGGCCACATGGAAATGGGTGGACAATGCCTCCACTATACAAACCAGAAGCTGCTGAACGTGTCTTGAGTCTAGGCCATGTGCTGTGCAGGAATTCCCGTTGTATCTGTTCTATCTAAGCCGGGATTCCTGTGCAGAGGCCTGGCCCTGAAGACCCGCTCTCCTTTGCTCCCTGCCAGGTACCTTCTGTGTGACGTCAACCCTCCAGAGGGCTTCAGCCTCTGTAGGGGCGTCTGTATCCACATCGCCTTCCTCCTGAAGACTCTGCTGAAAAAGGAGGAGTCGGTGCTGGTTCTACCCCCTTGGGGCCGCCTCTACCATTGGCAGAGCCTGGACATCCACCAGATCCGGATTCCCTGGTCTGACTTTTTTGATCTCTCAACTCTCAACAGAACCATCCCTGACACTGAGTATGAACAGTTCATTGCAGGTGAGATGGTGATCGTTTAACTGGGGCCAGACGGTTGTTGTTATGGTTCCGATGTGAACATCGGGCCGTCTTGCTTTGGGCTTGTCAGTCTGCTTAGGGGTCCTGCTCATGTTTCCCGCACTGCAGGTGAATTTGGTCTTTCCATAGTTTTTCTCAGGAAATAGATCTGAAGTGTATGAGCTCTGTGTTCCCTCCCCTCTGAAAACCCTGGCCTCCTGGTGAGATGGAGCAGTGACAAGGAGGGCACTGCCACAGAGACCTTGTCCCAGCAGGACTCGCTCCCTGGGCAGTAAGGGCCATTCTTACCTGAAGGAAAACACGATGTGTTTGTAGCATGGGCCACGTGCTGGAGAAGGTATGTAACCTCTCATTCATTATAATTTGGTCCTGTTCAAGCTTCCCGTTTTATTTATGTAAGAGGTAAGATTTGAAGATTTTCTTTGAATAAAGGTATTTAGAGCTTATCTTTTTTACATTGAAATGTGGTTGATTTACAATGTTTTGTTAGTTTCGGGTATACAGCATAGTGATTCAGTTGTACATATGCATAGTCTATTCTTTTTCAGTTTCTTTTCCATTATAGGTTGCAAGATACTGAATATTTGCCCCTGTGTTCTGCAGTGAATCTTGTTGTTTATTTATTTTACATATAGCAGTTTGTAATTGTTAATCCCAAACTCATAAGTTTGTTTTCTAAGTCTGTGAGTCTGTTTTTGTTTTGTAAATAAGTTCATTTGTATCATTTTTTAAAATTCCACATATAAGTGATATCATAAGATACTTGTCTTTCTCTGTCTGAGTTATTTCACTTTAGTGTGATAATCTCCAGGTCCATCCATGTTGCTGTAAATGGCATAAATTCCTTCTTTGTTACGACTGAGTAATATTCTTTTATATCTAAATACTACATCTTTATCCAGTCATCTGTCAGTGGGCGTTTAGGTTGCTTCTATGTCTTGGCCATTGTAAACAATGCTGCTGTGAACATTGGGGTACAGGTATCTTTTGGAATTAAGTTTCCCTCTGGATATATGCCCAGCAGTGGGATTGCTGGATCAAATGATAAGTCTTTTTTAGTCTTTTGAGAACTCTCCATACCATTTTCCACAGTGGCTGCACCAAACTACATTCCCACCAAAAATGTAGGAGGGTTCCCTTTTCTCCACAGCCTCTCCAGCATTTATGGTTTGTGGATGTTTGAATGGTGGCCATTCTGACTAGTGTGAGATGATAACTTATTGTAGTTTTGATTTGCATTTCTCTGATAATTAGCGATATTGAACCTTTTTTTCATATGCCTATTGGCCATTTATATATCTTCATGGGAGAATTGCTTGTTTAGTTGTTCTGCCCATTTTTGGATTGGGTTGTTTATTTTTTTCTTATTAAGTTGTATGAACTATTTATATAGTCTAGAAGTTAAGCCATGTTCAGTCTCATCCTTTGCAAATTTTTTCTCCTATTTCATAGGTTGTCTTTTTGTTTTGCTTATGGTTTATATTGCTGTGAAAAAGCTGATAGGTGTAATTAGGTCCCATTTGTTTATTTTGGCTTTTATTTCTGTTGTTTGGGTGGATTGCCCTAGGAAAACATTGCTGAGATGTATGTCAAATAATGTTTTGCCTATGTTTTCTTCTGAGAGGTTTATAGCGTCTTGTCTAATGTTTAAGTCTTTAAGCCATTTTGAGTTTGTTTCTTTTTTTTTTTTTTTTTTTGCGACTCTATTGTATGCTTTCGATTTGTGGTTACCTTTTTTTCAAGTATATCAACCCATTACTATATCTATTTCCTTTAGACTGATAATCACGTAGGCTCCAACACATCCTAAAAATAATGAGAAAAAAAAAGAGAGAAAAAAATCTATCTTTTCTTGCTACCGTCTCCCATTCCCAACTTTTTGTATTTTGATGTACTTTTTCTTTCTTACATCTTCATGTTTATTGTCTTGTAACACGTTATTGCATTTCCAACTATGGTTTCCCATTTCTATAGCATCCTGCTTCCTTTCAGTTCAGAGTAGAACCTTTTAATGTCTCTGGTTCAATAATGCTGAATTATCTCCTTCCCCCCCCCCCGCGCCTCTGAATCCTGAGTCCAGGGAAGCCATACCATCCTAGCCTTCATCGGTTCTGGGAAAGCAATCTTCAGAGTGGGAAAGGAAACATTGAAAAATAATATTCTGTGTGTTGCTTTCTACCCTTGCCCAGAGAGTGAGAATCACCTCGGAAGGCGGAGGAAGAAAGTTGGAGGTGCGGGGCAAAAAGTCTTTTCTCCTTTTGCTACTGAAAAAATGATTGCTTTTGTAATTAGTGATGATGCCCATTAAATTGGTGAGATTGAGATTCCACAGCTTCAGCGCCTGTGAATAACCAGCTGGGAGAAGTCTCTTCAGGGCCCCCGTAGTGGGAAAGGCAGCCCCTCTGAGCACCTGTTGTTCTGTATTCTTCCTGCCTCCACACTGGTTCGCTAGGCACCGTGCAGAACTATGCAGTTCCCCGAGGTGGAGGACGGGGAGACCCCTGCTGGGTGGAGAGCCACAGGAGCCCACACTTGAAGGACAAAGTGAAGAGTAGTGGGGCGGGCGTAAGGGCAGAGTATGGTTGAGACCCAGGATGGTGTCCTGGAGTCCAGCAGGCGAGGCTGGAGGGGCAGATGGGGCCCTGGGGCATGGGCAGTCCTTGAGGGTTCTGAAGCATAGATAGGAAGCAAGAGACTGGATTCGTGTGGGTGTACAGCGCCCCCTGGAGGCAGCGGGGCAGTGCAGCGAGCCCAGGAGGAGTGGGCACTTCCCCAAAGCTGGGTTGACATGTCACAACCAACTCAGTGGGAACCGAGAGGTACCAAGATATTGTTAAATTTTTGTCCCTCTTCCTTGAAAAAAACTGCTTCCTCTTGAATATCCTGTGTCTTTAGTGAGAATTCAAGACATGAAGCAACATTTCCTCAAAAGTCACCCACTGTGTGGTTGTTAGTAAGGGTCAAATGCAAACTTGTATAGATGAAATCAAACATTCATCATCGGATTTTAAAATCCTTTAAAATAAAAATTCTTGCTGTCTTTGTTCTTCATTTCAGGGTTCACTTGGTGATAATAATAGTAACCAAAGCAACAGCAAACCCTTACAGAACTCTGTCCTGCTGTTCCAGGAACTCTGTGTTCACGACAACCCAATGAGGTGTCACTTTACAGGAAGGACAGTCATTAATCACACAGCTAGTAAATGACAGAGCTGGGACTTGAACCCAAGCTGTCTGGCCCCAGAGCCCCCTCTCAGGCCCTTCACTGCAGCTCATCTCTTGGCATGCCCGACACAGGCCAGCATTAAGGAGCGGCGTGACCTTGGCCAAGGCTGCTTCACCACTTGGTCTCTGTTTCCTCATCTGTAGAATGGGGGTGTGGGCAGTGAACTCTGTGAGCTCAGTGGTCACTTCCTCCAGCTGTGCTATTCTACTGCTTTGAGTTAATTTAGTAAGTATCTGAGCCTCTGAATGGGCCACCCATAGGCTGGCGCTTTGCTAGGACCTGGGTTACGGAGAAAAGTAAGATCAGCCTGCTCCTCGGAGGAGCCTGTGTCCCTCCACGAGAAGCGGCTGCGAGGCCCAGGCTCCCTCGCTGGTGGTCGGGGGCTGGGCAGGGAAGTCTGATAGAAGATGGAGGCAGAGCCCCTCCGAGAACAGTGTTGGCCACACAGCTCTCAGGAACGGGAGCGTCTGTCCAGGCTGCTGAGAGGGGGGTCCTCGTGAGGCCAGTAGTCCCCCCAACCTAAGCCCTCAGGACAAAGATCCAGCCATCCCTGCAGTGTCACCATAGAGCCAGTCCATCCTCATCACTGTGCCTCTGTGCTCCTTTGTCTTGGGGACTCTCTTCCCCCTACACCCAGAAGACTTTCTCCCTCTCTGAGTGCCCCCTCACTTCACCCGTGGTCCCTGCTTCCTGGGCCACCATCTCTGGAGTTGACACTTTGCCCCCTCACACCCCCTGTTTCATCAGGAGCCTGGGTTGGTCTCCTTGTGCTCACTTTCCTCCTTCAGATGATTGCTCCTCCCCTCATGGGAGCACCTGGAAAACCCAGATCCATTCCTAGCAGTGCCTGCCACCCTGGCCTCCCTGCTTAACTTCCTCAGTTAGGAGCACCTGGACCACCAGCTCTGTATTGCCTCGCCTCCTACCATCAAGACGTCAAAGTTCATTCTCCTTCCACCACCCAGTATGGCCATTGTAGGGTCTTCTTCTCCGTCAGCCTGAGCCAGCCACCCCCCATTCACCCTACCCCCGGGCTCATACCCGGGCGTGTCTCCACCCCAGGTCCAGCCTCTCTCCTTTAAGTGCCCACCTCTAGCCTTCCAGCTGCTTCTCCACCAGCCGCCCTGGCCCTCCTTCACACTCACTGGGGCATCATGCGCTGACTCTGCTTTCCTGCCTCTCCACGTTCCTCTTACTTCCACTTCCCCACCTTCCACCTCTGCATCCACAGTCCGCACTCTCTTTATGACAAACAAAACTCCCTTGAACCTTGATCTTTTCAGTTCCTCACCAGGCCGACTTCCATCTCGGTTCACCCAGCTCTACTTGCTCTGAGCCTGCAGGCAGCAGGCTCTCCCGGCACAGATTTCTAAGACTACAAATCAATGCCCACCATGTTGCCACTGCCAGGCAATCCTCCAGGATTTCTCTAGTGAGCACATTTCCCCACTTATCACTCAGTGGTGTCAACATTCTCTGCTCTCTGCACACCTCTAAGCTTCCCTCTGTCTCTTCCCTGACTCCCAGCAGATGGCCTTGCCTCCTGCTTCAGAGAGAATGACATGTCACTGGAAAGGAACTCGCTCACCTGCAGCCAATCTGCTTACCTCAGCTTTTATCTGTCCCTCTCCCACCTGGACTCTAGCTGTAGTTGTTCTTAATTCAGTGAGTTTAGTTGACATATATATACACATTTAAAAGCATAGCACACTATCGGCTACCTTCTAGGGCTTACTTTTTCATTTTAACATAGAGTGTGTGATGCATCCTCTTCGTTGCATGTACCTGCAGTTCATTTGTTTTAATTGATCTTAAATGTTGTGTGTGTCAAATTAACACAAGGGAAGTGTAAGCCAGGATTCAGGATGCTGGTTACTTCCTGTGAGAAGAGGCCAAGTGCAGGATAGGACACAATATGTCACTGTCAATAGTCCTGTTCTGATGCTGGGTGGTAGGTTCACAACTGTTTCTTATAATATTAATTTTAATACATAAATACCTCTTACAGGCACCTATGATGAGAATGTGTCATGAACCAAGACATACAATAGGTAATATTACATCATTATTGTTATGTAATCTTGTTATAAAATATATTAATCATAATCCTACATTGTTATGTGTTATATTTTATATAGATGCATGAATTATATATTATGTATATAAATACTTACATATGTATTATACACTATCTGATAATAAATAAACAGAACATAATATGCTAGTATATCTTCTATTATGTATTATTTAATAAATAATAACATACTCTATCCTGTTATATGACATGGAACATTATCTTTAATAAAATAAGAAATCTGTCAATATATATTGGTAATTAATAAAATTAAAAAAAAAACAGCCCGCAGCTTTTAACGCCGACACCGCTCCAGCTGTCACTGTGATTTCTCTTCCCTTTCACGGCCGAGGCCCTCACAGTGCTGTCCGTTCCCCCTTTCATCTCCTTATCCTGAACCTTCCTCCTCCTCCCATCCCATGCTGCCTTCTGCCCCGTGGCCCCTCTAGTCACCAGCGGCCTCTGGGGCACTGACCTGTGGGCACGGTCTCAGGCCCCAGCTCACCTGCCTGTCCGCCGCCTCTGCCACCGCTGGTGGGGGCGGGGCGGGGGTCAGAGTGCACCCCTTGTCCTGGAAGAGAACACAGCACAGACTGTGACCAGCAGCAGGTGTGGCCGGGAACTGCAGGACTGGGGGGAGAGCCAGACTGTCTGCATCCAGACCCGCGGCACTTGGAGTGTGAAGAAGCCCCGTCCTCACTGCCCCTGAAGTGAGGAAAACACCCTCAGGTGAGTTAAAGTGCTTATGACCTAGGTCTGTTGGCTGGAAAGGACAAACGGGCCCCTAAGGGGAGGGTAGTTGATGTTCCAGGCCCCACCAAGGCCCTAAGGCCTGGCGGGGAACCAGGCTGGACGCTCCACTGGACCCAGTGCCCCCTCGGGGGTGGGGCCTTCGGGAACAAGCAGAAAGCCCTCTGTCTCTGGGGGGGAACGGGGCAGTGTTGGAGCATCCCTGCAGCGAGTCAAGTGAAGTCAGGGCCCGTGGGATCCATTTGTATGGCCACACCGAGCCTCAGCAGAAGCCACAGCAGGAGTGGATTCCTGTCTCTCCAGCTGTCATCGTGTCTGAGTGCCAGGCTTCAGACCCGATCCCCTGGGGCACTAGGACAGTTATAGACAGAAGCGGCTTGGGGAGGCCTCAAGAGGGCGGTACTGGCTTTCCTGCCGATACGATTACACAAAGATCAAACAATCCATTGATGGGAAGAAAATAAGAACCATGGTCACATCTGGACCCCAAGCTTAGATGTGGTGTATGGGTGACATTTATCGACAATCCAGCGAGGTTCTGGCCAGAACTAGAGGCCAGGGCAGAAAGAAGGGAGTGGCACTAAGGAGCATCGTGGTTCAGAGGTTGGACTTGGGGTCTGCAGGCTCATCCCAGGAGGAGACTCAGTGTTTGGGAGGTGGCTAACGTGCCTCCTTCGTGTCACCAGGAAGTGATGCCACCTGTGGAAAATCAGCTATAATCCTGAGCCGGGTCAGCCCTGGGTGATGTGATAAAGGCTCCTACAAGAGGGAGCACCAGGCTGATAGTGAACCAACCAACATGCTGATGCGTTTCTGGCCTCTGTTTATCGTGCTTTCGTAGCCAAGAATGAGGAGAGAGTTGAATGGCTCATCATGAAGATTTTAACAACTTAAGAGGGTTCCGTGTCTCACTGCATTTCAGTGTCACCCGGAGGAATTCAGGAGGTGTTTAGACCCAGTGGAGACTAACGGCCTCTTGGTTCCTCATCAACCTGGCAAACCCACCAGCCCTCTATGGCCAGACCTTGGCAAGTGCCTTCCCTTGTTCTAACAAAACCCTTTCCAACCACGCCTGTGGTAAGCTTTTATTTATTTTTTTTAATTAAATGGAATGAAGATACCTTACAGCCTCCTCAGACCTTTCCTTAGTGCTTCTGCCCTTAGACCCCGGCAAGGGGGCCCTCTGCCTTGGGTCCTGCACTACAGAGGATCCCTCTGGCCCTGACACTTCTTCTGGCCACGCCCTTCATGGGGTGGAGTCAGCAGGGCCAAGGGGACATGGTCATTGGCTCCATCCCATGCTCTAGAAACCCAGGACCCCAAATGCACTGCCTCAGCAGCCCCTGACCCATTTCTAGTTCCTGCACCGGCTCTCCCCGGAGTTCAGATTCCCAGGACTCACAGAGAGGCCAAAGGGCAGCTGTTTGCATGGAGGTTATGAACAGAGCCCGGACGTGAATTCTGAGTGTCCCACTGTGCACATCCAAGGCCCCTTGTGGCAAGGGATGAACCCAGCATTGGGAAGAAAAGGGTCAGGCTAGTGATCAGAGACTGGTAATCAGCTCTCCCCACACGCTCACTTTCTTTCCGGACTCCCCTGTGTCTGGGAATTCTAAATTTGAACCTGGCCTTCCACCTTAAAATGAATGTATATTTGTAAAGGCAGGAGTTTAGGACCTACTGCACTTAACATGCTTACATGTATAGGATGTGAGCTCCCAGGTATGCTCTGGCCCTTCACTTCCAAAGGTTCAGAGCAGTTATGTTGGCTCTACTGAGACTGTAAGTGGTAAAGACCACCTCCGGAGAGGAGGGGCTCCTGCTTCACGCTCCAAAGTCAGGATCTTCTGAGTGGATAAAACAATGGACACTGTGACCCTCAAATGTAAATTGATTTAGAATAACGCCAAAGTGTGTATGACGTGTGTGTGCACACATGCGCACCTGGGGACCTGTGTGGTACATGACTGTGACTGTGTGTGTTTGTGTGCGTGCACGCGTGCCTGGGGATGAATGTGGTTCTGTATGATATGTGTGTTTGTGCGCCTGAGGACGTGTGTGGTTGTGTGTATGGTATGTGTGTGTGTGATACGTGACTTCATGTATGTGTGCACGTGGGGATGTATGTGGAGCAGAGCCAGTGTGTCTGCACGTGTGTTTGTGTGTACGTGCGTGCATTAGTTTTAATAGTAGAAGTTGTCCTTTAGAATTATGAAGTAGTAAAAATTGTATGATGTCCTTTGCTGTATAATTCAAAATTAAAATACTCTTCAATCACCAGAATTTTAGTCCCCCTCAGATTCTGATTTTTTTTCCATATTGATTATGTCTTCATTTTACCGATGAGGAAATTGTAGCTTAGAGATGTTAACTGACTCAACCAAGGGCATGAATCTCACGAGCCCAGGACCAGGACGCAATCCAAGCCACGCTGCTCCAGAGGCCTGGAGCCCTGCTTAGGGTCACGTGTGGCCTCTTGGCGTGGGTACAGATTCTGATGGGCTGTGGCCAGCTTGCAGGCTGCCCAAGCCGGGGATTCGGGAAGCCAGGCGGAGAGTACCAGACAGCAGACAAGAGTGAAGGGTTGCTCAGAAGTCAGATAGATTCCTGGGTCTTGGATGAGGAAGGAGGCTCACTGCTCATCCTTGATCCCTTTACTGGTGGCTAAAAGGGACCAAGGCCCACGACAGTACTTCTGGGAGCTGCCTGCCAAAACCTGGAAAAGGACTGCTCAGGACTGGCTCTGCATTAGGAGCAGAGGAAGGGAATGCTGCCTCCTGGTACACATCCTTGTTGATGGCAGTAGGAGGCCTAGCAGCCTTGGTTAAGAGGTGGCAGGACAAGATCCAGGTGGATGATTGTTTTCGCGTGTCTTAAAAATCATTGCTTCATATATTTTATCCATTTTGTGGTTTATTTTTGGATGGTAAATACGGTCCCTGTTACTCCATATTACCTGGATTGATTAATTTTTTTATTGTTAATTTTCTCTTCTGTGATTTGGAAGCTATATTGCATCAATGAAAATTCTCTCTAAATTTTTATTAATCATCTCTAAGCTCATAACATTATATGCAATTGGACCAGTATTCCTATAAGAGTCTGAAAAATGAAATAATCTATCAGATCATGTTCCTTAATAATGAAAAATTTAGCTTATTTTACCTCTCTGCTGTTCCAAATTGTGTGTGTGTTTGTGTGCTCCAGTTACTACTTTTTAGACAGTTGCTTTAAGTTTGTTAAATTAACAAAGAAAATATAGGTATAAACATGTTGGATTTCATTGCTCACTACCACTATGTAATCCCATGTCTTTCCCACTTTTGAGTTATTTACTTATCGGGATTACCCAATCAACTGGACACATGATTGACTAATTTTTTTCGAGCGGTGGACTTGGAACACTTACATATCTATATGCAGATTTATGTTCTCCTCAACAACTCTCAGCGTGTTGTTGATGGCCCAAGCCTTGTTTTAAAATAAGGAATTGTTTTTCACCACCAAAAAAAAAAAAAAATTAATTTAAGGTGCTGTCTTTTTATGGCTGGCTAGTCTTATATGGTGAATGGATATTAATAGAGATTTCCTTAACCTTCCTCCTTCTTTTTGCCATAACTCGTATTCATTGAGAAGCATGTTTTTACCATTTCTCAGATGGGCTTCCACTTTGACTTCCGCTTTAAACCATCACCCCACTCTTTTTCTCCATGCTTATTCCTGAAAAATTGAGCTCTCTATCGGATTAAAGGTGGTTCCCGTCAAAGATGTGTGGCTCCCTGTCCAAAGGTCCAAAGGAAGAGAAAAGGAAAGATTCCTGTTTCTGGTGGTTAAATTTTGTCAGGTTAGAGATCTAGTTATCCGTGTGGCTGCGGTGGAATCTGCAATATCTTGGCTCAGAGTTTCCTTTTTCTGGCTTACTAGGGGAGCCGCATTAGCTGGGGTCACGGCGCTCTGGCCTTTGTCAGGATCCCGGGGCTGAGGCAGCCCCTCTCCCCCTTGTCATTTTGATCTTGCAAACTGGGTCCCAGCTATGTGAACCCTGCACCTGGAGGCCAGGATCGCCCCCCCCCACGCGACGTGTCCCCAGTTCCTCGGCGTCCCTCACTACTATCAGCTAGTTTCAGTAAGAGTACGAGACAGCTTCCACTGCGGTCCTTCCTCCTTCCTCTCCAGGCAGGCCCTCCTTTCCCACTAGTTGGCCCTAAGCCTTCTATCCTGTGCTACATACGCTGATGGAATTCCTCAGCGTTTCCAGCAGGTAGATGGCACTCTTCTATGTTTGGACCACTTTAGTGCTTTCAGTGGAAATTTAGGAGGTGGGAAGGAGGAGCTTGGGGGTTCTCCATATCTAGGGGCTCCCTATCCATCAGATTCAACTAACTGTGGATTGAAAATATTCGGGAAAAAAAGAAAGTTTCAAAAAGCAACACTTGAAATTGCCATACACTGGCAACTACTTACATAGAATTCATGTTGTATTAGATACCATGAGTAATCTAGAGATAATTTAAAGTACACAGGAGGACACAGCAAAAGAGAAAGTGACAACAAATATATGTGTATATTCATGTATAACTGAAGACATGTGCTGTATGCTGGAATTTGATACAACATTGTAAAATGACTATAACTCAATAAAAAAAGTTTGTATATATAAATAAAAAAGTACATGGGAGGATGTACATGAGCTCCATGCAAGTCCTATGTCATTTTTTACAAGAGGCGTCAGCATCGATGGATGTTGACGTCTGGGGGAGTCCTGGAACCAGTGTCCCATGGTTACCAAGGGATGACTGGAAGTACAGGCTCCTTATCCCAGCCTGTCAGGTCGCCACGTGGTCTGAATCCTACCTGTACCACACTTCCCTTTTCACTCTCCTCTAGCCCTGGCAGACTGCCCTCTGTTTCTTGAACAGGCCACACTCACTGCACTTCATGTCTGGCCCCTAGAAATACTCGTTACTTTCTGAGTATGGCTCTGCTTTCACAAAATGGGCTTCATTGTCACTAGAGAAGACAGTGTTGAGGTTTCTTTAAAAACTGAAAATGGACTTATGATCCAGCCTTCCCACTCCTGGGCATATGTCAGAAGAAAACTCTAATTCAAAAAGTCACATGCACCTCAATGCTCACAGCAGCATTATTTATAATAGCCAGGACATGGCAACAACCCAAATGTCCATCAATAGCTGACTGGATAAAGTAGTAGTATATTTATACAATGGAATAATATTCAGCCATGAAAAAAGAAAAATAATGTCATTTTCAGCAACATGGATGGACGTAGAGATAGTCATTCTAAGTGAAGTAAGCCAGAAAAAGAGAAAAATGCCATATGATTACACTTATATGTGGAATCTAAAAAAAGACACAAATGAACTTAACTACAAAAGAGAAACAGACCCACAGACATAGAGAAACAAGCTTACAGTTACCAGGGAGAGAAGGGGATGGGAAGGGATAAATATGGGAATTCGAAAAGTGCCCCTCTTGCGGAGTGATTGAAATGTTAGCTATCTTGATCATGGTGATGGTTTTCTGGGTGTAGACATCTATCAAATTCATGAAATAGTACATGTGAAATATGTGTACTTTTATATACAGGAATCATACCACAATAAAGGTGCCTGTAAAAAAACAAGAAAAGTTTGGCGGCATTGTGTCCTACGTTTTTATGTGTCTTCAGTGAGTGGGTCTTCAAGTTTCTGGTCTGCCATATTTTCTGAGCCAGAAGTGCCCTCCTTCCCTTTTCTTTGGTAAACTGTCAGTGGGTGGCATTTATTCCCGTGGCTCCAACTGCTCTTTCCACTGATTAACTGTCAAATCTTTTCCAGCATGGACATCTCAGTTCAGTCCCAGAAATATACTTATAATTGACAAGTAGTCATTCCCACTTGATTAGCCCATAAAAATCTCAAGCTCTGTGTATTTCGATTTACACTCGCTCAGAACTAGGTTTACTTCTTCAAACAATGGCATCACTATCCCATCTGTATTCCGTGCCATACATCTGGGAGTTTTCCTTTACTTTTCCATTCCCTCACCCCCGTCAGTACTACAATTCTATTCCTTAATGTCCCCCAACTAAGTTCCTGCTCCTCGCTACCCACTGCATTAATTCACACCCCTTGCTAGTCTCCCCAGTGCTGTTCTTTAAAGTGAACGATCCACTTTGCTCACTTTAATGACAAATTTGTGTCAATCTCCTCCTAAAATCCCCAAAGAATTCCCCGCTGCGTATGTGAGGAAGTCCACGCTCCCCGATTTAATGTCACACCTTCTCATAACCTAGTTGCTGCTTTTTTTCATCCTCAGCTTCCGTTAGTTCCCCACAGCCTCTAGCCTCACTGACCTTCCTTCCCTAAGTGCAAAGTGCTCTTAGACACGACCAGGCGTCTGCACGAGACACGCAAGCTGCTGAGAATCCCGTCCCCACCTCGCAATCTCCTGGTCTACAGATTTGCTGGAATCCTTCAGATGTCAGTGCAGAAAGCGTTTCCCCTCTGACACCTTCCCTACCTTCTAGAACCCTGCCCCAGGCAGTGCAAAAGCCCCTCTGAACATACAGTATACATGATGCCAAGTGACTCTTACCACATTGTTTTGAAAACCTATTTAAATTTGTCTCTTCCATGACACACTGTGATCTCCTTGAGGGATGGGGGGCTGTGTGGTATTTGTCTAGACAGCTAATGTCTGGCACAGACCCCGGGCCATCGGAAACAGTCTGCTGACTCATCAAGAATTGTTGTCTTTGCGATGTAAGAAAGACTACATGACCTCTGATCTTACACCATCCGGCAAGGGTCAAAATAATTTCACATAGAACTACACAGGAAAAGTATGTGTATTCTTTTCCTCTTTGTGAGCCCAAGATCATAGGCATCCTGGAACGGAGGTGTCACTCTAAGCTGTCTGTCCCCTAGGCTGTCACGTCCAGCTTCAACATATTTTTTAGAAGTTGTAGGGATACGTGTATATCACCCCGTCTTACAGCAAACGGTGCTTCAGCCTGACCAAGTTTAATGTCCATATAAAAATCAGAAATCTTCCAAACTGAAGCCTGAAGAAACATTTCCCTTCTCTCCTTGCAGTCTGTCTGCCATCTGCATCCCACATCTCCACTGCTCACCTGCGTCAGAACACCTTCTATCTAGAAACATTTTAGGTGGGACACTTGGATGAGAACTAATTACAGCAGTCATGAAAATGGTCCCATGAACGTAGGCTCTGCACAACAAGAATGTTTTGACCGGAGGCCTCAGCCGTGGCCTTCAGGGTCTGTTCACATGTTCTGCCTGGCTTCCCTACAGACATTCTGCAGAAAATCAAGCCTGCAGTTAAAGTCATAGAAGGCCCAAGAAATCCAGAAAAATAGAGTGAGATTCATCTCCTTGGGAATATTTTTGAAAACCATCCACTAATAGGAAGAAGAGCTTTAAGAGGGTCATTTCAGATCAGATGATGTCCAAATGCATGTGGGTCAGTTTTGTCATTGTTGCTCGCTAGTTGGCTTTCTGCTGCTTTTAACATGCCACTGTTTAGAGAAGTGGCCTGAGTAGGCCCTCAGAGCAGAAAGGTGAGCTGGGCCTGGAAACAGCCAAGCTCCTCTGCTGTGTAGTGACCCGCTGAGAAGGAAAGGATGGCCCAGGGCTTCCTCTGAGTCTCTCCCTCAGTTATAAACTCTATGAAGGGAAAATGGAACAAAAAATCTTAATTCAATATGGTATTGTCAAAGTATAAAAATAATTGTCTTTGGAGGGGATGGTATAGTTGAAGGGGTAGAGTACATGCTGGGTTCAATTTGCAGTACCTTAATGTAGAAAAATAATAAGAAAAAGTCTTTAAAATAAAAGAAAAATAACAAATAAGAAAAGAGATCTCAAACAACCCAAGTTTAAAAAGAAAAAAATATCTTTTAAAAATAGTAGTCAGCTCGGTCTTTTGCTAGATTAGGAGTTTGGGATTAACAGATACACACTACTATGTATAAAATAAATAACCAACTCCCAGGTCCTTAATAACCTAGTTCAACCTGAATCCTTTCTCTTTTTTCCCCTAAGCAACCCGTGGAAGCATCTGAAATTCTCATCTTATAAAAGAATTCATTTAAAGGCGGTTTGAAAGTTACTGGTTAAAACAGTTATTTGTTGTTCCATGAATATAGGTCTAGTAAGAATGACAGACAATAAACCAGTAAGCAAATAAATATATGACGTACTGCCAGGTACTAATAATTGCCAGAAAGAAACATAAAGCATATTAGGAGAGAAAATGATTGAATAGGAAATATGTGCGTGCTATTTTAAATAATGTGGTCAGATAAGTCCTCTCTGAGGGTAAAATAATTTGAACAAACTCCTGAATGAAGCAAAAGAATAAGCCACGTAGGTAACAGACAAGAAAAGCCTCCCAGGCTGGGAGAAGTGTAAGTACGAGACTTGGAATTACAAACACAGCTTTCCTGGTGGGGACAATCAGGGCAGTGAAGATGGGCTGGAGCAGAACGGTGAGAACTGAGGCTGCAGAAAGGGGTGAGGGACTGGATCACACAGGGCCTTGGTAGGGACTCTGGATATCCTTCTGAATACAATGGAAAATTACGAGAGTATTTTGCAAAGCGGAACAACTTGATCCGATTCATACTTTAATAAGACAGTTGTGGGTAATATATGGGGAATAAGCAATGGAAGCAGGGCAAGGTAAGCTGATGGGAAGGCAGTGGGAAGAGTGCTGCTGACCTGGAGAGAAACACCGAGGTTGGGCTGGGATGATGGCGGGAGACGGGCTGAAAGGGGGACACAATTTGACAGTAACGGTCACAGGACTTAATGCTCGAGTTGGACACAGACACAGAGTGGTTCAGGGTGATGGGTATGTGATATTTGGGGCTGAGCCACAGTTTTTGTGCAGAGACCTGACAGGAGAATAAAGTGGGGACGTTGACATCGGTAAGAAAGGTTGGTGGGTGTTTAATTCCCCCTAGAGCCGCGTCTCTGTTTCTCTGTAGGTGAAGTCAGCAGAGCAGGGATGGGTGTTCCTACTTCTGCAGTGAATTGCGTGTCCTTCTCATCGACAAATTCGAGAGGCCAACCTGCCCATCCAATTACAACATCTTGAATCTGCTTCTTTCTATCCAGGAGGAGATTTCCAATTAAGATGCCTATCAAAGATTCCCATGCCCAGAGTTAGAGCTGTGTGCCTTTGGAATGATCTCAGAGATGCCACCACAGAGGCTCGGTGTGCTCTCTCTCCCTCAGGGCACACAGTTCCCTTCAGTCCGGTGGGTCTCAGCAGAGAAGATTTCACAAATAGCCCCTCTCAGGCCCTGGGGACCAACCTCCCGCTTGGCCAAGCTCTGAAAATGAGCACGAGTTCCGGGCAAAGGGCATTCTCCAGGGCGCCATCTAGCAGATTACATGAGGACAGTGTACAAAATAGTGGGAGGGTTGATGGTATAAATGGATTTTACTTTTTGCTCTGAATCTGATTCTGTCCTTCCCTTTTGATAAGGAAGAGTTCTTAGGCCAGACATGATTCTCCTTTTTTCTTTCTATTTGATCATCCAAGATGTTTAGATAGGGTATTTGTTTTAGGGTAAGAATCTTTAAAAAAAAAAAAAACAACTATGCAAATAGCATCTTGTTAGGTATTTGGACAAGTAAATTCTCCCAGCAGTATTGAACCCCCTTGTTCCTCCAGGGGGTCTCCAAAGGTATACATGTTCCAAATCTGACCCAAAACCAATGAGCCTTTTTGTTTTAAGCATTTCACCATGGACAAAATTTGTCACTAAAGAAGGTGAGAAAAGAGCAGGTCCCCATCATCCAGAGTCCCTCCCAAAGGGCCCACAGAAGTAAAGAGGAGATGAACGAGAGAAACGGTTTATTTATACACACGCAGGAGCCAACCAGAAAAGTAAGTACCATGTTAAATGGTGAAAGTTAAAGGCTTTTTTATCAACCTAACTTAATAGGGCAAAGGGAGAGGAGAGAATTGGCTTCCATGACAGGTTTTCTTCTACATCTATTGAATCTCAGGTGTCTTCAGCTTAAAGTGCTTTTGTATTAACCATGGGTTCCATCTGACTTTCCATTCCTCGAACTTTGTTTTCTTTTTCAAGATTCACTCATGTATTCTGAGCCCCTGGATTTTCCACGTGAATTTTAGATTGATTGTCAATTCCTGCAAAACATCACCTGGGATTTGGGTAGGCCTTCTTTGAATCCTTAGATCTATTATTGGACTATTGTCATCTTAGTAGAATGAAGCCTTCTGCTCCATGAATATTGGATTATTCTCTGTGAATGTAGGTCTTAGTTTCTCTCAACAGAATCTCTCATCTATTGTAGTCTTCAGTGTCCAAGTCTGGGACTTCTTCCTCACCTCTATTGGATGCTGATTCAGAAGAGACACGACCTCCTGGTGAACCTCTGCTGCCACGGAGCTGACATGGAACTGCGTCCTGAGAAGACTTTAAATTCTTTTAAAAATAGGATTAATGTACTTTAATTACTCCATAGATGAGTAATGAATGGGTCACATTAAGATAGGATTTTAATCCTTTTAGAATTAGTAGAGTAATATAGACACAGTACAAAAAATTGAAATATTGCCTAAAAGAGAAGAGATTTGTAATTCCCACCCACAGAGGTGACTGTCATGAATGATTTGGTGCTTATGTCTCAGTCTCTGTGTCTCTCAGTATGTCTCTCTCCATATCTGTCTCTCACACACTCACAATCAGATCAATTTACATCTATATTGATTTCACACATATGTGGTAGTGCAGATGGGACCCTGGGTGCAGACAGTGGGTCTGCATACTTCCACCCTGAGGCCTCCCTTGACATTGGGTTGAGACCAGACACCCACTTTTCCAACTGCACAGCATTCATTCATCCACATGAACCAGAACAAATGGACCCCATACCCTCTTCATCAACATTAGTATTGCTTTAATTCAGATTGTTTCAACCAGTGCTGTGATGATCACCCTTGAAAAGGCATCTTTGAATAGGTGTGTAAGGATTTTAGTGGGATGAACTGTAAGGATCAGAATTTCTGGGGAAGAGATGCATCTGTGGCCCTTTGATGCGTCCTGCACCCTGTTGTCCTGAAGAGGAGCGTCCCTTCACTCTTTCCTCCAGGGGATCTGCTGGAGCCTCTGCCTGCTTACATTGTCACCAGGGCTGGTTGTCACCTGACTAAAGACCCGCCAGTGTGATGGTGACCGGTGCTCTCTCTGCAGTGTTTCCGTCTCCCTGTGTTCTCACCTGAGAGGTCAAGCATCTCTAACACACACTGGCCACCTGCATTGCCTCTCATTGGAACTGCCCATGTCTGTTCTGTTTCTGTTTAGAACACTGCTTTTCGAAAGGATTTTGGACTACAGGGATGGGAATCCTTTCTCCAACTTTGGGTTATGAGGAATGCTTTTTTCAGGTTGCGGTCTCACTTTCAAGCAGTTTTTCTGGGCTTTTGCTAATTTTTTTGATTTGTTTGGTTTTGTTTTTGCCACAGGAAGAGCTAAGCATCTCCCTTATGTCTTCTGGCTGTGGTGTCACAGGGGGAACAGCAGTGTCTACCCCGAGATTATGCACAGAGTTACTAAAAGGGCTTCATTTTGTACATCACATCTTTAATCCCCCTGGATAGCCCCTTAAAATGATAAAAATGCTGTTTCAAGTGAAAACAAAAAAAATCCCCAGCCCCAGCTGAAAACAAGTGGGCAGGGACAAAAGAAACGTTTATTAAAGTTTCATTGACAGGGAACACCAAGGAGAGGTAAAGACACGCAGAGAGAAAGAGGACTTGTGGTTGTCAGGAGCAGGGTGAGGAGGGAGGGGAGTTCGCGCTCTGGATCCAAGGTTTCACTTTGAGGAAAGAAATAGTGTGAAACTAGATGTTAGTGATTGTCGCACAACATTGTGAATGCCTCTATTGCTCCTCAGTTGCACCATTTAAAAGGGGAAAAGCCTATATTTTATTAATGAAACTCTAAAAAGAAAAATAAAGCATGCCATAAATGATGTGAAACAAGCAAAGAAACTAAAGAAAACCAAACAAAAACATCTCCAGCGGAAGGGAAGTCAAGTTTGGGAGGGGGAGGGGGAGGGGACAGATAGTGGGATTTTGGAGAAAATTTTGGAGAAGAAGGTGTGGGTGGGTGCAGAGGGGGCTTTGCCCCAGGGGGTGGTGATGCCTGAACTGGTTCTCCGTTGCCCAGCAGTCCAGCTGCAAATGCAGGTTCAGGAGGAGCTGCAGGAGTGGCAAAAGGGAACACGCGGTCTCCTGCTGGATCCGGATGTTCCTTTTTTTGGTCTCTGACATCTTCCCCTGCCCCTGCCTACTCTGTAACTATTGGATGTGGAAAGAATTTTAAGTCTTGTGGAAGAGCTCATGCTGTGTGACAGGAAAAATTTAACCACCTGCCTCCCTTTCCATGTGCCTCTTCAAGGACAGAAAACTTCCCAGAGCTTTCCAGACAGCTCCCACCCAGAAAGTGCCCACAGGATGTGTTCTGTGACTGAATTTTTCCAGACAGGTGGTCTGAGGCCATTCTTTGCTCTGGTCCCAACAGTAGCCTCTGGGGACACCTTGTGTGGCCCAGCCCTCGCCCCTCCCTCACCTACACACAGGCACCAGCCCTGCCTTCCTGACCTTCGGGCTCCGTTTTGGGGGCTCCTGGTCCTCCACCTGACTTGCAGCGAGGTGGGCATGGTGCTCCGGGTCAGAGCCGGGTGTGCTGAGCAACCCGTCATCCCCGGGTAGGTACCTGGGGAGAGCCCTGGGTGATCTCCGGGTCGGAGGCCTGCCCCACTGATTTGTGGGCCATGGTGGAGGGGACCCCGCCATATCCAGACCCACCTGGATCCTGCTCTGGCCCTCAGAAGAGTGGAACATCAGCCCTTCCCTTGGGGAGGGGGAGTTGGTGTTCTTATTCATCAGCTGCTGTTCAATATGTGGTATCTGGCTCTGCAATGACAGTGACCAGCAGCTGACCTGACCTGGGAGTCTCAGAGCCCTGCCCGGACAGGAACACTCCTGCTTCTGTCCACTCGACCCTCTGCTGCCAGATCAGACCGAGACCTTGTTCAGCTCAGACACCCGGGAAAGAAAAGAAATACCCAGAATGCATGGGCTCCACCTCAGGCAGCAGGACACTTCCCCGGCTCTCCACATCCCAGCCAGCCAGCTTTGACCTGGGCTGTGGATGTGACCGGCCCACCAGGCCTCTGACCTGCTCTTACTTGAGGCAGAAACCCATCCCCAATGTGACTGCTCCACCTTCACCAGCCGGGACGGGGCCGTGGGGATACCTGGGTGGGATCTGAGTGGTGGCCCGGCCTGGGCGGGCCTGCTCTGGGCCTCCCTGTGTTACCTTTGGGTCTCTCTGGCCAAAAGTCCAGAGGCGCCTTGGGTGAGACCTGACCCAGTGCCGGCAGCGTTGGTACAGTCCCTCGCTGCGGGCTTTCCGGGGTCTGCGGCCTCGAGATATTGGGATGCAGCAGAACATGCCTCTGTCACCAATCAAGTGAGCTGAGTAGGGACTTCTCTACAGAGTGGGTGCCTGGTGACTTTGGTTCCAAGTTCTGTTGGGCTCTATTGCCAGGGAAGTGAGGTCACTTCCTGGGGTCCACTTACCCAAGCTTCCTCCTGACACATAGCTGCCCAAGGGCCTTTCTGGGCTTCCAATCTCTCATTTCTCACTCCATGCCATGTCCACACACAGTGACACCAACTCAGCCCCCCTCATAGCCCTGGGGAGTCCTGGATGCAGTCAGGGCTGCAGCTCTGAAGACACAGCTGGGTTCAGACATGGCTCCCCCCACTCAGCAGTGCTGTCACCCTGGACAAGCCACGTGCCTCTCAGGGTCTCCCCAACCTCCCATCAGCACATTGGGGATCATTCTGGCCCCTGCTTCCTAGAGAAGCCATCCTGTCTCTAGACCTAGAAACACCTACTGCATCTTTCACCCCCATGGGCTGGCATCACAGGGAGCTCGTGCACAGACTCAGCAAATGAAGGACCCCACAGAGGGCTGGTGGAGCGCAGAGCAGTTGCCACACAGGCCTGGTCTGCCCTGAGGTCTGGAGAAAGTCACCTTCCTTATTGCTTGCTTCCCAGCTCCCAGTCGTGTGACTAAATTTAAATACAACTCTGACTTCGTCCGCTCTGGCATACAACCCCCTAGGTCATTCTGTCATATTGACATACAGGCCAAGTGTCCCATTTCGGCCTCTGTGGTGGGCTGCCCCACAAAGACTTCATATTTTTTGCCTTCAGTTCCCACGCCCTTGTGTGATCCCCACACCCTCCCCTGGAGGGTGGATGGAGTTTGGGACCAGGTTCTGACATGCAGACTGACTTGTGAAAACGTGCGTGAGTTCCACTCCTTCCCAGCTCCAGTTTTCCTTCTCTCTGTCTCTGTCTCTCAGTGCCTATCTCTCTGTTTTCTCTCTCTCTCTGTTTCTCTGTCTCCCCTGCTTCTCTGTGTTTCAGTCTGTCTGTCTGTTTTCCTGTATGTATGTGTGTATATATTTATGTGTATATGTGTGTATTTATGTGTGTGTATTGTTCGGGCCCAGGGCAGGTCAATTCTGAAAATCCCTTGATGACATATTGATTATTTTGAATTCTTGTTACTAAAGAAAAATTATCTTTGAAAATTGTGCAAGCACTTTGGTGGGATCTGCTCTAAGGTTCAGCACTGCTAGGGAAGGGATGCATCTGTGGCACTTTGATGTATCCTGTACCTTGTTCTGCCGGAGAGGAGCGTCCATTTGCTCTTCCCTCCAGGGGACCTCCTGGGGCCTCTGCCTGCTCACGTTGTCACCAGGGCTGGTTGTCACCGGGCTAAAGACCTGCCAGTGTGATGGTGGCCAATGCTGTCTCTGCAGTCTGTCCGTCTGCCTGTGTCCTCACCTGAGAGGTCGAGCATCTCTAGCACACACTGGCCACCTGCACTGCCTCTCGTTGGAACTGCCTGTGTGTGTTTTGTTTCTTTTCAGAACACTGGGCTTCAAGAGGTTTTTGGACCACAGGGATGTGAAGCTTTTCTGCGACCTTAAGGTCATGAGGAAAGCTTTTTCCAGGCTGTGGTTTTTCTTTCCAGCTGTCTTTCTTGGCCTTTGATTTCTGCTTTAGTTTGGTTTTATTTTGCCACAAGAAGAGCTAAGCATCTCCCTTCTGGCTCTGGTTTCACACTTAGAACAGCAGTGCCTACCACGAGATTATGCGCAGAGTTACTAAAAGGGCTTCATTTGGTACGTCTCATCTTTAATCCATCTGGATTTTCCTCTCAAAATACAAAAATGCTAATTCATGTGAAAACAAACAAACAAAAAATTCACCCGTCCCTACTTAAGATATGTGGGCAGCGAGAAAATAAAAGTCACCTTTTATATGATTTCGTTGATAGGGAACCTCCAGGATAGGTAAAGAAATAGAGAGAGAAAGGGGATTAGGGCTTCTCATGGGCTAGGGGAGGTAGGATGTGGGGTGCGCTTTGTATACAAGCTTTTAGTTTGAGGAAGGCAATTGTCTAATCCAGTGGTGTTGGTCTCACAGCATTGTGAATGCACTTAATGCTCCTTAAAATTGCACAATTTAAAATGGGAAAAGGCTAAACTTTATTCTTATAAACTTAAAACAAAAATAGAATATAGTATAATAGAAAAGAAAAAAATCTGACTCCATAGAAGATCTGTCCTTTTGGCTTTAACCCTGTGCCCTCTTTTCTAGGCTTAATCTTACTAGCTCTGCACCTTTTGTAAAACAATGTTGCCTTTAGCCTGAAATATACAGGAGAGCCTGTTTTCAAGGCTCTGATTTTTAAGGATATTAACACTTTTGCACTTATATAAAGACAAGTTGAAGAATAGAAAATAACTTTTGTTTTGTTAGAGGTTTTACAGAGGCACTATGACCTGGTCTACGTAGACAGCTGCAGACCAAGATAATGGCAGACTAATATCTTGGAGAACCATCTTCCCCATGTCAGACTTTAGGCTCCTTTTCTAGTAAATAGGGGAGGGGCTGTGGTTGGTTGTTGCAAATTGTTGGTGTAGGATTTCTTTGTTCTTGGAATCCTTTGCAGCTGTCCACGTGGGTCAGATCATGGTGTTCCTGTAAAACCTGCAACAAAACAAATTTTTTCTATTCTGCAACTTGTTATCTTTATAGGAGTGCAAAAGTGTTAATATCCTTAAAGGTCAGAGTTTTGAGAATAGGCTCTCCTGTTTATTTCAGGCTAAAGGCAACATTGTTTTACAAAAGGTGCAGAGCCAGCAAGATTAAGCCTAGAAAACACGGCAGAGGGTTAAAAGAAAAGGCACGGATCCAATATGGAGTCAGATTTGTTCTTCTCTATTACAGTGCCTTTGGGTGAGAGCTAAGAGGATGATTCCTGGGTGGGTCCTCTACTGTCCTTGGATGGAGTTCAGGCAGGATCCCTGCCAGATTCACCATGACTTTGGACCTGATCTCCCGCAGAGAAAGTGACAATTATTGGATAAAAGTTACCTGTCAAATTCCCTTCAATTGCCTGTAAACTATACCACAGCAGGGAGTGTCTCATTGGCCAGTCAACTGCCAGTCTCCCCTGATGCAAGGGACCAGCGTCGCAGCGGGCTCCATGGTGGCCAGGCCAGTGCACCTTCCTATTTTGCTCTCCAGCCTTGGCTTCCTAACTTTGACGCTTTGAAATCTCCCGTCCCTCTTCCCTCTGGCCTGGTGTGGATGAACAATATCCCTGCACCCACCTGGGCTGAGGCCAGGCCACACAAACAGCCCCATGCACACAGCCCACCAACTGCTGTCTACCCCTGGGCTCAACTGCACCCTCTGAACTCCCCCACCTCAAAGGTCTGCGTGCCAGGGCCTCCGCCCTAACGGTCCAGACCACCATCAGGACCATCAACCACCCAAGGCCCACAGGCCAGTGGCTGGCATCCTGGGATCACCCTGACCCATCGGGTCAGATGAGACACAGGGTGTTGGGATCAGGGTGCCAGGGCAGGAATTGGAACCGCCTACAGCCCAGCCTGCCTCACCCTGTAGCTTCAGACATTAACTATGAAGGTGCACACTAGGCTGGATCCCCTACTGGTGGCAGTAGTCATCATTACTGGAGCCCGGATTTCCCCACCCCAACCACAGGGTGAGGGGTGAGGGGTGAGGGAGCGAGCTCAGGGTAGGGGTGTGCTCAGAGTGAAGGGGATCCCATGGTGAGGGGGTACAGGTTGTGGGGTGTGGGGCCCACTTAGAATGGAACTGACCTGGCTGAGAGGCGAGGGGGACAATTTCAGGATGTTGGGCATCCTGTGGTGAGGCATGCAGGGTAAGATAGTGGGTGTAGGGGCCATAGGTTAGGACCTAGCAGGTTGGAGTGTCAGGGCAGGGACCTCGGTGTGAGGAGAAGGAGCCCTGTCTTCAAGGTCTGGTGGGAGACTGGGCCTGGCCAGGTGTGGGAGGGTAGTAACAGGGAGGGGAAGGTGAGCAGGGGAAGTGGGGCTGGCGGGGTGTGGCCTGGCTCAGGGCAGTCGTGGTTCTAGTTCAGTGCCAGGACCCAGTCGGTGGCGGGGTGAAGGCTCTGGGGATGAAGACCCGGCGGGACGAGCAGGAGGGGCCCCACCTGGCCCCTTCCGGCACCAGTGGCCAGGGCCGGTAAAGCAGGAGACCCACCCGAGCAGTTTGCGCTGCAGGCGGGAGGAGGAGGCGCGCTCACGCGCAGACGCACAGACGCGCGGACGCCGGAACCCGCCCAGAACGCGTGGAAGCTGGCGGCAGCAGGTTGCTCCTGGACCAGCTCCTGGAAGAGGAACACGGCCTGGGGTCTGGGCCGCCGATTGCCCTCGGTTCGGCTGCCGCTGCCGGGCAGTTAAGGGGGCGCTGGTGGGGGCGGGCTGCTCAGGGAGCCGGCGGGTGATGCCTGGGCTGTGCGGCTGGGGAGGGGCACAGGGAGGGGTGCGGAGGTGAGGTCCCGGCCGCGCGTCCCGTTAGGACCCTGAGGCGGGTCCCAGCTGCCGCTGTAGTTCGTGGTAATCCTGCTATTAGTAATTCCTGAACCCCGCGTTTTTGCCGCCGCTTATGTCCGGGTTTAGGAGAGCAGGCATAGCCCCGGGAGGTGGGAGGGCACCGGCCGGCTCCGGAGCATCTCCGACTGGCCCTCAGACCATGGCCTGCTCCTGGAAGGCGGGTGCGGTGCGGTCGCGGGGCCTCGGATGGAATGGGGGCTGCCCAATGAGAGCCCCTGGATTTGCTCCCATCTTCCCCGCGGCCTGACCTTGGGGGCGGCCTCTAAATCCCCAGGTTCTTGTGACTCAGGTTACAGGTCAGGCTTCTCCTGAGAGGTGGTCGCGGTGCGATCAGTGTGCTGGTATGGCTGCAGCAGCAGCAGGAAATGGTTGCAACCCCTGCCCTCTCACAAGGCAGCCCCAATCCCACCATCGCAGCCACCGCCATTCCCTGACAGCACAGCACCCGCCTTCCAGGAGCAGGCTGAACTGTAACCTGAGTTCCACGAACCTGGGGCAGCAGAGGCCAAGATCAGGCCATGTGCTGGGGAGTTTGAAGCAAATCCACATGCACCCATGGGCGGACCCAATAACCAGCCACTGCCTTCGACCACACAGCGCCCTCCTCCCGGGAGCAGGCTGACCTGGGGACCATGCCTGGAGCAGCAGAGGCCGAGCCCTGGACAGGCAGTGGGGGAGATGGGGGCAAATCGACCAGCTTGCCAGGTCGCTGCCCATCTCCCTGCCGCTGCCCCAGGTTCGTGAACCACTTGTTTTCAAGTCAGTGGGTTCCTGAGAGGCAGGCGCGGTGCAGTCAGGAGGCGGGGGCTGCGGGGAGGGGTGCTGCCCCAGGGGGAGCAGGTGGACTTGCTCCCATCTCCCCCAGGGCCAGACCTGGATACGGCCTCTGCTGCCCCAGGTTTGCAGGACACATATCATGTCAGCCTGTCCCTGGGAGGAGGGCTCAGGTTACTCGGGGCAGCCTCAGTGGCTGAGAAGGATTTTAGAAGTGGGCTCTAGCCCAGCATAACTAACTCTCCTTTCTTCTCTTGCTTCCTCAGTTGGTGGCTGTATCGGCTTTTTCATTATAGGTTATTGCTGGATAATGAACATAGGTTTCTGTGCTATACAGAAGAAACTTTATTTAAAATCTATTTTTATATATAGTGGCTAACATTTGTAAATCTCCCAGATTTATCCCTTCCCATCCCCTTTCCCTGGTAACCTTAAGATTGTTTACTAAGTCTGCAAGTCTGTTTCTGTTTTGTAGATGAGTTCACAGTGTCTTTTTCTCTCTTTTTTTAGATTGCACATCTGAGTGTTATCATTTGGTATTTTTCTGTTTCTGGCTGCTTTCACTTAGAATGACGATCTCTAGCTCCATCCATGTTGTTGCAAATGGTTTTATTTTGTCCTTTTCATGGTAGAGTAGTATTCCAGTGTATAAATATACCACAACTTCTTTATCCAGTCATCTGTTGCTACATTTAGCTTGCCTCCATGTTTCAGCTATTGTATACAGTGGTGCTATGAATACTGGGGTGCAGGTATCTTTTCACATTGAAGTTCCTTCCAGTTATATACCCAGAAGTGGGATTGCTGGGTCATAGGGTAAGTCTACTTATAGTTTTTTGAGGGATTTCCATGCTTTCCTAATGAGTACACCAAACTGGATTCCCACCAGCAGTTTAAGAGGGTACCCTACCCTCTTCTGCCTCTCTAGCATTTATCATTCATGAAATTCTGAGTGATGGCCATTCTGACTGGTGTGGGCTGATACCTCATTGTAGTTTTGGTTTGCATTTCTCAGTTTATTAGCGATAATGAGCATTTTTTCATGTGTCTATTGGCCATTTGTGTCTTCAGTGGAGAAATGCTTGTTTAGGTCTTCTGCCTATTTTTGGATTGAGTTTTTTTGTTGTTGTTGTTATTAAGTTGTATGAGCTGTTTATATATTCTGAAAATTAAGCCTTTGTTAGTCGTATCATTTGCAAATATTTTCTCCCATTCGTAGGTTGATGTTTTCTTTTACTTATGGTTGCCTTTGCTGTGAAGAAAATTATGAGTTTAATTACGTCCCATTTGTTTGTTTTTTTCTCTTATTTCCATTGCCTGGGTAGATTGCCCTAGGAGAACATTGCTAAGATTTATGTCAGATAATGTTTTGCCTATGTTTTCTTTTAGGAGATTTATCAACTCTTGTCCATCTGCAGCTTAAGCCTGTACTCTAGATCTGTGCTTCAGTTTTGAATTTTGAGCTTCTTAGAGAACACCTACTCTTAGCTCATATGTCAGATTCAACATGTCTAAAGCTGATTTCATATCTTTTTTCTTGCAGCGTCTCCACTTATTCAGTGGGATAATCATTCTTCTGGTCTTGAGTACCCAAAGGCTTGGAATGGTCTTTGATTTATCTTTCTTTCACCATCCTCCACATATTCTCGGCTTCTGGAACTGTATGTTTTTGGTTTCAAGTGTCTATTCTGATTGCTGATACTCTGATGGAGAGCTTTCATCCCTGATACATGAATTTTTCCTTCTGTTGAATTCTTGGATATTCTCTCACCCCCCTTTTCAGTCAACATACCATTTTGACCTTCCAACATCTAGAGTCGAGTCAAAGACTTACCACAACCAGATCTCAGACAGGTAGTCTCGACCCTCCATCATTTTGGCCTTACCTTATATGTTCCAATCATTATGTGACTTAGCCTCCTAGGGTAACCTGTGCCTTATTAAAAACCAGGAGTCACCAGTCTTTTCCTCTCCAGTCCTCAGTTAAGACAGCTTAGAATTGCCCTGAGAACTAGTTGGAGCCCCATCCCCTTCATAGAGTCTTCCCTATTTACTCCAAATACTTCTAGCTCCTCTTTGTATTCCTGCACTGTTTATGATCGGTAGCCTGTTATCTTGGCTTTGAGTACTGACTTGGTACCATTCCCGGGTGGTTTCCAATGTGTACCCTCACTTAGCTGGTAACTGGAGAAGACTCCCTTGTTTAGCCTCCTTTATACCCCTCACCCTGCTTAGCATCGGGCAATAGCAGGCATCCAGGCAGTGCTAACCTACTTTATTTATTCACAGGGGTGGTGGTGTGGAGTATAGCTAATAACTATTAATTCAGTGTTGCAATTAAAAAAGAAAGCCAAGAAAATCCATGAAACTTTATCTCCATGTTCAGTTTAGCGCTTTACCTCAACAGTTTTCTTAACTCTGTGTTTACATTCACATAGTGTTCAGTGCTTGTCCAGTTCCCTGAGGCAAGCAGGTGAGATGTCATTATGTTTGACTTTCACGTTACATTTCATATTGGATATATTTGTGCAATGACAAAACCTTCTTTTATAAGTAAACAGCTGGAAGCCCAGAGAGACTAAGAGCCTAACCCAGGGTCACCTGGTTAGTGTTTGGCATAGGCCAGGGCCGCGGTTCACATCTTCCAGCTGCTCCTCTTCCAGTGCCTTTTCATTCCAGTGCTGGGAAATGTAGCCCCATCAGCCAAGCGGCCAAGTCACATTGCTGCCCCTTTACCTGCCATTGATGGCAGTGCTACAAAAAGTGGCAAAGGAAAGGTCAGAAATAGGAGTGATAAAAGACATGGAAGTGCTGGAAATGAATCCTCAGCCTCCACCTCCCTATTTGAGCGCCTAACAGGTGTCCAACTCTGACAGTGCTGTTCATTGTTCATAACATACTCTTTAAAATCAGACTGCTCTTTTATAGGACATGCTTTTATCCTGGTCCCTTTCCTGCTAGTAGTCACCGTCATGGGCAGAAAGTGCCTGACTGTGCTCTGTTTGTAACGTAGGTGGGAGGGAAAGTGGGAGAGGGAGCGGGTTGAACTGGAGCCAAGCTTTTTACAACTCTGTTTTCTAGGACCAGAGAAGTTCCACTCCTGCTTTCATCACCTCTCCACCTCCGAGTCTCAGCCACCCACTCCTGCCTGCTTCCCCACACGCCACGTCCTGGGGGAGGACAAGGTGGTGGGCAATGACCCCTCCACCCTCCGCCCTGGGAGGTGCAGAAGTCTGCTTCAACTTTTGAGCTGTTTTGGTAGTTGGGCTTTTCCAGCCTTTCTAGACATCTGCTTTCCAGCTCTGGGAAATTGGAGATGTAACTTAACCATACATGGACTATACTAATGTATTCAGTGGCATTAATGTGATGTTGTCTGTAAGGTGTTCTGTGACTGGATAGGAGGTTTCTTTTATCTCACAGGATGCTTCATATCCAATTCTAAAGGCATACAGGCTGCAGGTGTAATTCAAGTTCTTACATGTCTGTAAGGCAGACATGAACAGTATTTGGTAATATGACCATGTGTTCATAGATTACAGTTAGTCCGCTGGCTCTGTATCTAATAAAAGTTTAAATTCCAAACTCTTGAAGAAAATTTGTGGAACATGTCTTTTTGCCTGTAACTAGTTACAAAAACTGAAATCACAACTCTACTACAAGCAACAGTGTTTCCCAGTAGAGAAATCCCTCCAATTTTACAATCTCTAAGTAATGCAGTGGTTCTTTGGATGAGATGAGGGATGCCAGAGTATTTTGTTGGGAAACTAGAGTGGCATGACAAGTATTCTGGGACTGGTTACAGTTGAATCTCTACTTCCTATATCCTGGACTGATTACAGAGGCAATGTTAGTGCAGTAACCAGCTTCTGAATGCAAGTATAGCTAGGAAGACAACAGAGAAAATAGAAGGGATATAAAGTAATGGAGGGACTTCATAGCAGTACGAATGGTGACTTTGACACCACCAGCTGCTGACATGAACTTTGCAGGAATTTGTGAGAAGTGGTGGGTGTCATTGCAAGCAGGAGATTTCTGCAGCTTTGGGGGTGAACAGGCAAAGGGAGAGCAGATATGGTGGTTACCCAGGGGCTATTTGTGTCCTGAATGTGAAAATGTCTGGTCCCCTGTTCAATTTTGCAGCCACAACTTCACATGACTCACGGCATTATTTCCAGGAGAAAACCATAAAAGCATAAACAACCTCTGTTTCCCAAAGTGTTTGTTCTCGATCTGAGATGACTGTCCTGTGGTGGGAGGTAAGTGGGCGATGGGGCCTATTACATCACCCCCTTTCACTAAAAGTCTACCTTGCTGCTTTTCACCCTACTCCTAGAGGTGCTGTCATTCTGTTACACCTAGACCTGTAAGACGGGCTTGCCTGAATCCTCACATGAAGAGGGACGGTTGTGTGCAGTTTTAAAAAATTGCTTGGGTCATGGGGTCCTATGTTCCCTCCATTGGAAATCACTGTTCCAGAGCAAATAGTATACATCTATAGAAACTATATTGTTTGTAAGATGTCTTCAGAAGTTTTGCAGTAGGTTTAAAATTTGCTTAGTGATGGCATCTTGATTGTTTGAAGGAGGCAATCCTCACTAGGGGCTTTGTGTGCTTCCTGTCTGAGAGTTCCTTTACTGGCAGTAGAGTGTTCGTAGGCAGAGTTAGAAAGTTACCTGGTCTGAGAAGCCGAATTTGCCAGCAGCTGGGAATTGGCAGAAGAGTCAGTTATGGAAGGAAGGCTTCAGGATTATCTGGTAGCAGAGTTCTGGGATCCAAACCCTGGGAAACCTCAGCTTTTGTAGAGTATGTTCTGTAGAAATAGGCTATTGGATAATTTTAACACTTGTTATGGGATGTAGAGTTGGGGAAAGACTTAAACGTGAAAGAACCTTAAAAGAGAATCTCCAAATATTTTAAAGAAGACAGTTTTCAGAATGAGAGCTTTTCTGGAAAAGACTAGTTATTCACTTCACAGGGGAAGCAGGGAGCAGGTGTAACTGCACTTACGGTAACTTAAAAGGTAAACCTTACCCTCCCACTTAGCTGTTTCCTGGTGTACGTTCATCTTCCACATCTGCAGTTTTAGACATGACGTGTCACTTTCTGGTACTCCATTCTGCTTCTGAGTGAGAGACTGACACAAAGTCACATAGAAACTGAAAAATTGTGCAAAGGACTTTATTGTTAAAAATGTAGACCTGTGGCAGGGTACTTCATTTGCAAGTGACTTTCAGTAAAGAGAACACTTAAAAGAATGCAGTGTTATTTCTTTTTTTTTATTCCTTTAAGCCTTTGAATAGAAGGTTTCTTTGCAGAGTTTCTGGTGTACATCAGAAAAAGCAGGAACTAAAAATCGCTTTAAGAAGGCACCAGTATAGACGTTACTTATAGTATGGTATCTGTCTTAAAGTTAATTCTTTAAAGCAGGAAGTTGTAACTCTCAATTTCTTAAGCAAATATAAACATTCTTGACTCTTAATGACATTCTTTGTGGGGTGAAGCTGCTTTTGCTTCCATTCTGAGCATTGAAAGGTCTTCTAGGATACTTCTACCAGTCCTCAATATTTTATTTTCCCCCTGTTGTGAACATGTTATTAAACTTGAAGCAGATATAAATATCATTAACTTGCTACATATGTAGATATTCAGTGTTACATAGTCAGAAAGTTTGTGTACATCGCGCATATCTACATAATTCCCCCCTTTCCAACTGTGTTTCTGATGAAAGGATGGTGGGAAATGGCATTATGGGGATGTGTCTTACAGTACACAGTGTTTCCCCGGTTCCCTCTACCAGATCTGGATGTTCCTTCATCTTTCGGCTTCTAGATTTACTAGCTCTTTTTCTTAAGCCAGGTGTAACTCATCCCCTTTCTCACACACACAGGTGTACACACACACACACACACACACACACACACACACACACACACACACACACACACACACACACACACACACACACACACACACACACACATTCTGCCGTAGGGAGTAGCGTGCACCATCCCATTCTCTGACTCCAGCTCTGGACCCGCCCACTGGAGGCAGTGTCTTAAACGAATTCATTTGTAAGTTCCTTTTTAAAACTCGAGTGGTCGGGAAATAGGACTGATATCCACACCTAGTAGGCAGGCCCTCAAGGATAACTTCTATGGTTAATGCCAGGTTATCTTAATGTTTGAGTACCTGGGTTTCATGGCTTCCTGTACCACCTGTGTGACCCATAATTCCCACATTTCTGTCTCCCACTAGAATTTTTCTCTCCAACTCTGGACGCTTACAATCTTCTGCTGATTTGGCATCTTCACTTGGAACTCTGATATCTTAAAACCAACATGTGTAAAAACTGAGCTCTTGGTCCTCCTACCCCCCCAAAATGGTTCTTTCTGCAGCCTCCCCCATTCAGTTAGTGGAAACTTAATCCTTCCAGTTGCTTGGGTCAAAAAACTTGGAGTTATTCTGACTTTCACTGACATACCACATGAATTCTGTCAATAGATCTGGTTTGACACTGCTTTTAAAACATCTCCAGAGCCCAGCCGCTTCTCACCATGGCTCCTGCCTCCACTGCTGCTTCCCTGCCCTGAGCCACTGTCCTCTCCTCCTGCACAGCCCTTCTCAGAGGCTTCCCTCCTTTCATCTCTGACCCGTTTCGACTATTCTCACCCGGCAGTCAAATGAGCCTTGAAAACCTAAGTTAGATTGTGTCGTCCTTCTGCAGTGCCTCCCCATTTCACTCTGGGTAAAAGCCACAGTCCTTACAACGTCCTCCAAGGCCGTACAGGATCTGCACTGACCCTTCTCCGCAGCTCCAGCTGTGCCCCCATTCTGGAACATGCGAGGTGCAAGCTGGCCTTGGTGATGGTTATTCCGTCCAACTGGGACTTCTCACCTCATAGTCCTAGTTCTAACCTCAGTCCTCAGTGTGGCCTGCTCTGGTATTTAATACAATATCACCCTCATCCCATACCCTCAACTGTCTTTACCTTGCCCTTTTTATTTTTTCCATGGTTCCTCTTTCCTAACATGCCACCTCCTCTGCTGCTCTGTTGTGTGAATTGTCACCTCCACCCCTCACCCCAGCTAGACTCCAACCAAGCTCCGTGAGCACAGGACTTTTGCTTTGTTTATTGATCTATTCCAAGTGCCTAGACTAGTCCTGGGTACATAGTAGGAAGTCAAAATTTATTTGCTGAATAGATTAAAAGACTATTTTAAAAATGATTCATCCTTTCAGGAACGGGTGAGGAAAGGAAGCTGCATGAAGGAAAATGGTTCAGTAAATAATGATATTTGCCTGTTGTTCTTTGTGTGATATATATATGAGTTTTAGTCTTAATTTGGTGTCCCAGTTTCTTAATTTAATAGCTGTCTTAAGGTGTAATTTACAGTCCATAAAATTCACACATTATAATTGTACAAGTCAGCCATTTCAGGTATTTCTACAGTTGTGCAACTGTGTCCTCAAAAAGTCCCCTTGTTTCCGTCCATATGTAGTTCGGCTTCCCCCCGGTGGCAACCTGATTTTATTTGTTTTTTTGGCAATCACATCTCAAAAGAATAATTTACACAGCAGTACTAATATAGCTTTGCACTTTTAGAAATTACACTTAAATATGATATAAACGGTCATTGCTGAATGTAGGCAGCAGTATCAGACATCGGTGAGAAGAATGGAATTGAGTGTCAGACTGGCCGCAGTCTTACCCAGCTCCACCATTTACCTAGTTACCCAAATTATTTTCTGCCTCAAGCACTTTATCTGTTATATGGGGGTAATAATAGCAGCTTACAGAGTTGTTGTGAGGATTAAGCAAACAGGGAAACAAAATTTAGTACAGTGGCCAACTTATGTTATTACCTAAAAAATAGCCTTGCAGGTATACAGCAAAATTCAAATCAGTTTCTAAAGTATGTGTAAAATATGATCCAGCTCATGGCTGGTTTGTAAACACGTATGCCTACTGCAGAATGTAAAAGCAGACTAATTTCCAACAGAAAAGATCATTTCTCAGCATTTTTTCAAAGGTAGTTGCAAAATCGTTTTTACTAAATTTTCTGTGCACATCTCTGACAGAGCTTTGACACCAGGGAGGTAATTATCTACTTTTTTGTTAAAATCATGCTGACCATCAGAAAGTGTTCTGAATTATATTTTAGCCTTTATGTTGGGAAATACTGTGAGACTTCTAAATTAATGGGAGGAGGGGCATTAATTGTAGCTCTTGTAGCCTGAGAAGCCTGCACTAAATTATCTTTTTTAAACTTTTTATTAAAGTAATTAATTAATTTTTTGCTGGGGGGAGGTAATTAGGTTTTTATTTATTTATTTTATTTTTAGAAGAAGTACTGGGGATTGAACCCAGGCCCTTGTGCATGCTAAGAATATGATCTTTCACTTGAGCTACACCCTCCCCCCAAATTATCTTTAATAAGGTCTTTTTCTCTGTTTTGTTATTTTCTTTTATGTACAGATGCACAAAGCAGGGTCATCAGAAGCCTCTCAATTCCAAAGATGATAATAGTGAAAAACGTTGCACAGTGACAGTGAATCCTTGGCATATGAAGAAAGATTGTAAAGTCCTGAATGAATTAAGAAGGTATTGTTACATTAACATACATGTAACCATGGCTCTCTTACCTTTATTTTTCAATTTATAATGAAGATACTCCTCACCCATCAAGGTTGCTTTGTTAGATATAGGGACTATCTAAAGACTTTTCTGCAAGTTTTTTAAATAAGTAAGAGCAGGTAATTTATCAGAAGTGTGAATGGTGTAATCTGCTCTGTCTAGTATGGTAGCCACCAGCCACATGTGGCTATTGTGAATTGAGATGTCCTATAAGTGGAAAATATGTAATAGATTTTCAAGACTTCGTACAACAAAAATAATGTAAAATATTTATTAATAAGTTTTCAAAGTGTTAATCACACTTTTGAAATGATAGTATATTGGATATTTTTGGATAAATATAATTATTCCTGGAATTAAGTACACTTGTTCCTTTTTATTGTCTAAATGGGATTACTGGAAAATTGTGACTTGCACTATGTTTCTATTGACAGTGCTTGCTTCTAACTTATTGCAAATAATATGAAAAGAAAACTTTGATTTCAAATTTTGTAATTGAGTAGTTGATTTACATCATATTAGTTTCAGGTGTACAACACAGAGGCTCAACATTTTTATAGATTATATTCCATTTAAAGTCACCATAAAATAATGGCTATATTTCCCTGTGCTGTATGATGCAGCCCTGTAACCTATCCATTTTATATGTAGTATTTTTTACCTCTCAATCCCATACCCCCTTCCTGCTTCCCCTCTCCTCCTTCTCCCCTTTGGTAACCACCAGTCTGTTCTGTGTACCTGTGAGTCTATTTCTGTTTTATTATAGTCATTAATTTGTTTTATTTTTTAGATATACATGTAAGTTAATACATAGAATACTTGTTTTTCTTTCTCTGACTTATTTCACTCAGCATAATACCCTGTAGGTCCATCCATGTTATTGCAAATGCCATTATTTTATGTTTTATGGCTGAGCACTATTCCATTGTGTGTGTGTGTTCATATGTATATATGTGTGTGTATATATATGTATATATGTATATATGTATATATACATATATATATAATATACCACACCTTCTTTATCCAGTCATCTGTCAGTGAACATTTGGATGGTTTAAGGGTCTTGGCTATTGTAAATAGTGCTGCTGTGAACATTGGGGTGCATGTGTCTTTTTGAATTATATATTTCTCCAGACATATACCCATGAATGGGATTGCTGGATCACACGGAAGTCTATTTTTAGTTTTCTAAGGAACCTCTATAATGTCCTTCATAGTGGCTGCACCAATTTACATTCCCATCAACCGAGTAGGAGGGTTCCTTTTTCTCTTAAAAGGTCAAAAGTTCTCTACATTTATATACTTTCCTTTCGGTTTAGGACACAATTTGGCAAAAGCCAGATAGAATTTAATAGCAGCAAATACAATATTTTTTTAAATGGCCATGCATTATGGATAGATATGTTATTGATGAGTTGGTTCCCTATATTTGTAGATGTAGAAGTTTTTATAGCTTCACAGACATTTCAATCTTGCAGAGAGAAAAATGTCTTTGCATTTTGCTGAACTTGTCCGGGTGGCTTTATCGAATTTGTTCCAGGCCTGAAGAGGTGAATACACATCCAAATCTGAACCATTTGAATGTCTGCAAGATTTTAAGAGTCTAGAATGTCAGATCTGAACTATAACTCTGGTGAATGACATCAGTGAGTGGACTCAAGAAAACTCCATTTGAGTGCAAAGCCTTTCATAAGCCAAAAAAGGCTTTGAAATTCTGGCAAATCCAGAGACTTTTGTGCGCCACATATGGCCACAAACCCATGGGGACAACCACAGGCCTTCTGGAGTGCCAAGGGAATTCCACGTGAGGAGTCCAGCACTCACAGGAATCCAAGTCCCTGCCAGCCAGAGCACCTTCATTGCTACTGTGCTGTTTTGAGCAAATGCCTTTTCATCAGGTTCAAATTGGTTTGTTGTTATTTTTTTTGCATAAAAAAATCAAACAACTCCTTGTTCCCTTGGTGAAAGTAAAAGCCTAACATTTTCTGATTTCTTTTGACAGAGAAAACATGAGCCTATGAATCTAACCTCATCTGTGATGGTCTGCAGCTGGGAGCAACCTGATCAGTGTCAGTCCCTTTGCAGCCATTGGCTGGGAGCCTGCATGTTACCTGGAATGGTACTTGAAACATGTCACCCTAGCCGTACCTTCACTGTGGGCTGGGAGGCGAGTCAGTCAGGATCTGCATTATGGAATGTATGTTTCAGATCCAAAGCTAGGAGATCTTTTTTAATAGCTAGAGAATATAGTCATAAATATATCTATTAATGTATTAATGCAAGAACCGTTTTAAATATTTTTTATTATAAAAATTTACCCCCCAAATTTGAAAATGAAAGAACAGTGGAATTAAAAATCATCTGTACCTTAATTATACATAAAGAAACTTAAAATCCTTCTAAACATTTTTTTTTTGTTCAAATGTAGGTATTTTTCCCTTCCAAAAAGGAAAATTATTGTTTCACATTTTTTTGCTTTTTCCTTTTATTATATTTTCCATATCAATAAATATAATTATTTTAAATCCCTTTTAATGGCTGTTTAACACTATATTGAACAGATATATAAATAGTCCTAGGTTTCAGAAATTAAAAAAATTGTCATTACAATAACACTGCAAAGAATATTATGGTGTTTCTAATTTTAGTTACTAATTTGGACTAAAAATTAACAAGTTTGCTTTTCTTCATGTAAAACAATGGTTATTTTATGAATGAACTCTTAGGACTTTAAATGACTTTTTAGTAATTTCAACAAAGAAATTATCTTTAAGGCAAAAATGTATGATGGTTTGCAAATCTATTTTTATTATATCTTCACTTTTACCAGTGTCATATGTGTGTGTGTTTGCACAAGTGCTTTAACTACCAGCAACGTAAGAAAAATCTGTGTACTAAAAATGTGAAAATAGTTAGTTTCCTCATTTGTGTTTTCATTCTCCCAATATAGGTTTTGGATGACAAGCTTGTATTTGAAAAATACACACCCTGTGGGAGGTGCTCTGTACATACGCTGAGATACTGCACATAAAATTGCCTCTGAAGCCCAATGATCTGAAAACCCTGTCCTCAGCCTTTGATAATTTCAGCTGTTTTATGAAAGTCCTCCATGTGGATGAAAGTATCATCAAGCCGGAGCAAGAGTTTTTCATTGCCCTATTTGAGAAGAGCTGCGTGAATGACTTTTATATTCAGGATAGAGATACATTCTTCAATCCAGCCACCAGAAGCCACATTGTAAGTCTAAACCGAGTTTAGCTGCTGTCTTGGGGGTGATTTAGAACCTGCTGTTGAAGTATCAGTGATTTGGTTTGGTTGGTTTGGTTTGGTTTTTAAAAGCTGCCCATAAAAAGGAAAAAAGTGAAAGAAAAGAAATATGCCTACAGATTCCTGTTAGGATAGTAAACAGTGGCTGGTTAGTTATCCTGTATAAACCACACACTCTTTTAGAATCTTTTTAGGTTTACTTCATCCTTTCTCAGATCAAGTATCAAGTAAGGGACAGTGTTAAAAACAATTCGGGATTAACAGGCTTGTGAGCTCCGGGATCTGCAAGGCAGCTTTCCCTCCCTATGGTGTAAGTCAAATGGCAGAAATGAAATAAAGCACCTCATGTATCCTCCGGTGTTAACAGGAAAAGGTTAATCTTCTTGACCTTGTTTCTTCCTGGGTAAAGTGAAGATAATATGTCAGGAGGCGACAAGCTCACTTAGGGCAGGAACCATGTTGTCTTGTTCACTGCGGAATCCCAGGCACCAGGAAGGCTGAGTTTAACGAGTGAGTGAATGAATGAACTGTAGTTCCCCCAGAGTTACCATGTGGGGCGGTGCGGATTAGCAGCTAAGAGCATAGACTCGAGAGGGGAGGGTAAAGCTCAAGTGATGGGGAGCATGCTTAGCACGCATACGGTCCTGGGTTCAGCCCCCAACACCTCCTCTAAAATAGACAAATAACCCTAATTACCTCCCCAGCCCCCACCAGAATTACCTTACTATCTCCCCGCCACCAAAAAAAAAAAAAAAAAAGAGAAGAGGACAAGAGTGTAGACTCAGGCTGGAACACCTGTGCTGGTTTCTAGCTGTCGACCTTGTAAAAGTCATTTAGCCTCTGTGTTTATCAAGTTCCTCATCAATAAAATGGGGATAATAATAATACCCACCTCGTAGAGTTGCTATGGGGATTAATGAATCTGAGTCAATGTTAGAACAGCCCTGGCTAATAGGAAGTACTATGCATCTGTCAGCTCTTTTCATAATTACTGACAGATGTTATTATCAACCAAAGGAGTATTACTTCTTTGTAAGGGAAATAAATGTTAGACCATTTCACTTACCATTTTCTGTAATTCAGGATTTTTCCCTCTGAAATACCATTTTCTGTCTGTGCACTAGGAAGCCACAGGGCTTTCCAAATTTCATCTGTCTGGGTTCTTGTCATTATGGCAATACTGCAGAGTGTTGACATTTTTTAGGGACTCCGTCTGAGATGACAGCAACCCCTCAAATTCAGGAGCACATCTCTAACTGATAACATCTCGCATGAAATGACGTTTTCAAAATGTAACAGCTTCAGACGCTTAATGATGCCATAAATTCAAGGATGTTATATCTAAGCTCTTTAAATAAATCCTGCCATTGAAATAAAGGAAATACTGTATTATAGCGCTCTATGACTTTGTTATCTTTGCTATCTATTTATCTGACTCTCTAAGACCAAAGAAAGCAAAGACTGAGATTGATCATTAGTACTGTGTGGTACACGTATATGTGGATGAAGACAATACTGAAATGCACTGTTTAAGATATTAAAATGGGCACTAAACAGCTGCTTGATGCACATGCATGAACAGAACAGGGAGCTGGGTGCAGGGAGCAGACACTGAGCTTCCTGGATCAGAGACCCAGCATAGCAGTCCAGCCCAGCAGTCCACCTGTTTTATATTTATGTCCCTGCAAAATTAGCAGTGAGAGTCTGAAATGAACTTTGGGGACACTGGCAAACAACTGTCATGATTACTAATGTAGGACACCAAGATTCTACAGTGTTTAGTTGGCATCTGCGCACAACCAGTACTTTTCCACTAAAGCCTGTTGTAATTGCTGGTCTCACATCCAGGCTGAGGAATCATCTTATGTGGTGTTTGGGAGGGAGGTAAGTGGAGTCAGGACCCATGTTAAGGCTGGGTGGGTAATAATCTGGTTCTAGTACAGGAGAAAGGAAAGTAGGTCAGGTGGGAAGGAGAATGACTGGATTTAAATTTTGTTTCTTGAGTAAGCTAAATATATAACATCATGTCAAGTTTCTTTGTTGTTTATATTCCATGTGCTGTCACTGAATAACTACTGAATTGTGGGGACAAAAAAGCCTGGGTTTTAGAATTGACCCTGCCTCTAACCTGCCAGAGTCCAGGTTCCTCTGGGTGTCCAAGGAGGGGGCTGGACCATCAGGTGTCCTTCCACTGCAGCAGTTTGGGCACTTGTGTGGCCTAGTTTTTTGCTGTGGAAGACTGGCACTGTTGTAGGACATTAAGCATCTGCAAGGCTCTCACCAGGTACCCACGGTGGTCCCAGGACTGTAAGATCCAAGTGTTCCTTTCCACCCACTTTTGCAAATGACCCTCAAAGGGTTAGTATTAATACTGGGTGAGAATTATGAAAAATTATATGGTACCTCCATCCCTCCTGGCAAGTGAGGGCCTCTTATTTACAAATGACCGCAAAGTGTTAGCACCACATTTTATCAACAGAACATGTGAACACGTGGTGACAGTGACGCTCACCTGTTTGCTTCTGCTTCCCATTGCAACTTCAGCCTCCGTCAGAGGACCTCAGCTGCCCCAGCGAACAGGGCCTTCTGTACAGGGAATGGGCTCCTCCTCGAAGCATAGACAAGAAGCAGCCCTTAGATCTCATCAGGTGAGCTGCTGTGGAGAGCACTCCAGTGGGAAGTGCTCAGGGTTGCCCTCACGGCATCTGAGTGTGACAGTCCTCCAAGAATGTTACGAACCAGGAAGCTCACAGGAGCTCTGAGCTTTGTTGTCCCAAGTTTTTACTGGAGGCTTTATAACAAAGACATGATTTACTGGGTCACTACCGACATGGCTAACACAAACCCTAACTGTAACTCAAACCTTTACTTAGCCCTAAACGTTGAGCCCCTTCCTCTCCTGGTGGTCACTCACTTGTCACAAAGCTCAAAGCCCCACTCCTCTAATCACATGGTTGGTGTCTCTGGCTGGCCAGTCCCCATCCTGAGTCATCCCATGAACACAAGCCAAACAAGGGTCCACCATGAATAGCAAAGACATTCCTATCTTGGGAAATTTCAAGGCTTTAGTGGTTGCCGTCCAGGAACTGTGACAAAAGACCTACCAAATTCTTCATTAAACAGGAGTAAATGTTAGTTTTCACTTAAATTATAAAATAAGAGAGAAATTCTCACTGCTTTGCTGTATCTGCTGTTCGACACCGTTTCACTACACCACGTGATTGTAATGTCGCGCTCAGCATGTGTCTTCTCAGAGCAGCAGTGCCGGCTGCTTCCCGGGAGCTTATGCAGTTTGGGCAAGGCTGCTGGGGGGAGGGAGGCCAAGGACAACCGAGCAAACAAAAATAATTGGGCGAATAAGGAAACAATGTCAGATTGAAATGAATGAAGTAACACAATGTTGAGATGGGAGACTTGGGGGAAGTGAGTCAGGAAAGGTATCTTTGAGTAGGTTACATGTGAGCTGAGATGGTGATAAGGAGGCTGGACTTTGAGGATCTGGGATAAGTCACCCCAGGAACAGAGGCAGCTTGTCCATTGGCCCCGAGGCACAAATATGCTCAGCAGGTTTGGAGCCAGCGCTGGTGAGAGTGATGAGACGCGAGGTTTAGAAGGGCATCAGCAGCCCAGAAAGGAGTGTAGACTCTAAGCGCAGTGAGAAGCAGTCATGATTGTTTAAGCACTAAAGTAATTTTCTCTCACTTACATTTTGCAAAGATAATGTGGAGAATGAATTGCAGGGACCCAGGAAGCAGGGAGGCCTGGTCGGAGGCTCTTGGAGTGGGCCAGATGAGAGATGGTGGGAGCCAGGGAGAATGCGTTTGGGGAGTGGAGCTGACAGGATGCAGTTATGGGCTGGCTGTGGATGGTGAGGAGAAGAGGAGGGTCAAGGTAGCCCCAGGTCGGCCTGGAGCCAGGTGCCTGTTCTTTCTAATCTCAGTGCCCATGCAGGTGCCCACCTACTTGGGCAAACCTCTTAACCTTCCAAGTGAGGGTTTTAAAACACGGAAGTCTTCTTGTATTTTTCACATATTATGGAAAGATTCAAACATGTACAGAAGTAGAGAGAACAGCACAGCCAGCCTGCCTGTATCAGTCACCCAGCTCCAGAATTATAAACTCAGAGTCACTGTTGTTGCGTCTTTCAGCTCCACCTCCTCCCCTCTCCCACAAAGGGATCATTTTGAAGACATTCCTACATAACTTAACCTTTCATTAGTGAAATGACAAGGTCTCTTTCAAATACAATTGGAATATTACTTTTTTTTTTTTTAGGGTTAGAAAATAATTCCCCGATTGTCACAAAAATACACTTTTAAGTAGTTTTGGGGTTGAAATCAGGATCCAGACTAGGTTCAGACATTGCAGCTAGCATATCTCTCAAGTGGGTTCTAATCTATAATTTTCCTGTTTCTCATTTTCCTTAAAATTGCTGAGGGGTTTCTCTATTTCCTCTTTGGCTGATTTCATTCTCCCCTGTGGTGTTAGACTTGTTTCTCCATCCTATGTATTTGCTTTAGCCAAGTGATTTGATCCTCCCCTAAAAGCTTGATCTGATTGAGATTCAACTTTGTGCAAGAATACTTGTTATGTGAAGTTTTGTACTCCTAGCATAAGGTACATAATGTCCAGTTGACTCTCTTTTTTGTGATGACAGCAGCCAATAATGATTGTCACCCGAGATCATTATTTCATAAGGGATTTTATTTCATGTGGTCATACCCTAATTTCCTCCCTCAATTATCAGCAAGATCACAGTCATGAAGAGGCACTTTCTCATTAACCCGGGTTATCCTGTAGAACACAGTTTTAAAAGAGGGTGTTTGTACATATGTAAATATTTAAAGTTGATACATTTTTCTTTTTAATTTTTTTTCTAATGGAGGTACTGAAGATTGAATCTAGGACCTTATGCATGCTGAGCACACACTCTGCCACTGAGTGTACCCCATCCCCCTTGAGATTCATATTTATATGATATTTTCCTTCTGTTATTTTTATTTTATGTTATACAGTATTTGATGGCAGGGCAATGGGTTTGATGGCTATTTAATCATTCTTTATGGGCTTTTGGGATTTGTGTGTGTGTTTGTGTTTGTAAAGAAAACAATTTTCCCACTATTTTAAGTATGATTTGCTAAGGAAAATATGTTGATCTGTTCCCTGCTCCTGGTCCATGTGTTCCCTTTGTTGCTTCCCACTAGTGGCCCCTTGAGCTCTGTGACAAGTCTAGCGTGTCGTTAATCCAGGTTGAAGGAGATCTGAAGAGATTTATTCAAGGAAATGAAATTTGTAGACAATGTATTGGAAAGTATTGAGAAAGTTATTCATTAGGAGAAGGTCTGGGGTTGAATTGTTAAGTGCGCAGAAATCTAAGCTATGAACCACCAAGACAATTATTAACTTCAGGGAAAACAAAGTAGGAAAGGAAAAAGTAAGCCTAGCAGACAACTTGCTACAGCTGTGAACAGTCTGTACAGAGTCCTAATAACGTAAAGCAAGGATACCGAGCTGATCAAAATTATAATGTAATTGTATCAAAAGTTTGGAAGAATGAAGGTTTGGGTGTGTAGATGAGATGGGGTTTGAAAGAGAGCTTAATCTTCATTTTCCAAAATAGATAGTTAAATAGGTGATACATAAAGCTGAAAAAGGCAGTAGGCTGTGTTACAAGGATATTAGTCAGAGACAGGGAGTAATTATTCCAAGAGTCAGCAGTAGGAGCTGAACGTGGTTGCTTCTGGCCAGGAAATGGGGCGGTTGTTGGGAACTGCTCCTTTTTACAATCGGTGTTCGAGAACTGTTTGACTCTTTAATGAATGTATGGTATAACTTTGATAAAAAGAAATCAAAGCTGAATTTTGAAAAATTGATGTTAAGAATTGGGGTGTTTTTGACAGAGAGATAACAATCAGACAAAACTACATTTGAAGGGATCCTCATTATTTCTAGCCTTTCAGCAAGGACTAGGGGGCAGACATCTGTTTAAGGTTAAAAAATTCTTTCTGACCATCTTGCCAACATGTAACCTGTGGAAGTAATGAACTCCCCGTCACTGTAAATATCCAGTCAGAGGCTGCCTGCCCAGCTCTCTAACTGTAGCAGGGTGTCTTTACCACTGGCCAGTTGGAGCAGGCATCTTCTAACATTCTTTCAGTTTTGAATGTGGCATTTTCAGGACGGATAGTTGATAAGAATGTATTACAAAAAGCTTAACAAGAAAGAGTCCAAGACATCTCAAGCCCATTGCCAGGGTTTTATCTGCCAGACACCATCCTGAGCCTGCCATCCTTGAGCCAGGCCACAAAGCCCAGTCACATGAGAATGAAAACTCTTTGTCCCTCCTGTCTGATTTGGCATCGGGCTCAGCCCTTTCCGCCAAGGAATGGTCCACGCCCAGGTCTCTGACGATGGAGCTGGTCTCACAGCAGCCCTGTGAGCGCTGGTCCAGGCCAAGGGGGTTCCTGCGTGAAGTTTTCCAGGACTCCAGGCTGTTCTCAGAGCTGAGTCCCCCCTAGACTAAGCCCTCGGAGCTCATCTCAGCTCCAGACTGAGCCGGAAGCCTCAGAGAGAACTCAGAGCTGAGGAAAGCCACAGGTTTTACCCAGCACTGCCGAGTCAGCAGTGAGCCAGCTGAGGGAGGTATCAGCCACAGCAAACACACCTGAGCCGCCGCCTCATTGTTCCGCCTCATCCCCTAAGCCCTCTGTGTCTGCCTGTCTGTGTCTGTCTCCCTTTCAGGACCAGCCTGGCACCGCTTCATGCCCTGCCTCATTGCTTCTAATCTTGCCTCCCTGGCCTGTTCCGTCTACTCCATATTAACTGAGAAACATTGAAGAGTTTTTAAAACCTAAGAACAACAGACGTGCTAGATACAAAGAATACAGGGCATTGCCTTCCTCAGTCACATCCCTCCTGCCCTCTCCCATTCCCACAATGAGTTTTATAAATATTTTGTCACAGAGACATTGCACTCCCAGTTGTTATCATTATCAGCCATTTCCTTATTATCTGTGGTTTACGATGCATTTGCTCCAGGGAAGTTCACGAGATAAGGCAGGAGCAGATGACTGAGCCAGTTGTTGATGTCCACTTGTGTCAAGCCTTTTAAGAATGATCTTTGGGGGGATTTGTTGAATGTGCCAGACTGTCCAGTGAGTGGTGATGATCCCCTGCATCTGCTCTGGAGTCGTCCTCGTCCCCTCCTTTGCTCTGTTCTCATTTATCTCTCTTCAGCAGGTGAACCAGTGATCTGTATTTCTATGATACGTAAAATACTTCTTATTTCACGGTAGAATTTGGGGGCTTCTATGAAAACGCATATGTTTTAAGTGTGAATTGAGTCAGAGGTTTAAACTTAAAGCCCCCTTGATTTAGAATCAGAAATTAGTATGATGGAAGGAGGGTATAGCTCAGTGCTAGAGTGCATACCTAGCATGCATGAGGTCCTGGGTTCAATCCCCAATGCCTCCATTTAAAAAACAAATAAATAAACTTAATTATGCCCACCAAAAAACAAAGAAAAAAGAAGTTAACATGAGGATGAAGCTACAGTGTGATTGTGTGTCTTCTGAAACTACCTTCTGTCTTTCTGCAGGAAATTCTATGGAGAGACGGTTGGAATCTACTTTGCTTGGCTGGGCTATTACACTCAGATGCTCCTCCTGGCAGCAGTCGTGGGGGTGACTTGCTTTCTGTATGGATATTTTAATCAAAATAACTGTACCTGGAGGTAACTTCTCTTTATTCCTTGTTACCGTGCTGACTTAAATTAGAATGACTTTCTCCAGGAACATCCATGTTGCTGAAAATGGCCCTATATTGTCAGTATTTATGGACGAGTAGTATTCCATTGTATTAATATACCACTTCTTTAACCAGTCATCCATTGATGGACATTTAGGCTGTCTCCATGTCTTGGCTATTGTAAATAGTGCTGCTATGAACATTGGGGTGCTGGTGTCATCCTGAAATAGGGTTCTTTCAAGATATATGCCCAGGAGCGGGATTCCTGGGTCATATGGCAAGTCTATTCCTAGTCTTTTGAGGAAACTCAATACTGTTTTCCACAGTGGCTTCACCAAGCTGCATTCCCACCAGAAGTGTAGGAGGTTCCCCTTTCTCCACAGCCTCTCCAGCATTTGTCATTTGTGGATTTTTGAATGACGGCCATTCTGACTGGTGTGAGGTGATACCTCATTGTAGTTTTGATTTGCATTTCTCTGATAATTAGTGATATTGAGCATTTTTTCATGTGCCCATTGATCATTTGTATGTCTTCCTTGGAGAATTGCTTGTTTAGGTCTTCTGCCCATTTTTGGATTGGGTTATTTGGTTGTTTCTTATTAAGTCATATGAGCTGCTTATATATTCTGGAGATCAAGCCTTTGTCAGTTTCATTTGCAAAAATGTTCTCCCATACTCTAGGTTGTCTTTTTGTTTTACTTATGGTGTCCTTTGCTGTGCAGATGCTTGCAAGTTTCATTAGGTCCCATTTGTTTATTCTTGCTTTTATTTCTATTGCTTGTGTAGGCTGCCCTAGGGGAACATTTCTGAGATGTATGAGATATTTTGCCTGTATTTTCTTCTAGGAGGTTTATTGTATGTTGTCGTATGTTTATCTTGCTGAAGAGACTGTCTTTATTCCATTGTATATTCTTGCCTCCTTTGTTGAAGATTAGTTGACCAAAAGTTTGTGGGTTCATTTCTGGGCTCTCTACTCTGTTCCATTGGTCTATATGTCTGTTTTTGTACCAATACCATGCTGTCTTGATGACTGTAACTCTATAGTATTGTCTCAAGTCTGGGAGAGTTATTCCTCCAGCCTCTTTCTTTTTTTCTTAAGTAATGCCCTGGAAATTCTATGTCTTTGATGGTTCCATATAAATTTTATTGTGATTTGTTCTAGTTCTATGGAATATGTCCGGGGTAATTTGACAGGGATTGCATTAAATCTGTAGATTGCCTTGGGCAGTGTGACCATTTTAACAATATTGATTTTTGCAATCCAAGAGCATGGGATACCTTTCCATTTCTTAAAATCTTCTTTAATTTCCTTCACCAATGGTTTATAGTTTTCTGTGTATAATTCTCTCACCTCTGTGGTTGGATTTATTCCTAGATATTTTATTACTTTGGGTGCTATTTTAAAGGGGATTGTTTCTTTACTTTCTTTTTCTGTTGATTCATCATTAGTGTAAAGAAATGCAACTGACTTTTGAACATTAATCTTGTAACCTACTACTTTGCTAAATTCTTCGATCAGCTTTAGTAGTTTTTGTGTGGACCTTTTAGGGTTTTCTATATATAGTATCATGTCATCTGCATATAGTGACACTTTTACCTCTTCTTTTCCAACTTAGACCCCTTTTACTTCTCTTACTTGCCTGATTGCTGTGGCCAGGACTTCCAAGACTATGTTGAATAGGAGTGGTGATAGTGGGCATCCTTGTCTTCTCCCAGATTTTAGTGGGAAGCTTTTGAGTTTTTCACCGTTGAGTGCTATGCTGGCTGTAGGTTTGTCATATATAGCTTTTATGATGTTGAGATATGTTCCCTCAATACCCACTTGGGTGAGAATTTTTATCATAAATGGGTGTTGAATTTTATCAAAAGCTTTTCTGCATCTATTGAGATCATCATGTGGTTTTTGTCCTTTCTCTTGTTGATGTGAAGTATTACATTGATTGATTTGCATATGTTGAACCACACTTGTGTCCCTGAGATGAACCCCATTTGAGTATGATGTATAATCTTTTTTATGTGCTGTTGGGTTCTATTTGCTAGTATTTTGGTAAGGACTTTTTGCATCTGTGTTCATCAGCGATATTGGTCTGTAATTCTCTTTTTTGGTGGTGTCTTTGCCTGGTTTTGGTATCAGGGTGATGGTGGCTTCATAGAATGAGTTTGGGAATGTTCCTTCTTTTCAATCTTCTGGAAGAGTTTGAGAAGGACTGGTATGAGTTCTTTTTTGTATGTGTGGTAGAATTCCCTGGTGAAGCTGTCCAATCCTGGACTTTTATTTCTACGGAGGTTTTTTTTATTGTTAATTCGATTTCAATCCTAGTGATCGGTTTGTTCAAGTGGTCAGTTTCTTCTTGATTCAGTCTTGGTGGACTGTATGTTTTCAGAAACTTGTCTGTCTCCTCTAGGTTATCCATTTTTTTCCCATGTAGTTTTTCATGATATCTTCATATGATATTCTGTATTTCTATGTTATTTGTTGTAATTTCTCCATTTTCCTTTCTTATTTTGCAAATTTGCGCTCTCTCTTTCTTCTTCTTTGTGAGTTTTGCCAGAGGTTTCTCGATTTTATTTATTCTTTCAAAAATCTAGCTTTTGGTTTGATTGATTATTTTCTTTATTTTTTTCAGTCTCTATTTTATTTATTTCCTCCCTGATCTTTATTATTTCCTTCCTTCTGCTGACTTTTGGGTGTTTTTGCTCTTCTGTTTCTAGTTCTTTTAGCTGGTGGGTTAGATTGTTTATTTGATATTTTTTTTTTTTTTTTTTTTTTGAGGAAAACCTGTATCGCCCTAAACTTTCCTCTTAGCACTGCTTTTGCTGCGTTCCATAAGTTTTGTGTGGTTGTGTTTTCATTTTCATTTGTCTCAAGGTATTCTTTAATTTCAACTTTGATTTCATCATTGACCCATTGGTTTTTTAATAGTATGTTGTTTAATCTCTATGCTTTCCTTCTTTTTTTCTCCTTTGTTTCTCTGTATTTGATTTCTAGTTTCAATGGCTTTGTGGTCAGTAAAGATGCTTGAGATAATTTCTATCTTCTTAAAATTGTTGAGGCTTCTTTTGTGACCAAGTACATGATCAATCCTAGAAAATGTTCCACACGCAGTTGAAAAGAATGTATATCCTATTTTGGGAGGTTGTAATGCTCTGAAAATATCCACTAAATCTAATTTTTCTATTGTATCATTTAATTTCTCTGTTGCCTTCTTTATTTTCTGTCTGGAAGGTCTGTCTAGTGATGTTAATGTGGTGTTAAAATTTCTGACAATGATTGTATTCCCATCAATTTCCCCCTGTATGTTAGTAGTTGTTTTATGTACTTAGGTGCTCATGTTGGGTGCATATATATTAATGATTGTAATATCCTCATCTTGTATTGCTCCTTTAATCATTATAAAATGTCTTTATTTATCTTTCTTTATGGCCCTCGTTTTAAAGTCTATTTTGCCTGAAATCAGTACTGCTACACCTGCTTTTTTGGAATTTCCATTTGCATGGACTTTCCTTTTCCGTCCATTCACTCTCAATCTATATGTGTCCTTCTCCCTGAAATGTGTCTCTTGTATGCAGTGTATTGAAGGTTCTTGCTTTATTATCCAGTCTGCCACTCTGTCTTTTGACTGGAGCATTTAGTCCATTAACATTTACAGTAATTAATGATAGATGAGTGTTTATTGCTATTTTGAACTTATTTTTGCAGTTGATTTGGTATTTCTTCTTTGTTCCTTCCTTCTTCCTTTTGTGGTATGGTAATTTTCCTTTGTATTATCTTGGATTGTATTTAGTTTTTGTGACTCACTTGTAAGTTTTTGGCTTGTAGTTACACTTTTTTGTAAGTCTGTTAACCAATTACTGTAACTGTGTGTACTAAACAGATAGTAATGTAATCTCAAACCCATCCTACCAAGAACAAAAAATTTTAAAAAAAAGAAGAAAGAAAATAATACTCTATATTTTCTTGCTTCCCTCTCCCACTCAATGATTTAGATGTCTTCTTTTACAATTTCATGTTTATTCTATTTGTAATTCGTGGTAGTTATCACCTTTCCACTTATGAGTTCTCATTTCTGTAGCATCGTGCATCTTTTCTATTTAGAATAGACCTTTCAATATTTCGTTTAGCATGGGTTTAGTGTTGCTAAAGTCTTTTAGTTTTTGCTTCTCTGTGAAATTCTTTATCTCTCCTATTCTAAAGGATAGCCTTGCTGGAGAAATTATCCTAGGCTGCATCTTCTTTTTCATTCAGGACTTTGAATATATCTTGCCACTCCCTTCTGGCCTGTAGTGTTTCTGTAGAGAAATCAGCTGAGAGCCTTCTCTTGTGACTCACTCTTTGTTTTTCTCTTGCTGCCTTTAGGATCATTTCTTTATCCTTCAGTCTGGCCATCTTGATTATGTTATGTCTTGGTGTGGGTCTCTTTGGGCTCTTCTGGTTTGGGAACCTCTGAGCCTCCTGTACTTGGGTGTCTGATTCCTCCTTTAGGTTTGGGAAGTTTTCAGTCATGATTTCTTTAAATACCTTTTCCATCCCCTTTGTTCTTTCTTCCCCTTATGAAACCCCTATTATACATAGATTGGCATGCTTTATATTATCCCATAGGTTCCTTATATTGTTTTCATTGTTTTTTATTTGTTTTTCTCTCAGCTGTTCTGATTGGGTGCTTTCTGTTGTCCTGTCTTCTTGGTCACTTATTCATTCCTCTGTATTATCTAGCCTGCTTTGTACAGCCTTTAGGTCAGATATCATTTCAGCCAATGAATTTACCAATTCTACTTGGCTCTTCTTTATAGCTTCTATTTTGTTTTTGACATATTTTATGTCTCTAAACACTATCTCTTTTAGTTCCTTCAGTAATTTGATCACTTCTTTTTTGAACTATTGATCTAGTAGGCCATCAATGTCTATTTCATTGATCGTTCTTTCAGGGGATTTCTCTTGCTCTTTTAATTGGGAGTACTGCCTCTGCTTCTTCATAATGCTCATATCTCTCTGGCACTGTGGCTTAAGGAGTATCAGTTATCTATTGTGGTCCTTAAAGGAGTTTATTTATCTATCTAAAGTCTTTGTGGGAATAAAACTTAAAAACGAGAGAGAGAGAGAATTTTAAAAGAATGGAGGAAAAGAAAGTTTGAAAAAAGTGTATAATCAATAATAGAAGAGCAAGTTGAAGCAGATTAGGAATCGAGTTGAGATGTCTTTTAAAAACCTTAATAAAAAGAAGAAAAAAATCAAAACACAATATTTGAAACCTGTGAATAATCAATAAGAGATCAAAACCAAGAGAATTAAAAATGAAATGAGAACTGTAAACATATAGAACTCTTTAAAAAGTAAAGATTGAAAAGGTAATAGAAAACAAAACAGACATAACAAGATTTAAAAAACAAAGATATGTTCTCTTAGAGACTGTTCACTCTTAATTGTTTTATTGAGAGGTCTTTGTGTCTTCACCCTGTTTCACGAACTCAGCTTGCTCTGTTGGCCCCCTCGTCTGTGCTGCTCACAGTGTCCGTCGGCAAGAAGATCATGCCCCTTCTACACTGGGTCAGGTGCTGCTCTCCTTCACGGTGGGCGGGTGGGTCACTCCCACTCCGGATGCCACAGTCAGTGCTGTGCCAGTTGCTCCATAGGTGAGCTCAGCTTCAAGAATAACAGCTTTATGGAGATATAATTCACATACCATAAAATGCAGCCTTTGAAAGTGTGCATTAGTGTTTTAAGTACATTTTAGTGTTGTGTAGCCATCATTCCCAAAAGGAACCAGTACCCTTTAGTAAGTCACTCCCTAACCTTCCTTTCCCTTAGCCCCCAGCAGCCACCACTCTACTTTCTGCCTCTACGGATTTGCCTGTTCTGGGCATTTCATATAAGTAGAACCATACAGTATGTTGCCTTTTTTGATTGTCGTCTTTCATTTAGTGTGACGTTGTCAAGGCTCATCCATGGTGTAGCATATTTCGGTACCCAAATTCCTTTTTGTGTTCAAATAATATGCCATTGTTATAAGTATACCACATTGCTTATCCATCCATCAGTTGATGATGAATAATTTTGCTGTAAATGCTCATGGACAAGTTTTTGTGTGAACACATATTTTCAGTTCTCTTGAGGATATATCAAAAATGGAATTGCTGGGATGTATTCTACTTTTAACATTTTGAGGAATTGCTAAAGTAGCTTTTAAAGTGACTGCACCATTTTATATTTCCAGTAGTAATGTATGAGGAGTCCAGTTTCTCCACATCCTCATCAACACTTTATTACCAGGTTTATAGATACATATTTATATATCATATATCATATATATTTGTCATCCTAGTTGGTATGAAGTGGCATGTCATTGTGCTTTTGATCTATGTTTCCCTAATGCCTACTGATGTTGAACATCTATTTATGTGCTTATTTCCCATTTGTATGTCTTCTTTGGAGAAACATCTATTCAAATTCTTTGCCCATTTTAATTGTATTTGTCTTTGTATTGTCACGTTTTAAGTCCTCTTTGTCTATTCTGGATAAAAGTCCCTTATCAGGGAAAATATTGGAAATATTTTCACCCATTCTGTGGATTGTCTTCTTACTTTCTTGATGAAGTCCTTTGAAGCACAGAAGTTTTTAATTTTACTGAAGTCCAGTTTACTTGATTTTTTCTTTTGTTGTTTGTGCTTTTAGTGTCATATCTTAGAAGTATTTGTAATCCAAATTCCTCAAGATTTTCTCATTGTTCATTTTCTAAAAGGTTTATAGTTTCATGTCTGTGATTTATCTTGAGTTAAATTTTATAAATGGTGTTAAGATAAAAGTTCAGTTTTCTTTCTTTCCAGGTGTATGTTCAGGTGTCCCAGCATCATTTTTGTAAAGATTATTTTTTCCCCATTGGATTGTCATGGCACCTTTGTCAAAATTTAACTGGCTACATGTAAGAGTTTGTTTATGGACTCTCAGTTCTTTTCCCTCAATCTATTTGTCTGTCCTTTATGCAAGTACCACACTGTATGGATTACACTTTTGTTAGTGAGTTTTGAATTTGGAAACTTCAAAACTTTGTTCTTTTTCAAGATTGACTATTCTGGGTATCTTGCATTTCCATATTAGTTTTAGGATCAGCTTGTTCATTTCTGCCAAAAAGCCAGAGTTGCATTGAATCTATAGGTCATTTTGAGGACAATTGCCATCCTAACAATAATAAGGCTTCTGATCCATGAACACAGAGGAGCTTTCCATTTATTTTAGGTCATTTTTAACTTCCAGCAGTAGTATTTTAGTTTTCAATATACAAGTTTCAGACATTTTTCTCAGTATTCCACATATTTTTCTTAATATTCCTAAGTATTTTATTCTTTTTAATGCTATTGCTAATGAAAATCTTTCCTTCTTTTTATTTTTAAATTATTCACTGCTGTTGTATAGAAATATAATTACTTTTTTATATACTGATTTATGTCTTACAATTTTGGTCAGACTGGGTTATTAATTCTAATAGGTTTTTTTTTTCTTTTCTCTCTCTTTTTTTTTCTTTGTGGATTCCTTGTGATTTCAATATATAATATCATGTCATCTGGAATCGAAATAGTTTTATTTCTTTCTTTCTAAACTAGAGGCTTTATTTTCTTTGTCTGGTTGCTTTGACTAGAACCTCTAGTACAATGTTGATTTTGGGAGGAATATACAATGTTGATTTTGGGAGGAATTAATTCAGTCTTTCACCAATATGTATGATCTTTGCTCCAGGTTTTTCATAGATGTTGTCTGTCAAGTTGAGGAAGTTCTCTTCTATTCCTAGTTTTTATCCATTATTCTATTAATATGGCATATTACATGAATTGACTTTTGTATGTTGAACTTCCTTTGCATACCTGGATACATCCCACTTAAATGTGGTCTATTTTATATGTTACTGGATTGGATTTGCTTGTATTCTGTTGAGGATTTTTACTTTTATATTCATAAGAGATAGTCTTTAGTTTTCTTGTGATGCCTTTATCTGGCTTTGGTGTCAGTGTGATACTAGTCTCATTGAATGAATTGGGAAGTGTGCCCACCTCTTTATTTTCAGACGAATTTGTGAAGCATTTTTTGTTTGTTTGTTTTTGTTTTTGTTTTTCTTTAAGTAGTTGATGGAATTCACCAGCAAAGCCATACGGGCCTAGCATTTCCTTGTGGGAATGTTTTGGATTACTATTTCAGTCACTACTTATTGTAGGATTATTTGAGTTTTCTATCTCTCCTTGAATTAGATTTAGTCACTTATATCCTTCTAGGAATCTATCCATTTCATCTAGATTATCTCATTTATTGGCTATACAAGTATTCATGGTATTCCCTTATATTCCTTGTTATTTTTGTAAGGGCAGTAGTGACATCCTTCCTTTCATTTCTCGTTTTAGTAATTTGACTCTTCTTTCTTTTTTTCTTCAGTACTAGCTAAAAATTTGTCAATTTTCTCTATCTTTTCAAAGAACCAACTTTTCTTTTTGTTGATTATTCTCTGTTCTTCATCTATTCTCTATTCCATTTATTTCTGCCTTTACTATTTTGATTAGAATATTTAATTCATTTACATTAATGTAATTTCTTATCAGGTTGAAGTTACATCTGCTCTCTGCTTTCCATACGTCTTTTTATTTCCCCAATGCTCTATTACTACACTTTTTTTGTACAAAGTAGGCATTTTCAAGTGTGGCATTTTAATTTGTTGTTTATTTTATCTTTTTCTTCTCCTCCTCCTCTTCCTCCTCCTCCTTCTCCTCCATTTCCCTGGAGATTATTATTAACATCTTGTTTTAAAGCAATCTAGTTCACATGAATGCCAACTTAATTTCAATAGTACACAAAAACTTTGCTTTGGTATCAATCTTTTCCCTCCCCCTCCTCATGCTGTCACTGTCATACAAATTACACCTTTATGCATTTATAAGTGCATCTACACAGTTTCATATGTATTGTTTTATGCAGTTGTCTTTTACATCAATTAGAAGAAAACACTGACATGTAATACTGTATTTATACTGTTTTATTTTTTTACTCATGTAGTTACCTCTACCAGTGCTCTTTATTTTTCAGGTGAGTGTCCTTTCATTTACAGCTGCTGGACTATCCTTAATATTTCTTGTAGAACAGGCCTGCTAGCAATGGATTCTTTCAGATTTTGTTTTTATAGGAGTGTCTTAATTTCTCCTTTAATTTTTTTGAAGAATCATTTTGCTGGCTATAAAATACTTGGTGACAGTCTTTTCCTTTTATCACCTTGACGATACCATCCCACTGCCTTCTGGTCTCCATGGTTTTTGATGAGAAATCAACTGTCTTACTGAGGAGCCTTTGTATATGTTGAGCAACTTTTCTCTTTCTGCTGTCAAGATTCTTTGTTCTTGTTTTTTGACACACTGAGTCTTATGTGCCTATTCTAGATGTCTCTACGTTTATACCACATGGAGTTTGTTGAGCTGCTGGGATGTACAAATTAATGTTTTCATCAAATTTGGGAAGTTTTCAGCCTTTATTTTCTTATATATTCTTTCTACCCCTTTTTTTCTCTCCTTCCGTCTGGCGCTCCCATTATGTTTGTATTGGTATTGTTGATTGTGTCCCACCTATCTCTGACACAGTGTTCTTTTTTTTTTCATTCCTTTTTCTTTCTGTTCCACAGACTGGATAATCTCAGTAGTTTTAAGTTAACTGACTTTTTTTTCAGAAAGTTCATATCTACAGAGAAACCTCTTATTGAATTTTTCATTTTAGTCATTATATTTGTATCTCTAGAATTTCTAGTTGGTTTTTAATATAAAATTTATCTATTGATATTCTCTGTACAATGAGATGTTCACATAATTTAATTCTTTAGGCATGGATTCTGTTACCTCTTTGAATATATGTGTAATTCCTTATTTATGTCTTTGTCTAGTAAGTCCAGTGTCTGGGTTTCCTCAGGGAGTTTCTATTGACTACTTTTTCCCCTGTGTTATGGCCAAACTTTTCTGTTTCTTTGTACATCTTGTAATTTTCTGTTGAAAACTGGACATTTAAAATACTACAATGTGGCAGATCTGAAAGCCAGATTTTGCTCATCTCCAGTGTTTATCATTGCTTCCATTGTCATTGCTGCTGCAGCTATTTATTTAGTTACTTTTCTGAACAAATTCTGTAAAGTCTGTATTCTTTATCATGCATGGCCATGAGATCAGTGTGTGTGCAGAAAGCCTAGTTGTCATCACTGTAATAATGATTGGACAGTGATTTCTTTCAATGTCTGGAGCCAATCGTTTGAGCTGTTGCCAGGTGGCTGTGTGTCTGCTTGCTGAGTGATGCCCTCAGCACGGGCAGGCAGTCTGCAGCTCTTCTGTAGCCTTTAGCTCTTGCTTATGCAGAACCTCAAGTTCAGCCAGAGTTGAAGGCTTAAGATTTTCTCAGATATTTCCTTGCCATGTGCCACATATGTGTATGGCCTTCTACAATTCTCAGTATTTTTTGGAGCTTTTTAACCCTACCTCCACCCCCAGAACGTCTCATTACTCAATTTTGCCTTCTAAGTTTCCTAGTCAGCATCTAGTTAGCCTCTACTGGTACCACTGCCTCAGGCAGTTGTAATGTTAAATACTCACTGCTGATTGTTTTCCACACACACTCTGGGGACAGACTGCACAGCATGAGTTAGAGATAGGTCAAATAGTGACAGCTCTCTGGGGACGGATTTTTTGGGTAACTTCAAATCAATTCTGCCCCTACCTTGATTGTGAGACCCTTGCTTTTAAAGGCCACCATTTAAGGAGAGGATACGGTAATGGGGGTAGATCAAGTTACAATGCCACAAAACTCACTATCTTTATGGAGATTTAGCTGTTTTTTTTCTCAAATAAACACGCCCCGGATTGCTGGAAGCTTTTGTTTAATTTCCAGAACTCTGCAGAGGTTAATTTTGACAAATTTCGCCATTGGCATTGCTTCATAGAGGAGTAAGTTTTCCAAGATTTTTACTCAGATATTCTAGAAGTGTTTCCCATTTGCATTTGTTTTTAACTGAGTTACTTGCAAGACTAACTAATTCTACAGCTCCAGCCCCATTCACATAAGAGTCCATCTGCATGGCTTCTCCTACAAGGAGCAGTGTGCAAACTGTTGTCAGTTTGTTGTTTTCTTATTAAAGTGTAGGGGTTTTTAAAAATATGCTCATGAATAGCCCTTTGTCATATTTACACGTTACAAAACTTCCACTAGTCTGTGGCTATTTTTTTCCCTCACTTTTCATTGCTTTAATGAAGTTCTCACTTTTAAGGATTTTCAGTATAGCAGTCTGTGGATGCTGATCACACGGGTGAGACATTTAACTACTGTCTAAACCTCTGTCTTTGCTCTGATTCACTGTCTAGAGCATCTGAACACATATACTGAACCCCGTATACCAATGGATGCTGACAGCCCTAATTAAAAAAATGCTTTTTAAGTAAAGAAAAAAATATTAACTTTGACACTGGAAAAGACAAATCTCAAATTTCCTAGCTGATCTTGCTTTCTGTGATCATTAGCTACATCATGTTTATAGAGCCAAAAGGCATATTGAGCTACTGATTTTATTTCATTGGATTTTAGAATGTAGAACACATTTCAGGCCCACTTATAGCACCATATGTGTATCTTTACTGATATGTACATATGATGATGTCTTTATTTTAAGTACCTTATTTTATTTTAAGTACCTGCTGCTGTGAACCTCATTAAGGAAATCTTGGAACTGCAGAACTGAAATTTTTCATACCACCATCATCCCGTAGCATCTCTTTTACAATTAGATGTTGTGTGGCAGAGTATTTTTCTGCTCCCTAGAAATGATCAATGTTGAAGGGGAAAAAAAATCTTCCTCTAATAAATATAGTCCAAATCACACATTTATCTGAACAATGGCCACCATTTTAGTCCACACCAATCCATCTACTCATACTGACAGATTCCTCAACACAGACAATCCACCACTGAAGTCAGGGTCCTCAGCACATGTTCTAGCCCCTCCCCATTCCTTGTTGATTCTGACCTACTTTTGTCCAACGTGTCCTGCCAGTCTCTTCGCTGCCTGACTGCAGTTTTTAATTTTTACCTTTGAGTTCCAGGCTGTGCCTAGTTATTTCCAGAGAAATGCCAGACACCTGGCTCATCAGGAGGGGCGGGGAGGATTTCAGGAAGCTGTTACCCTAACTCACTTGCAGATCAGTGAGTGGCTGCTGTGAGCATTCCTTCTAGATCTCTGCCATGCCAGCTGCATCCACCCCAGCAAAATAACGTAGCTCCACCAACTACCTCTGCCTCCATTCATCTGGGTTTCTGCTTTCAGTGACACTCAGATGCTGCTGATGGGCATTATATATATATATATATTTTTTAATTGAAGTATAGTCAGTTAAAATATGTCAATTTCTGATGTACAGCACAATGTTCCAGTCATTCATGTACACGTATATATGTATGAATTCTTTTTCATTAAAAGTTATTACAAGATATCAAATATAGTTCCCTGTGCTATACAGAAGAAATTTAGTTTTTTTAGCTATTTTTATATTTAGTAGTTAATATTTGCAAATCTCAATCTCTGATGGGCATTTTTAAAGCCACATCTGGAACCCTTGCTGCAGAAGAGTCTCAGAAATATACTTTCAACCTTATAGCCTTTTGGTTAGGAAGTTGGAATAAAGGCTGAGCTGGCTCACCTAACTTGTCTGCTTTTGTGAGTAAAGAGGTCTGGAGTTTCAAGGCCCAATGAAATGTCCCAGCCCTTCAGTAGCAAACTTAAAGCAACCAAAATGCTCCCATCTACCAGAGCATGACTTGTCCTTAGACACTGCTGGACATAACCACCAACGCTGTCTAAGGCATCGTCTTCATCTGGAGCACACTTTCTTTAGATGTCTAATATCCTGATTAACAGGATAAGATGGTTTGGATTCCCAAGTTCACAGGCAGCCTTCTGCCTGACTTTGGTGTATATATGTTCATTGAAGAGTCCTCTCTCAGATCAGCTAGAGCTGCCTGGTGTGTGGTTTGCCAGAGAATGTGGGTGCAGTTCTCCCCACCAGAGTCCTACCAGTTGTTTTATTGCAGGAAGAGAGAGAGCAAAAGAGACAGAACAGGAAGTTCTTGTCAAGCCTCAAACACAGTCACCCCCGCCCAGGTCTCTTGCTCTGGGACACACAGCAGTGCAGGTCAGCAGCGACATGGCCCCGGTGTACTCCAAAACATGGTGTGGTTGTACTGGGCTATCTGTGTCTTTCATGGACCCTGCAACGTTCTCGGCTTTGTGAAATGGGGAACTAAGGAACTCCCACCCATGCCTGTAGCTCCCAGGGTTTGCACCCTTATGGGTTTTGAGGATTTGCTGGCAACTAATTCTTTTTCACCAGGTCATTTCTCGGCAGTCCTGTGACTTCCTTACCAGAACTGCTCCTTAAGTTCGGGATTTAGTGGAAGATGCCATTTTACCCTGTACGTTCATGTTCAGGGAGGAGGAGGAAGACAGCACAGATCAGAATTGCTGTTTTGCTTTTTGTTGTTGTTGTTTTCATAAGCCGTCTCCTGTTGTCGAATAGACACTGAGCAAATGAATGACTGTTACACTCCCATTTGAAGGATGAGGAAAATGACACTCAGGGAGAGGAGGCAAATTTCCTGAGTTTCCAAAGACAAAAAGGGATGAGCACAGAATAAGATCCCTGCAAATTTCTTGGCTGTCATTATCCTTTAGGTCAGTGACAGAGTGTCGTGTGTAGTAGTAAAGATGTAGCGTGCTTTTAGAAGGGAGCAGATGTTCTTGTTTGCTGATACAATCACACTGTTTTGTCTGGGACTCTGAAAAAGAGAAATGGGTTAGAAAATGTTGGTTTCTCATCCTTGGTCCTTCCTCACCCTCACAGATATGGACCCTTCCATCTGTAGCAGGAATAAGACAGCCCCAGCCTTCCCATCTCATGAGATCAGTACTCATTCATTTCATCCCTGCCCACATGTAGGTGATAAAGCACAGCATGATTTTCATGTCCTGCTTCACTGATTCTTGTGAAATTAGGTGTTTGAAGATAGAAACTCATGAAAGGAAGCTGATTTTTTTATATAAAGTGCAGTAATTTTCTTAGCAGAGAAGGTAATTGAGGATTTTCTTCATTGAAAATCAATAGAGATTTCAAGAGCGTCTGTATTTCTGATGCATAGATTAAAATGACGAAATCTACAGGGATTACAGAAACACAAGGAAGACACCAAAAGTGTCTTTAAAGAGTTTTCCTAAGACAGGGTTTGTAAAGAGACTGTTAGTTGACAGAGACCCTCTTCTCACCCATAGTCCCTCTCCTTAGGTTGCAAAGGGCCAGCGTTTCCCCTGTGTGCAGTCCTGGTGCTTCAAGTGAGTTGTGGGGCAGGGCGGTGCACATGGGGCTGCCTTCAGTTTGTCCATCCTAAGTAACCCCTGGCAGTCAGAGGGCGAGTGTGTTGCAACCTCATAAACCAGCCGCCATGCTCTCCGGGATGTGTGCTCATCTCAGCTCATACTGGCTCAGGTGATGGCAGAGCAGAGAGTGGTGGCAAGAGGTCAGCCATGAGTTGCAGGGAGCACCTGGAATCAGCTGGGACCCAAGTGGCTAGGAGTTGCAAGTGGAATTCCCAGGACTTCCCACAGCTCATTTATTCAGCTAATACTTCTCCAGCACCTGTAATGTGCTGGAGCTTCCGTTGTGAACAGAACCAAATCCCTGCCCTCATGAAGGTGACGTTCTAGTGGACATGAGAAATGATACACGCAGAAGCAGATCCAGGTCAGGACACATGAGTGCTGTCAATTTTGGAGTGCACAATGTGAGATCCTTTGGGAAGGAATGTATGATACAGGAAAATGTGGGGGAGGGGATGGCCGTATCCCAGGTCTTATTTGGGTCCTTGGGATGCACCTCGCCAAGTGTGGGTCCTTGGTTTGCACAGGAACAATCCAAGAGAGAGCCACAATTCAGTAAAAGTAGATTTATTCAGAGAGATATATACTCCATAGACAGAGTGGGCTGTTTCAGAAGCAAGAGAAAGGCCATGAGATGTGGGGTTTGGGTGATCCATTTTAAGGTAAAAGTAGATACACACTCCACAGACAGAGTGTGGGCTGTCTCCCTCAGCAGAGAGAGCAGCCACGAGGTGTGGGGTTGTTAGTTTTTATGCACTCAGTATCTTCATATGCTAATAAGTGGGAGGAATATTCCAACCGCTTTGGGGAAGGTGTTGGGATTCCCAGAAATTGGGCCACCACTCACCTTTGACATTTTATGGTCAGCCTTGAACCTGTCCTGGCACCTGTGGGCGTGCCATCTAGCATCCTGCTGTATTTTGGTGAGTGTGTATTGAAGCTCAAGTTCTACTGGGAGTTGACTTTTCCATCGTTTTGGTGCTAATGGCTGTGCCATTCTTTTAATGGCTGTGCCCGGCCCCCTTCCCTCCTGTCTCATGAAGGAGCTCTGGACTGATTGCACAATTGCAGAGCAGGGGAAAGAGTGGAAAGAACTTCATAAGTGGAAGGTGGAAGGCAGTGTTGGCAGTAGAATTCTCAAGTCAATTGTAAGTAAGGGTCTTCTGTTTGCTGGGGGTACCTAGTGTCACATTAGGGAGCTGTGAGCCTTGGGGACATCAGTGAGTGGGTGGCTCACTGTGTATACTGTGTTGTTTCTTAGGTGGCCCGAGGACAGTTGGCTTATACGTGACCTATTCACTCAAGCAGTGGTCTCTTTGGGGATTTTCTGCATGTGAGGCTAACATGGGTCACATGGGGAGCAGGACTGGCCAGTCACAGCTTGGTCCACAGTCACCTAGTGCCCTCAAGGCTTTCATCCCATGGATGCGTCACCTCCCCCTGGATGGGAACAAGGGCACAAGTGGCGAGGCAGCTTCTCAGTGGTGGAGGCATTGCTCTCCAGACCCAACACTCAACAGCGTGGACCCCTGGTGTTGGCCACAGTCTTGGCTAGATGAGGCTTTTGGGTAGCTGAGCTCATGAGACGCGGGTGCCATGCTTCCATTCTCACCAAGAGCTCTACTTTTGAAGGTTCCGGTCAGAGAGCCACAAATACTCCCTATCCCATAAACAATGAACAGTATCTTTCACTCAGGGAAGGCACACAGAAGGAGAACGGATCATCCCGAGAGCAGGAGAGGCCAAATCCATCCTGCCATCAGGGGTCTGACAGACGAGCTAGCTCAGTTCCTCTTACTAGTTGTTTACTTGGAAGATCTGGGGTATTTGGGTGACTTGCAAGTGTCAGGAAATAGTACACGAGGGCTTTGTAGATTTTGTGGTCCAGTGTTAACTCACCCCATTGTAGCTGTTGTGCAAGGAAACAAAACTTGGTGGACAACAGGCTATGGCCTCTGCTCCCTGATGGAGCCAGGAAGTTACAATGATAAGTACGACTGCGGGGGCATCATTTCTATGTTGAGAGGCCAGATGGCCTTACATATCTCTCATGCTGGATGTCTAAGTTGCAGAGGGAAACAGGATTCCATCCAGCTCTCCAGCCAAGGAGGAGACCAGAAGTGGCCTCCCCCACCAATTGTGAGTTCTTTGCCTCCACTGACAGCAGCAGCTATAGCAAAAAGCTGGGCTGCCACCTGCGTTTCCATGTAAACATCAGAGTAGCCACAGCAATGACCTCGTGAGGGTTGGTGTGCCCAAGGAAGCGGTGTGTGGGACGGAGGGAGGAGTGCCGGGGTCAGACACCGGGAGGGCAGGCAGGCAGTGACGACATCTGTGCAGCGCAGGCTTCATGGAACTGAGCCAAAGGGAGGCGGGTTTGGAGCAGGGAGCCTGAGCAGTGCCGTGTTGCTCGTAAGAAGACCTGGGCTCTGGATCCAAGAAGTCATTGGCTTGATTCCTGACCCCAACCCTCATCTTGGGCAAATGTTTGAAGCTTTCTGTGACTCTGTTTCTTGGTGTCCCAAATGGGGACAATAGTAGCAATTACTTCTGAGAGTCAAGAGGGCCTTTATAGATGTCATTTCATTACGCTCACAGCAGCCCACGAGCACGGTTCTAGGTCCCCCAGTTTACACGTGGCAGACGGGTAACCTTTTAATCATTAATCATGCAGCTAAGAATGGTCAGAACCAGCATTTGAATTTGATCCCTGTGTCCAGGTTATTTCTATTCTCACTCAGTATTACTGGAAATCTAATAAAGTCAGAACAAACACTGCTGGGAAGTGGGTGCTTGAAACATGTTTGTCGTCTTCGCCATTGGGGAGTGTTGAGTTCACGTTCCTCACAGCCCATCCGAGGCTCCCTGCATCTCCAGCTGCCCCTGCTGGGGTCTGCAGGGCTCTGGGAAGCTTCTCCTTGATCTCTACCCCAAGGCTCTCTGCTCTCTACAGGTTGATCCTCAACCCTGACCGCTCAGTAGAGCTAATGTCTAAAAACAAGAAAAGTGGGGAGGGTACGGCTCAGTGGTAGAGCACGTGCTTAGCATGCAAGAGGTCCTGGGTTCAATTCCCAGTACCTCCATTAAAATAAATAAAGCTAACTAACCCCCAAAAAAGGAAAGAAGTATTTAAAAAACAATAAACAGTACAAAGTCCCCACTCCAGGCTGGGGTGCACTATATTTTAAAGGCTCCCAGATGCTTCCCATGTGCAGGACGGTGAGAGCTACCCCTTTACACCTCTTCTCGTGAGCTTGTCCACTCACACTCATTAGCCTCTTGAAACAGGAAAACTACTTGTCTCAGCCTAGAACTTTCTCCCGATTTCTAGACTTTTATTTGCCTACTGGACATCTCTCCTGGAGCCCACAGGCACCCAGCCAGAACTGAGTCAGTTGTCTCCTCTCATGACTTGCCCCTCTTCCTGCCCTCCTTATTTCAGGGAATGGCACTATAATTTAGGACACTGCCAAAGCCAGAAATCTGGCTGGCATCTTTATCTCTTTCTGCCCTCCCATCACACCTGTGGCCAATGTGTCCACCTGCGGAAATGTTTTCTTCTCTCTCCTCCTGGCGGGGCCTCAGCAGGCCTTCACATGAACCTGCCAATAGGTCTCCCTGCCTCCATCTTGTCTTTTTCTAGATCACTTTGCATGTCTCCTCTACCTTGGAGGCACACAGAGTCCTGTGTGATGTGCACCTGTGATCTCTCCACCTGGTTGCCTCACCTGCCTCCCACACCCTGTGCTCGCTTCTAGACTATTTGCAGTTCCTGGAAGGGACCTGGCTCTCTTTGGCCTCCCTCCTTTGCATGTGCAGCTCCCCAGGGAGAAATGGCCTTAACATTATACCTTCACCTGATCACTTCTAGGGCATCTCAGAACTCACCACAGTGGTTCCCTCCTCTGGGAGAGCCTTGGCTACAGTTCTGGCTCTCTGCCCCGAGCACCCTCTGCTGACTGTTATCCAAGCCCTCTTAACACGCCTCCTCAGCTATCATTTCATGATGAGTCCTGTGCACTTAGGAGCTCCCAGAAGCAGGGACTGTGTCTTTTTTCTCTATTCTCAGAGCATGGTAGAGACTCAGGTATAATGGTGGAGGGAACAGTGGTTATTCTGGAATTTCTCTAGAGTTAGGGCCTAGGGGTAACAGTCTGTTTGGAAGAAGGGCTTAGGGGATTTACCCTGAAGCCACATTTTTCAATAAACATTTCATGTTGTTTTTGTCTACTATTTGAAGTTACGAGTCTTAAAACAGATTGACGATTTCTAAAAATTACTTTACCGAAGATTGAGGAAAATGACAGTTTTCCATATTTAAGAATATTATTTTAATTTTGTGTGACTGGGGTGGTGGAAAATAGAAATGCAGGAGTTACTAAAGCATTCTTATCCCCTTCCCCACCCTCAGGTCCTTTGGACAGAAGAGACAGGGATGTGAGGAGAAGGCTTGGAGGGTGGACCGTGCACTGCTTTTAAATCATGACAGTTACTTGTGCTATTTTTTAACTTTTTTTTTAATGGAGGTACTGTTGCTCGAACCCAGGACTTTGTACATGCTAAGCACGTGCTCTACCACTGAGCTATACTCACCCTTCCCCCCGATATTTGTGTTTTTAGTGGGCATAATGTGCTGGTAGCAGGTACTTTAGCATCAGACACAGTCACCTGCCTCTGACCATCACGTTAATACCTTTCCCCTGAGCTAGAGAGCTAGATAGTCTGTTTTCACAAGTTCAATAAATTATCTACATTTTCTTTTTTCTTGAAAAAAAAGGCATTAACTCATGTTTCTCTTTAGTATCGCCTATAAATAAATGTGATTTTATAAACCATTTACCAAATTGTTAAGGGTAATAAATATTAAGTACAGATTTCTGAATCATCAGTCATCACTGAAGATCCACATTCTGCTGTACTCTCTCTCTGTTGGTCACCTTACTTCTGGAGTTCTGGAAGTGGTGCCAGGCAGAACTTGAGTACAAACGGGACACGGTTGAGCGGGAAGAACAAGTCCGGCCAGAATAGGAGGCGCAGTGTCCCCACGTGGAGATAGATGAGATTACCCAGGAAAAGCGGGTGCTGTTTAGGTGCACTGTAGTCTGTTTACTTCTGGGCTTGTCAGCCTTGGCTGCATGTTGGAATCACTAGCGGACCTTAAGAAATGTTGGTGCCTGGATTCCATCACTGCAAACTCTGATGGTACTTAGTGGCCTGGGGTACATTCTGGCATAGGGAAGTTTTTAAAGCTCCTCTGGTTATTCTAATGTGCAGCCAAGTTGAAGGAGCACTGCCTGGAATGGTGGACACAGAAGAGAAGTGAGGTCCTTCCTTCATAATAACAGTAAAAAGGGGGAAAAGAAAAAGACTGGTATAAGTGTATAAGAAAAGAGGCACTGATTTGTATCCTTTCATAACACCAATAAAAAAATGCAAAATATAAATTAGCCTCTATGACATGGATGTAGAAGGAAAGACACATTGGTTTTTATAGTTGACTCCCATTTTTTCACATGTGCCTTCATTATTGCGGCCTCCTTTTCATTGTACACTAGGTGCCCCTTTGTCTTGAACTAAGTCCCGGTCACTGCTCCCCCTTCCGTTTGGGATGTGAACAAAGCAGCATGGCTCTCATCCTAAAGTCAGAGAAAGGGTAGAAGAAGCAGGGAATTCTTTGTTGAGGTGCCATCAGTATTTGAGCAGTGTTTGAGCTAGGCATTTTATATAATTGGAAATGTAAATTTATTGCTGCCACTCCTGCTGCAAAATTAAAAAAATAAAACTATATATCTTTGTATCAACATTCCAGAGCTATGAAAAGATGATTTTTTGAGTCATCTGTATTATTGCTTCTTTCCATCAGCTGAGATAATTTAGAGCTGATGGTACTTGTAGTCAGCAGCAGCAAGACAGTAGGTTGTGAGCACGAATAACTCTTGGAAAGAAAATGCTTTTACTAGGAGCATCTGAAAATGTCTCCAACTATAGATTTAATAAATTGAATCACAGATCTACAGAATGTTGGCACTGAAAATGTCTGGAGGGAGCAGGTCAAACTCCTCTTTTTATAAATGGAAAAAAATGAGGTTCAGCTACCAATAGAAAGTGACATTTGTCTTTTCCAATGTAATAAGCTTCTAATAATCCCCATTATGAATAGTTCCCATTGTTTACAACTGAAGATGGGGGTCAAAGCTTATATTGGTGAAAGACTGTACATTCAGAGATGAAAGCTGAAACTAGACAAAATTAGATGTTCATAATGTTTTTGAGTCCTGAAAAACAAAAACGTATCATATTGGCAACATACAAAAAATACTGAAGAAAAGTTTTTCAGTCATTTAAACTGCCAATTTTAAATTTTAAATTGCCAACTAATAAGTTTAAGTTTTCATTGGAACATGCTTGTTGAAAAATTGAAGATGAAGACTCATTTCACTTTATCATTTTTCCTTATTTAAAAAAATTAATTGCTTTTAGTTTTTTAATTGAAGAGTTTTACTTTAATTGCAAATGCATGCTCCGTTGTTTAGAGAGGCCAGGGTTGTGGTGGTGAGACCTTGGGAATGAAGTTACCTAAATTCATATTTGAACACAGAAGCTTGCTTCCTGAGTGATCTTGGACAACTTAACTTCTCTGTGCCATAGTTTCCTATAAAATAAGAAAAAGAGAGTTGCTTCCTCATGACTGTGGTAAGGACGGGTTGAATTAATGTGCAAAATCTACTTGGAAGACTTCCTGGCACAGAGGAAGGCCCATGTACTTAGTGACAGCTATTATTATACTATATCTGCTTTTATTATCCAGGCAAAACTAGAGTCTTACTGATTTCATCTCTAAAAATGAAATCTAAATATAAACTCTAAAATGGAAACTCTAAAACTTCATAGTTGTTTCTAATAAACACATAAAGCTCAACCAAGGAACACACAGTGGAGACCAGTTAGCTGCAGACACCTGTGAAACTTCCTGTCCTGCACGGACACTAAGCTGTCACTAGCGTCACTTCTGAAATCTAAGGCAAGCTCAGGAATAGAACTTTACACATTGGCCTCATCAGGTACCCAGACCCCTAAGCTCAGACAATGGCAGGGAAACAATTTGCTGTTCACACGTGCATTTACAAAAAATAGTATTAAAATGAACACTGTAAATATTTTGTTGTGTGTTTGACATCGTTAACCGAAAAGAAAAAAAAAAAAAGGAAAGAAACCCATGCAGTTACAAATAAGGAGGCTATGTCTGAAAATTATTATTTTTTTAAAATTATGTTTAGAATTTAGTGACCAGTTAGGAGAAAAATCATTTCATTGGTGTAATCCCTTGATTGACTAAACTTGTTTTTTTAATTAGGAAGAAGAGCGTGTTCCATTTACCATCTGGGGAAAGTGTATACATATAACCCTTTGTGCAAGTGCTCTTTTTCTGGGTAAGAACCTGCCACACACTTTTTAAAATCTAATGTGAAATGCTGAGAAAACTGAAAGTCAAGCTGGGAACTATGTAGTCTCATAGAGAAAACTTTTCCCAGAGAACATCTGAGCCAATGCAGGGCGCCACTCTGGAGGTTCCACAGTCTCTTCTGATCACAGTGCTTCCCCCAAATCTTTTCACCTCATTTGTTCAAATCAGATCAGTGGTTTAGGATTCTCCACTGTCTGATTAAGAGACCAAATGGAGGCATTAAGAATTCTAAAATTTTCCAAGATTAAGAACCAATGTAAAATGTCTAAGATAGCCTAACAAAAGGATAGTAGGAACTATCAAAAAAATAAAAGTAAAAACTATTGAAAGATATAAAAGATGCATTAATCACATGATTCTAGATCAAAAGATCATATCTCCAAAATATCAGAAGTTATAAAATTGATTTGGGGTTTATTGTGAATAAAATCATAGTTGTAATATAATAATTAATAAGATAATTAGAGTTTTACTAGTTCAAGAATAGCCAGATTAGAAAATAGGACAGGAAGTCCAGATATGGGCACTGATATTGATAATAAATTAATATAAGAGATGGAAGGCATTACAAATCAGGGAGATAAATAAAGCTTATTCAGTAAATGGAACACTTGTTAGCTACTTGGGGGGAAAAGAGAAGATTGAAATCATACAGTGAACCATATATTGTGATAAATTCCAGAAACATTTAAAAAAGTAACACAATTAGAAAAAAACTAGAAATAAATATGGATGAATATACAACCTCTAGATGAGCAGTAAGTTTCAGAGGAAAATATATAAAGATTTCCATGCATCAGAAGCATCCTAATTTTAAACAAAACACCAGAGGATGTTATTTGTTTACACATTCGACAAGGGGCTAATTCCTTCAGTACAGGGAGAGTTCAGATCACTTCAAAGGTAACATCAAAATATCTCAGGAGTGTAGAAGGCAGAGAAGATGAACACACCTTCACAAAGGAAAAAGTAGATGTCACAGTCCAATGGTAATTCAGTCAGTGCACATCAGAATGAAATAGTTTTCCACCTCTCAACTGACACAGCTCTGTTTATGAGGATGAAGTGCCACTGATCACCAATCCCAAGCCTAGGTTACTGGATATTTTTTGTGAAGTACGGTTGATTTACAATGCTGTGTTAATTTCTGGTGTACTCCTCAAGCGTTCTTAGAAAGCAGTCTGGCAGATCATATCAAGAGTCAAAAATATTCATATGTTTTAATCCACTAATTCAGCTTTGGAAAACTTTTAATTAGGAAGTATTTGAAAATGGCAGGGAAAAGTCAGTATGGATGCAAGTCACAGACATACTTTTGTGTGTATATATATATAAAATCTCAGCCAAAATATTCTTCCAACCCTTCACATAGTGGAATATTATGCAGCCATAAAAAAAGTGTGTCCATGAAAATATTTTATGACAAGTCAAATTGTTATGCTTATGATAAGCTTGAGAATAAAATTAATATATAAAATGATTTGTAATATACAAACAATGCACAGTTCTGAAGGAATTATGTCTGCAGGTAGAAGCATTTTTCTTATTTTATTTTTTGTTCATTTTCAGAGTTGGAGTCTTTTGATTGTAGGTGACAAAATCAATCTCCAATGTGCTTAAACAACAACCAAAAAATGGGGATGCATGGGATTTATTGGTTCCTGTAAATGAAAACCTCAGGTCTGAGGTCTGGCTTCAGTCAAGGAGAGATACTGTAGCCCAATTGATGTCAAGGGCTGGTTTTGTCCTGTCTTCATTCTGTGTCCAAGGATGTCTCAGCATGCTGCTTCTAGGCACTCAGCATCCCAGATCATCCATCCAAACCAAGAGACGTCTCTTTTGGCAGCTTCCTCTCTTGATAGGGGAAGCTTATCATTCACATGGGCACAAGCATGTATCTCCTCACATAATAGTGGCTCTTACTGGGTTATTTGCCAATTCTCAAATCATGTGTGAGGCCAATAGAATGAGGGGTATTATTTGTCTTAAGCCAACTGAGATCTACCTCTGGTGCTTCAGAAAGAGTGGGTCAATCGAGCTTAAATCACAGGACTAAAAACAGAAGGGAGGTCATTTATCATAAAGCAAAATCTGGGTCCTCTTCTAAGACTGGGGACAGATCCAGGACAGCATTTCTGTCCACTACTGAGTACTTTCAAATTTTCTTTAATGAGCAAATATTAAAGTTATGATCGGAAAAGATGATAAGTAAGAAGAAACTTGAGGAAGGAGAATGGAAAGCTTTCCTGTTTCTTAAGAAATATTGAACCCATTAATTGCTTGGAAGAAAAACGGAAATGTGTCAAGTTTGTAAAAGTTCTGAAATGAATTAGAATTGATTTCACAGACCATGTAGGAGACAGTGCTATACAGTTAGTGTGTCTTTGGGCTCTTTGAGTATTTCAGTTCTTTCATTTAATAGTTGCTTCATTGGGGGCAAATTGCATCATCTCCACATGGCTCTATTTCCTCATCTGTAAAAGAGATATAATATCACCTTCCCCACAGGGTGATTGTGAGGATTTAGAAAAATAGATGTGTGCTGAAACAATAGTAAGCATTTAAAGAATCTTAACTATTATGATTACTTAAAACATAATTAAAAAATTATTATGCAGACTTTTTAAAAACGCATACTATTTAAATGGCCTATATGTGCTGTACAAGAGGGGAAGTCTTAATATACCTTCTATAATATATTTTTCTCAGCCTTAACTAATTTTCACATTTAATCACACACACACTAAAAAGTTATTCCTGTCACAAGCATGAAGCCTTAACTGTGAAGAAAACGGTGATGAAAGAGAGTAGGGGAGGAAATAAAATGTTTTCTCTACAAACTGATGGCTTAAAAGCTAAGAGAAACACCTTTTTAAGACTTTGGTCACCATATTCATAGCTAATACTTAGGTAGAATTTTTCACATGCCTGTGGTTAATGTTCCAATTGTTTTCACAAATAGTAAATAATTGACTCATCACAATAGTCCTATAAATTGCTATTATTATCCCCCCATTATGTGGGAGAGGAGATTGAAGCCCCTAGAGGTTAAGAACTTTGCACAAGTCCCGACAGCTAGCATCGGAGCTGGGATCCAGATGCAGGAGTGTGGCTCCAGGAGGGGCTTGTAAACACTCCCTATGCTCTCCCCTGCAGGTGCAAGTCAGCCTCCCACTTTTACTGTAAATAACATGATGTGGTTCACTTAGTCTTGAAATTCACATTCTTTGTAGCTTTCTCTCTGGGGCAGCCATCAGGAGCGGCCAGGGACACTGAGTACATGCTTCTGGACTATGACCAAGAAGGTAGATGGAAGGAAAACAGTTTAAAAATGGGACCTTTAATGTGCATTCTTCAGTGGCCAGAAAAAACCTGCCTAGTGAGGAACTGAAACCCTATCAGCCACGTGCAAATTATGCTTCAGACACCCCCTTTGTCCTTGGGTCCACACAGACAGAACTACAACGGATCAGGGACATGAATCTTGTGCAAATGCAGGGAGTATGAATACCTGCCATTTTAAGACCTCAAGGAGTATGAAAAGCATGTGAAGCTTTCATCAGCAGAGACCTGCTGTCACTTCCACTATTTCCCTCAGGGCATGTCCACAGCTTCACTGGTCCTTTTCAGAATGAAGATGACTGCTAGCACCTGCTGGCCCCTGAATCAGTGATAGGTTCTTCCTTGAAAGGAAGCATATCCCCTTCATGGGTTACAACTAGTTCATAACCTAAGTAATTCTATAGATGTAGAAGGGATATTTTCATTAGTTCTGCTATCATAGACTTGTCTCCAAAAGAACATGCCACCAGTTACTCCATTTTCACCCATTTAAAGATATACTTAACAGGCTTCCTTCTTTAGTGCAGTTTTAGGTTTACAGAAAAATTCACAGAAAGTGGAGTTCCCTTATATTCCCTATGCCCTGCACACAGCTGCTCCTGATGTCAGCATGTTACGTTAGTGGATGCACTCATTCTTTTTGACATCCTTCATTCCTCCTCCCCTAAAGTTTAACATGCCTGATATTCACGTCTCTTGTGGCATTTACGTGCAATTTACATCACTTCTCACGTTTATGTGAGGTTTACAGCACATGCATGTTGTCTGTTTAATTGTGGGTTGGGGGCAAGTATTCTGTGTAAAAATACGATCATTAGTGAGTCTCATGCTGATGGGTTTTTGGGTTGTCAGGTCCTGTTGACAACAGTTATTGGGATCATTGTCTACGGGCTTTCAGTGTTCATTGTATTTTCTGCAAAACTTTCCAAGAATCTGAATGGAAGAGACCCAATCCAGAAGTACCTGACTGTGCAGGTGGGCCACGCCCATCACTGCTTCCATCATCAGTTTTATCATCATCGTGACCCTGAACGCCATATATGAGGAAGTGGCAATCATGGTGACTGACTCTGGTAAGCTCCTCCTGTAGCTGAGGTCATTTCTACACCAGTTTTAGAACCAGGTCAAAACAGAGACTGTATCTTGTAGGCACTTCAATTCCAGTACATTAGAGTCTTTAGAAAACTTCAAGTGTAAATGTATTTTCTCTAGCCTATGCGAGAAGTGAATTAGCTCCAGCTTTGCATTAGTAAAAGGGAAAAAGGAAGCATTAGAATGTCCAAGCTCTGTGTAAACAGGTCAGTGCTTAATAATAATTTCAATTACATTAGATCATATACCCTATTCTTGAAAGTAAATAGTCTCTGTTTTGCAAATAAGTGGAAGAGGGTCGTGGTTCCAGTGGCAGATTTGCTTGTGCGTTATGGAGAGGACAGGTAATCACAGTGTTATGTGTCTTCCCCCCATGCTGTTCCTGTTAGTGTAGCTCCATTCTCATCTGCTGTGGCTTCTATAATAAATGTTTCTTCTCTCTGGCTTGTATCCCAGCCAGTGGCTTAGCGGCCCAAGTTAAGTGCTTCTGACCCGCTGCTTGTGGCTGGGTCGTTCTCCCAGTGGTCTGCTCAGTGGTCATCTTCTGAAAACACCAAGACCAATTCAAATTCTAAACTAGGAGGATGACCAGTTTTATGTTCCCCAAATACTTCTAGCAAGTTGCCCCGTGTTTAGTTTAGTTTCTTCAATAGTCCTACCTTTCTGCCGTTCAGGGAGACAAGAGAATATCATTTAGAATGATTTTTAAAAGTAGCTTTCTGTCAACTTACACCTGACAGAGGACAGTTCTTGCCCATTGGATACTGTTGTGCTTATAAATTTTAAGGAACGGCTGAATTTTTTTTTTCGCCTTGTGGGATATTGTGTTCATAGTGGGAGAAACTCTTACAACAGTGTGTACACTTGGAATTAACATAGTAGCTATGTTAAGGAATTCAAAACAGCTTAAATGAAAACAGTGTGAATTGTGTGTATATATATATATATATATATATATATATATATATATATATATATATACACATACATATTTACCATGTTAACTCATGTATCCATGGCTTTGATTAGGGTCTCAAAGCCATTCACATTTTTGCAGACTTAACTTTTCTTTATTCTAGCTGCAGAGCTCCCAAGGACCAGACTGACTATGAGAACAACCTAGCCATGAAGGTGTTCTTGTTCCAGTTTGTCAACTAGTACTCCTCGTGTTTCTACATCACATTCTTTAAGGGCAGATTTGTGACTTATCAGGGAGATCAGGTGTGTTGGCTGTGAAAATGCAGAAATGAAGAGGTGAGAATACAGCTTTGTGTTCTGACAGTCTGACCTGTTTCATGTTTTCTCTTAGTTGCCCAATGAAGAGTGTCTTTACTCTCTGTTCCTTAGATTTTTTTAGGCATAAAATAATGACTTTTTTCATGTTAGAGCTATCTAAAATTTAAATGAGATTTTCTTTCTAATATTCCAGTGTGACCCAGGTGGCTGTTTCCTTGAACTGATGACATAGCTGACAATAATCATGGGAGGACAGTCAACCTGCAATAACATACAAGAGGTGTTACTTCCGTGAGCACTAAGTCATGTGATCATGGGGTGAGAACGGCCCACCCATCCAAGTCATTTTCCTGTATGCCCATCTCTAAAGCAGGGGAGACTCTGCTTATTAAAGCTCTCCAGATAAGATGATCCAGCCAACAGTGTAAACGTACCTGCTGTTTAATAATTATGCTTAAATACCTTCCTTTTTATGTTTAATTTAAATCCCCAAGTGCTATAGTTTCTGCTTATTAGCCCATCACTGGGGACTGACTAATCAGAGCCCTTTGAGAGATGGCCCTTTTTGGGGCCGTGAACTAAGTTTTCCCACAAGTTCCCACAACTTTCTCCTCCTTTTATACATGCATTTAAAAATCCATAACAGGAATTTGTTGAGTGCCTAATATGTGCTAGTCACTGTATTAAATATTGTACATATATGTGTGTGTGCGTGTGTGTGTTTGTGTGTGTGTGTGTACAATTTAATCACCCAAACAATCCTTATTCTCATCTTCATTTTGCAAATGAAGATCCTGTGGCTTAAAGAGGGTAAATGATTTGCCCAAGCTCTCATTGCCAATAAGAGATCACTTTGGGACTCAGATGTAAGACCCTATCTCTCTGAATCCATGTTCTTCTAAGAACAGAGACTCTCTTGTGGTCCTAAGACACAGGGTTACATAATGTTTTAAGAGACACTTGTCTAAAATAATAACTACAGAGGTTTTGACTTACTGTTCTCTTCCTAAAAATGAGAAAAGCAGATGTTAGCAAAGGTCACACTGTCCTTTTGATTTTCACATAAGCCCAATCCCACATCAAAGTGGACAGTCCAGAGTTATCTGCAATTTCTGAACATTTCAAGGAGCTTACTGTATTCACTTTCTGTTGCTGTTGTAACAAGTATCCCCAAACGTCATGGTAGTAGGAAGAAAAAAGAAAAAGTCTCCACTAAACAACACAAATTTAACCTTGTAGGGTTCTTGAATGCAGAAGCCTGCTGAAGTCAAAGTATTGGCAGGGCTGTTTCTGAAGGCCTCAGGGGAACCTGTATCTTTGACTTTTCTGGCTTCCAGAGGCTACCTGCATCTCTTGGCCTGTGACCTCTTTTCTCTCTCTAAAGGTCAGCGTGGTTGTGTGTCTCTGACTCTGATTCTGTGGTCACATCCCCTCTCCCCTCCCTCCTCTTCTGCCTCCCTCTTCCTCCTTTTAACGACCCTGGTGATTACACTGGGCCCACCTATATAATCCAGCTCATCTCTCTTAGAGTCGGCTGGTTAGCAACCTTAACTCCTTCTGCAAATATAGGCCCCCTTTGCCAGGGAACCTGATCTCTTCATATATTCTGGGGATTAGGACATAGACATCTTGGGGGGGGATCATTTTTCTGCCTACCACACTAACGTTTTTAAGATAATTTCTGGCTTTGAGTTTCTGTCCTCATGAAACTCTTGATCTCTCTTCTGTCTTGCCTTCCACACCAGCATTCTGCTCCTGGCCAACCTAACTGCACTGCTCACCCCTCTCTGTGGTGTCCCCCAAAACCACTTACACAAGCAGGTCTTACTGTTTCTTGGAGCATGGAGGAGAAACTCAAACAACTTGAATTTTGAAATAAGAAACCTCCATCATTTTAAAATCTTCCATGCCACTATAAAAAAATTTTTATTTTTTAACTTCATTTTTTAATTTTTAAACTATTTTAAACTTTGTTACTTTTTTTAAACTTTACTTTTTTTCTTATCATCCTTCATTGTAGGCTCCAGAAACCTGCTATTCTGCCCACCGCATCCAAGTTCCCTTTCATTGTTTCTCCTCCCTTCCCTAATCTTCCTTCTCTCTCCCTTATTACCAAGTTTCTGTCCATTCTCTTTATAGGGCAGTTAAATTATTTTTTCTTTCTTTCTGTTTTTGCCGAGTGAACACCTTTGGGTGTCAGTGTGTCCTTCCACATTTCTTCACAATGGCTTCTTCTTTCAGCTTCAGTATGGATTACTGAGGTCTGTCTCTAAACAAAGGCATTTCCCTTGTCCCCAAGCTCACCATGCCCCTCAAAAAAAACAAGATTCTGATCTTCGCTGTGAAGTGAATTTTTTTTTTCCCTAATATGTAGTAGACAACTCTTACCCTGAGCTCACAGTCAGATTTTTCCAGAGGAGTAAAAGTAGCTCATGTGCAAATAATAATATTTTTTCTCTGTGAAAAGAAATAGATCAGATAGAGGAAATACTTAACTCAGATTACTCAAAAGCATTTCCTGAAGGAAATTGGTTAATTATTTAACACTAAATTTTGTTGAATCTGGTTATCAGTGAGCTATTTTTACCAATCAAGTAGAAGGATTTATTTTCTAAATTGGTACTGAGCAATTCATGTGAAATGAAACTGGCTCACATGAACTAGTTTAAAGTAAAGGATGCATTATAGTATCTGTGGTCTGTTTATACCTTTGCTTAAGTAAGCACATTGCTGTAGGTTCCAGTGAGCTGAACTTTGCCTCCATGTATTTCTACTCTGGGCTGAAATATTTAGGGAAAATGTTTTGAATTATGTTTCCCTTGTTTGAAAACCAGGAATGCTGAATGGTAGCCAAGTTTGAGGGTGGCTTGCGTTTTCCTCACTGCCTCTTCTCTTTGTATAAGGTGCCAGTTTCCTTCTTAATTTTTCATAGAAAATCCTAACATACCAGAGATCTATCAATTACTCTTGCTGCCCCAAAACTATACCCATCCTCAAAAATACATAGGAAGGGAAAAGAAAACTTATCAAAGTTAGCGACTATTTTCATGCTATTTAAATATGTCTAAAGGAACATAATGAAATGAATTTCACCATAACTCACCTGCCTCCACACCCCAAATTCCATGTGGATTTCTTGAGTAGGATTCTGGGAGCAAATGAAGGACAGTGATGCCATGATCCAGGCTCCCTCTGGGGTCTCCCCAGCAGTTGGATCGGCAGCTGGTATAAAGTAGGTCTCAGTCCGAGCCAGCTGAGTGGGTGAGTGACTCACAGGCATCAAATGCATGACATCAGTGAATTAACAGCATTCTTTGTAGGACTCAGAGCGTAAGCTGAGAGCCCTGTGGCCTTCCGAGCCTCACATACTATTTTGATATCGGGCTTATTTCTGGGAATGTTATTCTGTACTTGAAAAAAGGCTAGTAAAATTCCAGGCTTAAGCAACTTGCCCTAGGGAAATTTTATGATAAAATATTAAGAAAAATGGTTAAATGCCCAAAATGACATAGCGTTGTCCTTTGGTGTTTAGATAATGTATGGCTGTAATTTTCTTACTTTATATGTTTTCTACATTTTCCACTGTGTGTATGCACTACTATATAGTAAGAAAATGCAAATGTTTAAAAGAGAAAATCTCTCTTTCCAGATATGAGTTGGTTAGAGGATGTGTCAGATAGATATAATAAGAGAATCTTAAATACGTGTGTCCATAATTCACTCTTTAATTTCAGGAACAGGAAACTCAGGAATGAAATAGATTAAGAGAATCAAAAGATACTTGTATTCAAGATTAGCAAGTGGGAGTGTCCTCAACTGAAATGGTGATAATCTATAATGCAGGGATTCAATGTGATAATGAGGGTACAAAGACAACATGAAGTAGAAAATGCCACGTGGCAAGCACTGAGTAAAGGGCAATTTACTGTGATTATGCCAACATGTGTGGTCAATTCCCAAGCACATGATTGTGTAACCGCTGCTAAAGGGAGAAAGCTTCCAGCCGTGGCTGGAGAGGGGGGTGGATCCAGTGTCTGTATTTTTTAAAATGTCTACAGGTGCTTCTCATGTGCAAATTGATATCCCTGCACGAGAAACATATCCCAACAGAAAACCCAAAAGACCGAGGACAATGATGCGTAGATGACCGCCCAAGCTTTTCTGCCACAGAAGAGTGGTTCCACTCAGGAAGACTGAGCAAGAGGCTCAGAGCCTTAGCTAAGTACAAGCAAGTCGGGACTTCAAATACGACCTAATGCCATCGACGGGGGAGGGCAGTTCAGCACAAGAAGGGAGCACCGGGTGAGTTAACATGGAAGTTTCATCCTGGATCCAAACCGTGATGGATTTGGGTCCCGGAGGGTAAAAGCCCTGCTTCCCTGGGGCATGGACCGGATTCCACAGGAGGCTGAGACAGGAAGTATGAGGCAGAGAAAAATTCCCCCAGGAGACTCCCGAGTCTGGGTGCCTGGGAGGGTGATGGACGAGCGCGGTCCCAGCTCCACCCGCACCGCAGGGCTCCGAGGGGCTGTGGAGCTGCGCGCTCCCGGCCGGACCTCAGACCTGACTGCAGTGCTCCGGGCTGTGGCCTGGGGAGCGTCTTGAGCAGCAGGCTGTCCCCGTCATTCTCGTAGGTGCTGCAGTGACTCACACCCCTGTGGCCACGGCGTTCCCAAGCCAAGGTTCTTAGTGACTTCAACCCTATTTACAGGTGGCCACAGCCGGTTAGCCTGTGCTGCTCAAAAGGAAGGTCCCACATGGGGTTTTGATGTGTTACGGGGGTTGCTAATACCTGGCCTGCTTTGAATCGTTTCATCCTGACAGCAGCCTAGGCAGTGGCAGTTTCATCTCCCAATTTTATTTCAACGTTTTTTGTTGAAAGTATAGTTGGTTTACAATATTGTGTTAATTCTTGGTGTACAGCATAGTGATTCAGTTATACATACATATATATATATTCCTTGTCATATTCTTTTTCACTATAGGCTATTAGAAGTTACTGAATGTAGTTCCCTGTGCTATACAGTAGGACCTTGTTGTTTGATGCAAAAATTAGTAAACAAAGTATTTGCAGACTAAACCTAGCCATGTATGACAGAGTTGAGTTTACCTCAGAATTTAAATGTGGTTTTGATCTCCAGGATCTCTTTATCAACTTATCATAAGTAAAGAGCCTGTGGACCACTTCTCAGAAAAATGTTTTAAAATCATAAGATTTAGAGAATAAAGAAGAAAGATAATTATACTGAAAAGCAGGTATCAAAATATAGAAATGGGCATTTGTGATACAGTATTATCTGAATTATTGGAAGGACGTGTTGAATAAGAGGATCCAGTGGTGGGTCTACTGACCGCAACATTCTGCCACAGCAGTGAGTGTAAATCAACTTCTGAGATCCGCAACAATTGCATTTGGAATGTAAATAAAGTTAAATAACAAATACGCCATGAAGTGTGGATTCAGATTCAGGGGTATCTCGAGTCCATATCCACACCAATTCCCAGAGCTCCCTCCTCTCCCCCTAATGTCATTGAAAGAAAGAATTGGGGAAAGTTTTGAAGTGAAGGGCATGTTCCATTGTAAAGAAATCTCGTAGCAAACCTGGGAGCATGGCCAGTGAAAGGTTAATGCTGAGATCAGAGGCAGTGGGAAAGCTAGAAGGGGCAGCTCTTTACAAGACACATCATATAATCTGTGTGTGTCCACGTGTGTGTGCACACAGACGTGTGGGCATGTATGATGTATACACCTGCATTTCGTGTGAAGCCGCCTCAGTGTCCAAATTTGAAAACCATCCAAACGTGCAGTGCAGTCAGCCGAACCTCAGCCAGACGCTAAGCTGTCTGTTGTTGCTCTCTATTCTGCTGGACTCCACGAGTAAACCACGCACCGGCTGTTGCTTTCAGGTACAACAGCTCTGTAGGCTACAGGTCCATGCCTTGTTTCACTGCCAACTCCGATTTCATTTCAGGACAAATTGCCATTTGAAAAAGGGGGGAAGCATTCAGTTGGCCCACAAGCCTCTGAGTGAGGAAAAAAACATAACCTTAGAGACAGCTCTGTGGGACAGCATCCAGGAGGGGGCAGAGCACTGGGCCGCGAGTCGAGGCTGTGTTTCTTTCAAGCTCTGCACTGACTTTGAGGCGGCATGTCACTTCTTTGGCTCTTGATTTGTTCAGCTTAAATTAGGGTCTTGGACCTGTTTGATCCAACGTTAGAGTATCACTTTTCTGCTTGGTGACCCTCAAAGGCTCCGCAATTCCTTCAGAGGGAAAAATGCCCACATCCTCACTGCAGTCTCTTAAGCTCCACCCCCAAAACCACCACTTATTTCCTATTCACTCTGGCCCACACCAGCCTCCATGCTGTCTGTCCAGCGTGAGGGACCTCCAGGCCTGTGATCACCGTTCCCTCTGCCCCTCGTCTGCCTGGCCCTTCCCTCCATCTTTGTCTTATTCAAAGGTCACTGCCCCATCCCTACTCCTCCCTACCACACATTCTTCATCCTCCTTTATTTTCCCCACAGCATTTATCACCAGCTCACATACCCTGTATTTCTTTCTTTTACTTATTTTCTCTGATGATTTTCAGACTGTAAAGGCCACGGTGGATAATAACAGAGAAATGGGGGGGGGGAAGGCAAATGAGAGAAGGTATCTTCTAAAAGCTAAAATGCCCACCTGGAAAGGAGGTAGGAGATAAACTAGTAGTCGTTAAAATTTTGATAAAGCCAAGGTAAGTAGTCAGGACTAGTTTCCACAATATTTGGGGATAGGGAGGCAGCAATAAAAAGAAATTTATCCTGAAAACAAGAAATTAAATTCTTGGGAAGATGATGTGTTCATCTTGAGATATCAGTAATGCTTTTATGACCTTGGTCTGATAATACCCTGCCTTATAATTTGATCTGTTTGGCAGCTGGGTCATGAATCTAATGGTGCCACAGTTTCAGGAGCAGAACAGACCACCCCACGATGGGAACGGGACAACCATCTGTATCCCATGGGCAAACTGGGCTTATTTTATGAATTCCTTGAAATGAGCAAGTCATCAGTGGAGATTTCGGTGCTGTCGGTTATACTAGTGTATGTTTTGGGTCTCAGAAGCATCGGTTACCAAGCCAAACAATGACCTAGCATACCGAAATGGAGCCCGCTTTTCTCCAATAGAAGCAATTATGCAGTCAGGCTTTCAAATAGGGTGCCTGTGTGTATCTTTGTCAATATTTATGTTGTACAAAGCTGAAGATATACTGCCAAGGAATGAAATGGAATACTCATTCAGGTACATCTCCACCATTGATTCTCAGATCCTTCTGGTCAAGTCGTCTAAGGATGAACTCAGAACCGTTACTAGATGTGACTCAGCTCGGGCTGCAGCCCGTGTGGCACAGCTGTTGGCTGATATCCTTCTAAACAGAGTCATGTGAGCCCGCCAGCCTGTGCAGAAAGCCCGCAAGAGTGTCCTGCCTCATGGCAGCAAGGTTCACAGGGTCACCCCTTCCACATCTCACACCTGCCTTTGACATTGTTCCTATTTCTTCCGGCCGATGGTTTCTGCCTGGTTCCTTGAGTCAACTCATGGCACATCACTGGCTTGAATTCAGGATGAATTTGCTGATCTGGAGTGTCAGTTGAGCACAGATCCCCTCCTTCTCCAATGTCTTTGTCCATTTCTGTACATTTGCTTGGGCTCTGTTTCTCTTTGGTTGAACTTGGGTTTGAGCTCTCGGTTGCCTTTAAATGGTTGCATCTCAAAATAGATTTCCATAGGAAACGTCAACTTTTCTACTATGCATGGCGCACTTTTATCTTCTAGAAGGCTGATGATGTGCACGTTTTGTATCTGAGCCCTTTCAGCTCACCACTGCCTTGAATTATATAGTTTTTTCTTTTGTTTTTAAGGTTAGGAGACAGGAAAGGATTTTGGTCAATAGGGATTGCATTTTACATGCGGGTTCATGTCTGCAAAGGCACCCCTTTGGGCTTCCTGTTTATAAGTCTACAGATAGAGGGAGTTTTCGTTTTCCTAAATTACATTCTATATATAAAATAATTGCTTTAAAAATATACATTATACATGGAAACGCATCTGGTTCCCTCGGAGAGTGAAAGGTCATCCTGTGGCATCTTCAGTCAGCTATGCTTTGTGACCTGGTGTCTGATTTGAGTTTCACCTTTGCTTTTGTTGTGTTTCGTGACCAGGTTCCATTAAGGGTGCAGCTGCAGTCCCTGGCGTAGAAGTTATGTTCATTTTTTCTGCTTATTTTCGAAAGGACTATAAGCCAATTACCTGTTATTCCAAAATGAGTCATAATTGTAAATATGTCTTATTGGGGCTATTATCAGCATTAATAATAACAACAACATTCTGAGTGCAGCAGATCATTTGGTATTTTATCACATACGAAAAAAGCCTTGGAAAAAAAGTGAGTGTTTTAGCTAAGCCAAATAAAGGTCATTGAAAGGAAAAGTTGTACACTTTTGGGAGAAATTGATAGGACATTTAGAACTTTATGGTCTCATTAAAATACAAATTAAATAATTAAGCCTCCCCCTACCCTAAAGAACAGGATGGAGAAACAGCTATTCTAGAGAGATTTTTCAGATTTATTCGTTTTCCTATTCTCTAAATAATCCCTAACGAATTAGAAAATTCAATCCATTTCTGAGAGTAGGCAGTCTGTTATTCTGTATTCAATGCTGGATTGAAACTTATTTTGTGTTCTTTTCGTTCATGGGAGATAGAATTTCCAAGTGCTTTTTGAATTATTTTGGTTCCTCTAAAATAAAATGCCTTGGTGCTGATCTCCTGACGTCAGTTTCCTCCTCCCAGTTTTCCCCGTGATCATTAATGACACCCCACCTGCCTTTTTAGTTATGCCTCTTAGCTGCTGAAGGGGAACAGTTTCTGACAGATGACCCTGGAGCCCTCCACCCGTGCTTCGTTAGGCCTCGCACCCAGCCACCAACCCTAGTCTCCTTTGCCTGAAGTACCTTTCTCTGCTTTTCTGCCTGGAAGGACTCTTGCCGAGCCTTGGCAGGAACCCCGCCACGTTTTAGAGATTTTCTGCTCTCCTCTGTAGGCATGAATTGCACTTAATTCTTGTCTTGATGGTGCGTGATCATGTCCGTGTCCATTGTGCTCCCTGTCTGGACTGATCCTGTCGGAGGCAGTAGTCAGGCTTTTCACCTTCCCGTCCATGTCTGGAGCACCACAGCCTGGACCCTGGTTCTCATACGTGTTTAAGTGACTTGAGCTTGGAGTTTCAACGCACTCACATAAAACTGTTAGATGAGTTGGCGGTAATATTGCCCCCAAGATCCCCACAAGGTTCTATATGGCACATGTTTTTTTCTGAGTGAAATTTCTCTTTTATTTGTTTTAGTGAATTCCCCACTGTCCTTTGAGATTATTAGAGTAACCCTGAGTTGTTAACCACAATAGCTCTCCCCCCACCAGCAAATGATCCTGCTGTCTGAGAACTCAGACATGGGACATAAGAGAATTAATCTATCAGTCTTAAAATCTGGAAGCCATAAGATACCGTTTTGTACTTAGAGCACCCACAGCACAACACCAGTCTCTCAAGAATTTGACACTGCCTTCCCAGAGGGCGGGTGCCATAGTGAAATGCAGTGAGTGATGAAGTGAGAGCTCTTCGTCTCTGGTGCTGTCTTTTCCACCCTTGCGGTGTTAACTTGATCTTCCCTTCATATATTATGTTCTCCACTTAATTTACTGCATTTAATATCAGTTGTTCTTCAACATCGCCTTGCACCCGCCCCCTCCATTCCCTCTCTCTCCAGTGTTATCCCACCCACGCCTCTCCTGCGCTCTCCAGGACCAGGCCTGTCTGCCACACGCCCTCACTTCTGTTCTGTTTGCCCACCACCTGCACTGACATTTCCTTAACTCCACAGAATGAACTTCCCAAAATGGCAGCTGTGTAACTGGGGGGGATTGTAGACCTCTCATCTCTTTACTGATACATTCGTTTATCCATCCAACAAACACTGAGCACCTGCTGTGCCAAACACTGTATCAACTGCTGGGGAGACCAAGACAGGTAAGACATGGTGTCTGCACTCCGCAGGCCAGGTGAGGCATGGCGAGTAGTTGATGGATTGCTAAGCAGGTGAACACACATTGTACTTCCTAGAGCTGGAAATATTTGAACTGAATCTTGAAAGGTGAAAGGAAGTTAGCTCTCTAATATGTGGTAGAGGGAGTGGGCAATTCATGCAGAGAGGTAGAGACATATAAGAGTACACGGCATGAAGCGGCTTGGCCAGACTGAAGAACAAGTAGGGCTAGAACAAAGGATCCACAGGTGGGAATATTAGGTGCACAAGGCCTCTGTCACGATGGGCCTTTTGTGCTTAGACTTGAATGTATCCTTAAAGAAACAGGGATATATTGGAATATTTGTAAGCAAGAGAATTGCATGTTTATGTTGAAGAAGATCTGGTTATTTTGGCAGCAGAATGGAAGATACTATTTTTGGGGGGATGCCCATATTTTGGGGTGAAAGGATATTTTGGGGACCACCGCAGGTAGCCCAGACAACAAGTGGCACACGCCTGCAGAGAGGCCCTGGGCAGAGGGAGAGAGACGTGGGCGGCAGAAGTGGTGACTGCTGCAGAGGGGACTGCAGGGCCAGGGCGGCGGGCCGCAGAGCTGCTGAGGTGACTTTCCAGTGACCCATCCGGAGAGCGGATCTGCAGGGGGAGTGTAAGGGGAGGAGCTGGTTTGAGGGGATGGTTCTGTGTGTGGCATTTTGAGTGCAAAGTGTCTATGGGGCATCTGAGGGTTGATTGCATTGTTAAGCTGGATTCACCAGTCAGGAGCTCAGAGGAGCTGTGGGTGAGGCCGTGGGGGCGATTCAGTCCTGCCAAGTGGAGGATTGAAGACGAGGCCTGGGAAAAAGTGCCATGTACATAGCAAATGGGAGAAGAGAAATCCACCAAGAGAAAGAAGAATAGCAGAGCAGTTGGCAGAAAACTAGCTGAGGCAACACAGAGAAGGCTGTAACCTGGCTTAAGAGGGATTTGAACACTGACTAAAAGGAGCATAGTGAGAAAGGGGGGTGTGTGGGGCAATAAAGCAAGAGCTAAAGCCCACCTTTAATTGTCAAGCCTGGGGAAAAGGAGGAGGAGGACTATAGTTAGGTAGCCTTTAAAAAACAGATCTGTGTGTATCTGCGTGTGTGCATATGTGCACACACATTTTCTGCCTGGGCTTTTTAAATTTATTTAAGTAAAACAAAAATTAAGGGGGGAAAACATTCCACTGAGAGGAAAATACTTGTCCACGGCAAAAGCTACCTGGTAATCAAATAAACAGGAGCTGAAAATGCCCACTGGCTTTGGAACACGCAGCCACCGGCAGTGCAAATCCTGTCTCAGTGCCGCGGTGAGGGCCGTGGGGGATGCAGGGCTCTGAGCCCTGGAGGAGTCATCAGCGCAGGTACTTCTCAAAGAAACTGGACTTTAAAGGGAAGAAGAAAGTGTAGAAAGTATAAGAGAGCAATACAGGGCCGTGAGAGAGGCTTGGGCAAGGGTTAGTTTTGTTTTACAGTGGGCGTTTCTGGCCTTGCTGAGTTGCTAGGCCTTTGCTGTTGTTGGTCTTTGTTCCAAAAGCTTTTTAGAAAGTTCTTCTCGCTTGAAAATCTGAACAGATTAAATCATGTTGGGTTATTTCTGGTGTTTTTTTCTTTAATTAAAAAATTACCTGGAATTTATTTTAATGTCGAAAGTGAGGACACTGTGCCAGGTCTTCCAATGATTTAGCTAATTACTCCAGTACCTGAATCCACTGATTTGAAGTGTCAGGTTTCTAATATTACTAAAAATCTCATAAATATCCACGTCTATTCTTGAAATGTATTCTATTTCATTCATAATCTTAGCTCACTATTTCTATACTGTTTCCATGATGATAGATTAATACCTCCTAGAGTTGGTGCTATTTTATCCTTTTCCAGAATGTCCCTAATACTACAAATTCAACCATCCCTCCTCATTAATTTATTTGTAGATTTGTGTATATTTCTGGAAGAACTTTAGGATCACCCTTCAGATTTATTTCTTAAATCCATTTTGGATTATTAACAATATTTGCATTCAGATTCTAAATTTATTTTGGAGAAAAAATGTTCTATGTCCCGCAAATTTAAGTCTGCCCAGTGAAGAGTATGGTGCATTCTACTGTTCATTCAATCATCACTTTTTTTTTCTTTTTTTAAGTCATTTATCAGAATCATTTTAACATTTTTCATTAATTTATTTCTGAATAGTCTGTGCATTTGTTGTCATTATAAATTATATCTTTCCTGGGTTTTGAACTGGGTTGATTGCTAATAAAATCTTAATTTCTGGCTTCTTTTGAATAAGAAGGAGATCTGAGAGTTTGAGGCCCTCTTTCCAATATGGTGACTGTGAGCATTGCGTTTCCTTAGGATGTCCACTTGCCAATTTGCCAGAGGCTGCACCCACTCCACACATTTCTGCGACTTACCTGCCCCCCGTAGGCAGATGAGTTCGTGTAGGGTTAGGTGGGTTATGGACACAGTTACTGACATCACTGCTGCCATGCTGCTGACCCTGTGGCATCACTAACTCTGGTTCTTGCTCTCTGACCTCCCTGAATATGACAGTTCCTTTTGGGCTGTGGACCTGCTGCATCTTTCCAGCACTGTCGGTTTTTCTGCAACACAACCCTGACTCTCAGGTTAGAAGCAAATGTCAGCTCCTCCTACCCATCCACCCCATCCACGGTCTTGCTGTTCCTGGCCAGAGTGGTCCCTACCCCTTGACTGAGGAGTAACACTAAAGGGACTATAAATTTGCGTCTCATCAACTGTCTTAGTTACATAGCTGTGCTAGTTTAATTTAAAGGTCTGCCAGTTAGGAGGGAAGGGTCTAAAGGTCTTTTAGATCTCTGGCCTTATCATTTCTAACCACTCCCCCACCCCATGGAACAGCTTACCACAGATCTCTGCTGCCCCGTCTGTAGCAATGCCCTGTAAATTACAGACAAAGAGAAAAGAACTTCTAAGCCACCACCATAACTTTGACTTCCTGTTACCACACAGACCATAGAAATATCAAGATAAAAATTCCTGAAGAAGGATATTTTGCTTAGGAAGTCACTTTAATTGCATACCCCTCTGTGACTTGTAATAACTTCATAGACCCTCTGAATGTGCTGCACTCACCTTCCCAGACTCAAGGGAGCATTCTCACTTGCCTATTTTCAGTGTATTTCCTCCAACATTCTCTATGCATAGCTTTCCCAAAGGTACATTTTTATTTCTATTTAAATTGTTATATACATCCACAATATTCTTTTTTAATCATCAATTACAAACCATCTTCCAAGATTGTATTATTTCAACACTGAGAGTGAATAATATGCCTCAAGATTCCCAAGTTCATTACCAGTAAATAACTATGGTTGGTTGAAGATTTTTAAGCATGTTACTCCTACTAAGGGTATATACATGTAAGAAACAAGTTGTAATTAGTCTTCTTCCCAGGGATTTTATATTTGCCTTTTGTTTGGATTCTTTCTCTGTTGAACATTATTATTACCATGAATGTCTATTCTCTTTGGGAATTAGTTCATCATTTGCCCCTCTCTCTTTACAGGAGTAAAGGAATTGATGTTGTCCTTCCATCCATCTACCACTCCATGTTGTGTGTCCATTCCTTCAACAGGTATTCAGTTTGGGTTCACCACCTTATCTGTGGCCTCTTTCCAGTGGACCCTCTGTTGGCTCTGGAGAACAATATATTGGAAATCAGAGTGGGTACGTGGAAACTTGACTACCAAGTACAGACGCATGGTTCCAGAAAAAGCCCAGGACATCACAGCGTGGCAGCCCACCATGCAAGGAACAGCAATTCTGGCTGTGGTGGACCCATGTGTGTAAAAAGGCTTCATGCGGTGAAGACCTAGAAAAGTCAAAAAATGCATTGGCGTTGCTTCCTAAGGAATCCAGTTTTGGGTATTGTTTAATAAGAGAGGGAGATTCTAACACTATCATCGTTATAAACAACATAGCTGTTGTAATTGTTATTATTTTTAATATATATTTTTATAATTATTATTTGTGACTTTCAAGAGCTCTTACAGAGGCAGTTGTTAAGAAGCGTGGCCATTATACTCTTGCTGAAGTGTTAATTCAGTACAAGCGTGGTAATAGCATTAATAAGTACTCACTCTTTTGATCCTCACATGACTATAAAGGTCACCCAGCAGTGCTTGTATAATGGAGATAGAAATCTATCCATTTAAGAGTTTGTAGAACCTAAAATAAGAGCAGTCATTCCACCGTATTTGACCATATATTCCAGACTATCAGTTTAAAGTAGGAATTACCTGATGAGGCCATAGAAACCTTTTGTGCATCCCCAATCATTCATTACCTTCCTGGTCCCCTGGGGCAGAGGTTCTTCCAGAAGGTGGCCCCATCTCTCCTCCCCACCCCACTCTTGGCCTTTGCTACCCACTGTTGGTCATTAGCAAAGTATCCTCATGTCCTGCAGGTGTCTGAGCTGTGAGGGAACAGAACTCAGCTGTTTACAAACTTTATTGACTATGACCAGTCTGAACAGCCTCTCTCCTTCCCTGCCCACACCCCCACAGGGCAACGGGGGGCTCACAACCACAGAGATTCCCATGCCAGCCCATCAGGGCACCTCCTACCCTAGAAATATTCTTACAACCAGGGCTGTTTCCTCCCTTACTTCACTGCCAGTTTCACTCCCAGGTTACAGTCCCCAACAAAAGGCTATCCCAGTTTGAATTTCTTAATCAAGTCACATTGACCTGAGTACCTGGCATTTTCTTATGAGCACTCATAGAAACAGAACAGGGCCTGGCAGTGGCTGCGGGCCAGGTTCCTGGATGAGGGGACTTGCTGGGCCCTTCAGGTTCTGTAGCCTGGCCCGAGCTCAGCTCCCAGCATGGCGTCTTCCCATCTGCATGATTTCGGGCCAGGCTTCAACAGTTCAGAGCTTCATTCTTTAATCTTCAAACAGAATAATTCCCTGCTGCATATTTTAAGACTGTTATGTACCACAAAGGGTGCTTAGGGAATTCAGTGAGTCAATGCATGGAAGTCACACAACCTGGTCCTCAGGGAATGTTAGTTATCTTCATTATGCACCATCGATAAAATTGGCTGCCCAGACTTGGCCAGGTATCAAAGCTGCAGGCACAAGAATTTGACAATGTGTCACTGGATCATAGTCACAATTTTACACAGTAAAATAAGCTACCTGGGACCACCCAGCTGTCAGCCCACCCGACTCCCCACCCCAAGAACCCTCAGTTTATCTGATTTGCTTGCTACCCCTACTTTTTGGAGAAACTTGGCAAATCACACACAGTCAATGACTGCTAGGTTATGTCCATTCCCATTCACTCAAATTGCCCCATTTTCAGTATCCACTGTGCTGCAAATCATAGAGTAATGTTCAGAAATATGACAGCAAGGCCTTTCCCGTTCCACAGTCAGAGAAGTATGAATCTGTCATGTTTAATATGCCATATGACACTAAGCAAGGCAGGAAAACAGGATCCTGTGCTTTAAGAAAACTTAGCAATGACGTTTGAAACTAAAAGTGTTTTTGTTTGACCTTCATCTAACCAGAAAATTCAATTGACTCCTACTACCCATTACTCAGGTGTCCTGGTTTGATTGTATTAGGCACTTTTCCTCATGTCCCCAGCATGACTTGGGTCCATCAGCACAGATGGAGTGTCTCCAAGGCTGCTCCGTGTGCATGGGCGTGTGCGTGCACACATGTGCACCCACTGATTGCTGCCACTGATTCATATCCAGGGGTTGTTCTCTTATAACTCAAGCATTGCTTTATTATATCCTAGAAAACTGCTTTTAGATCATTGATTGAACTATAGACCATCCTCTTGCCCACATTAGGAAGTGACATCTTCCAAGACACAGGTCCTGTGTGCTTGTATTTATGTATAAGTAAGAATTAAATATGTATGTCATCCCCTCACATATTTAATTTGTGCCTTCCCAATTGAATGTGCACAGTAAAGGCTAACTTCCCATAACAGGAGAACTTTTAGGAAGTAAGAAGAAGGAATTAGCCACCAGGGAGAAGACAGGACATCAAGCAGGAGTTTGGTATAAAATCATTTATTCTAAAGCTGCTCTGGCTCAATAAATAAGTGGAATTGACATTGTTGTATCATGCCAGAGCATCTGCTATTGAAGACCGATTTTAATTTACTTTGATATAAGTGGAAAATTGTGTCAGAACAGCATGGGAAATGAAGAACACTGCATCTATCTGTACTCTTGAAGTGTGTCTCAGAGCTGCTCAGTTTTGAGGAAAAGTATCTTGTCTGGAGACAATCGAATTATTTTCATTGTTGGAATTTTTGTAGCTTCCAGAAGCACATCTGCAGGTGATTCTGTAAAAGTCTAGAGTTGACTTAAATAGCAGGAAATTTTAGCCTATTGAAATCAGGAGAAGTGAAATATGATTGCCTACCACCACCACCACCAGGCAAGCACGTGTAAACCCAGAGAGATTTCACATCAGAGGGAATGACAAAGCTGGTTCTGTTACCGAGGCCAAACTTGTTCTGCTCACTGCACAACAGTGATAAACAAATAAATCAGGAGACAAGGTTTTGGGGCAAGGAATAGTAACTTTATTCAGAAAGCTGGCAGACCAAGAAGATGGGGGACTATTGTCCTGGAAAATCATCTTGCCCAAGTCAGAATTCAGGCTCCTTTTAAGCTAAAAAGGGGACGGGGTGTGGTTGGTTGTGCAAACTTCTTGCTGCAGGCGTTCTTTGTTCTTGCAGCCATCCACATGCGTCAGGCTATGGTGTCCCTGTAAACCTCCAACAAAACAAAGGCTATTTTCTATTTTGCAACTTGCCATCTCTGCGTAAGTGAAGAAGTGCTAACATCCTTAAAGGTCAGAGCCCCGAGAATAGGCTTTCCTGTAGGTTTTAGGCTAAAGGCAACGTTGTTTTACAAAAGGTGCAGAGCCAGCAAGATTAAGCCTGGAAAACAGGTCACAGTGCTTCAAACTAAAGGAACAGATCCAATGTGGCGTCAGATTTGTTCTCTATTACAGTTCGAGTTAGGGGAAATTTTGCAGTAGAAAATCCCCTCAGTTGTTTTCCTTGCTTTGCCTGAGATCTTGTTTGTTGTCTTGTGGTCTCATGGTGTCTAAACCGTATGTTCAGGTGAATACTATTAAAATCATATGCTGCGGAAAACGTATCTGTTCTGCTTCAAAAAATGACTGAAACATTTAGCTTTGTTTATTCCCATAGAATTTGGATTGAAACTATTCTCGTCTTCTTCCTTCAAACCAGTTTTTTACTGGAGGGTTTAAAGCCCAAACTAAAGAATTTTGGAGAAGACTCATGTAATTCATAAGAGCTTTACATCCGAATTTAAGACTGACCCATATTTATACTTTTAATCAAGGAACACAATAAGATTTGTTAGTCGATCATTTATGGCGTTTTTAACTTTGTCCATGTAATCTTTTGGAAGTTGAGAGGCTTAGACACCTGATCTAACAAAACAGGTATCATTGCTTGACTCTGTGAATGAAAGAATACCAGTATAGTTTCCCGCAAATATATTTTATTAAAAATAATAAAGAATTCTTGCTCTCTAATAAAGCAACAGACAGAAGCACATACTGAGTGTTTAAAATAAATCAGACTATGGGTTAACTTATCTAAATAAGTCAAGATAGTATAGGGCAAAAAGTATGAACTTGAATGAAAATACATATTGTGTAATTAATATCATATTTTAAAGAAGCATATGATAAAAGAAAACCCAAATATTTAATCATTTATCTACAAAGGAGTTATATAAAGCCAACTTATTTTCATAAGTGTTACATAAACAAAAGATCTATCTAAATCTACATAATTAAAGATTAAATTATACCAAAAAGATCTCCAAGATTGATTGATTTTCATGATATTTATAATTTTTAAAAATATAACTTACATATAACATATCCAAGCAGCTCTTCAGTTATCGACAGTACCCTAGTCTACAGTTATTCTTACTGTACTTAAAAGAAGTAATAGGCAAGGTTCAGGCCCTTGCTTTTGAACTGCCACTGGAATTCTGGATATTCCCTTAGGTTAAAGACCAAAAGCAAAGTAGCAATTCTACTTTAAAGCAGTTGCTCAAAGACTTTTAGACATTCATTATCTATATCGAGTTACAGGAAAGAATTAAGATTTCTGAACCTTAAAAAAAAGAAATCAAATGCTGAAAATGAAATTCTGTCATGTTTGCTGACTACAACTATAAAGGCTCTAAATTAGTGCTCCCTTTATTGTTTTCCTACCAGCATAGGCCATGAACATCGCTTTCACATTCTATTTATGCTAGATGAATGAACGCCTCTCCAATGATCAATTCTGACAGTTGAATGTGTCTGAAAGACGTCAATCACCTAGCTTGTTGGGAACAAACAGTTTCTTTTCAGTGGGAAAATACACGACATACATATATATGGGGAGGTACTAGTTCCAACTCGGATTTACAGAGAAAACTGCATGAACTTCAAACTGGCACTAAGAAACATACTGAGAAATTGTATTAAGTGTTTCTATGGCTCCTCAATCCCTTTATGCTACATTAACGAACGCGTCTACACATGCTCAATTCTGAGAGTTGAATGTGCGTGTAATCGGTCAATGACCTATCTAGTTGGGAACACACAGTTTCTTAAGAGTGTGGAACTAAACTACATATATATATATATATATGGATAGGTAGTAGCTCCAACATGCTTTTACACTGAAAACTGCATGAATTTCAAACAGGCACTAGGAAACATACTTATAAACCACAGTAAGTGTTTCTAATGTGACAAAATCAATTTATGCTACATGAACGAACCCCTCTACACATGTTCAATTCTGAGAGTTGAATGTGTGTAAAAGCCATCAATCAACTAGCTTTTTGGGAACACACAGTTCCTTCTCAATTGGAAACTACATTACATTTATATGGCAAGATAAAAGCACCAACCTAGTTTTAAAGTGAAATCTGCATGAATTTCAAACCAGACATAGGCAAAATAATAAGAAAACAGAGTAAGTGTTTCTATTACAACCCATTGCCATCATGCTAGATGAACGAACGTCTCTCCACATGCTCAGTTCTGAGAGATAAGAGTGTGTGAAAGCCGTCCTTCAACTAGCTTGTTGGGAACACAAAGATTCTTTTCAGTTGCAAAATACAGTCCATATATATCCAAGGGGAGGCACTAGCTCCAACTCGGTTTTACAGTGAAAACTGCAGGAACTTCTAACCGGCACTAGGAAACACACTGAGAAACCAGGGTAAATGTTTCTCCTGCAACCCGTTCCATTTTTGCTGGATGAATGACATTCTCACCTCATGCTCATTTCTGAGAGATAAGTGTGTGTGAAAGCCGTCCTTCACCTAGCTTGTTGGGAACACAAAGATTCTTTTCAGTTGCAAATTACACTCCATATATTTATATGGGTAGTTGCTAGCTCCAACTCGGTTTTAAAGTGAAAACTACAGGAACTTCAAGCCGGCACTAGGAAACAGACTGAGAAACCAGAGTAAAAGTTTCTCCTGTAAACGGTTCCGTTTTTGCTAGATGAACAAACGTCTCTCCACATGCTTAGTTGTGAGAGATAAGTGTGTTAGAATGCCATAATTCTCCTAGATTTTTGGGAACACAAAGTTTCTTTACAGTTGCATTCTAAACTCCATACTTATATATGGGGAAGTACTAGGCCCTACACGGTTTTACAGTGAAAACTGCAGGAACTTCAAACCGGCAGTAGGAAACAGACTGAGATAACAGAGAAAAACTTTTTCCTGCCACCCGTTCCTTAAGTGCTAGATGAACGAACGTCTATCCACATGCTCAGATCTGAGAGATAATTGTGTGTGAAAGCCGTCCTTCACCTAGCATGTTGGGAAATAAGTTTCTTTTTTAGTTGCAAACTGCACTCCATATACATCTATGGGGAGGTACTAGCTCCAACTCGGTTTTACAGTGAAAACTGCAGGAACTTCAAACCGGCACTAGGAAAAAGACTGAGAAACCAGAGTAAAAGTTTCTCCTGCAAACCTTTCCCTTTTTGCTAGATGAATGAACATCTCACCACATGCTCAGTTCTGAGAGATAAGTGTGTGTGAAAGCCGTCCTTCACCTAGATTGTTGGGAACACAAAGATTCTTTTCAGTTGCAAAATACAATCCATAAAATATATGGCGAGGTAAAAGCTCCAACTACATTTTACAGTGAATACTGCAGGAACATCAACCAGGCACTAGGAAACACACTGAGAAACCAGGATAAAAGTTTCCCCTGCAACCCATTCCTTTTTGCTAGATGGACCAAATTCTCACCACATGCTAAATTCTGAGAGATATGTGTGTGGGTACCCGTAATTCACGTACCTTGTTGTGATCACAAAGTATCTTTTCAGTTGCAAAATACACTCCATACATATAATTGGGGAGGTACTAGCTCCAACTCGGTTTTACAGTGAAAAATGCAGGAACTTCAATCCGGCACTAGGAAACAGTATGAGAATCCAGAGAAAAAGTTTCTCCTGTAAACCGATCCCTTTGTGCTAGATGAACGAACATCTCTCCACATACACATTTCTCAGACAAATGTGTGTGTGAAAGCCGTCCTTCACATAGCATGTTGGGAACACAAAGTATGTTTTCAGGTGCAAACTACACTCCATAAATATATATGGGTAGGTACAAGCTCCAACTCGTTTTTACAGTGAAAACTGCAGGATTTTCACACCGGCACTTGGAAACAGACTGAGAAAACAAAGTAAAAGTTTCCCCTGCAACCCGTTCCATTTCTGCTAGATGAACGAACATCTCTGCACATACACAGTTCCCAGAGATAAGTGTGTGTGAAAGCCGAACTTCACCTTTCTTGTTGGGAATACAAAGATACTTGTCAGTTGCAAACTACACTCCATACATTTATATGGGTAAATACAAGCTCCAAATCTTTTTTACAGTGAAAACTGCAAGATATTCAAACCGGCACTAGGAAACAGACAGAGAAACCAGAGTAAAAATTTCTACTGCAGACCCTTCCCTTTGTGCTAGATGAACGAACCTCTCTCCACATACTCAGCTCCAGAGATAAGTGTGTGTGAAAGCCGCCCTTCACCTAGTTTGTTGGGAACACAAAATTCTTTTCAGTTGCAAACTACTCTGCATTAATATATATGGGGTGGTACAAGCTCAAACTCGGTTTTACAGAGAAAACTGCAGGAACATCTAACAGCATCTAGGAAACAGACTGAGAATCCAGAGTAAATGTTTTTCTTGCAAACAGTTCTCTTTGTGCTAGATGAACGAACGTGTCTACACATGCTCAGTTCTCAGAGATAAATGTGTGTGAAAGCCGTCCTTCAACTAGCTTGTTGGGAACACAAAGATTCTTTTCAGTTGCAAACGACACTCCATGCCGCTATATGGGTTGGTATTAGCTCCAGCTCGGTTTTACAGTGAAAAATGCAGCAACTTCAAACCGGCACTAGGAAACAGACTGAGAAACCAGAGTAATTGTTTGTCCTGCAACCCCTGCCCTTTGTGCTAGATGAACGAAGATCTCTCCATATACTCAATTCTCAGAGATAAGTGTGTGTGAATGCCGTCCTTCACCTAGCTTGTTTTGAACACAAAGATTCTTTTTAGTTGCAAACTACAATCCATACATATATATGCGCAGGTAGTAGCTCCAACACGGTTTTACAGTGAAAACTACAGGAACTTCAAACCGGCACTTGGAATCAGACTGAGAAACCAGAGTAAATGTTTCTCCTGCAAACCGTTCCCTTTGTGCTAGATGAACGAACGTCTCTCCACGTACTCAGTTCTCAGAAATATGTCTGTTTTAAAGCTGTCATTCACATAGCTTGTTGGGAATAGAAAGTTTTTTTCAGTTGAAAACTACACACCATACTAATATATGCGGAGGAACTAGCTCCAACTCAGTTTTATAGTGAAAACTGAAGGAACTTCATACCGGCACTAGGAAACAGACAGAGAAACTTGAGTAAAATTTTGTCCTGCAAACATTTCCTTTTGTGCTAGATGAACTAACCTCTCTCCATATACTCAATTCTCAGAGATATATGTTTGTGTAAGCCGTCCTTCAACTAGCGTGTTGGGAACACATAGTTTCTTTTCCGTTGCAAACTACAATCCATAAATATATATGGGGAGGTACTAGCTCCAAATCGGTTTTACAATGAAATCTGCAGGAACTTCAATCCAGCATTTGTAATCAGACTGAGAAACCAGCGTAAATATTTCTCCTGCAAACCATTCCTTTTGTGCTAGATGAACGAAAGTCTCTCCACATACTCATTTCCCAGAGATATGTTTGTGTGAAAGCCGTCCTTCACCTTGCTTGTTGCGAACACAAAGTTTCTTTTAAGTTGCAAACTACTCTCCTTACATATATATGGGGTGGTACAAGCTCAAAATCTGTTTTACAGAGAAAACAGCAGGAACTTCTAACCGCAACTTGGAAACAGACTGAGAATACAGAGTAAATGTATTTACTGCAAACTTTTCCAATTGTGCTAGATGAACGAACGTCTCTCCACACACTCAGTTCTCAGAGATAAGTGTGTGTGAAAGCAATACTTCACCTAGCTTGTTCGGAACACAATGTTCCTTTTCATTTGCAAACTACACTCCTTACATATATATGGGTAGGTAATACCTCCAACAAGGCTTTATAGTGAAAACTGCAGGAATTTCAAACCGGCACTAAGAAACACACGGAAAAACCAGAGTAAATTTTTGCCCTGCAACCCGTTCCCTTTGTGCTAGATGAACGAATGTCTCTCCACATGCTCAGTTCTCAGAGATAAGTGTGTGTGAAAGCCGTCCTTCAACTAGCTTGTTGGGAACACAAAGTTTCTTTTAAGTTGCAAACTACACACCATACATTTATATGGGGAGGTAGTAGGTCCAACTCGGTTTTACAGTGAAAACTGCAGGAATTTCAAACCGGCACTAGGAAACACACCGAAAACCAGAGTAAATTTTTGCCCTGCAACCCGTTCCTTTTGTGCTAGAATAACGAAAGTCTCTCCACATAATCAGTTCTCAGAAATACGTCTGTGTTAAACCCGTCATTCATCTAGCTTGTAGGAAACACAAGTTTTCATTTCAGTTACAAATTACACTCCATAAATATACATTGGGAGGTACTATGTCCAACTCGGTTTTACAGTGAAAACTGCAGGAACTTCAAACCGGCACTAGGAAACAGACTGAGAAACCAGAGTAAAAGATTCTCATTCAAACCGTTCCTATGTGCTAGATGAACGAACGTCTCTCCACATGCTCAGTTCCCAGAGATAAGTTTGTGTGAAAGCCTTCCTTCACGTAGTTTATTGGGAACAACAAGTTTCTCTTCAGTTGAAAACTACACTCCATATATATATATGGGTAGTTACAAGCTCCAACTCGATTTTAAAGTGAAAACAGCAGGAAGTTCAAACCGGCACTAGGAAACAGACTGAGAAACTAGAGTAAATGTTTCTGCTACAACCCGTTCCTTTGTGCTAGATGAATGAACGTCTCTCCACATACTCAGCTCCAGAATTAAGTGTGTGTGATAGCCGCCCTTCACCTAGCTTGTTGGGAACAAAAAGGTTCTTTTCAGTTGCAATCTACACTGCAAACATATATATGGGGAAGTACAAGCTCCAAATCGGTTTTAGAGTGAAAACTGCAGGAATTTCAAACTGACACTAGGAAACAGACTGAGAAACCAGAGTAAAAGTTTCTCCTGCAACCCGTTCCCTGTGTGCTAGATGAACGAACGTCTCTCCACATACTCAGTTCTCAGAGATAAGGGCGTGTTAATGCCGCCCTTCACCTAGCTTGTTGGGAACATAAAGTTTCTTTTCAGTTGCAAACTACACTCCATACCCCTATATGGGTTGGTATTAGCTCCAACTCGGTTTTACAGTGAAAAATGCAGCAACTTCAAACCACCACTACGAAACAAACTGAGAATCCAGAGTAAAAGTTTCTCCTGCAACCCGTTCCAATGTGCTAGATGAACGAACGTCTCTGCACATACTCAGTTCTCAGAGAAAAGTGTGTTTGAAAGCCGTCCTTCACCAAGCTTGTTGGGAACACAAAGATTCTTTTCAGTTGTAAACTACACTTCATACATATATATGGGGAGGAACAAGCTCCAACTCGATTTTACAGTGAAAACTGCAGGAAGTTCAAACCGGCACTAGGAAACAGACTGAGAAATCAGAGTAGAGGTTTCTCCTGCAACCCGGTATTTGGTGATTGATGAACGAACCTCTCTCCACATACTCAGCTCCAGAGATAAGTGTGTGTGAAAAACGCCCTTCACCCAGCTTGTTGGGAACAGAAATATTCTTTTCAGTTGCAAACTTCTCTGCATTAATATATATGGGTTGGTACACGCTCAAACTCGATTTTAAACAGAAAACTGCAGGAACTTCAAACCGCAACTAGGAAACAGACTGAGAATACAGAGTAAATATTTTTCCTGCAAACCCTTCTTTGTGCTAGATGAACGAACGTGTCTACACATGCTCAGTTCTCAGAGATAAATGTGTGTGAAAGCCGTCCTTCAACTAGCTTGTTGGGAACACAAAGTTTCTTTTCAGTTGCAAACTACACTCCATACCCCTATATGGGTTGGTATTAGCTCCAACTCGATTTTACAGTGAAAAATGCAGCAACTTCAATCCGCCACTATGAAACAAACTGAGAAACCAGAGTTAAAGTTTCTCCTGCAACTCGTTACAATGTGCTAGATGAACGAACGTCTCTGCACATACTCAGTCTCAGAGATAAGTGTGTTTGAAAGCCGTCTTTCACCAAGTTTGTTGGGAACACAAAGATTCTTTTCAGTTTTAAACTACAATCCATACATATATATGGGGAGGTACAAGCTCCAACTCGATTTTACAGTGAAAACTGCAGGAAGTTCAAACCGGCACTAGAAAACAGACTGAGAAACCAGAGTATAAGATTCTCCTGCAACCCGTTCTTTTGTGGTAGATGAACGAACTTCTCTCCACATACTCAGCTCCAGAGATAAGTGTGTGTGAAAGCCGCCCTTCACCTAGCTTGTTGGGAAAACAAAGTTCCTTTTCATTTGCAAACTACACTCCTTATATATAAATGGGTAGGTACTACATCCAACACAGTTTTAAAGGGAAAACTGCTGGAAATTCAAACCGGCACTGGGAAAAAGACTGAGAAACCAGAGTAAACTTTTGTCCTGCAACCCTTTCCTTTTGTGCTAGATGAACGAACGTCTATCCACATACTCAGTTCTCAGATATAAGTGTGTGTAAAAGCCGTCCTTCACCTATGATGTTGGGAACACAAAGTTTCTTTTCAGTTGCAAACTACACTCCATAATTATACATTGGGGGGTCCTAGCTCCAACTCGATTTTACCTTGAAACTGCAGGAACTTCAAACCGGCACTAGGAAACAGACTGAGAAACCATAGTATAAATTTCTCCTGCAACCCGTTCCTTTGTTCTAGATGAACGAACGTCTCTCCACATACTTAGTTCTCAGAAATACATCTGTGTTAAAGCCGTCATTCATCTAGCTTGTTGGGAACACTTAGTTTCTTTTCAGTTACAAACGACACTCCATAATTTTAAATTGGGAAGTGGTAGCTCCAAATCGGATTTACGGAGAAAACTGCAGGAACTTCAAAACGGCACTTGGAAACAGACTGAGAAACCAGAGTAAAAGTTTCTTCTGCTAACACTTCCCTTTGTGCTAGATAAACGAACATCTCTCCATATACCCAGTTTTCAGAGAAATGTGTGTGTGAAAGCCTTATTTCACCTAGCTTGTTGGGAACACAAAGGTTCTTTTCAGTTGCAATATACACTCCATACTTATATCTGGGGAAATAATAGCTCCAACTCAGTTTTACAGTGAAAACTGCTGGTACATCTAACCGGCACTAGGAAACAGACTGAGAAACCAGAGTAAAAGTTTCTCCTGCATACATTTCCCTTTGTGCTAGATGAACGAACGTCTCTCCACGTACTCAGTTCTCATATATATGTCTGTTTTAAAGCTGTCATTCACATAGCTTGTTGGGAACATAAAGTTTCTTTTCAGTTGCAAACTACACACAATACTAATATATGGGGAGGAACTAGCTCCAACTCAGTTTTATAGTGAAAACTGCAGGAACTTCCTACCGGCACTAGGAAACAGACTGAGAAACCAGAGTAAAAGTTTCTCCTGCAAACCGTTCCATTTGTGGTAGATGAACGAATGTCTCTCCACATACTAATTTCTCAGAGATTTGTGTGTGTGAAAGCCGTCCTTCACCTAGTTTGTTGGGAACATAAAGTTTCTTTTCAGTTGCAAACTACACTCCATACATATATATGCGGTGTTACAAGCTCCAACTCTGTTTTACAGTGACATTTGCAGGAACTACAACCCGGCACTAGGAAATATACTGAGAAACAGAGTAATAGTTTGTCCTTCAACCCCTTCCCTTTATGCTTGATGAACAAAGATCTCTCCATATACTCAATTCTCAGAGATAAGTGTGTGTGAAAGCCTTCCTTCACCTAGCTTGTTTGGAACACAAAGTTACTTTTCAGTTGCTAAATACATTCCATATATATATATATGCGCAGGTAGTAGCTCCAACTCGGTTTTACAGTGAAAACTACAGGAACTTCAAACCGGCACTAGGAAACACACTGAGAAACCAGAGTAAAAGTTTCTCCTGCAAACCGTTCCCTTTGTGCTAGATGAACGAACGTCTCTCCACATACACATTTCTCAGAGATAAGTGTGTGTGAAAACCGTACTTCACCTAGGTTGTTGGGGACACAAAGATTCTTTTCAGTTGCAAACTACACTCCATACATATATATGGGGTAGTACAAGCTCCAACTCGGTTTTACAGTGAAAACTGCAGGAACTTCAAACCGCATTTGTAATCAGACTGAGAAACCTGAGTAAAAGTTTCTCCGGCAACCCGTTTCCTTTGTGCTAGATGAACGAACATCTTTCCACATATTAAGTTGTCAGAGAAAATTGTGTGAAAACCATACTTCACCTAGATTTTTGGGAACATAAAATTTCTTTTCAGTTGCAAAATACACTCCATACATCTATATGGGTTGGTATTAGCTCCAACTCGGTTTTCAGTGAAAAATGCAGCAAAATCTAACCGCCACTAGGAAACAAACTGAGAATCCAGAGTAAACTTTTGTCCTGCAACCCGTTCCCATTTTGCTAGATGAACGAACGTCTCTCCACATACTCAGTTCGCAGAGATAAGTGTGTGTGAAAGCCGTCCTTCACCTTGCTTGTTGGGAACACAAAGTTTCTTTTAAGTTGCAAACTACTCTCCATACATATATATGGGGTGGTACAAGCTCCAACTCGGTTTTACAGTGAAAACTGCAGGAACTTCATACCGGCACTAGGAAACAGACTGAGAAACCAGAGTAAAAATTTCTCCTGCAATAATTTCCATTTGTGCTAGATGAACGAACTTCTCTCCATATACTCAATTCTCAGAGATATATGTTTGTGTAAGCCGTCCTTCAACTAGCGTGTTGGGAACACATAGTTTCTTTTCAGTAGCAAACTACAATCGATACATATATATGGGGAGGTACTAGCTCCAACTCGATTTTACAGTGAAATCTGCAGAAGCTTCAAACCGGCACTTGTAATCAGACTGAGAAACCAGAGTAAAAGTTTCTCCTGCATACCGTTCCCTTTGTGCTAGATGAACGAACATCTCTCCACATCCTAAATTCTCAGAGAAAATTGTGTGTGAAAGCCATACTTCACCTCGCTTGTTGGGAACACAAAGTTTCTTTTCAGTTGCAATCTACACTCCATACTTATATCTGGGGATATACTAGCTCCAACACAATTTTACAGTGAAAACTGCTGGAACTTCAAACCGGCCCTAAGAAACAGACTGAGAAACCAGAGTAAAAGTTTCTCCGGCAAACCTTTCCCTTTGTGCTAGATGAAAAAATGTCTCTCCAAATACTCAGTTCTCAGAGATAAGTGTGTGTGAAAGCCGTCCTTCTCGTAGTTTGTTGGGAACACAATGTTTCTTTTCAGTTGCAGACTACACTCCATACCTCTGTATGGGTTGGTATTAGCTCCAACTCGGATTTACAGTGAAAAATTCAGCAACATCAAACCGCCACTAGGAAACAGACTGAGAAACCTGAGTTAAAGTTTCTCCTGCAACCCTTTCCAATGTGCTAGATGAACGAACGTCTCTGCAAATACTCAGTTCTCAGAGATAAGTTTTGTTAAAACCGTACTTCACCAAGCTTGTTGGGAACAGAAAGTTTCTTTTCAGTTGCAAACTACACTCCATACATATATATGGGGAAGTACTAGCTCCCACTCGATTTTACAGTGAAAATTGCAGGAAGTTCAAACCGGCACTAGGAAACAGACTGAGAAAGCATAGTATAAGTTTCTCCTGCAACCCGTTCCATTTTGCTAGATGAACGAAGGTCTCTGCACATACTCAGTTCTCAGAGATAAGTGTGTGTGAAAGCAGTCCTTCGCCTAGCTTTTTGGGAACACAAAGTTCCTTTTCATTTGCAAACTACACTCCTTACATATATATGGATATGTACTACCTCCAACACAGATTTAAAGTGAAAACTGCAGGAAATTCAAACCGGCACTAGGAAAAAGACTGAGAAACCAGAGTAAACTTTTGTCCTGCAACCCGTTCCCATTGGGCTAGATGAACGAACGTCTGTCCACATACTCAGTTCTCAGAGATAATTGTGTGTAAAAGCCGTCCTTCACCTAGCTTGTTGGGAACACAAAGTTTCTTTTCAGTTGCAAACTACACTCCATACATATATATGGGGAGGTAGTAGGTCCAAATCAGTTTTACAGTGAAAACTGCAGGAACTTCAAACCGGCACTAAGAATCAGACTGAGAAACCAGTGTAAAAGTTTCTCCTGCAAACCTTTCCATTTGTACTAAATTAACGAAAGTTTCTCCACATACTTAGTTCTCAGAAATACATCTGTGTTAAAGCCGTCATTCATCTAGCTTGTTGGGAACAGTAAGTTTCTTTTCAGTTACTAACGACAGTCCATAATTATATATTGGGAGGTAGTAGCTCCAAATCGGTTTTACGGAGAAAACTGCAGGAACTTCAAAACGGCACTTGGAAACAGACTGAGAAACAAGAGTAAAAGTTTCTTCTGCTAACACTTCCCTTTGTGCTAGATAAACGAACATCTCTCCATATACCCAGTTTTCAGAGAAATGTGTGTGTGAAAACCTTATTTCACCTAGCTTGTTGGGAACACAAAGGTTCTTTTCAGTTGCAATATACACTCCATACTTATATCTGGGGAAATAATAGCTCCAACTCAGTTTTACAGTGAAAACTGCTGGTACATCTAACCGGCACTAGGAAACAGACTGAGAAACCAGAGTAAAAGTTTCTCCTGCATACATTTCCCTTTGTGCTAGATGAACGAACGTCTCTCCACGTACTCAGTTCTCATATATATGTCTGTTTTAAAGCTGTCATTCACATAGCTTGTTGGGAACATAAAGTTTCTTTTCAGTTGCAAACTACACACAATACTAATATATGGGGAGGAACTAGCTCCAACTCAGTTTTATAGTGAAAACTGCAGGAACTTCCTACCGGCACTAGGAAACAGACTGAGAAACCAGAGTAAAAGTTTCTCCTGCAAACCGTTCCATTTGTGGTAGATGAACGAATGTCTCTCCACATACTAATTTCTCAGAGATTTGTGTGTGTGAAAGCCGTCCTTCACCTAGTTTGTTGGGAACATAAAGTTTCTTTTCAGTTGCAAACTACACTCCATACATATATATGGGGTTTTACAAGCTCCAACTCTGTTTTACAGTGACATTTGCAGGAACTACAACCCGGCACTAGGAAATATACTGAGAAACAGAGTAATAGTTTGTCCTTCAACCCCTTCCCTTTATGCTTGATGAACGAAGATCTCTCCATATACTCAATTCTCAGAGATAAGTGTGTGTGAAAGCCTTCCTTCACCTAGCTTGTTTGGAACACAAAGTTACTTTTCAGTTGCTAAATACATTCCATATATATATATGCGCAGGTAGTAGCTCCAACTCGGTTTTACAGTGAAAACTACAGGAACTTCAAACCGGCACTAGGAAACACACTGAGAATCCAGAGTAAAAGTTTCTCCTGCAAACTGTTCCCTTTGTGCTAGATGAAGGAACGTCTCTCCACATACACAGTTCTCAGAGATAAGTGTGTGTGAAAACCGTACTTCACCTAGGTTGTTGGGGACACAAAGATTCTTTTCAGATGAAAACTACACTCCATACATATAAATGGGGAGGTACTAGCTCCAACTCGGTTTTACAGTGAAAAATGCAGCAACTTCAAACCGCCACTAGGAAACAGACTGAGAAACCAGAGGAAAAGTTTCTCCTGCAACCCGTTCCAATGTGCTAGATGAACGAACGTCTCTGCACATACTCAGTACTCAGAGATAAGTGTGTTTGAAAGCCGTCCTTCACCAAGCTTGTTGGGAACACAAAGTTCCTTTTCATTTGCAAACTACACTCCTTACATATATATGGGTAGGAACTACCTCCAACACAGTTTTAAAGTGAAAACTGCTGGAAATTCAAACCGGCACTGGGAAAAAGACTGAGAAACCAGAGTAAACTTTTGTCCTGCAACCCTTTCCTTTTGTGCTAGATGATCGAACATCTATCCACATACTCTGTTCTCAGAGATAAGTGTGTGTAAAAGCCGTCCTTCAACTAGGTTGTTGGGAACACAAAGTTTCTTTTCAGTTGCAAACTACACTCCATAATTATACATTGGGAGGTACTAGCTCCAACTCGGTTTTACAGTGAAACTGCAGGAACTTCAGAACGGCACTATGAAACAGACTGAGAAACCAGAGTAATAGTTTGTCCTGCAAACCCTTCCCTTTGTGCTAGATGAACGAAGATCTCTCCATATACTCAATTCTGAGATATAAGTGTGTGTGAATGCCGTCCTTTAGCTAGCTTGTTTGGAACACAAAGTTTGTTTTTAGTTGCAAACTACAATCCATACATATATATGCGCAGGTAGTAGCTCCAACTCGGTTTTAAAGTGAAAACTACAGGAACTTCATACCGGCACTAGGAAACAGACTTAGAAACTAGAGTAAATGTTTCTCCAGCAAACCGTTCCCTTTGTGCCAAATGAACGAACGTCTCTCTACGTACTCAATTCTCAGAAATATCTCTTTTTTAAAGCTGTCATTCACATAGCTTGTTGAAAATAGAAAATTTCTTTTCAGTTGCAAACTCCACTCCATATATATTTATGCGGAGGTACTAGCTCCAACTGGGTTTTACAGTGAAAACTGCAGGAACTTCAAACCGGCAGTTTGAAACAGACTGACAACCCAGTGTAAAATTTCCCCTGCAACCCGTTCCGTTTGTGCTGGATGAACGAACGACTCTCCACATCATCAGTTCTGAGAGAAAATTGTGTGTGAAAGCCGTCTTTCACCTAGCTTGTTGGGAACACAAAGTTTCTTTTCAGTTGCAAACTCCACTCCATACATATATATGGGGAGGTACTAGCTCCAACTCGGTTTTACAGTGAAAACTGCATTAACTTCAAACCGTCACTAGGAAACAGACTGAGAATCCAGTGTAAAACTTTCTCCTGCAAACCGTTCCATTTGGGCGAGATGAACGAAAGTCTCTCCACATGCTCATTTCTGAGAGATAAGTGTGTGTGAAAGCCGTCCTTCACCTAGCTTGTTAGGAACAGAAAGTTTCTTTTCAGTTGCAATCTACCCTCCATACATATATATAGGGTGGTACTAGCTCCAAATCGGTTTTACAAGGAAAACTGCACGAACTTTAAAACCGGCACTAGGAAACAGACTGAGAATCCAGGTTTAAATTGTGTCCTGCAACCCGTTTGCATTGTGCTAGATGAACGAACGTCTCTACCATGCTCAGTTCTGAGAGACAAGTATGTGTGAAAGCCGACTTTCACCTAGCTTGATGAGAACATAAAGTTTCTTTTCAGTTGCAAACAGCACTCCATACATATATATGGGGAGGTACTAGCTCCAAATCGGTTTTACAGTGAAAACTAAAGGAACTTCACAACGGCAGTAGGAAACAGACTGAGAACCTAGTGTAAAAGTTTCACCTGCAAACCGTTCCCTTTGTGCTAGTTGAACGAAGGTCTCTCCACATGCACATTTCTGAGAGAAATTTTTGTGTGAAAGCCGTCCTTCACATAGCTTGTTGGGAACACGTAGATTCTTTTCAGTTGCAAACTACACTTCATACATATATATAGGGAGGTACAAGCTCCAAATCCGTTCTACAAGGAAAAGAGCACGAACTTTAAAACCGGCACTAGTAAACAGACTGAGAAACCAAAGGAAAATTGTCTCCTGGAACCCGTTCCCATTGTGCTAGATGAAAGAACGTCTCTACCATGCTCAGTTCTGAGAGACAAGTGTGTGTGAAAGCCGACCATCACCTAGCTTGATGGGAACACAAAATTTCTTTTCACTTGCAAACTACACTCCATATATATATATGGGGATGTTCCAGCTCCAACTCGGTCTTACAGTGAAAACTGAAGGAACTTCAAACCGGCAGTTTGTAACAAACTGAGAACCCAGTGTAAAAGTTTCCCTGCAACCAGTTCACTTTGTGCTAGATGAACGAACGTCTCTCCACATGCTCAGTTCTGAGAGATAAATGTGTGTGAAAGCCGTCCTTCAACTAACTTGTTGGGAACACAAATTTTCTTTTCAGTTGCAAACTCCACTCCGTACATATATATGGGGAGGTACCAGCTCCAAATCGGTTTTACAGTAAAAGTGCAGGAATTTCATACCGGCCCTAGGAAACTGACTGAGAAACCAGAGTAAAAGTTTCTCCTGCATCCCGTTCCTTTTGTGCTAGATGAACGAAAGTCTCTCCACATGCTCAGTACTGAGCCATAATTGTGTGTCAAAGCCGTTCTTCAACTAGATTTTTGGGAACATAAAGTTTCCTTTAAGTTGCAAACTACAATCCATATATATATATGGGGAAGTACTAGCTCCAACTCGGTTTTACAGTGAAAAATGAAGGAACTTCAAACCGGCAGTAGGAAACATACTGAGAACCTGGTGTAAAAGTTTCTCCTGTAAACCGTTTAGTTTGTGCTGGATGAACGAACGTCTCTCCACATCATCAGTTCTGAGAGACAAGTGTGTGTGAAAGCCGTCCTTCACCTAGCTTGTTGGGAACACAAAGTTTCTTTCCAGTTGCAAACAACGCTCCATACATATATATGCGGAGGTACTGGCTCCAACTCTGATTTACAGTGAAAACTGCAGGAACTTCAAACCGACACTTGGAAACCGAATGAGAAATCAGAGTAAAAGTTTCTCCTGCAAACCGTTCCGTTTGTGCTGGATGAACGAACGTCTCTCCACATCATCATTTCTGAGAGACAAGTGTGTGTGAAAGCCGTCCTTCACCTAGATTGTTGGGAACACAAATTTTATTTTCAGTTGCAAATTACAATCCATAAATATATATGGGGAGGTACTAGGTCCAAATCGGTTTTACAGTGAAAACTGCAGGAACTTCAAACCGGCACTAGAAAACAGACTCAGAAACCAGTGTAAAAGTTTCTCCTACAATCCGTTCACATTGTGCTAGATGAACGAACGTCTCTCCACAAGCTCAGTTCTGAGACATAAATGTGTGTGAAAGCCGTACTTCACCTAGCTTGTTGGGAACACAAGGTTACTTATCAGTTGCAAACTCCACTCCCTACATATATATGGGTAGGTAGTACATCCAAAACGGTTTTACAGTGAAAAATGCAGGAATATCAAGCCGGCAGTTGGAAACATACTTAGACCCCAGTGTAAAATATTCTCCTGCAAACCGTTCACTTTGTGCTAGATGAACGAACGTCTCTCCCATGCTCAGTTCTGAGAGGTAAATGTGTGTAAAGCCGTCCTTCACCTAACTTGTTGGGAACACAAAATTTCTTTTCATTTGAAAACTGCACTCCGTACATATATATGGGGAGGTACCAGCTCCAACTCTGTTTTACAGTAAAAGTGCAGGAACTTCATACCGGCCCTAGGAAACAGACTGAGAAACCAGAGTAAAAGTTTCTCCTGCAACCCGATCCCTTTGAGCTAGATGAACGAAAGTCTCTCCACATGCTCAGTACTGAGACATAATTGTGTGTCAAATCCGTCCTTCAACTAGCTTATTGGGAACATAAAGTTTCCTTTAAGTTGCAAACTGCACTCCATATATATATATGGGGAAGTACTAGCTCCAACTCGGTTTTACAGTGAAAACTGAAGGAACTTCAAACCGGCAGTAGGAAACAGACTGAGAACCTAGTGTAAAAGTTTCTCCTGCAAACCGTTTTGTTTGTGCTGGATGAACGAACGTCTCTCCACATCATCAGTTCTGAGAGACAATTGTGTGTGAAAGCCGTCCTACACCTAGCTTGTTGGGAAAACAAAGTTTCTTTTCAGTTGCAAACTACACTCCATACATATATATTGGTAGGTACTAGTTTCAACTCTATTTTACAGTGAAAACAGCAGGAACTTCAAACCGAAACTTGGAAACCGACTGAGAAACCAGAGTAAAAGTTTCCCCTTCAACCCGTTCCATTTGTGCTAGATAAACGAAGGTCTCTCCACATGCACATTTCTGAGAGAAAAGTGTGTGTGAAATCTGTCCTTCACATAGCTTGTTGGGAACACATAGTTTCTTTTCAGTTGCAAACTACAATTCATACATATATATAGGTAGGTACTAGGTCCAAATTTCTTTTACAAGAAAACTGCACGATCTATAAACCCGCACTTTGAAACAGACTGAGAAACCAGGGTTAAATTGCCTCCTGCAACCCGTTCCCACTGTGCTAGAAGAACGAACGTCTGTCCCATGCTCAGTTCTTAGAGACAAATGTGTGTGAAATCCGACCTTGACCTAGCTTGATGGGAACACAAAGTTTCTTTTCAGTCGCAATCTCCATTCCTTACATATACAAAGGGAGGTACAAGCTCCAACTCTATTTTACAGTAAAAGTGCAGGAACTTCATACTGGCCCTAGGAAACAGACTGAGAAACCAGAGTAAATGTTTCTCCTGCAACCGTTCCATTTTGGTGGATGAAAGAATGTATTTCCACATGTCCAGTACTGTGACAGGTGTGTGTGAAAGCCGTGCTTCACCTAGGTTTTTGGGAACATAAAGTTTCCTTTAAGTTGCAAACTTCACTCCAAATATATATATGGGGAAGTACTAGCTCCAACTCGGTTTTACAGTGAAAACTGAAGGAACTTCAAACCGGCAGTAGGAAACAGACTTAGACCCCAGTGTAAAAGTTTCTCCTGCAACCCGTTCCCATTGTGCTAGATGAACGAACGTCTCTCCACATGATCCTTTCTGAGAGATAAGTGTGTGTGAAAGCAGTCCTTCAACTAGCTTGTAGGGAACACAAAGTTTCTTTTCAGTTCCAAACTCCACTCCATATATATATATGGGTAGGTACTAGCTCCAACTGGCTTTTACAGTGAAAACTGCAGGAACTTCAAACCGGCACTAGGAAACAGACCTAGAAACCAGAGTAAAAGTTTCTCCTGGAACCCGTTCCATTTGTGCTAGATGAATAACGTCACTCCACATGCTAAGTTCTGAAAGATAAGTGTGTGTGAAAGCCGTCCTTCAGCTAACTAGTTGGGAACACAAATTTTCTTTTCAGTTGCAAATTCCACTCCGTACATATATATGGGGAGGTACGAGCTCCAACTCCATTTTACAGTGAAAAGTGCAGGAACTTCATACCGGCCCTAGGAAACAGACTTAGAAACCAGAGTAAAAGTTACTCCTGCAACCCGTTCCCTTTGTGCTAGATGAACGAACGTCTCTCCACATGCTCAGTACTGAGACATAAGTGTGTGTGAAAGCCGTCCTTGAACTAGCTATTTGGGAACATAAAGTTTCCTTTAAGTTGCAAAATAACTCCATATATATATATGGGGAATTACTAGCTCCAACACGGCTTTACAGTGAAAACTGAAGGAACTTCAAACCGGCAGTAGGAAACAGACTGAGAAAACAGAGTAAAAGTTTCTCCTGCAAACCGTTCCATTTGTGCTAGATGAACGAACGTCTCTCCCATGCTCAGTTCTGAGAGACAAGTGTGTGTGAAAGCCGACCTTCACCTAGCTTGATGGGAACTCAAAGTTTCTTTACAATTGCAAACACCATTCCGTACATATATATGGGGAGGTACAAGCTCCAACTCGCTTTTACAGTGAAAACTGAAGGAACTTCAAACCGGCAGTTTGAAACAGACTGAGAACACAGTGTATATGTTTCTCCTGCAAACCGTTCCATTTTTGCTAGATGAACGAACGTCTCTCCACATGCTCCCTTCTGAGAGATAAGTGTGTGCGAAAGCCTTCCTTCAACTAGCTTGTTGGGAACACAAAGTTTCTTTCCAGATGCAAACTCCACTCCATACATATATATGGGGTGTTACTAGCTCCAACTCTGTTTTACAGTGAAAACTGCATGAACTTCAAACCGGCACTAGGAAAAAGACTGAGAATCCAGAGTAAAAGTTTCTCCAGCAAAACCGTTCCCTTTATGCTAGATGAAAGAACGTCTCTCCACATGCTCATTTCTGAGAGATAAGTGGTGTGGAAGCCGTACTTCACCTAGCTTGTTGGGAACACAAAGTTTCTTTTCAGTTGCAAACTCCACTTCATACATATATATGTGTAGGTTGTATTTCCAAAGCGTTTTTACAGTGAAATTGCAGGAAATTCAATCCGGCACTAGGAAATAGACTTAGACCCCAGTGTAAAAGTTTCTCCTGCAAACCGTTCCCTTTGTGCTAGATGAACGAACGTCTCTCCCATGCTCAGTTCTGAGAGAAAATTGTGTGTGGAAGCCGACCTTCACCTAGCTTGATGGGAACACAAAGTATCTTTTCATTTGCAAATTAAATCCATATATATATATGAGGAGATTCCAGGTCCAACTCCGTTTTACAGTGAAAACTGAAGTATTTCAAACCGGCAGTTTGAAACACACTGAGAACCCAGTGGAAAATTTCCCTTACAACCCGTTCCCATTAAGCTAGATGAACCAACGTCTCTCCACATGCTCAGTTCTGAGAGATAAGTGTGTGTGAAAGCCGTCCTTCAACTAACAAGTTGGGAACAGAAAGTTTCTTTTCAGTTGCAAACTCCAATCCATATATATATATGGGGAGGTAAAAGCTCCAACTCGTTTTTACAGTGAAAACTGCAGGAAATTCAAGCCGGCAAAAGGAGACAGACTTAGAACCCAGTGTAAAAGTTTCTCCTGCAACCCGTTCCGTTTGTGCTGGATGAACGAACGTCTCTCCACATCATCAGTTCTGAGATACAAGTGTGTGTGAAAGCCGTCCTTCATCTAGCTTGTTGGGAACACAAAGTTTCTTTTCAGTTGCAAACTACGCTCCATAAATATATATGGGGAAGTTCAAGCTCCAACTAGGTTTTACAGTGACAACTGCATAAACTTCAAACAGGCACTAGGGAAAATACTGAGAAACCAGAGTAACACTTTCTCCTGCAAATCGTTCCCTTTGTGCTACATGAACGAACGTCTCTACACATGCTTAGTTCTGAGAGATAAGTGAGTGTGAAAGCCATCCTTCACGTAGCTTTTTGGGAACACAAACTTTCTGTCCAGTTGCAAACAACGCTCCATACATATATATGCGGAGGTACTGGTTCCAACTCTGATTTACAGTGAAAACTGCAGGAACTTCTAACCGACACTTGGAAACCCAATGAGAAATCCGAGTAAAAGTTTCTCCTGCAACCCTTTCCATTAGGGCTAGATGAACTAACGTCTCCCTACATGCTCATTTCTGAGAAATAAGTGTGTGTGAAAGCCGTCCTTCACCTAGCTTGTTGGAAACACAAGGTTTCTTATCAGTTGCAAACTCCACTCCATTCATATATATGGGTAGGTAGTACCTCCAAAACGGTTTTACAGTGAAAAATGCAGGAATTTCAAGCCGGCAGTTGGAAGCATACTTAGACCCCAGTGTAAAATATTCTCCTGCAAACCGTTCACTGTGTGCTAGATGAACGAACGTCTCTCCACATGCTCAGTTCTGAGAAATAAGTGTGTGTCAAAGCCGTCCTTCAACTAGCTTTTTGGGAACATAAAGTTTCCTTTAAGTTGCAAACTACACTCCATATATATATATAAGGGGTAGTACTAGCTCCAACTCGGTTTTACAGTGAAAACTGAAGGAACTTCAAACCGGCAGTAGGAAAGAGACTGAGAACCTAGTGTAAAAGTTTCTCCTGCAACCCGTTCTGTTTGTGCTGGATGAACGAACGTCTCTCCACATCATCAGTTCTGAGAGACAATTGTGTGTGAAAGCTGTCCTTCACCTAGCTTGTTGGGAAAACAAAGTTTCTTTTCAGTTGCAAACTACACTCCATACATATATATTGGTAGGTACTAATTTCAACTCTGTTTTACAGTGAAAAATGCAGGAACTTCAAACCGAAACTTGGAAACCGACTGAGAAACAAGAGTAAAAGTTTCTCCTGCAAACCTTTCCATTTGTGCTAGATGAACGAACATCTTTCCACATATTAAGTTGTCAGAGAAAATTTTGTGAAAACCATACTTCACCTAGATTTTTGGGAACATAAAATTTTTTTCAGTTGCAAACTACACTCCATACATCTATATGTGTTGGTATTAGCTCCAACTCGGTTTTCAGTGAAAAATGCAGCAAAATCTAACCGCCACTAGGAAACAAACTGAGAATCCAGTGTAAACTTTTGTCCTGCAACCCGTTCCCATTGTGCTAGATGAACGAACGTCTCTCCACATACTCAGTTTGCAGAGATAAGTGTGTGTAAAAGCCGTCCTTCACCTTGCTTGTTGGGAACACATAGTTTCTTTTCAGTTGCCAACTACACTCCATGCGTATATATGGGGAAGTACTAGGTCCAACTCGGTTTTACAGTGAAAACTGCAGGTACTACAAAACGGCACTAGTAAACAGACTGAGAAACCAGAGTAATAATTTGTCCTGCAACCACTTCCCTTTGTGCTAGATGAACGAAGTTCGCTCCATATACTCAATTGTCAGAGATAAGTGTGTGTGAAAGCCGTCCTTCACCTAGCTTGTTAGTAACACATAGTTTCTTTTCACTTGCAAACTACCCTCCATACCCCTTTATGGGTTGGTATTAGCTCCAACTCGGTTTTACAGTGAAAAATGCAGCAACTTCAAACCTCCACTAGGAAAGAGACTGAGAAACCAGAGTAAAAGTTTCTCCTGCAAACCGTTCCCTTTGTGCTAGATGAACGAACGTCTCTCCACATACACAGTTCTCAGAGATAAGTGTGTGTGAAAACCGTACTTCACCTAGGTTGTTGGGGACACAAAGATTCTTTTCAGATGAAAACTACACTCCATACATATAAATGGGGAGGTACTAGCTCCAACTCGGTTTTACAGTGAAAAATGCAGCAACTTCAAACCGCCACTAGGAAACAGACTGAGAAACCAGAGGAAAAGTTTCTCCTGCAACCCGTTCCAATGTGCTAGATGAACGAACGTCTCTGCACATACTCAGTACTCAGAGATAAGTGTGTTTGAAAGCCGTCCTTCACCAAGCTTGTTGGGAACACAAAGTTCCTTTTCATTTGCAAACTACACTCCTTACATATATATGGGTAGGAACTACCTCCAACACAGTTTTAAAGTGAAAACTGCTGGAAATTCAAACCGGCACTGGGAAAAAGACTGAGAAACCAGAGTAAACTTTTGTCCTGCAACCCTTTCCTTTTGTGCTAGATGATCGAACATCTATCCACATACTCTGTTCTCAGAGATAAGTGTGTGTAAAAGCCGTCCTTCAACTAGGTTGTTGGGAACACAAAGTTTCTTTTCAGTTGCAAACTACACTCCATAATTATACATTGGGAGGTACTAGCTCCAACTCGGTTTTACAGTGAAACTGCAGGAACTTCAGAACGGCACTATGAAACAGACTGAGAAACCAGAGTAATAGTTTGTCCTGCAAACCCTTCCCTTTGTGCTAGATGAACGAAGATCTCTCCATATACTCAATTCTCAGATATAAGTGTGTGGGAATGCCGTCCTTTAGCTAGCTTGTTTGGAACACAAAGTTTGTTTTAAGTTGCAAACTACAATCCATACATATATATGCGCAGGTAGTAGCTCCAACTCGGTTTTAAAGTGAAAATTACAGGAACTTCATACCGGCACTAGGAAACAGACTGAGAAACCAGAGTAAAAGTTTCTCCTGCAACCCGATCCCTTTGTGCAAGATGAACGAAAGTCTCTCCAAATGCTCAGTACTGAGACATAATTGTGTGTCAAAGCCGTCTTCAACTAGCTTTTTGGGAACATAAAGTTTCCTTTAAGTTGCAAACTACACTCCATACATATATATTGGTAGGTACTAGTTTCAACTCTGTTTTACAGTGAAAACTGCAGGAACTTCAAACCGAAACTTGGAAACCGACTGAGAAACCAGAGAAAAAGTTTCTCCTGCAAGTCTTTCCATTTGTGCTAGATGAACGAATGTCTCTCCACATGCTAATTTCTGAGAGATAAGTGTGTGTGAAAGCTGTCCTTCACCTAGCTTGTTGGGAAAACAAAGTTTCTTTTCAATTGAAAACTACACTCCATACATATATATGGGGAGGTATTAGCTCCAAATCGGTTTTACAGTGAAAACTGCAGGAACTTCAAACAGGCACTAGGAAACAGACTGAGAAACCAGAGTAAAAATTTCTACTAGAATCCGTTCACATTTTGCTACATGAAAGAAAGTCTCTCCACATGCTCAGTTCTGAGAGATAAGTGTGTGTGAAAGCCGTCCTTCACCTAGCTTGTTGGGAACACAAAGTTTCTTTTCAGTTGCAAACTCCACTCCATATATATATATGGGTAGGTACTATCTCCAACTGGCTTTTATAGTGAAAACTGCAGGAACTTCAAAACGACACTAGGAAACAGACTTAGAAACCAGAGTAAAAGTTTCTCCTGCAACCCGTTCCATTTGTGCTAGATGAATAACGTCACTCCACATGCTAAGTTCTGAAAGATAAGTGTGTGTGAAAGCCGTCCTTCAGGTAACTAGTTGGGAACACAAATTTTCTATTCAGTTGCAAACTCCACTCCGTACATATATATGGGGAGGTACGAGCTCCAGCTCCATTTTACAGTGAAAAGTGCAGGAACTTCATACCGGCCCTAGGAAACAGACTTAGAAACTAGAGTAAAAGTTACCCCTGCAACCATTTCCCTTTGTACTAGATGAACGAACGTCTCTCCACATGCTCAGTACTGAGACATAAGTGTGTGTGAAAGCCGTCCTTCAACTATCTTGTTGGGAACACAAATTTTCTTTTCAGTTGCTAACTACGCTCCATATATATATATGCGGAGGTACTGGCTTCAACTGGGTTTTACAGTGAAAACTGCAGGAACTTCAAGCCGGCACTAAGAATCAGACTGAGAAACCAGAGTAAAATTTCCCCTTCAACCCGTTCCATTTGTGCTAGATGAACGAAGGTCTCTCCACATGCACATTTCTGAGAGAAAAGTGTGTGTGAAATCCGTCCTTCACCTAGCTTGTTGGGAACACAAAGTTTCTTTTCAGTTGCAATCTACCCTCCATACATATATATGGGGATATATTAGCTCCAAATCGATTTTACAGTGAAAACTGCAGGAACTTCAAACCGGCACTAGGAAACAGACTGAGAAACAGGAGTAAAAATTTCTCCTACAATCCGTTCACATTTTGCTACATGAACGAAATTCTCTCTACATGCTCAGTTCTGAGAGACAATTGTGTGTGAAAGCCGAACTTCACCTAGCTTGTTGGGAACACATAGTTTCTTTTCAAATGCAAACTACACTTCATAAATATATATAGGGCGGTACTAGCTCCAAATCGCTTTTACAAGGAAAACTGCACGAACTTTAAAACCGGCAGTAGGAAACAGACTGAGAAACCGGGGTTAAATTGTATCCTGCAACCCTTTCCCATTGTGCAAGATGAACGAACGTCTCTCCCATGCTCAGTTCTGAGAGACAAGTGTGTGTGAAAGCCGAACTTCACCTAGCTGGATGGGAACACAAAGTTTCTTTATAATTGCAAACTCCATTCCGTACATATATATGGGGAGGTACAAGCTCCAACTCGCTTTTACAGTGAAAACTGAAGGAACATCAAACGGGCAGTTTGAAACAGACTGAGAACACAGTGTAAATGTTTCTCCTGCAACCCGTTCCCTTTTTGCTAGATGAACGAACGTCTCTCCACATGCTCCCTTCTGAGAGATAAGTGTGTGCGAAAGCCGCCCTTCAACTAGCTTGTTGGGAACACAAAGTTTCTTTCCAGATGCAAACTCCACTCCATATATATATATGGGGTGTTACTAGCTCCAACTCGGTTTTACAGTGAAAACTGCAGGAACTTCAAACCGGCACTAGGAAACAGACTGAGAATCCAGAGTAAAAGTTTATCCTGCAAACCGTTCCCTTTGTGCTAGATGAAAGAACGTCTCTCCACATGCTCAGTTCTGAGAGATAAGTGGTGTGGAAGCCGTCCTTCACCTAGTTTGTTGGGAACACAAAGTTTCTTTTCAGTTGCAAACTCCACTCCATACATATATATGTGTAGGTTGTATTTCCAAAACGTTTTTACAGTGAAATTGCAGGAAATTCAATCCGGCACTAGGAAATAGACTTAGACCCCAGTGTGAAAGTTTCCCTTGCAACCCGTTCCCTTTGTGCTAGATGAACGAACGACTCTCCCATGCTCAGTTCTGAGAGAAAATTGTGTGTGAAATCCGACCTTCACCTAGCTTGATGGGAACACAAATTATCTTTTCAGATGCAAACTAAAATCCATATATATATATGAGGAGGTTCCAGGTCCAACTCCGTTTTACAGTGAAAACTGAAGGAAATTCAAACCTGCAGTAAGAAACAGACTGAGAAACCAGAGTAAAAGTTTCTCCTGCAAACCGTTCCCTTTGTGCTAGATGAACGAACGTATCTCTCCATGCTCAGTTCTGAGAGACAAGTGTGTGTGAAAGCCGTCCTTCACCTAGCTGGTTGGGAACACAAAGTTTCTTTTCAGTTGCAAACTACGCTCCATAAATATATGTGGGGAAGTTCAAGCTCCAACTCGGTTTTACAGTGACAACTGCATTAACTTCAAACCGGCACTAGGAAAAATACTGAGAAACCAGAGTAAAACTTTCTACTGCAAATCGTTCCCTTTGTGCTACATGAACGAACGTCTCTACACATGCTTAGTTCTGAGAGACAAGTGTGTGTGAAAGCCGTCCTTCACCTAGCTTGTTGGGAACACAAAGTTTCTGTTCAGTTGCAAACTCCACTCCAAATATATATATGGGTATTTACTAGCGCCAACTGGCTTTTACAGTGAAAACTGCAGGAACTTCAAACCGGCACTAGGAAGCTGACTTAGAGACCAGAGTAAAAGTTTCTCCTGCAACCCGTTCCATTTGTGCTAGATGAATAACGTCACTCCACATGCTAAGTTCTGAAAGATAAATGTGTGTGAAAGCCGTCCTTCAGCTAACTAGTTGGGAACACAAATTTTCTTTTCAGTTGCAAACTCCACTCCGTACATATATATGGGGAGGTACGAGCTCCAACTCCATTTTACAGTGAAAAGTGCAGGAACTTCATACCGGCCCTAGGAAACAGACTTAGAAACCAGAGTAAAAGTTACTCCTGCAACCCGTTCCCTTTGTGCTAGATGAACGAACGTCTCTCCACATGATCAGTACTGAGACATAAGTGTGTGTGAAAGCCGTCCTTGAACTAGCTATTTGGGAACATAAAGTTTCCTTTAAGTTGCAAAATAACTCCATATATATATATGGGGAATTACTAGCTCCAACACGGGTTTACAGTGAAAACTGCAGGAAATTCAAACCGGCACTAGGAAACAGACTGGAAAACCAGAGTAAAAGTTTCTCCTGCAAACCGTTCCATTTGTGCTAGATGAACGAAAGTCTCTCCACATGCTCGTTTCTGGAAGATAAGTGTGTGTGAAAGTCGTCCTTCACCTAGCTTGTTGGCAACACGAAGTTTCTTTTCAGTTGCAATCTACCCTCCATACATATATATGGGGAGGTATTAGCTCCAAATCGGTTTTACAGTGAAAACTGCAGGAACTTCAAACCGGCACTAGGAAACAGACTGAGAAACAGGAGTAAAAATTTCTCCTACAATCCGTTCACATTTTGCTAGATGAACAAACGTCTCTCCACATGCTCAGTTCTGAGAGACAATTGTGTGTGAAAGCCGAACTTCACCTAGCTTGTGGGGAACACATAGTTTCTTTTCAAATGCAAACTACTCTTCATACATATATATAGGGAGTTACTAGCTCCAAATCGCTTTTACAAGGAAAACTGCAGGAACTTTAAAACCGGCACTAGGAAACAGACTGAGAAACCGGGGTTAAATTGTATCATGCAACCCTTTCCCATTGTGCAAGATGAAAGAACGTCTCTCCCATGCTCAGTTCTGAGAGACAAGTGTGTGTGAAAGCCGAACTTCACCTAGCTGGATGGGAACACAAAGTTTCTTTACAATTGCAAACTCCATTCCGTATATATATATGGGGAGGTACAAGCTCCAACTCGCTTTTACAGTGAAAACTGAAGGAACTTCAAACGGGCAGTTTGAAACAGACTGAGAACACAGTGTAAATGTTTCTCCTGCAACCCGTTCCCTTTTTGCTAGATGAACGAACGTCTCTCCACATGCTCCCTTCTGAGAGATAAGTGTGTGCGAAAGCCTCCCTTCAACTAGCTTGTTGGGAACACAAAGTTTCTTTCCAGATGCAAACTTCACTCCATACATATATATGGGGTGTTACTAGCTACAACTCGGTTTTACAGTGAAAACTGGAGGAACTTCAAACCGGCACTTGGAAACAGACTGAGAATCCAGAGTAAAAGTTTCTCCGGCAAACCGTTCCCTTTGTGCTAGATGAAAGAACGACTCTCCACATGCTCAGTTCTGAGATATAAGTGGTGTGGAAGCCGTCCTTCACCTAGCTTGTTGGGAACACAAAGTTTCTTTTCAGTTGCAAAATAACTCCATATATATATATGTGTAGGTTGTATTTCCAAAACTTTTTTACAGTGAAATTGCAGAAAATTCAATCCGGCAGTAGGAAATAGACTTAGACCCCAGTGTAAAAGTTTCTCCTGCAAACCGTTCCCTTTGTGCTAGATGAACGAACGTCTCTCCCATGCTCAGTTCTGAGAGAAAATTGTGTGTGAAATCCGACCTTCACCTAGCTTGATGAGAACACAAAGTATCTTTTCAGTTGCAAACTAAAATACATATATATATATGTGGAGGTTCCAGGTCCAACTCCGTTTTACAGTGAAAACTGAAGGAAATTCAAACCGGCAGTTTGAAACAGACTGAGAACCCAGTGTAAAATTTCCCTTGCAACCCGTTCCCTTTGTGCTAGATGAACGAACGTATCTCCACATGCTCAGTTCTGAGAGATAAGTGTGTGTGAAAGCCGTCCTTCACCTAGCTTGTTGGGAACATAAAGTTTCTTTTCAGTTGCAAACTCCACTCCATATATATATATGGGGATGTAACAGCTCCAACTCGGTTTTAGAGTAAAAGTGCAGGAAGTTCATACCGGCCCTAGGAAACAGATTGAGAAACCTGAGTAAAAGTTTCTCCTGCAACCCTTTCCCTTTGTGCTAGATGAACGAAAGTCTCTCCACCTGATCAGTAATGAGACATAAGTGTGTGTGAATGCTGTCCTTCACCTAGCTTGTTGGGAACACAAAGTTTCTTTTCAGTTGTAAACTACACTCCATACATATATATGGGAAGGTACTAGCTCCAAATCGGTTTTACACTGGAAACTGCAGGAACTTCGAACCTGCACTAGAAAACAGACTGAGAAACCAGAGTAAAAGTTTCTTCTACAATCCGTTCTTATTTTGCTAGATGAACGAACGTCTCTCCACAAGCTCAGTTCTGAGACATAAGTGTGTGTTAAAGCCGTCATTCACCTAGCTTGTTGGAAACACAAGGTTTCTTATCAGTTGCAACCTCCATTCCATACATATATATGGGTAGGTAGTACCTCCAAAACGGTTTTACAGTGAAAAATGCAGGAATTTGAAGCCGGCAGTTGGAAACATACTTAGACCCCAGTGTAAAATATTCTCCTGCAAACCGTTCACTTTGTGCTAGATGAACGAACGTCTCTCCCATGCTCAGTTCTGAGAGGTAAGTGTGTGTAAAGCCGTCCTTCACCTAACTTGTTGGGAACACAAAATTTCTTTTCAGTTGCAAACTGCACTCCGTATATATATATGGGGAGGTACCAGCAACAAATCGGTTTTACAGTAAAAGTGCAGGAAGTTCATACTGGCCCTAGGAAACACACTGAGAAACCAGAGTAAAAGTTTCTCTTGCAACCCGATCACTTTGTGCTAGATGAACGAAAGTCTCTCCACTTGCTCAGTACTGAGACATAATTGTGTGTCAAAGCCGTCCTTCAACTAGATTTTTGGGAACATATAGTTTCCTTTAAGTTGCAAACTACACTCCATATATATATATGGGGAAGTACTAGCTCCAACTCGGTTTTACAGTGAAAACTGAAGGAACTTCAAACCGGCAGTAGGAAACAGACTGAGAACCTAGTGTAAAAGTTTCTCCTGCAACCCGTTCTGTTTGTGCTGGATGAACGAACGTCTCTCCACATCATCAGTTCTGAGAGACAATTGTGTGTGAAAGCCTTCCTTCACCTAGCTTGTTGGGAAAACAAAGTGTCTTTTCACTTGCCAACTACACTTCATAAATATATATTTGTAGGTACTAGTTTCAACTCTGTTTTACAGTGTAAACTGCAGGAACTTCAAACCGAAACTTGGAAACCGACTGAGAAACCAGAGTAAAAGTTTCTCCTGCAAACCTTTCCATTTGTGCTAGATGAAGGAAAGTCTCTCCACATGCTCATTTCTGAGAGATAAGTGTGTGTGAAAGCCGTACTTCACCTAGCTTGTTCGGAAAACAAAGTTTCTTTTCAATTGCAAACTACACTCCATACATATATATGGGGAGGTTTTAGCTAAAAATCGGTTTTACAGTGAAAACTGCAGGAATTTCAAACCGGCACTAGGAAAGAAACTGAGATACCAGAGTAAAAATTTCTACTACAATCCGTTCAGATTTTGCTAGATGAAAGAAAGTCTCTCCACATGCTCAGTTCTGAGAGATAAGTGTGTGTGAAAGCCGTCCTACAACTAGCTTGTTGGGAACACAAATTTTCTTTTAAGTTGCTAACTAAACTCCATACATATATATGCAGAGGTACTGGCTCCAACTGGGTTTTACAGAGAAAACTGCAGGAACTTCAAGCCGGCACTAAGAAACAGACTGAGAAAAAAGGGTAAAAGTTTCCCCTTCAACCCGTTCCATTTGTGCTAGATGAACGAAAGTCTCTCCACATGCACAATTCTGAGAGAAAAGTTTGTGTGAAATCCGTCCTTCACCTAGCTTGTTGGGAACACATAATTTCTTTTCAGTTGCAAACTACTCATCATACATATATACAGGGAGGTACTAGCTCCAAATCGCTTTTACAAGGAAAACTGCACCATCTTTAAAACCCGCACTTTGAAACAGACTGAGAAACCAGGGTTAAATTGCCTCCTGCAACCCGTTCCCATTGTGCTAGATGAACGAACTTCTCTCCCATGCTCAGTTCTGAGAGACAAGTGTGTGTGAAAGCCGACCTTCACCTAGCTTGATGGGAACACAAAATTTCTTTTCAGTTGCAAACTGCACTCCGTATATATATATGGGGAGGTACCAGCTCCAAATCGGTTTTACAGTAAAAGTGCAGGAAGTTCATACTGGCCCTAGGAAACAGACTGAGAAACCAGAGTAAATGTTTCTCCTGCAACCCGTTCCATTTTTGCAGGATGAAAGAAAGTCTCTTCACATGTCCAGTACTGAGACTGGTGTGTGTGAAAGCCGTCCTTCACCTAGGTATTTGGGAACATAAAGTTACCTTTAAGTTGCAAACTTCACTCCATACATATATATGGGGTGTTACTAGCTCCAACTCGGTTTTACATTGTAAACTGCAGGAACTTCAAACCGGCACTAGGAAACAGACTGAGAATCCAGAGTAAAACTTTCTCCTGCAAACCGTTCTTTTTGTGCTACATGAACGAACGTCTCTACACATGCTTAGATCTGAGAGACATGTGTGTGTGAAAGCCGTCCTTCACCTAGCTTGATGGGAACACAAATTATCTTTTCAGTTGCAAACTAAAATCCATATATATAAATGAGGAGGTTCCAGGTTCAACTCAGTTTTACAGTGAAAACTGAAGGAACTTCAAACCGGCAGTAGGAAACAGACTGAGAAAACAGAGTAAAAGTTTCTCCTGCAAACCGTTCCATTTGTGCTACATGAACGAACGTCTCTCCACATACTCAGTTCTGAGAGATAAGTGGTGTGGAAGCCGTCGTTCACCTAGCTTGTTGGGAACACAAAGTTTCTTTTCAGTTGCAAACTCCACTCCATACATATATATGTGTAGGTAGTATTTCCAAAACGTTTTTACAGTGAAATTGCAGGAAATTCAATCCGGCACTAGGAAATAGACTTAGACCCCAGTGTAAAAGTTTCTCCTGCAAACCGTTCCCTTTGTGCTAGATGAACGAACGACTCTCCCATGCTCAGTTCTGAGAGAAAATTGTGTGTGAAATCCGACCTTCACCTAGCTTGATGGGAACACAAATTATCTTTTCAGTTGCAAACTAAAATCCATATATATAAATGAGGAGTTTCCAGGTCGAACTCCGTTTTACAGTGAAAACTGAAGGAACTTCAAACCGGCAGTAGGAAACAGACTGAGAATCCAGAGTAAAAGTTTCTCCTCCAAACCGTTCCCTTTGTGCTAGATGAACGAACGTATCTCCTCATGCTCATTTCTGAGAGACAAGTATGTGTGAAAGCCGTCCTTCACCTAGCTGGTTGGGAACACAAAGTTTCTTTTCAGTTGCAAACTACGCTCCATAAATATATATGGGGAAGTTCAAGCTCCAACTCGGTTTTACAGTGACAACTGCATTAACTTCAAACCGGCACTAGGAAAAATACTGAGAAACCAGAGTAAAATTTTCTCCTGCAAATCGTTCCCTTTGTGCTACATGAACGAACGTCCCTACACATGCTTAGATCTGAGAGACAAGTGTGTGTGAAAGCCGTCCTTCACCTAGCTTGTTGGGAACACAAATTTTCTTTTCAGTTGCAAACTCCACTCCGTACATATATATGGGGAGGTACGAGCTCCAACTCCATTTTACAGTGAAAAGTGCAGGAACTTCATACCGGCCCTAGGAAGCTGACTTAGAGACCAGAGTAAAAGTTACTCCTGCAACCCGTTCCCTTTGTGCTAGATGAACGAACGTCTCTCCACATGATCAGTACTGAGACATAAGTGTGTGTGAAAGCCGTCCTTGGACTAGCTATTTGGGAACATAAAGTTTCCTTTAAGTTGCAAAATAACTCCATATATATATATGGGGAATTACTAGCTCCAACTCGGTTTTACAGTGAAAACTGCAGGAACTTCAAACCGGCACTAGGAAACAGACTGAGAAACCAGAGTAAAAATTTCTACTACAATCCGTTCACATTTTGCTAGATGAAAGAAAGTCTCTCCACATGCTCATTTCTGAGAAATAAGTGGTGTGAAAGCCGTCCTTCACCTAGCTTGTTGTGAACACAAAGTTTATTTTCAATTGCAAACTACACTCCATACATATATATGCGGAGGTACTGGCTCCAACTGGGTTTTACAGTGAAAACTGCAGGAACTTCAAACCGGCACTAAGAAACAGACTGAGAAACCAGAGTAAAAGTTTCCCCTTCAACCCGTTCCATTTGTGCTAGATGAACGAAAGTCTCTCCACATGCACATTTCTGAGAGGAAAGTGTGTGTGAAATCCGTCCTTCACCTAGCTTGTTGGGAACACATAGTTTCTTTTCAGTTGCAAACTACTCATCATACATATATACAGGGAGGTACTAGCTCCAAATCGCTTTTACAAGGAAAACTGCACCATCTTTAAAACCCGCACTTTGAAACAGACTGAGAAACCAGGGTTAAATTGCCTCCTGCAACCCGTTCCCACTGTGCTAGATGAACGAACGTCTCTCCCATGCTCAGTTCTGAGAGACAAGTGTGTGTGAAAGCCGACCTTCACCTATCTTGTTGGCAACACGAAGTTTCTTTTCAGTTGCAATCTTCCCTCCATACATATATATGGGGAGGTATTAGCTCCAAATCGGTTTTACAGTGAAAACTGCAGGAACTTCAAACCGGCACTAGGAAACAGACTGAGAAACAGGAGTAAAAATTTCTCCTAAAATCCGTTCACATTTTGCTAGATGAACGTAAGTCTCTCCACATGCTCAGTTCTGAGAGACAATTGTGTGTGAAAGCCGACTTTCACTTAGCTTGTTGGGAACACATAGTTTCTTTTCAAATGCAAACTACACTTCATACATATATATAGGGAGGTACTAACTCCAAATCGCTTTTACAAGGAAAACTGCACGAACTTTAAAACCGGCACTAGGAAACAGACTGAGAAACCGTGGTTAAATTGTATCCTGCAACCCTTTCCCATTGTGCAAGATGAACGAACGTCTCTCCCATGCTCAGTTCTGAGAGACAAGTGTGTGTGAAAGCCGAACTTCACCTAGCTGGATGGGAACACAAAGTTTCTTTATAATTGCAAACTCCATTCCGTACATATATATGGGGAGGTACAAGCTCCAACTCGGTTTTACAGTGAAAACTGCAGGAACTTCAAACCGGCACTAGGAAACAGACTGAGAATCCAGAGTAAATGTTTCTCCTGCAACACGTTTCCTTTGTGCTAGATGAACGAATGTCTCTCCACCTGCTCAGTAATGAGACATAAGTGTGTGTGAAACCGTCCTTCACCTAGCTTGTTGGGAACACAAAGTTTCTTTTCAGTTGCAATCTACACTCCATTTATATATATGGGGAGGTACTAGCTCCAAATCGGTTTTACACTGGAAACTGCAGGAACTTCAAACCGGCACTAGAAAACAGACTGAGAAACCAGAGTAAAAGTTTCTTCTACAATCCGTTCTTATTTTGCTAGATGAACGAACGTCTCTCCACAAGCTCAGTTCTGAGACATAAGTGTGTGTTAAAGCCGTCCTTCACCTAGCTTGTTGGAAACACAAGGTTTCTTATCAGTTGCAACCTCCATTCCATACATATATATGGGTAGGTAGTACCTCCAAAACGGTTTTACAGTGAAAAATGCAGGAATATCAAGCCGGCAGTTGGAAATATACTTAGACACCAGTGTATAATATTCTCCTGCAAACCGTTCACTTTTTGCTAGATGAACGAACGTCTCTCCCATGCTCAGTTCTGAGAGGTAAGTGTGTGTAAAGCCGTCCTTCACCTAACTTGTTGGGAACACAAAATTTCTTTTCAGTTGCAAACTGCACTCCGTACATATATATGGGGAGGTACCAGCTCCAAATCGGTTTTACAGTAAAAGTGCAGGAACTTCATACCGGCCCTAGGAAACAGACTGAGAAACCAGAGTAAAAGTTTTCCTGCAACCCGATGCCTTTGAGCTAGATGAACGAAAGTCTCTCCACATGCTCAGTACTGAGATATAATTGTGTGTCAAAGCCTTACTTCAACTAGCTTTTTGGGAACATAAAGTTTCCTTTAAGTTGCAAACTACACTCCATATATATATATGGGGAAGTACTAGCTCCAACTCGGTTTTACAGTGAAAACTGAAGGAACTTCAAACCGGCACTTAGAAACAGACTGAGAAAGCAGAGTAAAAGTTTCCCCTTCAAACCGTTCCATTTGTGCTAGATGAACGAAGGTCTGTCCACATGCACATTTCTGAGAGAAATTTGTGTGTGGAAGTCGTCCTTCACCTAGCTTGTTGGAAACACATAGTTTCTTTTCAGTTGCAAACTAAACTTCATACATATATATAGGGAGGTACTAGCTCCAAATCGGTTTTACAAGGAAAACTGCACGAACTTTAAAACCGGCACTAGGTAACAGACTGAGAAACCAGGTTTAAATTGTCTCCTGCAAACCGTTCGCATTGTGCTAGATGAACGTACGCCTCTACCATGCTCAGTTCTGAGAGACAAGTATGTGTGAAAGCCGAACTTCACCTAGCTTGATGGGAACATAAAGTTTCTTTTCCCTTGCAAACTACATTCCATATATATATATGGGGATGTTCCAGCTCCAACTCGGTTTTACAGTGAAAACTGAAGGAACTTCAAACCGGCAGTTTGAATCAGACTGAGAACCAAGTATAAAAGTTTCTCCTGCAACCCGTTCCCTTTGGGCTAGATGAACGAAATTCTCTCCACATGTTCAGTACTGAGACATAAGTTTGTGGAAGCCGTTCTACACCTAGCTTTTTGGGAACATAAAGTTTCCTTTAAGTTGCAAACTACACTCCATATATATATATGGGGAAGTACTTGCACCAACTCTGTATTACAGTGTAAACTGAAGGAACTTCAATCCGGCAGTAGGAAACAGACTGGGAACCTAGTGTAAAAGATTCTCCTGCAAACCGTTCCGTTTGTGCTGGATGAAGGAACGACTCTCCACATCATCAGTTCTGAGAGAAAAGTGTGTGTTAAAGCCTTCTTTCACCTAGCTTGTTGGGAACACAAAGCTTCTTTTCAGTTGCAAACTACGCTCCTTAAATATATATGGGGATGTTCAAGCTCCAACTCGGTTTTACAGTGAAAAGTGCATTAACTTCAAACCGGCACTAGGAAAAAGAGTGAGATTCCAGAGTAAAACTTTCTCGTGCAAGCCGTTCCATTTGGGCTAGATGAACGAACGTCTCTACACTTGCTCATTTCTGAGAGATAAGTGAGTGTGAAAGCCGTCCTGCACGTAGCTTGTTGGGAACACAAAGTTTCTTTACAGTTGCAAACTACGCTCCATATATATATATATGCGGAGGTACTAGCTCCAAATCGGTTTTACAGTGAAAACTGCAGGAACTTCAAACCGGCACTAAGAAACAGACTGATAAACCAGAGTAAAAATTTCCCCTTCAACCCGTTCCATTTGTGCTAGATGAACGAACGTCTCTGCACATGCTCAGTTCTGAGATATAAGTGTGTTTGAAAGCCGTCCTTCACCTAGCTTGTTGGGAAAACAAAGTTTCTTTTCAGTTGCCAAATCCACTCCATACATATATATGGGTAGGTAGTACCACCAAAACTTTTTTACAGTGAAAACTGCAGGAATTTCATGCCGGCACTTGGAAATAAACTTAGACCCCAGTGTTAAAGTTTCTCCTGCAAACCGTTCCATTTGTGCTAGATGAACGAACGACTCTCCCATGCTCAGTTCTGAGGGACAAGTGTGTGTGAAAGCCGATCTTCATCTAGCTTGATGGGAACACAAAGTTTCTTTTCAGTTGCAACCTACACTCCATATATATATATAAGGATGTTCGAGCTCCAACTCTGTTTTACAGTGAAAACTGAAGTAACTTCAAACCGGCAGTTTGAAACAGACTGAGAACCCAGTGTAAATTTTCTCCTGCAACCCGTTCCCTTTGTGCTAGATGAACGAACGTCTTTCCACATGCTCAGTTCTGAGAGAAAAGTGTGTGTGAAAGCCGTCCTTCACCTAGCTTGTTTGGAACACAAAGTTTCTTTTCAGTTGCAATCTCCACTCCGTACATATATATCGGGAGGTACCAGCTCCAACTCGTTTTTACACTGAAAAGTCCAGGAACTTCATACCGGCCCTAGGAAACAGACTGAGAAATCAGAGTAAAAGTTTCTCCTGCAACCCGTTCCCTTTGTGCTAGATGAACGAACGTCTATCCACATGCCCAGTTCTTATAGATAAGTGTGTGTTAAAGCCGTTCTTCTCATAACTTGTTGGGAATACAAAGTTTCTTTTCAGTTGCAAACTACACTCCATACATATATATGGGTTGGTACCAGCTCCAACTCTGTTTTACAGTGAAAAGTGCAGGAACTTCATACCAGCCCTAGGAAACAGACTGAGAAACCAGAGTAAAAGTTTCTCCTGCAACCCGTTCCATTTGTGCTAGATGAACGAAGGTCTCTCCGCATGCATATTTCTAAGCGAAATCTGTGTGTGACAGCCGTCCTTCACCTAGCTTCTTGGGAACACAAAGTTTCTTTTCAGTTGCAAACTACACTCCATACATATATATGGGTAGGTTCTAGCTCCAAATCGGTTTTACAGTGAAAACTGCAGGAACTTCAATCCGGCACTAGAAACAGACTGAGAAACCAGAGTAATAGTTTCTCCTACAATCCGATCACATTGTGCTAGATGAACGAACGTCTCTCCACATGCTCAGTTTTGAGAGATAATTGTGTGTGAAAGCCGTCCTTCACCTAGCTTGTTGGGAACCAAAGTTTCTTTTCAGTTGCAAACTCCACTCCAAACATATATATGAGTAGGTAGTACCTTCAAAACTGTTTTACAGTGAAAACTGCAGGAATTTCAAGCCGGCACTTGGAAACAGACTTAGACCCCAGTGTAAAAGTTTCTCCTGCAACCCGTTCCCTTTTTGCTAGATGAACGAACGTCTCTCTATATGTTGAATGTTGAGAGTTAAGTGTTTGGGAAGTCTTCAATCTTCTAGGTTGTTGGGAACAAATTTTTTTCTGTTGGAAACTGCCCTAAATACATATATATGGGGATTACTAACTCCAACTCAGCTTTACTGAAAAACTTCATGAACTTTACCCGGATCTAGGATAAGATACTGAGAAACCAGAGTAATTTTTTCTACTACAGTCCATTCCATTTATACTGGATGATAGAACTTCTCTTCTCATTCTCAATTCTGACAGATAAATATTTGTGTATGGCATCCGAAACCTTAGTTGTTGGGAAAACAGTTTCTTTTCAGTAGGTAAATACACTACATGCATATATATGGGGAGGTACTAGCTCCAACTCGGTTTTACAGTGAAAACTGCGTGAACTTCAAAGCGGCACTCTGAATCATACTGTGAGTCCAGGGTAAGTGTTTCTATTTCAACCCTTTTCCTTTTTATAGATGAACGAACTTCTCTCCACTTGCACAATTCTGCGTGTTAAGTGTGTGTGAAAGTCTTCAATCAAATTTCTTGTTGGGAACACACAGTTTCTTATGAGTGGTTAAATTCACTACATTTGTATAAATGTGGAGATACTAGTTACAACTCGTATTTACAATAAAAACTGCATGAACTTCCAACCAGCACTAGGAAGCATAGTGAGAATCCAGTGTAGGTGTTTCTCCTGCAAACCATTCCCTTTATGCTTGACAAATGAATGTCTCTCCACATTCTCAATATTCAGAACTAAATGAGTGTTGAAGCCATCCTTCACCTACCTTGTTGAAAACCCAGAGTTTCAGTCCAATGGAAATTACTTTTCTTTCATATATATAGGAACTTTCTAGCACGGACTCGGTTTTATACTGCAAACTGCTTTTATTTGAAACCGGCTTTGAGAAACATGCTGATAACTCAGAGAATCTGTTTCTGTATATCACTTAACCTTCAATGCTGGATGAAAAAACTCCTCTCCACAGGCTTGCTTCTGACATCTGAATTTGTTTTGGAGACGACCTTCACCTAACTTGTTTGAAAACCAGAGGTTTTGTTATAGGGGAACTAAGCTACTTACGTATCTAAGGACAGGCGCTCACTCCAACGTGGTTTTCCACACTAAATCGCTTTTACATTGAAAACGGCGTTAGGAAACATGCTGAAATTTTAGAGAATGTGTGTCTGTAATACCTCTGCATTTTATTCGGCATGAAGGAACTCCTCTCAACATGCTCAATTTTCATAACTCTATGAGTTTGGAAGCTGTAATTCACCTAGCTTGTTGGAAACCCAGAGTTTCAGTCCAAGGCAAACTAAGCTGCTTCCATATATATCGGGATGTAATAGTACTAACTCAATTTTAAACTGCAAATCGCCTTTACTTGAAGTCGGCTTTGAGAAACATGCTGAGAAATCAGAGTAATTATTTCTGTATGTCACTTAACCTTCAATGCTGGATGAAAGAACGTCTCTCCACAAGCTCAATTCTGACATCTGAGTTTGCGTTGGAGCCGTCTTTCAGCTAACTTGTTGGAAATCCAGTTTCTGGTATAGGGGAACAACGCTACTTAAATATCTAAGGGGAGACACTCGCTCCAACGCGGTTTTCCACAGCAAACTGGTTTTACATTGAAAAAGGCGTTAGGAAACATGCTTAGAAATCAGAGGATTTGTGTCTAGAATACCTCTGCCTTTTATGCTGCATGAAGGAACGCCTCTCAACATGCTCAATTATCAGATCTGTACGAGTGTGAAAGCCGTTCTTCACCAAGCTTTTTGGAAACCCAGTGTTTCAGTCCAAGGTAAACTACGCTGCTTTCCAATATATGGGGATGTACTAGCATGAACTAGAGTTTTCACTGCAATCGGCTTTTACTTGAAACCGGCTTTGAGAAACATGCTGAGAAATCAGAGTACTTGTTTCTGTATGTAACTTAACCTTCAAGGCTGGATGAAAGAAGCCTCTCCACAAGCTCACTTTTGACATCTGAATTTCTCTTGGAGCCGTCCTTCACCTAACTTGTTGGAACTCCAGAGTTTCTTGTATAGGGGAACTACCCTACTTACATATGTAAGGGGGGGCTCTCGCTCCAACTTCGTTTTCCAGATCAAACCGCTTTTACATTGAAACCGGCGTAAGAAACATGCTCAGAAATCAGAGAATGTGTGTCTAGAAGTCCCTCTGCCTTTTATGCTGGATGAAGGAACGCCTCTCCACATGCTCAATTTTCAGGAATATAGGAGTGTGGAAGCCACCTTTCACCTAGCTTGCTGGAAACCCAGATTTTCAGTCCAAGGTAAACTTCGTTACTTTCATATATATGGGGACGTACCAGCACGAACTCAGTTTTTCACTGCAAACCGCTTTTACTTGAAACCGGGTTTAAGAAACATACTGAGAAATCAGATAACGTGTTTGTACATTTCACTCTGCCTTTTATGTTTACTGTGAAACGCTGGTTTGAAAGAAAAATCACTTTGCTTTGGTAAACTGCTTTGAATCGAGTTCCTCTGCTTTGATATGTAAATTGGGTAGTCCCCGTTTTCCAGAAGCTCTGGTTTTCTAACATGTTAGGAGAAGGACGTCTCCAACACAAATTGAAATATCAGAAGTGATCTTGTGGAAAGGCGTTCTTTCATCCAGCATTGAAGGTTAAGTGACATACAGAAATACTTACTCTGAATTCTCAGCATGTTTCCTAATGCCAGTTTCTAAGGAAGAGTGGTTTGCTGTGGAAAACCGCTTTGGAGCGAGAGCCTCTGCTTAGATATGTAAGCAGCATAGTTCCCCTAGACCAGAAACCCTTGTTTTTGAAGAAGTTATGTGAAGAATGGCTCCAACTCACATTTAGATATCAGAAGTGAGCATGTTGGGAGGCGTTCCTTCTTCCACCATTGAAGGTTAAGTGACATAGTGAAACACTCACTCTGATTTCTTAGCATGTTTCTGAAATCCGTTTCAAGTAAAAACGTCTTGCAGTGGAAATGAGAGTTGGTGGTAGTTCGTTCGCATATATATGAAAGCAGCGTTGTTTCCCTAGTCCAGAAACTGTTGGTTCCCAATGAGCTAGGTGAAGGACGGCTTCCATACATATACAGATTTGAAAATAGAGCATGTGTAGAGGCCTTATTTCACCCAGCATAAAAGGCAGAGTGACATGTAGAAACACATTCTCTGATTTCTCAGCATGTTTACTAATGCAGATTTAAAAGTAAAAGCTGTTTGTGTGGAAAACTGCATTGGAGCGAGTGCCTCCCCTTAGATATGTAAGCAGCGTAGTACCCCTAGACAAGAAACTCTTGTTTTCCAACATTTTAAGTGAAGGACGTCTCCAACACTCATCCAGCTGTCATAAGTGAGCATGTGGAGAGGCGTTCTTTCATCCTGCATTGAAGGTTAAGTGACATACTGAAACACTATCTCTGATTTCTCAGCATGTTTCTCAAAGCCGGTTTCAAGTAAAGCGGTTTGCAGTGGAAATGCGAGTTGGTGCTAGGACGTCCCCAAATATAAGAAAGCAGCGTAGTTCCCCTAGTCCTGAAACTATGGTTCCCAACAAATAGGTGAAAGACGGCTTCCATGCATATACAGATTTGAAAATAGAGTATTTGGAGTGGCGTTCTTTCATCCATCATAAAAGGCAGAGTGACATGTAGAAACACATTCTCTGATTTCTCAGGGTGTTTACTAACGCTGGTTTCAAAGTAAAAGTGATTTGCTTAGGAAAACCGCGTTGGAGCGACTGCCTCCGGTTAGATATTTAAGTAGCGTAGTTCCCCTAGACCAGAAACTCTGGGTTTCCAACAAGTAAGGTGAAGGACACCTCCAACACACATTCAAATGTCAGAAGTTATCATGTGGAGAGGCTTTCTTTCGTCCAGCATTGACGGTTAAGTGACATACAGAAACACTTACTCTGATTTCTCAGTATGTTTTTCAGAGCCGGTTGCAAGTAAACGCGGTTTGCAGTGTAAAACCTTTTTGGTACTAGTGCATCCCCATAGATATGTATGTAACGTTGTTTCCCTACCCCAGAAACTGTGGTTTCCCAATTAGCTAGTTGAAGGATGGCTTCCAAACTCATACATATCTAAAAATAGAGCATGTGGTGTGGAGTTCTTTCATACAGCATAAAAGGTGGAGTGACATATAGAAACACTAACTCTGATTTCTCAGCATGATTCTGAAAGCCGGTTTCAAGTGAAAGCTCTTTGGAATGGAAAAGCCTCCTGGAGATTGTGCCTCCCCTTATATATGTAAGTACCGTAAATCCCCGAGGCCAGAAACTGGGTTCTCAAAAACCTAGGTGAAAGTTGGCTTCCACTCACATATGTTTCCAAAATGGAACAAGTGTAGAAGAATTCCTTTATCTCACCTAAACAGCAAGGCTAAATCTCAAGCACTTACCATGATTTCTCTGCATGTTTACTTGAGTAGATTTAAAGCTAAAAGCATTTTTCGCTCAGAAACCTAGTTAGAGCTTATTCCTGCTGTTATATATATTGGTCGGGCAGTGCCCCAACACCACAGTTCTGTGCTTCCAGCAGTGTTGGTGAAGGATGGCTTCCACACACATTCGGTTTTCTCTCCTCCTCACTCTTCTGCTTAGACATCAATGCAGGTTGGGTATTGTGGAAGCCAAGGAAATTTTTTTTCATTTAGGATCAGCCTCGGAGAAAACTGAGACCTGCTTCTGCTTCTTTTCCCCGCTAGATTTCCTCTTGGTGCATTACCAATCCTCAAGAGTGAGTTCCTTTAACCAAGTAATTATTTCAAAAAAATGAGCAGGTTTCCATAGGGCCATTACTTCTTTTATATTCTTGCTTTTTAATACCTCTCTTCCATCTCTTTATCTCCAGGTGTCTTATTTCTATGTCCTTTGGTTTGGGCTGATGGCTAATCAGCATTAGTGTAGAAATTGTTGCTTGATATTACTGATCTATATTCTTTCCATGGATATTTGATTTATCATTGGATTTTAGAGAAGATAGTTTCTTTAAAAAAATTCTGGTAAGTAATGTGAGGGACTCTGATTCTGTTGGTCTAGAACTATAATGCTTAATTTCTGAATAAGTGATACTTTCAAAGAGCTCAAAATTCCAAAGGTTTGAGTGCCACCACTGTCCTGAAGACTTTCAAACTTTTCTTTGGGGGCATTCAGAACTGAGTGTGTGTGTATGTGTGTGTGTCCTTCTGGACTTAGTTTAGCCTGAAATGAGCAAAGGCAAGTACCCCCCATTTTACACAATCAACAGACGACTTTCACAATTTGATACCTTTTAAAAATATATGAACTGTAATGTTGTAGAATTTTACAAGAGGCAGTGACCTTCAGGACTGTCAGCAATGGAGGCAGAACAGTTGGAGGGACAGCAGGTGCCCGTGCTCAGTGGCTGAAGTCACACAACATCAATGGCCACCTCTGGTTAATCTTATAGAGTGGGTGCTGTCTGCAGGCTTTCAGGGCTGTGCCCCCCTCCCCACCAAACATATATATTAGGAAAAGTGGTGAGCCTCAGTATGAGAAACAATAAAGAATTAGTAGGGGAAATTGAGTTTATTGTTTTTAAAAGAAAAATTAGCATCCAGGTAGTTTAATTTCAGCTCCTAATAGACTGATGTGCTGACATTCACAAGGATGCGTAAACACCTGCAAGATCATGGGGCAGGACTGGAGACTCTGAAGCATAAATCACCACACACAACTTCCACTGCTGTCCTTGACAGCCTTATAGAATTACTTGATTAAGAAAGGGCCATAGATGTTAAATATCATCATTTTTAGAAACCAGTTCTTTTGAAATCTTATATACTAATGTAACTGAATTGGATAAAGAAATGCTAAATGTGTAATAAAGTATCCAAAGAGGTAATGATTACTGAAAACACCACAAATTGAAGAGGACCACAGCATAATGTGCATATATATTTTAATGATCTGGAAGAATCAGCTCAGCAGTGTATTCGAGACATCTAGAGATGATGTCAAAAGTGGGTGTCCTTGGATAGCTTTTTGTGAATGTTAGAGTGAAGTCAGGGTCAGGTACACAAATTTAGTTTAAAAACAAAAGGTGAAACAGATTTCTTTTCAAAAATCTATTGTGTCTGGTTAGAAATCATCAAATCCAGGCAAGGGAAGGAAAAATAACCTAGTGACCACTTGACTGTTTCAGGAGCTGGTAGTAAAATGACAGTTGACAATTGTGTAAATTAGATATGATCTTGATGTCCAACTGACCCAAAGATTTTTAGCCCATGTGCCAAAAATATATCAAGGAATAAATAGTGATCTATGTTTTATCAGCTCTGTTTTCCCCCTTCAAGCCTGCATTCTGATTGGGAAACTAAGAACTTCTACTGCAGGGAGGGGGATTTTCAAAAATGGAGTGTCCCCCAACTGAGAAAATAAAGAAAATATAGCCATACACTCTAGAGACACAGGGAGATCTGTTGAGCCAGATGACACTTGCTTTATTGTTTACTAGTAGGAGGTGCAACTTTTTAATGACTTGGGTACCACGTTGCTGCCTTTCTCAAGGTATTGCCCATGGCTCTTGAGAAGTGATGAAGTGGGGCCAAAGAATTAGCCTCCGAATGCCCTTTGCCATGGGTGTTGTCTCTATTCTCCACTTTTAAGCTTTAGCTTAGACAAGTTGCCGTGTCTTGCCAAGTGAGCTACAGACAGTGAGTCTTGAAGCACACGGCTCTTTCCTCCTCACTGCAGCAGGGAACCTCTGCATTGGAGCATCCTGAGATGTCATCGGTGGTCATTTTTCATGTTAGGAATCAGTAAGGATGCTATATCCACATGGATGAGGAGGGTAAGATTTCAGTCTCTAAAGTGGCAATGATGGGTTGACCTTTTCACTTAAACAGTCTCACATCAACAAATGCGTGTCTGTTCTGGACCAAGAAGAAACAAGTGTTTGAAAAAGAATAGCTTGAAAGGTCAGTGGGACATGTCAGGCATCTTCTTCATGTCCTCAAGTTCGGGTATCCAACATGGATTTCCTATCCTGAGTGATACTGACAATTTGCAGTGCTCTGTGCCTCATGTATACCAAAGGCTTTCCTAAATAAAATATCTAGAAATGGTAACATTCTTGATATGTGTTAAACCGGGGGATGTGAAGGATTTAAAATTAGTCCCTAATGTGCATTGATTTTTTTAAAGACATCAATTTTATAGAAACTTTTGAAGAATTAAAGTGACAGAAAATTACAAAGCACCTTTTCCTTCTGGTAAGAAAGGGTTCTGTATTCCTTTATTGATGAATGTAACATAGAATCAGTACTAATATTGTTTGTATTGTACTTAGTGTTTACAGAGTGATTCACAGATATTCTCCTATTTCATCTGTGCAATGACCTCTGGAAGATAAGATTTCCTAGTTATGCTTTTTAATGTCTATTTTTAACTCTGTCTAAAAGCAGATTGATTGAGCCCCATTTGCTCAATTTAGAAGGCTGGACTGATTAATTGTGTCAGAACATTCCAGGAGGCAGAGGAAAGGAAGAGACAGGGGTTCTACACGATAGAAGCTGCTCCTGATATGATTTGACCAGCAGTCTTATCCATTTTTCCCAAGGCTGGAAACAAAACATAACCCAAGACAAGGAAAACAGGGAGCCCATGTGACTCCAGCCTTGGCACGTAGAGTTACGGCTGTCCTTCTGTGCCTTGGAGAGGAGGATGCTTTGGGTCTCTGTTCTACAAACTCTGTTTTGCTTTATCTCCACAGTGTCTTGTTTTACTGGCATATGCTGAAACTTGATTTACATTTCATAGCATTAAAACAAAAATCAAGATCTCTTTATCATTTATTAACTATTTGGTAAATAGTTTTTGGTGAATATTTAACTTTATTATTAGGTCTTACCATGGCAATGTACAACACCTAGTTCCCCAGATAACAGCAGTGGCTTAAACATGCTAAAATTGTATTTCCCTCTTACATAAAGAAGTCAAGCAATCGGTAGCCCAGGGCTGGTTTGCATGATGGCCCCTGGGTCAGAGAACAAGATGCCTGTTATCTTCAGCCCATCAACCTGATGGCCCAAAGTGGCTGCCTGAGGGTCAACCATCAGGTCCACATTCCAGGCAGCAGAGAGGAGGGAAGAAAGGTGCTTCAGTTCCCTTTTGGGATGGTTCTGTAAAGTCCCAGGTAGCTTTCCTGCTTTTATCTTGCTTTAGACAGAGGGCTGAGAGACAGCTTGCTATGAGGTAAGATCAACTCAGGACCAGCCTTCTCCCTCGAGGTGAGGGGAGGAACCGATCATCCTTCATATGTTGTAAGACACCACGATGAGCCGCCGGGGGCCTCTGCAGTCCGCCCATTGCTTCGGGCTGCACTGAGCTGTTGGTAATGGTTGAGATTTTCACGTAGATGTGCGTGTTTGCTTGAACAATTGCTCGGTTCATTTAAACTAGTGGCTACCAGAGCACGTTGGAGAACACATTTGTTCTCACCTTCTAGCCAGTGACCCTCCCGCCAGGTTGCTGTCCTGCTGTTCATTTCCACGTTATTTTCCAAGACTTCCAGAGGAAATGTAAGCAGCCTGATGCTCAAATGCTTTTCTGTGTGATTCCCCCCTTGTTCTTTGAAGTAACAACAAATTGCCTAGAGAAGAGTGGACAAAATTCCAACCCTCCATTTCTTTAAAGCTCTGAGATTTGGTGTTAGGAAATAGAAGAAAATTCCAGAAACACCGTTAAGAAACATCATTTCTTTCAAATGTGATTTGGAACAGCAAAGGAGAATATATTTTATAGAACAATTTTTAAGACAAATGAATTGGCAGTAAGTTCACATAATGAAACTTCCAACAAGTCTTTATATTTCTCCTGGAAATTCCTTGGCTCTTGGTGTAAATTATTAATTAATATCAGCTTTCTATTCTTTCTCTTCCTGTAGTTGTAGAGTTAACGTGAAAATAGCTTGTTGTGTCACTGAGAAAGCCTCCTGGTCAGCCTTCTAGTTAAACAGCTTGTGTGCGTTTCGGTGGCAGGTGTGCTAAATAGTAGTTTTCAGGCACTTGGGGGATGCCCATCACACCAGCACTGCGGGAGCCTATTTCTCACCCACGACCAGGTGAGACCCTCCTTTCCTCTGCTGCCTCGCCCAGCCCCCCGCATTCTGGTTCTTTCTCACCACCCATTTTCATCAGGTTCAGCCCTGCACCAGCAGAGCAAGTCTTGGTTTCTCAAAGACCAGGATCTTAGTTCTAGGCTTTCTATTAAAGACAGTGTATAAAATCAGGCAAATTTATGTGTCTTTTGAGGCCTCAGGATCTCTGCAATTAAAACAAGAGCTTGAGTTACAATACTATTCTTTTCCACTTCTGAATTTCTATAACTCCACACAATAGCTTTTTTATTAATTAGCTAAAAAATTTTTCCAGAATATATTTTCCTAAGATTCACAAATATCTGTTACTTTATATTTAAAGATGCTATATTTAAGAAATGGAATAATTATTTACTTTTAAAAAGTAATTTAAGTCAAGAAATGTTTGATACTGAATGTTTACTATGAGTTCAAGTATGTAAGCTTAATTTTTGTGGTACTGTCGATAAACCACACAACATGAGAGTTGTGGGTTAAGTTCTATCTGGGGCAAAATGAGGACCAGGGCCCAGGTGACAGCATCTCAGAGAGCTCGGAGGAACTGCTCTGAAGTTGAGGGGGAGTTCAGCATTATATGAGATTTCATTGAAGGGGGACGTGCAGTCAAGTATACGTTAAGACAGAGGCTGCTGTTAGTCGAGGAACAGGTGTCTCTGTTAATGATTTTAGTGCTTTTCTAGATAGCAGGAGATGCAAGAATTTGGGCTCATAAAATTCCCTGAAAATGTCTAACTATCTGAAAGATTTTCTGCCCATTTTCCCAGAGCACAGAGCGCCCCATTCCTGATCTCCACCCTGAACTACTTTCAGAGGGTGTTCAAGGTCAGCAGCTGCAGTGGCTCATGACTTAATCAAATCAGAGGCAGATGACAAGTGCCAATTTTTAGTTGACAATATGTATATATTGTAGGGAAAAATGTTACTTTCCAACCCTACCCCTGTTTTACTTTTAGTTAGAGCTCAACTGATAACTGTTAGATGACTTAAGTCAGATGAGGGGTGAAGGAGTCGTCTCGTGAGCCGGCCAGTGCTCTATGTCAGCCTCCTTGATCACATTCAATTTTCATTCTGTTCAAACAGCATGCATCTGATTTTATGAAGTTTGGAGCCTGTCCTGAGGACATGGGGTCTGGAGGTGGCCCTGTTCCTGTGGTCTTTGTTTATTCTGTGAATTATGGTGTGAATCTTTATGTGCCTAAGCTTCATCATAATTTCAAACTTTAAGGATTTAAACATGGGAGATGGATGCCAAGTTCTGGGAATAGATTTTCAGGATAACAGCCAGGATTGGTAAAAAGTAGGGAGAATGGATACAGCCTTTAAAAAAGAAAAGTTATTTTACAATTTCTGGCAGATAAATTAAAGTCCTTGGGATTCTATCAGGAATGTTTAATTGGGAGACCTACCTCCCATTTTCATGAAATAAAATAATTTTATTATTCGTTTAGTGCCTACTGTCTAACAAATAAGTATCCCCTTTGCATATAGTTTTATTGTTTAATCTCTACAAAGATTCCCTGGAGAACACACGTGTCACAGGTGAGGGAACCAAGATCATCCAGGGTAAGTGGCTGGAAGGCAGATGGGTTGGAGGGTTTACCCTCCTTCAGGCTGAGACAGAGACACCAAGGTTTATTGACAAGGGTGTAGCTGAAGTGGTTTATTTAATACTTTGCTTCCTTGATGAATTGGATCTCTTGAAATTGTTTATGTCTGGCTTATCTTCCCCTCCCTCCTCTGCGTCAGGACTTCTCCTCGTAAGTAGTATGAATTCAGCCTGAGCTGATTCAAGAAAATCAGAAAATAAAAAATTAGCCCACACAAATGACTGCTTAGTCCTTGTAATTCAGTACTTCCTAAAACTCTCAGAAACGCAAGGAAGGTGTGTTACCTCGGGGAATGAGTGCATTTGAAGAGTGAGAATGTTAAGTGTGATCTGGTAAAGGCACAGGCTCTATAGACAAAGATCCGTGTTTGGATCCTGGCTCCACCAAGTACTGGAAACATGACCACCCAGAGCCTCAGTTTCTTCATGTGTTAAATGGGCTGATGGAGCTCACCTGCAAGCGGTCAGGTCAAAATGAGATGGTACGAGTGACTCACAGGCAGAATGCTTGGCAAAGTGCTAGTTGCTCTTGCTGCTTTATAATGTCCTCTTTGGTAATTCCGTTGTCCATTGGCTTGAGAATACCTCCTCATTTGATTTAAGAAAAATAGCATGCCTTAAGAATTTTAAAAATAAGGATTGAAGATTTACTGATTAATGCTGGGTGTATTTTTACAGGTCATTTATTAAAAAAAAAGTAGGAGTTCTCTAAAGAGAATTTATTCAGTGTGCCTAGAATACGATTCAGTTAAAAATGATTTTCCTTTAAATACTTTTCAGAAATTTTCTGTGATATTTTTCTTGAAAAATACTTGAAGATTTCTGAGGAGGTTTTACATTTAGAAAAGTTTATTCTTGTAACAATTGACACATTAAATAAATGATTCATATCCCTGGACAGCATAAAGCCCTGGCTTTTTTTTTTTTTAATATATATAATTTTGGTGGTTAGTTCTATGACATTTTATTGGGTAGAATTATCTCCCATTTCCATTTTACAGGGAGAGAAGATGAGTCATAAGATACTCACTATACAAGAGAAGCAGAGGCTGATTAATTTGGGCAGAAGAGTAAAAGGGTGTGGAGAAAAAAATCCTTGACTCGCAAACTGGACGCATTCTGTGGTGCTGTGCAGCTGAAACAGATTTGATTTTGCTTCTGGGTTGTCCTAGGTTTCGGCCCATGTGCCTGGAAATGTCTCTCGGGCAAAGATGCTCATTTTAGAAGGTTGTCATAGTAAATGTTCTTAAGAGGATTAAACAAATTCCACAGCATATAAATGAACATATTTGGAAGGTTTTCCACCCTCATGTAATTTCCAGAAAACAGACATGATTCACTTGCTAAACCAAACACACAGGTACAATAATGAGCCTGGCTCACATGACTGGAAAGCACGGAAGGAGCCTCATCTATTGGCGTGGGTTACGCTGCAGTAACTGCACCTGAAATTTTAATTAGAATTTATTTACAGCGAGTTTTGCTTCCGCGTTTTTCTCCCCAAAGTAAGGAAGCGCCCTCCTTGCCTGGCCATTAGTCTGCAGAGCCCCGCGGCTCACACACTCCCCTGCTCATCAGGAGGCTGATGGAGCCAGTTTGCTTAGACACACTTAGCTACACTCGCAGCGGGGATCATCAGTCTCTTCTGTGTGTTGACCTCCAAATGCAGGGGAGAAAATCGACTTTTGCTGCCGACAAACGCTAATTGACTACCAGTTGTTTCAGAGGGACTGTGATGTTGAAAACTGGTGTCCCATTCATTTTTATGTTGGATGCTGAAAAATTTCACGGCGACACCCGCACGGTAAGTACACCCACCAGGGAGGGTGTCGGAGTTTGAATCTGTGTGTTTTAGTATTCAGATCCTGGCACTGGTCAGTTTTCAGTGTTCTCGCTGGGTTTGGGAAACTGTTTCTGGAGCGATTTCTTTGGCTTCCAATAAATTTGCAAAGCCGTCTCCTTCAGTCGATTTCTGATGAGTTGAGTTGGGAGGGGCATGTGAAATTGGGGCGGCCAGAGAGGTGCAATGAAAACTAGCCACCATCAGGTTACCTTTCATTTTTTGTGGGCCAAAAATTCTTGTCTTCTTTTCTTTTCACCTCCATCCATCCCTTCAGGTCAGGGAGTCGTCTTCAAGAACTTCTTCCTAAAATGTAAAGTAATGATGAAGGCAGTGTGTTTCTGTGGTTGATTTCATTTGATTTGCTTTCATTGTTAAACATTTTCTGGTGAGGTTCTTATGAACTCTTAAAAGCTGGAAGAGCAGCAATACCAAGGAGAGAAAGTCAGAGAAACGAGTCAGCGGCCCCTGTGAGGTCTGGGGGATGAGGGCAAGAGGTGGGGCAGAGGCAGTACCGTGGCCTCCCCTGCAGCCCTGAGGGCAACGTGCGCATGTAAAGCCAGCGTCTCTTGTCACCATGTGTTCAGAACTCCCACTAAAGGAATGCGAGGAGATTTGAGGAGGCCTTACCTTTTACCCTCTTGTTAAACATCTTTAATGCTGACTGTATTTATTCAAGATGACACAGAGATCACGTGCAGAGCGTGAGGAAGCGGTGCTTACTTCCTGTCTTGCCCGCCCCAGGCTCACTCATCAGACACCTGATTCTTGCAGGCACTGCAGTGCCCGTGGGGGAAGCTCTGCTCCTGGGGGTCTCTGCTCCTGTGGTGGGAGCTCTGCTCCTCGGGGAGCTGGGCACGGGAGTGCGCACATTGGAGCCGGTCGCACCATCGGTGATCCCACTCCAAATGGTGAGATGAGCCCTTTGTGTAAGTAGTAGAGGTGGGATCCAGAGTCTTCCTGTGTCTAAGGAGTTCTGCAGTAAAGCAAACTTGGAGGAAATAAAGAAAATGCCTACTGTCCCATGACTGTATCCTAAGGGTTTAAAGCTCACTGCGGAGCACACGTGAGATCTCATTCAGTAAATACTCTGGGGTCTTGACTCTGACTTGTTTTGAATTTGGCATTCTCATGTTATTTCTCTTAAAATATGTCTAAGCAATCATTTTTGTGTGATGGTTATGTGTGCGTAAGGGTCCTGAAGAAACTGTTGTGGATGGAAGTGTGGGCATGAGTGGTACCAGAAGGGCTGGTGGCCCTGGGGGCTGCCCGATCTCCACACCATCTGTTACCAGCAGTCTTTCAGATTGCATCTTATTCCAGAGCTCATCGGGGCTCACAGCTCTCACTACTGTCTTGAGAGAATATTTGTTCAGAGGGGAGGGGACGGGGTGCTTCCAAGTTTGGGTTCTGGGGTTCCCTGTCTAAAGTTGGCACTGGCACAAATCCTTTATTCATGGGGTAATGAAGCCCCCCAGTCTCGTGGCTAATTAGGCCTCCCTGTCCTTCTACATTTAAGGAGCCGGAGGGCTTGGGTTAGGCCCCCAAACCTGTTTTTTGGTGAGCTTTCAGCCCTATCACACCACCTGGGTTGTCCCGTGTCAGTCACATGACTTTGATTTTTGCAGGTAGGTGTGAATCCTGGATAGTGCCTGAGACTTCCATGTTTCCCCTACAGTAGGGACACTGAAGAATGTTCACCCCATAAGGTGTGTTCGGGGGCCTCGAGGACAAGTAGGGACCCACAGACAGATGTCTGGATGGGTGGAGATCAGGCCCGAGTCTTGGAAGAACAGACATTCCATTACTGTTTTAACACTGAAATTGAGGGAGTAATTCTGGAAGGTCTTATGCAACTGAGATTAAAATTATTATATGGTTTTTATTGTTAGCAGTAGTGGTTTTTAACCCTTAGACCCAGTCCCCCCTATTTATAATAAATATTTTGTAACCTTTGTTTTCTGGTGCCCGGAAGTGAAAGTCATAGAAAATGTAACCTAACTATAAATATGATAAACAAATAGGTAGATGGAAAGATGTGGTGCCTAAATTCTTATATTATGGGGTATTTTATATTCTATGCTAATTAGTGACCTCTCAGGACAAAAGGCACATACAAAGGGAGTCACTTCTAATAAACTATTTTTCCAAGCCTTACCTAACTGGGAAACAAGTGGCTTCAGAATGTTAGAGCACCTCCCATGTCCCCGGGGAAATCTCCTTGTCAGAGTTACACTTGCTGATGGTGTCCTGTGCTAAGTGCAAGCAAATGCGGTTCGGAAGCTGCCCGGAGGCTGACTCCGGGGATTCCTTCTCCGTCGCAGCTGTGAGGGAGGCTTGTCTTTCCTGACCACAACCATAGAGGCGATTTTGAATCTCTGAAAACTGCCATACCAGTGTATATCACAACCCTCACAAGATACATTGAATAAAGTAGAAAACTTTAAGTGTCTCCTTTAGGATAGAAATAGTGTATAAAAGAAATAAATTAAAAAATTCTAGTGCCCGAATATGTGCTACATTACACTGGCTGCATCATAAGGTTAGAAAACTTCATTATCGCGTTACATACCACATCTTGCAGTTAGATTTTATTTATCTTTTTTTTCCCTAAAGAAAAAACAATCATTTGATGAGTTCTTGTGTCAGAGGTGACGAGCAGAGAGCAAGTGTAAAACCAGGAATCGTGGTGCTGGTTAGTCTAAGACCATCTCCGTCACTGTGCAGATCATCTTTACTCATTTTACTGCACTTTTTGGAATCACCTTCTCACTTGGAAAAACCCCTGTGCCAGTTGGATTTGTTAGTAAAACAATTATTTTTCTTACCTAGAACATCAGTGATGTTTTCAAGATGATAAAAAAAATTTGCCCATGGCATTTAAACAGTTGCTTGTTCTCGTAACTCATGGCTCACGGTCTCGTATTTGTCACAATTGGAGAACTGTGTTTTCTTTGTGCAAATTCTCATTGCTTTGGTGACGCAGGGACACTTGTCCTTACTGGATGGAGTATGATAGTAGTTTTTTGCATTCTCTCCCTAAATCTGGAGTCCTGTGTTATGTTTCCTGTTAACTTAAAAAATAGGAATATTGCTATTTACCTAAATATCTAACCTCACACCAGTGGTGCATATCAAATTGGTCCAAATAGGAATTCCAATATTAAATGAGACAGTAATTTCACAACCCACATTTCCAAAAATTTGGATTGATGGTTCAATTATACCAGGGACATTAGCTGTTTTAATTGAATCAATCATTGCTTTCTTCAATAAAATTTTCCATTCCATCTGCTCTTTTTGTTTATTGTTTTTCAGTGTTTCATTTGCTTTCTTTCCCCAAAATATATGATTTTGGCTTTTGTCATTGAAAATCCTTGCTGGTTCTGCTACCTCATGCTGGAGAGGAAGGCTTGTGACTGTTTTATAGTCACTGGTTTCATGGTTGTATGAGTGCTTAATGCCACGTTGCAGGGGTGTGGAGACCTAATGAATTGTGTACATAAAAGGCTTATTCTACACTGAGTGCAGGGTTAGTGTTCACAGCCCATGTCATCAGTATCATAATTAATCCATTACAATCATCCTCTATTAATCAGTGTTATCCTTCTAATGTCTCCAAGAGAGGAAATGTAATAGTCTAAATGCAAATCTTTGCCAAACTTTCAGTCAATTCAAAACCTTTAAAGCTTTGCTGTCAATAGGACTGTGTGCCTTCTATCCCTAATTCTGTTCCTCCTGACACAGGATGCGGTCTCCACAGCTGATGATCCGTGAGACACTGGATTCTTGATCCCATGGCTCTGTGTGTTCTGAGACATCTGGGGACTTCATCACTGTTTTAGGGGCTTTGGGTCCCACCTCTTCATAGCATTACTGAGATGAGATCTGTGGGTTCACCCTCATTCTTGAGTGTATTGTGCATTTTTTCTAGAACCAACACACGCCACCGTGGCAGCACTGCTTTGACCACGTGCTGGGGCAGCGTGTGCTTGTCAGTTCTTGGGTTTAAATTTTCTGTTCAAATTTCTAAAATGGGGTATATTGACAGATACACTCCATGTAAACAGAAGCTCTGTGGGGTTTTCAGCAACTTCTAAGGGCATAAATATTCCTGAAGCAGCTAATCTTCCTCCCAACAAGTGAGGAGCAAGCCGGCAAGTCCTGGGTGCCTGTGGCGGCCAAGCTGTGCAGCCCAGGCTGCTCACCGAGGAGCAAGGAGAAAACCTTAAAAACCTACTTCCATGCTGTCTTTCACAGAATCTCAGAAATGAACGTTTTATTATCTAAAGAGGGGTGATTTTTTAAAATAACTTTTTTATTTTTTTCCTTTTTCAGTTTTATTAGGTAGAATTTTTACAGTTCAACTTCACATACACATATTGCATGCAAATACATGTATAGAGCATACTGCATTTTTTAGTTTACATATATGTACTAATTATTGTTTCTAAGAACAGATTAGAGCCTTAGATTTTTAAAATTAGTTACCAGAAGATTAAGGACATCTACAAAAGAATAAACAGAATATGGTAATCCAATCACAAAGGACAGTCAGATGTGCTTGCATATATTCAAGAAATCAAAACAATATTTAGTTCATTTGTTGTCTTATTATTATTGGTATTAATTTTAGATTCCCATAAATGAAGTCATATGGCATTTTTCTTTCTCTTTCCACCCCACTTCACTTAGAATGACAGTCTTCAGGTCCATCCATATTGCTGCAAATGGCATCTTTTATGGCTGAGTAGTATTCCATTGTATATATGTATCACCTCGTCTTTATCCAGTCATGTGCTGATGGACATTTGTGTTGTTTACATGTTCCTAGTTCTATGTCCCTTCTGGCAACAATTACGGATTTTAAATATATTCCACCTTAAAATCCTTCCTGAAGGAGATGTGGTAACTGGAATCAAAAACAGTTACAGCACAGGGTTGTGTGTGATGGGCCCTGGGGGCTTGGTAGAAAGGTTGGCAGAAAGGATTTCAGATTCTGAACAAATGAGTCCTCCTCTTGTAGCCCTGCTGACCGCCTCTCTCACGGCCTGCCCTACAAGTCTGACCAGTCCCTTCTGTGAATCCTACTGTATTGTGCACAAATTTTGTCCAATTGGTGTCATCCAGTAGGGACCTTAAGTGAGGCACCCAAGCTCCTGTGTTGGTTTTTCCATCAGCCCTTAACTTCCTTGGGAGCCAGGACTGCCTCATTGCCCCAAGGATCCCTAATGCCTAGTGAGATGCCTGATAAAGCTGATACTTAACGAGCACATGGGTCAAATGGAAAAACCTGATCAAAAAAAGGCCCTCATTTTTCAGACATGCCTACTTGAGCACATAGTGTAAAATGACATGTCTTCATGGATTTGCTGTCAAATACTTCAACAAAGGACAAATAAAAGAACAAAGGTCTGAATAAAGGAAATATGGAAAAGTTTGTGAATTCCTTAATCTGGGTGATGGGTTGATTGTTCTATACTTACTGATGTATACTTAAGTTAGTTTATAATTTTACTGTCATTAGCTGAATAGCAAGTATTAATACGTATTAATTGAAATCCTTAGAACTGAACAAACTTACCCCACACAAAATCCTTAATATCCTAGTAGTTTGTCTTTCAGAAATCTTTTCCCACAAAGACAGGAAAAAAGGGAAAGGCAGATCCGTGGAGTATTTCCACGTTGTCAAAAGACCAAAGGCCGATACAAAAGAAGAGATTGTAAAAAAAAAAAAGCGGTTGAAATCAATGTCCTGAAAACCTAGCTAACAATCCTAAATGGCCCAACTTAACTAACCTCAGCACTGCTGCATCAAGAATGGGGCAAATAGCACCTAGTGGATTTTTTTTTTAATAAATAAATAATGATCCAGTTCCTACCACAGGCAATTATGATAAGACTGAGTATAAGTTCTAACACCAACTAGTGTACAAATCATAATTTCTACTTGATTCAAACTGCTTCTTCTATAAAATTTGAATCTTTTTATTCTTAAGACAGATTTGTGGCCTATGACCTAGTGATAAAATTTTCAACTGGCTTATATTAAAAAAGTTCACCATAGTGAGAGTTTATTACATCAACTATTCCTTTTTGGGAAACCCATGTGCCTTGTCACTCTCTTTCATAAGATTTCCTGTGGAAAATTCTATCCTTCATTCAGGAAAAGGCTGAGCAATATATCTCATGGAAAACCTTCATAAACTGCAACACAAGAAAATGAAAATGAAACTGAGCAGCCCGTGAAGCCGGCAGACACACAGCGCACGGCTGTGTTCCCGCCTCGACTTTCTGTAAGTAGCAGGAAAATGTGCATTTCAAGAAATAGACATAAACACTTTTCAGGACCTGAGCACACAATTTCCCTTTCAGGGTTTAGTGGGCTTCCATTTAATTCTATGAGAAATGTTTAAAACAACAGAACAACAGCTGAGATAGGGTTTAAAGTAACTTTTATGTCTTAGTGAAAATAAAGCCAACTGATAGTTATCATTTTTACTTTATTTGATCTAACTCTCTTACTTTACCTCCCCAACCTCCTCCACAAAATGATGGTGAACATCCCCTCCTGGGTCAGAAGGCTAAGTGGAAAGTACCAATCAAATGGAGGTGTGCTTTGTTGTTTTATTTTTCAAAACAAACCAGTTTCATTCATGTGATTTAATAATTAAGATCAGAAACAAAGTCTACTCAATAAATGGTAGCCAACACATGTCATCATAGCTGCTCATCAGGTTTGGCCCCACGTTACACACTTTTACATGGACATGTGCCATGTGCTGTCATGGGAAACGGTGAGTGGGGACAGGGCCTCTGCTCTCACAGGGCACACAGCCTGGTGGGGGAGGTGGTGTTCAATCATTGCCCCCTTTTTTAATGTACTTACAAATTATGGGAAATGCTATTTAAAAAGAACAAAATGAGTCAATGAAAGTGAAAAACACAAGGACAGTATTTAGGCTGAGGGAAGACAGGGAACCTCTTTGAAGAGCTGACACTCCACTGAGACCCAAAGGACAAATCCAGTGCTGCAGGTGAAGGGCAGGGACACATTGATAAAGGGCTGATATCCAAAATATACCAAAATCTCTGTAAACTCAACAAGAAGGATGAACAACCTGATTAAAAAATGAGCAAAATGCCTGAACACACACCTCATCAAAGAAGAAGTCTAGATGCCAAAGAAGTCTACGGAAAGATGCTCCACAGCATCTGTCATCAAGGGGATGCAGACTGAAACAGCGAGGTACCACTGCACACCTGTCAGAACTGCCAAAACGCAGAACACTGACAGCACCGAATGCTGGTGAGGATGTGGAGCGTCAGGAATTCTCATGCATTGTTGGTGGGAATGTAAAATGGCCCAGATACTTTGGAAGACGGTCTGGCAATTTTTTACAAAACTAAACGTACTCCTAACATATGATCCGGCAACTGTGTTCCTTTTTGTTTACTCGACGAAATGGAAACTTATGTCCACACACAAATCTGCATACAGATGTTAATAACAGCTTTATTCATAATCACCAGAACTCAGAAGCAACTAAGCTGTTCTTCAGTAGGTGAATGGATAAACTGTGGTCCAGCCAGAAAATGGACTATTATTTGGTGCTAAAATGAAATGAGTTATCAAGGCATGGAAAGACATGGAGGAACCTTAAATGCTTATTACTAAGTGAAAGAAGCCAATCTGGGAAGGTTCCGCAACTGTCTGATTCCAACTGTATGGTGTTCTGGGAAAGGGAAAACCACAGAGACTAAAAGATCAGTGGCTGTCAGAGGCTAGAGGGGAAGGAGCAATGAATGAGGTGCAGCACGGAGCATTTTTAGGGTCACTAAGACAGACTACTCTGTATGATGCTGTGATGGTGGATACATGTCATTGCACATCTGTCCAAACCCACAGAGTGCACACCACCAAGTGTAAATCCTAGTGTCAAGTCTGGGCTCTGGGTGATGATGACGTGTCAGTGCAGGTTCACCCATTGTCGCAAATGCACGCTCTGGTGCAGGCGTCAATATTGAGGAGGCTGTGGGGACAAACTGCAGTTCATACACCGAATCCAGCCCCAGCCACCGCTGTTAATAAAACTCTGTGGGTGTGTGGAATGTCTGGCTGCTCTGCCGTCTGAACAGCAGAGCTGAGCAGCTGCACCAGAGATCAGGAGGTTTGCAGACACTGAAATACTTACTCCCAAGCCCTTGACAGAAAAAGTCTGCTGAGCCCTGTTCTAAACGAATCAGTATTCACCCTGATGAGACAGGACAGCAGGGCCCAAACCAGGCATGTTTAATGGGAATGAAGCAATATTTTAGTTCCAACACCTTTGCTGAAGTCCTGCAGATCCAGCGACAGACTGTAGCCAGGAAGCGTCTGCAGAAGGAGTCGGTAGCAGGCCTTCCCGCCAGGCTCCGGGATGCCAGGGGCCAAGCCCTGCACGGGGGCCACCCGCTTGAAGAAGGCGGACTTGCGGTGGAAGCCGATCAACTCATAGAGCTCGGAGAGGATGCTGCACTGCTGAATTCTCTCCTAGGAATGCTGAAGCACAGGGAGAAAAGCAACAAGCATCTGAACGAAACATGTAAGTGAAAAAAACCCGTAAAAAAGTTTTCCCTTAAAACAGAGACCGGATGACACAGGAAGGAAGAGGAAGGCTGACTTCGTGCACTGATGGGACCGGATGCAGAAATGCAGGGAAGCAGCGCTGTGCAGATGCTCCAGACCCCCTCTGGGCCCCACCTTTCCGCATTCCGCCTCTCCTTTTACTAGAAAGGCCCGTATTCCCTGAAACAGAGGAATCTGCTACCTAAACATGGGACACAGAGAAGGGATAGAGGAAACGGAAGGGAAAGTAAAGGAACAACAGTTCATCTAGACCCTAGGATTTGGGCGGGACTTTCACCAAACAGACAACCTCTCAAAGCACAGAGCACACAGTGAGAGGCTGACAGAGTGACTGCGACTTCTGCTCCTTAAAGCCCAGCTACCTGCCAGCACACGCTGTGCCCGTTACTGAATCATTACAATCATTTCAGAAACTATTACTACCCCGGCTCACAGGCAAGGAAATCTGAAACTCGGGGAGGAATTATTATCATCCTGGACAAATTCCCACGGCCCAGAAGTGTCAGAGCCTCCGGCAGAACCTGGACTAAAATGCTTCTCATCACCACGGGCCCTGAGCCTCAGGCTGAGGCCACGTCAGGTCTGCACGGGCCCAGAGCACGAGTCTGTGGGACAGGGAGTGGTCCCACTCGAAGTGCCAGGCCAAGGCCCTCAGGAACCTATGTAATGAAACCAAATCCCCAAACTCATTTCCAACGCACTGCCCTGTCCGGGAGGACTGCTCGGCACATCTGGCTTATCACCTGTGCACAGGCTGTGCAAGGGGCCCAGACAGTGACGTGACGTCCCAGTGGAAGTGGCTCGGAGACCGCTTCGTCACAGGACAGACTCTCCCGGCTTCCAACGTTAACTCTCCATTCCATTTCCAACTGGAAAGTAAGTTTAGACATATTTTCCTCTCCAGAAACATAGAGAGTGGTAACATCAGCGGGAAACTCGAGACTGAGGAAGAGTCTCCTGGCCATTTGGAAGGATAGGCTGGGGAGGGAACAGAGACAGGGATCAGAAAGACCCGTGTTCCAGTCCAAAGTCTGCACGTCACTCGCTTTGACAGTTTCCTTATTAATACAGGTGATAAAATCTAATTATGATTGTTGGGAAAACTAAATGAAATAACGTATGCCACTAGCATAGGTGTAAAATCCTCCATGAGTGTTCCAGAAATGGACGTGACCGTTGTTAGATACTGTCTGCCAAGTCTTGTGTGCTAAGTTCACATCAGACAGCCAGAGATGTGCCAGAGAATGCCTCAACAGCCAGCAGCCTTCTCCAACTTGGAAACTCACAGTGTCCGAAGAACAGGCAGTGGTGGATGCTTTGGGACACTCTGGAGGTAGCAATCCAGTGATGACTTTAAAAAACTGGGGAGAATTTAGGGGAACATACAGCTCAAATACAGAAAACTCATTCCATGTCTACAAATATTCATCTCGAGCCATGATGATTCAGAGAGGAAATACATATTCAAACGTACATCATTTTCCCACATAAGTGCATCAAAACAATTTGGAAAGAATGTAACTTTCTTCTCTAGATCACACAGTGAGGATTACAAGGTTTGTACTGAAAGCCCTACGTGTAAGTCTTCTGCAAACGTATCTGGGTCCACTATCAGTCATCATCATTCGAAGGGAAGGATGGAAAAGAACAAAGCCAAGCTAATACGCTCTGGTATTTTGTTGGGTTACGATGTCACAGAGGAGACGGACAGGTCATCAAGGAACCACTCTGCCATGATCACGGAGCCGGGGAGCAGGATTGGCGGCAAGATGTATGGCGCAGCCGTAGCTGTGCCCGCGCTTCTAGGCAGGTACCCAGTCACTTTGACAAGGTGTCAAAAGTGTATGCACACGTCCTCATCACCTGTCATGTATTAAAGATAAATGCAAACGTATAAACGGCCAATAACCTCGGTGGGTACACGGTCCAAAGAGCAAAGTCACAGTTTGACAACTGTCCATCTCGGTTCCCTGGGATTCATTCTTGGAGAACCTTAAAAACCACTCCTCTGTCCTCAAGAAGTGCTGCCTACTTGTCCTATATTTGGCTCAGGGATACAGCACGTTCACGTGGACTTTAATGTCTGCACAGATTTGACTGTCTTTCTCCAGGTTCACTTGTCCTTTCTGAAGAGGCCTGAGTTAAGTCCAAATTCCATAAGATCAATTCCCTCCAGTGACAACTCAACGAGTCTGCAATTACAAACCAACTGAACAGGACTGTCCTCAGCTAAAAATGTCACCCACCCTTCACTGTTTTCTTAATCTCCTCTCCTGGCTAATTGCAACAGACTAACACCACCCTCCACCAAGTTCCCCAACAATGTGAAATAGAAAGTAAGGTCCATAAAAGAGGAGAAAACTCCATAGTCACCTCTGAATTCCTAGCATATATTAATGTCAATAAATAGAACTATGATTATGGCTTCTTTCCTTTAAAACCTTTCTGGCTATTTAAATGAGACCATGGAAGGGAGGTGTTTGGGTCCAGTATCTTGATCCAGAAGACTCTGGAGACCTTTTTCGGAATGGCTGCCCACTGATTCATTCAAAACACAACTTCTCTTTCCGGGAGGAGCTGTGATTTTCTGCCAGGAGTTTGTTGTCACTCTCATGCCAGAACAGATTAAACTAAATACTTACATTGGATATGTTATTTTTCCCCGCTTCCAAAAAAATTGACTTTCCTTACTTCCTTTCCTTGAGGAATGCTTTTTTACTTTTCTTTCTAATTCACCCTTTTATAAAGCAGGATTCTCAGGATGTGCTTGGCCTTACATAAGAACAGCCATCCAACTCCCAGTGTGAGAGGCCTGGGGCTCACCTCCTGCCCTCCTGTCAAGGCAACTGAAACTCAGTTCAGGAGCCAAATTGCCCCCCAGGGCTTCTAAGGCTCACGTATCTCCCAGAATCCCTGCTTTCTGGTTTGACTTGGCTTCTGAGGATTTCCCCTCACTTTCTTGACAATTAACTGTGCAGCTTGAAAGATGAGGACGGAAGGTCTTATTTCTTAATCAGCATTTTAAGGAACTTATGTAATGAAGGTTTTCAAGAGTTTCTAGAACCCTCCATTGCCGAGACAGAAAACACAATAGATATTTTCTAAATTTAGCTATCATGTGCATTTTTTCTTTGCTTTTGTTTTCTTAACTGCTAACAGACATTTTTTTAATTAAAAAATAATATAAGGCCCCAAATAGGATAGAACATTGAAGAGGAAACAAAATTAAAGGGCAAAGACAGAAAAATGATAAGTACTCTACAAAGTTAATAGAAAACATACACTATGGATCAGATCAGCAATTCTCAGTAACAGCTAATTGAAACCTGACCATGAGGTAAAATGTCTCTCCTGTCAGAAGACAGCCAAGAGAAAACAGAATTAAATCAACAAACTAAAATTCTAAGTCTGGCGAGGTAGAGAAGTCTACCAGCTAAAGGTGTTTTCTTCTGGAAAAGAGGGAGACTCACAAGATCTTTTCTGTGGAGCCTGAGCCCAGGTGAGGATGGTGAAGTGAGCTCTGTAAGTACCCAATTAGCAAAGTGAGTGATGAATAAAGAGACGTGAGCTTTGATGATAGAGATGATACTACTATTCACTTGTCCTGCAAGTATGTCTTCACGTTCAATGATCAATACCTCTGTGTCCTCAGGGTTTGAGATTATAGGAAAATGCACAGCCCGGGCCCAGACCTCCTCTTTGATTGTGCCACTGCACTTAGATGTTTCAAGGGCACCTCCAACTCCACCTGCAAAGAGCTGACTTCACGGTGCTCCTCCCATAGCCGTCCTGCCCAGGGCCCCCACTCGGGGGGCAAGGTCTCTCTGCCTCTCCCAGCTCAGGCCCATCACTCACAGATGTGACTGGACCCCTCCTTCAGGGCCCAATTTCCTCAGTCAACGAGTCCCACCACCCAAACCTCACCTACCAGGTTCTCACTGGCACTCCCTCAGCACTGACTCTGTGCTGTGGACCACGCTGCACATTGTGCACACGTTATCTCACTGGATCTCCTCAGCAGTCCTGGGAAGTCGGTATATCACTGCTTCAATTAATAAGATAAATTGTTTCACTTCCTTGAGTGTGTCATCCAAAGTGAAACGGCTACTGAGCCACAAACCTGGGACTGAAAATCACTTGAAAATTGAACACTGCTACACCTCACAGCCACCCTACTCTGACTTATCACATCACCTCCTGCCGAGCCTTCTAAATGTTTCTAAGCATTCTACAAGACAAAAGTGATCTACGGGAGCACCCCACTCCCCTACTTAAAATCTGACAATGACGTTCCACTTCCCTTAGGAGAAAGCCCCACCGGGCCTGAGCACAGCCCAATGGCCCGGCATCCGCGTTCCCTGCGTGGCCGCGCCGCCTCACCCACCACGCAGCGCTACATGTGCCGTGTCCAGGACAGGGATGCTGACTCCGTACAACCCGGGGCTCGTCTCACTCAAACAATGATCACCCTCATCAGTGCTGACTCTCAGAAAATTGTTTTCTCAGGATGAATCAATATCTTTTTCCTTACAACTTCCCATCATTGATAATGAGCTCCCCCCAAAAGAGAGAAGACCTAATCCTCAGACTCCTTATCTGTAAAGTGTGAATAACAAGGAAATATGAAGGTTTTAAGCGAAATAATATTCATGTGAAGCTGAGGGACAATTCCCAACATACAGTAAGCACTCAATATGTGCTTACTTAATATTAATAAAATAGATTCCATTCCAGCAACCTTAAATCAATGCTTTATGGCTTTGTCCAAAAGACTACCGACAAACTATTGGACGAACCCCTTTGAGCAGATCAGCCCAAGCGTACTGGGATAGGTAAGCCTTGACTCCAGTTACAGCTGCAGCCAACCAGCACTATGGGGCGGGGGCAGTTTGCTCAAACTCTTACATGTTGTTTGAGCATTTAGTTGTAGTTATTGAATAAAGACAGGTATTATATAGTCAAAGCTCCTGAAACATAAATCTTCAAAGATTGATGCAAATTAGGTTTCAAGTACAACACTCTCACTAGAAAGTATTTGAAAATTATAGTCTTAGCTCCTCCACACATCAAAAGGAAATGTTCTTAATGTATCTGACTATATACACTGAAAGGATTTCAGTGTTTAAAAGAAATTAAGATGAAGCCATAATGAATGAGCTTTCAGTATAATCTGCACAGAGCCCCACCCAAGGGTCTCACTTCTCACTTCCACATAGGTGTTCAGGTAGCTTAACCTGGGTCTTGGTTTCTTATGACATGGGGGTGGGAAGAATTGTGGATAGATTTATGTAGCAAATATAAATCTAGGGTATTTGATGTGTAGGAATCCTAGAAATAAACAAATTGATATATAGTCCCACCCTTAAGAAGCTCAGCCTTTCCAATTACAACAGCATTAAAAATAAAATGAGAGATACATTTAACAAAATTTTACAAGATTTGCACATTGAACAGTTTGAAGTATCACCAAAAAAAAAAAAAAAATTAAAAGATCTACATATATGGAAGGCATCCCATGTTCATGGAATGGTAGACAATATTGTTAAAAATGTTAAGAGTCCCCAAAATGATCTACAAATTTAATGGAATCCCTATCAAAAGTCCAGCTGACTTCTTTGCAAAAATTGAAAAACTGATGCCAAAATTCATATGGAAGTGCAAGGGACCCAGGTCAGCCAAAACAATCTTGATAAAGTAGAGCAAAGTTGGAGGACTCACTCAAAGGTTACTACAAATCTATAGTACTCAAGTCATTATGGTACTGGCATAAGTTTGGATGCAAAAAATCTATGAGACACAATAAAAAATCCAGGGGGAAACATATTTACAGTCATTTTTCCAGAAATGTGTCAACAACACTCCATTGAAAGAAGAGTCTGTTCAACAAATGTTGCAGAGACACCTGGGTATCTGCAGGGAAAAGAATGAATCTGGAATCTGGACCCCCGTATTTTATATAACAAATAAAATATTAATTCAAAATGGATCACAGACAGAAATGTAAAAACTAAATTTATAAACTTTCTAAAAGAAGACATAGTTTAAATCTTTGTGGTCCTAGGATAGGCTATGGCTTCCTAGATACAATACCAAGAGCACAAGTGAAAAAAAAGAAAGATAAAATGGACTTCATCAAAATTAAAACCATTTGTTACAAAGGACATCATCAAGAAAGTGAAATGAAAGGGGAAGGGGGTAGCTCAAGTGATAGAGTGCGTCCTTAGCAAGAAAAATAAAATGAATAAATCTAATTACCTCCCCTAGAAAGAAATTGTTTTAATGTTTAAAAAAATAAAGTGAAACGACAATCTGCAGAATAGGAGAAAAATTTTGCAAAGCATATATCTAATAAGAGACTAGTATCCAGGATATAAAACAAATGCTTACAACTGACCAATACAAAGAAAATCGACCCAATTTTAAAATATGCCAAGTATTTAAATAGATACACAATTGGCCAATAAGCATATGAAAAGATGCTCAGCATCACTAGCAAAATCAACAACAAAATGAGATCTGATTTTACACTCACTAGGATGGTTATAATCAAAACATGGACAATAACAAGTGTCGGTCAGGAGGCAGAGAAATGGGAACCCTCAATACGCAGCTGTTGGAAAGGGGCAATGGTGCAGCTTCTTTGGAATAGCCTGGTGTTTCCTCAAAAGGTTAGAATTATATGGCACAGCAATTCCACTCCTACATATAGAGTCATCCCTCAGTATCCTCTGGGGGTTCGTTTCAGGAAACCCCCACCCTGGATACCATAATCCAAGGATGTTCGAGTCCCTTTACAATCAGCCATCTGGATCCATGAAGTGGAAACTACAGATATGGCGGGCCAACTGTACAGCCAACAGAATGAAAATATATTCTCACAAAAACTTGCACATCAATATTCATGGCAGTATCATTCAGAGTAGCCAAAGGTTACAAACAATATCCATCCATCAATGAACGGATAAACAAAATTACCAAGAATAGTCCCACAAACTTTTGGTCATTGAATCTTTCACATAGGAGGTGAGAACATACAATGGAGTAAAGACAGCCTCTTCAGCAAATGGTGTAGGGAAAACTGGACAGCTTCATGTAAATCAATGAAGTTAGACTACTCCCTCAAAGCATACACAAAAATAAATTCAAAATGGCTTAAAGACTTAAACATGTAGACAAGACACTCTAAACCTCTTAGAAGAAAACATAGGCAAAACATCTGACATACATCTCAACAATGTTTCCCTAGAGCAGTCTACACAAGCAATAGAAATACAAGCAAAATAATACAAGTGGGATCTAATTAAACTTACAAGTTTTTGCACAGGAAAGGAAACAAAAAGCAAAACAAAAAGACAATCTATGGAATGGGAGAAAATAGTTGCAATAAATGAGACTGACAAGGGCTTAATTCCCAGAATATGTAAACAGCTTTTACACTTAAAAAGAAGGAAAAACAAAGAATTCAATTCAAAAATGGGCAGAAGTCCTAAAGAAACGTTTCTCCAATGAAGACATACAAATGGCCAATAGGCACATGAAAAAAATGCTCAATATCATTATCAGAGAAATGCAAATCAAAACTGCAATCAAGTCTCACCTCTCACCAGTCAGAATAGCCATCATTCAGAAGTTCACAGACATTAAATGCTGGAGAGGCTGCGGAGAATTGGGAACCCTCCTACACTGTGGTGGGAATGCAGTTTGGTGGAGCCATTGTGGAAAACTGTATAGAGGTTCCTCAAAAGACAAAAAATTGACCTCCCATATGACCCAGCAATCCCACTCCTGGACATATATCCAGAAGGAACCCTAATTCAAAAAGACACTTTCACCCCAATATTCACAGCAGCACTATTTACAATAGCAAGACATGGAAACAACCTAAATGTCCACTGAAAGATGACTGGATGAAGAGACTCTAGTATATTTCTCCAATAGACTACTATTCAGCCATAAAATAATAATAAAGTAATGCCATTTGCAGCAACATGAATGCACCTGGAGAATGTCATTCTAAGAAAAGTAAGCCAGAAAGAGAAAGAAAAATACCATATGAGATCGCTCACATGTGGAATCTAAAAAAAAAAAAAAAAAAAATCAAAAAACAAAGACACAAAAAGATAAACTTATCTACAGAACAGAAACAGACACAGAGACATAGAAACCAAACTATGGTTACCAGAGGGGAGAGGGTGTGGGGAGGAATAATTTGGGATTTCAAGATTTGCAGATACTGACTATGTATAGAATAAACCGCAAGTTTATACTGTATAGCACAGGAGAATATATTTAATATCTTATAGTAACTTATGTTTAAAAAGAATATGAAAAAGAATACAGGTATGTTCCTATTTAACTGAATTGTTGTGCTGTACACAAGAAACTGACACAACATTATAAACTGACTAGACTTCAATGAAAATATTTTTAAATAGAACAAAAACGAAAAAAAAGAAAAAGGATATTATGAAACCAAAAGAATAAAGTACTGACTCAGGCTACAATATGGATGAACTTTGAAACTTTATGCTGAAATAAGCCAGACACAAAAGGACAAATAGTGCCCTTTAAGGTGAACTGTATCTAAGCGTTTACTGTACTACTTCTGTAAATTTTCCGGAGGTTTGAAGTCTATCAATATCAAAATAAAATGTATTATTCATTAAAATCATAAAACGCTTCCTCACAGGAGGGCTTTAATTATTAAATGCAGAAATGCATGTAAAGCTCCTGGAAAAACACTTTGCACGTCCACACACAGACACTGCTGTCACTGCCGCTCAGAGGGGGGTGCCAGCGCTGATGAGGGCTGCCTCCACTCGCTGCCCTGCAGACAGGAGTGAGGGCCTGGGCTCTGACAGGCAGGGTGAGCGTGACCCTGGGTCAGACACAGCCATGCCCCAGACTCTGCGTTACCCAACTTTCTTATACAAACTGCAACATGTAATGTAAACACGCTACAGGGATGTATCTTACAACACAGGGAATACAGCCAATGTTTACAGTAACTATAAATGGAGCATCTATTGTACACCTGAAACATATCATTTTAAATCAGCTATATCTTTGTAAAAAATTAAAAAATAATTTAAAAATGTTATCACTTTAATATTCAGTTCGGTTTTTAAGTAACTACTAAACAGCTTAGAATGTATAAAAGCATTTAAATGTGCTGTTTGTTTACATGTTTATTTACTTTCAGCCTCCTGCTAAAAGAGAAATTAAACAATTTTTTTAAACACACCTTAACAACCATAACAACAAAAAGGCAAAATTGAGAGTGAAGAGAAATTGGAGATTCAATACTTAAATGAAACCAGGGGGAGGTAAAGTCATAAAAATGGATTCCCTGGAGTCAGGGCAAGTGTGAAAGGCCGACTAGAAATTCAGCTGTAAGATTCTTGGCAGCTAAAGCAAAAAGAAAAGATCATGGGGGGGTGGTAGAGGGTGTGCTTAGCGTGCACGGGGTCCCGGGTTCAAGCCCCAGGGCCTCCACTAACAGATAAATACACCTAATTACCTACCCCCCCAAAAGAGCCCCAAAGAAAAGAAAAAGAGAAATTTCTTTCCAAAACACCCTGATATTAAATTTGGATTAAATACTTAAAAAAAAAAGAAATATAGAAAAGATGAGTGACACTGTGAAGGAAAAGCCCAGCTGGGCTAACGAGCTAAGTCACAAATCTAAGTGTGATAAGTGTCGGTTTACTGATCTAAGTATTGCTGGGCTAACTCGTAAATCTGAAGTTTAGTGTCAGTTTACTGGGCTAATAAGCTAACTCGTAAATCCAAGGTCAACAATTGTGAGTAACGTGATCTGTTCCAAATTCATAAGCTTCAGTGTACTGATTCATTGCTTTTTGTCGTTTGAGCCTTATTGGCTAATAGCCCCTTACTTGTAATTAACCCTATAGAACCTCATGTGCAGGTCTTGGAGGTGCTCAGAACTTCGGAACAGAAGTCCCTCTGAGCCCGCCAGCATAATAAATCTCAGTGCTTGTTTCTTGGCTGGCCTGTTGTTTCCGTAACAACACAAGCGATAATGCCCTTGAGATAAATCTGTGATGGCTGCTAGCAGGTCCCCATGTCTCACGTGGCAAAATCTGAAACATCCTTCTCACCACTCAGTGTCATCATAAGCCCACCCCACACCTCCCGCTGTTAAATTCAGGAGCACAGGCAGGGCCCGGCCTTTGCTCTCTGTGTGTCATCAAAGTGAGACAGGATGGAAGGGGGCAGGGCACAGCCATTCAAGGAAGGCCACAGCAATTAACATCAAAATGGTGAAGGATTCAACCCCCAGTAGGCCTTGAGGCTCAGGATGAAGAGATTTAACTTCTAGCAGAGCTTGAGCTTCAGTATACACTCATTGTAATAGTAACATGGTGAATAACATGCCCCAGGCACCATGGCAGTCCCAAAGCTAGCCACAAAATGTCAAAGGGTGGGAAATGGCCAACTCCCTGGGAATCCCAGCCTCTTGCCCTTAGGCTGGTCCTTCTACATATTAGCAAATGAAAACCCCAAGCCCAAGAAAACGAGCAACACAGCGCCACCTCGCGGTCACCCCTCTCTCTCCCTCTTCGGAGAAAGCCCACACTCTGTGGAGTGTGTATCTACTTTTAATCTGAGCATCAAACCCCCGCACTTCGTGGACTTTCTCTTGCCTTTCAATGTATCTCTCTGAGTAAATCTACCTTTACTCAACAGTGGCTTGCTCTTGAATTCTTTACTGCACGAAGCCAAGGAACAAAATCTGGTGGGGCACATCCCAGGGGCTCAACCAAAGCCTGGGACACAGCCCTTCTCATGCCTCACGTTTTTTTTCTTGTATCAAAAGGAATGGGTTGTGAAGGGAGCTCTGAGGCCCCAGCTAAGGGACAGAAGCCGCCCCCAGGGCTCGAATTGGCGGGCAGCCTCTTCCCCAGCAGGGGCCTTGGGGTCTGCCCGGTTCTCTGTGTTTCTCTGTTGTGCTGACTCCCCAGCCACAGAGCGTTCTCCCTAGGCCTTTCCCCACAAAACCCTTCTCTCCAAAATACAAGCACGTCATGTCACAATCCTCTTGTTCAACCAGGAAATGTTCAACCCACTTTTTCCCTCCACAGTAAAGTACCTAACTGTCCTCCCTCCCATCCCAAAACTTCTTTGTTTGTGGGAACTCTGCACTCCCCACACACCATCCTGAACACAGGTGCCTTGCTGGCTGGGACCGAGATGTTTCAGTCTCACACATCCTGCATCCTTTCACTTTCCTCTTGTTACCTTAAAAAGCCTTTCCTGAATCACCCACAAATCTGATTCTGAACTTCATAAACTGCTGAGGTTGCAGTCACTGTGTGCATACCACCCAGGTTTTGACTAAGTTTCCTTCACAAGATCTTCATTAAGGAGCTGCATCAAGAAGTTGAAAGAGGATATTCTTACATCTGAGCGGAGGAGCCTGCAAAAAATTTAAATGGCTTTGAAGAGAGAGTTAACCAGGGACAGAGAGGTCGCAGGTCCTAGTCAACAGTGTCATGAGGCAAAATGTTCTTCAAAGGCTCAGAATGGCTTCTGAACGCGGAGTCGGCAGGGAGGAGGTGACACGCAGTGAGTGGGGTGAGTGACACAGGGTACGCTCCCCCAGTTGGGGAAGAATTGGATTTTGTTCTAGTTTTCCAAACAATTACTTACTACCTTTTTCTCCTATAGTCACATACCATTTCCTACGAAGTAAGTATATCAATGTCAGTCATTTGGGCAACATGGGAGAAGCAACAAGATGCCATTCATAGGGCTGGGACATGAGAGCCACACCAGTCTTGGTTGAAAGACCAGTGGGGCTATTTCCATGGTGATCACGGGCATGCAGCAAACTCCCCAGCTTCAATGACCTCATCTCAAAGGTGGGGCAATAAAACTACCAAGAAAAGTGCGTGATGATTATGGAAGACATTTGTTTACTAGGTAAGTGCCCGTGACAGCTGCAGCTTAATGGGGAATGAGTATGATTAACAAGGCCCTGTCTACCTGGTCACACGTTCCCTGCCTTCCTGCCTTGGTGCAGCAGCAGAGCTTGTTTAGCTGAGATGAACGCCCCCAGAGCAGCCCCGACGGGAAAGCTCGCAGCTCTGCATTGCGAGGCGTGTTTCTTTCCTTCTCAGTGCTGATCACAGTTTGCTGTCATCTGTTTTTATGTTTATCCCTTTTGTAACTTCCTCTCCTCCGGAGTTTTTGCTCAAGCAGTGCAGGGCCAGGTGTGTCTTGCGGCCTGCCCGGTATTCTGGGCTGGGAAACAGCCGACCACACATCTGGCTCTGGTGCTGAACGGAGAGGGCAGAAGGTCCTGGGGCCCATGCTGAACCGAGGCCCCTGCACCCAAAATTATGGTCTGACTTTGGGCAAATTACACAGTCTTCTTTACCCTGAGATTCCTCATCTGTCCATGAAAATAACTGCCCATGGCACACAGTTACCAAGATTAAAAGAAATCACCAAATTCACAACCTATTCAAGGGGCTACCAGTGCATCCTCAACAGACAAATGCTGCCTTTACGGCTCTGACACATGCCAAGCGGGGTGGCCGCACACAGTGAACACTGGTAAGTGCCAGTGTGTTAAGTGCTTCATGTGTGCTACAATACTCTTTAGAACGTACAACAATCCCAGGAAGAAACGATTATTATCATGCCCATTTCACAGATTCACCAACAGGTTAAGGGAGGTTGCATTCTAGTCCAAGGCCGTATGGTGAGGAAATGGCGATTTAAACCAGTATCTGGGCCCAGGCCTAGGCTCCATCTCTCTCCCATCGACCTGACCACTTGCCTATGAATTCCACCTGTCCAATACACAAGTTTGCAGCCGGCCAGCTCTTAAATGCAATGTGTGCCACCATTTGTCAATGTTGGTTAATTACCATAAACTGTTCTCAGAAACCACTACAGAAAAGAAAGTTGGACTTAAGGAATTCTGCATTGCGTTCTCCTGTAATGTGCAGAAACCCTTCCCTACACCACCAAATCCAAATGTATGCTTCCTCCATGTTTATGTTTGCACACGGCTTATTAAAGTAGAAGGTACCTGCAGTAATTCCATCTCGGTTGCTTTCCAAGGTTGCAGATTATCCATAATCAGTCCATGAATGAAAATACTACAATGTGAATGAAAATACTGCAACCATGTCAGTAAACAAAGAATGCTGAAACCAAGTCATTAGCGGCTGCCGCCAACCCCCAGCGAGGACAGGCCTGCAGCCCAGCAGCTGCAGCAACTCACAATGGTGCCCTCTGAGCAGACTCAGAATAAGAAAGGACAGGATACTGGCCCTAGGTAGCTAGGTGCTTGTTTAAAGAATGAATTCAGGGAGTCCAAAATGTTTGCTTCCTCCCATACATGGAAAAGCACTAAATTCTTGAACTTGAGATACCTGGCTTTCTTTAGATAACAAGCAATCTTTTACTGTTCCAACAACCTGGTCTTTGTTGTAAAGCCCCTATATATCCTAGCTCCTCCTCAACCTCTTGGGAGCAGTCCCTCAGAGAGATCTGAGAGGCTGTCATCACGGCTCGAGTCGTCCCGCCAAATAAAAAATAACTCTTAACCTTTAGGCTGCACATGTATTTCAGTCAACAGTTTTGGACACCATGAAGGGACCCAGAGCAGACTTTCTCCACCTGAACTCTCCGAGTATCTGGAGCCTTGGTACCATAAGTGGCCCTTTGTGCCCTTCTGCCTCCTTGGGGAGTCCAGATGAATTTGGGTGAGTCTCTCTTGGTTCTCGGAACTCACATATTGGTTGATGATCCTGAGTTTTATTTGGCGGTGTTTCCAGGTAACTGGCCCTCCAGTTGAAAGATACTGTGGTGAATTACCCACCCAGTGGAGACATACTGGGTGGGGCCTGGTTGAAAGATAACAGGAAACACCCATCTTGCGGAGACGTCCGAAGTGGGGCTGGTGGATACATACCAGGAAAATACTCACCCAGTGGAGACGTCCCGAGTGGGTCCAAGTTGAAGGACACTGGGTTCAGGGCTGAGTGGTTAGGTAAGAGGTTGGTCTAATGTTTTCCTCAATTTGGTTACCTCCATTGAATTTTTCAGGATAAAAGTAAAACTCTTATGAGTAACCATTCAACTCCAAAAATGGGACCCTCCTCCTGGCTGGTAACAGCTTTCTCTGGTGACAGAGAATCTTGCAGGTGTGGTAGAGGCAAAGACTTCATGCCATAGAGTTGTCCCTGAGGGAAATCTTACTAGCAAATTTATTCTGAGAACCCGACCTTACAATGGGGAATAGAACTTTAAAAAAAAAAAATAAAAAACAGAAAAGAAAAGAAGAAATGACAGATTGCCAGCATCCAACTATTACCCCAGCCAGGATTATGTACGTACAAAACTTACAGCATTAATTGGGAATTAGAAAAAAAAAAAAAAAAACCTCACTCTGAAAGTAACTAACCAGGCCTGATAAAAACATTTTTTGGAATTCTGAACTTATAAAAACAAAATCCCCGTTAGGGGGAACTTGGATTTCTCTTCCTGTGTCCTTGAAATGTAAACGTTTTATCTTTCTCTGGGTGTTTTAAGTGTGTGTATGTATGTATATATAAGTTTACTTTTTTTTTAAAGGAAACCTTGGACTCTGCCATACAAAAGTTTCAAGTATTGTGTACATATGGTGGCCACGCAAATAAATTGGGATTCTAAGCAATTCTTTGTACCAATTGTCAGATATTTTGCCATCTTAAACTTTGTTTCATCAGCCTGGACCACAAAGGCCTTTAGCTTTTGAAGAGTAAACCTTTGAATCTTATTTAGGCAACACCCCCACTCTCATGTGGAAGAGCCTCTTCATCTTATTGGTTTAAAATCACTATATATATATTATATATATATTATATAATAATAATATATATATTATTATTTATATATATATATAAATTGAAGGCCATATGATGGATCCTTTAATTTGGAAAAACTTTTAAATTGGTGAAAGTTGAAAGAGATCTCATTATAAACAACTGTTTTATTGGTATCTATTAAAATCAATTTTAAAGGTAGAAAAATATATCTAATGGTTAAGCTAAGAACTTAGTGAAAAAAATAAAACTGGTTTGAAAAGCTACATTTGTGTTTTTCCTTTCCGATAAATGGTTCTAGAGATGCTAATAAAAACTTAGAATAATTAATGTTAATTAGGTTGAATAACTGGAAAAAGGATTGTTAAAAGGTCGAAAAAAAAAAAAAGGGCTTATCCCAAGTGGATAAATATTTTTATATGGTTATTTTGAATGAGATAAATAAAATGGACATTTTTGGATTTAGGTACAAGGTTTTGATACTACACTACATAAAGTAAAAAAAAAAGGGCCAAAGAGATCACCTACTGCCCCCCAACATTAAAGTTCAAACAAGTCCGTTTTATTTGCCGCAGTTTAAAATATATGTATATATAGACTGAAATACTTGATCAATGATTGGGACAACAGACCAATTAATCAAATTAAAAATTGAGAAGGGTCTAAGCTCTTTGGCTGAAACTTGGGCATCCTAGAGACTTTTCTATAAAATTAGATACAATGCATAAAAAAAAAAAAAAAGGGCTTCTGGCACTCCTTCTAGAAATAAGAATTATTGATTAAAACATAAATATAAAAATTAAAGGTATAAGATTTAATAAAATTGAGGTAAAAGTTTGTAAAATTGGTATATTTAAATGGTCTTAATATAAATCTTTGGCTTAATTATGTTGTGGGGTAGATCTGTTTCAATGGAAAAACGCTTCCCCTTCTTGGTTTTATAAGTCTGGGCACAAATCTGTCCCTCAGAAAATATTAATTGAACAAAGTAAAAGAAACCAATAGAGTTACATGAGCCGTCCAATATAACGTAAAACTAAAAACTAATATTCAGTGGCTAATAAAAAAATATAATAAGACGTTTACCCTGGGTTTAACTTATAACTCAAGGAAAAGAGACCTTACTAAATGCCTTATGCAACCTTTGGAAAACATGATAAAGTAAACCTTAAGGTTTTAAAACACGGAATTCTTTGTCTACAGCTCTTCTCACTGATAAAAAAATGCCAATTAAGGAGAGAAAATTGGGTCTGGGTGACAGAGCAGTTCTCTGGGGAATTGGAAGCGTGTGTATTTGTCTTGCAGTTCAGAAATGTAAATACAGCAAACAGTGACCTAGGACTGATCCTAATTAGCTCAACGAAATAAAACTTAAGGCCAAGAAATTTTTGGCATTTTAGAACTCAGAACTCTGACGTGTCCTTCAGACTTTGTCAAGAAATCTTAAATGTCTGTTTCATAAATAGTAAGCCTTAGTGATTTGAGCAAGCAAATTCACTTTACTCCAACTATTATTATACTTATAAGTAAGTTTTAAAGTGAAGCTATGAGATCTCTAGCTTTTGTCTGTTTATAAGACTGTGTACACATTATAGATGTGAGATATTTCTACAGCTAAAAAAAAATCAAAGTCAAAGAGATCTGCTTAATTGACGTAAAAAATAAGAGCTTGAAAATTAAGTATTTTTAAAATAAAAACTGAACAAATTGACTTTCAGCATCACGTGAACTGAAAATATTCAATATTAAGATAATATTTGATATTGTTTAGTTTAAGAATGTTCCAATTAATATAGACATCTTTAAAGTCATCAATATTAGGTATAATGCCTTTACTGTACCTAGGTTTAATGAAAGTCAAATAAGATCCTGTTATATCTGTTGCAGATTTGTGAAGAAAAAAAAACAGTAATGTGGTGTGGTAAAATTTTAAGTAAATTAAATGCAAATGAGATGAGAGCTTTGGGTAAATTTTTAAAATATATTTTTAAAATGTATGCTTAAGATAATCTCTAAATGTTTGGTATCTTTAAATTCTAGAGTTGTTCTAAATTAAGTCAAATGATAGGAGTTTATTAAATAGCTATGCCATTTTCAGATAAAATAAGATTGAAATATGAATTACTTAACATGTAACTTCCTCTTACAGAGAAAATAAAGGTGTTTTGAAATACTAATAAATGGATGATGCCACCCTGAATTAGTCTCTATTATTAAGGGAAAGAACTCAGTATCCTAGGAAAGTAAGATAAATGTGTAAAGGAAGATATAAGAATGGAATTATATTTTGTTAATGAAAAATAGTGAATTTCTCCTGAAGTTGGTTACTTCTGAATGGAAGAGAAAATAAGGGACACACTAATATGAGTATAGAAAGCTATGGAAGGCTTGTGGAAGAGAAACCCTGAGGAAAGAGTTTCATACGTGGGCGGAATTGGCAAAGTTTAGAATCAACTTGGGCAAAGTAAATGAATCTTAGAAGTAAGCAGGTACAACACTAGATTTGGTTTTCTAATTTTGTTAAGAGGAAAATTTTTTCTTAAAATGTTAATCCACCTTCAGTAACAGATTGTAAAACTTCTTATACCACTTAACTGATCTGTTCTGCCATTACCTTTGACGCATTTTCTTGTTAATGAATTAGTACTACGTTACAGTGATCTATATGTTTATCTGACCAAGTGTTCTGAAATCTTTTAACAAGCTCCCCAAGTATCAATTTCTAATTAAAGTTCTTTTAATCTCCAGTTAAGTTTGGGATGCTACAGAGGGCCCCTGAAACATCCCAAAGAGAGATTTTAATCTAGTAAATTTCATTTGGCATGTTAAATAACACGGTATTGTCAAATGAATAATAAATATTCTAAGGTTATATTGTATGAGAAAATATTATTAATATAGATATTGTAGAAATTATATGGACTCCCTAAAATTCTGGTATATCTGAAATGTTACCAGTGATAATTCTGGGTATAGTGGCCAGGTTTCTTTATCGATTATAGTGTAACGGTGTTTAACCATGATTTTAAATCTTTTGTCATTTATAGACAGTTAATGGTTGTCTTCTGATGGTTTTGCAAAATGCTTGCTCTTCAAGGAGATTTACTGATTTCTAATAAATTTCAAACTATAGCAGTGAACTAAACTGGGTAAGAAATTTTAAATTTCCAATGAAAACTGTGATTAAAAGAATTAGTTACATGGGACTGAGTAAACTGGTGAATATGGTTATAATTTTTGATTTTGTTTAATACTACTGGCTTTTAACCTGTTTCCCAGACATAAAGAATCTCTTCTCTTTAAGCTATTTATGATTCACTGCAATTTGATACATTATACCTATGTAATCAGACTTGGAACATTTATCTTTTCTCTCTATCTGATCCCTCAATAGACTAAAAACTCTTAGGTCCCCAGTGGCTCTATCAGACAAATTAGGAAGATCGTCTCCTAACAGATATAGGAATCTCAAGGTATTTTAAGGATTTTAAAGAGAAAAGAATTTACCTAAATCTGTAAGGCAGAAATCCATGACAAGCCCTTGACGGGGCTTTCCTGGCCTTAGCAAACCTTATTAACATTCTACCCTGAGACTCCTAATTAAAAGTTCCAACACAGCCAATTTAAAAGAGCCTATATGATCAAATAATCAGACAACTTGTAAACAAATTAATCTTGACATGGCTTTATTTGAGAAAAATAAGGGTAACTTTAGAGAGAAAAAAGATTATATTTTAGTGGATATTAAATTCTAGTTTTGTTAATTGAGGTCTATATTTACTAAGACACTTCCCACATCATTCCTTGCTGTTATGTCACATTGCTGTACAGTTTAACTGAATTATTAATAGGATACTCTAGCTTTGTTTCTGAAGCTCACTAATCTATCCTTGGGTAAAGATCCAATGCCCCATGACCTGCAGACAGGGGATTATACAAACTGGAACAGGCATGACTTAAAGAACTGTCTCCAACCTGAATGGAAGGACCCTTTATCAGGTACTCTTAAAAAGACCATACACACCAAAGCTGAAGGAAACGGACTTTTGGGTTCATTTCCTATCAGAAATAGCCCCTGCAATGCACTGGCCTATAGAGCACTGCTCACCTTAAAACAATGCCCAAATGGAGAAAAAGCTACAAGGCCAGGATGAGAAGAAGACGATATCTGAGGTAGACAGCTGACCCAAGACACCGGACCAGGCCTGCATAACAATTACTGTGATAATTTCTCCTACCTTTGATTATGAACTACTCCAATTGTTAAGTTTATGGTAAATTACCTATGTCTAGTACTTCTGTGTTACCTTGGTGGGTTTCCCTACTCCAAGGCTCTAAATAGATAGCCCTCAGAAACGTTATTCTAAAAAGAAATTATAGTTCTCTTTAGGCCTCTGTTGATCTTACAAGGTGGGAGACCTCACCTGACCAATTAATACCTGCTCTGAGCCTGACCGTAAATATGAACTTTCTCATAAATCACTCAAACTCAATCAGAAACACAAGCAAAATTTTAACCCCAAAATACAACTTCCTGACTATTAAATTCTTAATCGTGACTTTATTAACGTTACTAGCTGTATTACTTATATCCTGTCTATTTTATAAAATTGTCTGTTACATTTCCCAAAGTGTAAATAGGCCTACAAAATTGATGATGGCTTAACATCTTGAAGAAATAGATAAAATTTATAACCCTGAATAAAGTAATTGTAATAGTGTGATTCTAGATATGGGAATGAGCAATGAAGGGTAAACACTTCCTGGATCATAACTAACTAGTAAGACAGGTGATCCAGAGAATTTTTAGTATCAACAGGGCCTGATAAAAAACTAACACCTTGAATGGCAACTCAGAAGATTCTTCACCTGAACTAGGATTGAGCCATCCTAGCACCATGGGACAAAATTGGTCAAGAAATGTCTCTCAAAATATTGGCAGAATTTAGGACCAAGGGGGAGCACTAAGAATGAAAATACTGCAACCATGTCAGTAAACAAAGAATGCTGAAACCAAGTCATCAGCGGCTGCTGCCACCCCCATCGAGTGCATGCCTGCAGCCCAGCCTCTCAGCCACTCACAGTGGTGCCCTCTGAGCGGACTCAGAGTAAGAAAGGACAGGATACTGGCCCTAGATAGCTAGGTACTTGCCAAAGGGATGAATTCAATGACACAAATGTTTGCTTCCTCCCATACATAGAAAAGCACTAAATACTTGATCTTGAGATATCTGGTTTTCTTTAGATAACAAGCAATATTTTATTGTTCCAACTACCTGGTCTTTCTTGTAAAACTTCTATATATCCTAGCTCCTCCCCTACCTCTTGGGAGCAGTCCCTCAGAGTGATCTGAGAGGTTGCAATCCCGGCTTGAGCCCTCCAGCCAAATTAAACATACCTCTTAACATTTAGGCTGAACGTTTATTTCAATAAAGTCCCAGAAGAGACAGAACTCATCAATTCTGTAATGGAACACACTGGATCAGGAAACAAAAGCGTGTTTTAGTCTGGAAAAACTACGGTTTCCTCTTTCTTCCTGTCATTATACAATCCCACCAGAACTCATTAATTTGCTGTCTGCTCATCTGGCAACCAAACTCAGAGAAGAGTCAACTCAGCAGAGTGCTCTACTCGGGAGAACACCCCGCAGCAGCACTGCAGGCTACCTGCCCTCCCGCAGTCTCTGCTGGCCCTTGGTGTCCTCCGTGACGACCAGGACAACAGAGCTGTTCCCAACAGCTGCGAAGTCACACACGTTAAATAAATCATTTTATTTTATACGATATTTTACGTATCTCTGAATACAGCTTTGCTAGAAGCCCAAATCTTCAGTATCAATCTGCAAAGGCAAATCCGGTCCTCAAGGGAAAACAAGACTTAAGATGAAGCTAAGGCGTCCAAAGTACTCTCCACGACCTAAGACCTCCAAAGTCCCCTGCAGGACCTTCAACCAAACTGCCTGCAGGCCTGCAGCTGCAGGCGGCAACATGTCTGCTTTTAAAGCAACCCCTTCCTGTCCTCGGGCACTACAATGTCCCTCTACGCTCTCCCATCTCAGGGTAAGAGCAGCCGCTGCAGAACCTCACAGGGCAGCACTGACAGGACTGGACAAAGAGGATCAGAGCTAAACTAAGCCTTCTGATGACACGAGCTTGTCACTCTGTCACTTTACAGATGAAGATATATATAGAGAGAGGTGGGGTGATCTTGCTCAAAGTCACACAGCTAATAAGTGGCAAAGTCTATAACTCTGCTCCTCCCTCCGGCGTGACACCCCAGCTGGGAAGCCCACAGGGTTCTCTCCTGCCTGCCTGACCAGTCCTTTACTGTCACTCATAAAACACCACAGGGTCTGAGCCTAGCCTACATTTTCAGCATCTTTTCCCTGCAGTCTCGCAGGAACAAGGTGGTTCGGGCCATTGTATGACTTCTGGCTCCCAGAAGCCTCCGTGCTCAGGCTGGTCTTGCCTGTGCATCCAGCACCCTGCTCAGAGGCTCTTCCTCCCCTGCAGGAACACGTTCCCACTCTCCGCATGACACCCCCTCAGTGAAGCCCTCTTCTCGCCCTCAGCTCAGCAGGTGTCCCAGGCCACATCCCGAGCTGCCCCATTAGGACTGCGGGTGCCCAGGATTGCTAGTCAGACCAGGAGCCTCAGACCCAGGGATTATGCCCGGGTCACCCTGCAAACCTACTGCCGGCCTCACAGCCCCCAGCCAGCAGGTCACCTGGAAATCGCAGCAAGTGCCCCACCCAATCCCGAAGTCTCTTCATTTGCCAGCACCGCTGATGACAGGTCTCCAACCTTTGGACAGTTTTGCACAAAACAGCAGCTTCCACTGTGAAGCAGGGGGTTTTCTCTTCTGCTACCCATCCTTACTGGAAACGTCAAGGGAAACCAAAAGGCCTTTTCTCAACCCTTTTCTGATGACACCCTCCCACCCACAATACTCACATGCTCAAGAGCTTTGGGTCCACGTGATTTTGTTTCCCTTACACTAAGGGGCTCAAAACACTGTGGGATTCTTTCTCTTTTGAGGGTATTTTTACTCAGTTTATTGGCTTTAATCTGTTTTTGTCTCTCTCTTCAATATCTCTAGAAGTTGCCACTTCTTATTCCCTTCAGCAGCCTCCCTCCCAACATCTAGTCTAGGAAATCAGCTGTGATGAGGGGTCCGGGGGCAGTCACAGAAGATGCAACTAAGGCACAGAGAGGTGACATAATTTGCCCGAGAAGATCAGCTTCAAGCCCCAACACTGTGTGTCACGTCCCTCTGTTTAACTCTTATGCTAAGCAAGCGAACTTTTTGTAGATTATGGTTATAAACAGATGAGGTATGAAAATATATATAAGGACACACATCAACTCTAAGATGTTCATTAACTCCACTATTTTGTTTCTATTTATTTTATTTCTATTAAAAAAAATTAAGAACATCTGCAGTCAATATAGCAAAATGTTACTGGGCTTTAAATACAGAATATAGAGTTTTTAAGTGTGTCATTACTCATCCTTATTTGTATGTTCACAAGACAAACTGATTCGAATGTCTCTCTCCCCTCCCCCTACTCACTACTGGCTCTCACCTGAGCTCCCAGACCACACATCGAACAGCCTTTCACTTTACCCACAGCTGAACTCATCAGTTTTCCCCCAGAGCTCCCTCTGCAGCTTTCCCTCCTCAGAGCACAGCAGGACCATAATTTACCTCATTAATCCACCCAGAAACCTGTTCCTTACTCCATCCTACCTTCACAGACAGCATTCATCCTTTCCGTTTTACCATCTAAACATGCCTTCAATCTGTTCGCTTTTACCCACTGACCGTCCCACCGCTCAAGTGGAAGCCACTAACACTGCCCACCTGGACTCACGAGTCTCCCAAGTGGCCCCAGAGCCACTCTCCCCTACTTGAGACAAATGAGATTGTGTCACTCCCACGCTTTTAGGACTGTTTTCAAACCCACTGTTCTTAGAAGAAACTCCAAGTTCTTCACCTGATGAAGGTCTTTGCTATCAAAATGTCAGCTCAGGGAGGGGAGGACACGCCCTCTCCCCTAGGACCCGCCTTCTGGCAGAGCATCAGCTTGGGAGGACCTGCTGAGCTACACCAGCCTGTATTCTAACCCTGGTCTTGAGTTCTTAGCAAACTGCTTCAATTATCCATACAAATCCAAGGTAGATTAGAAAGATTTTAGATGTTGAGCTAGACTATTGAATTGGGGATTTTGCACTAGCAACCTGCAAGTACATGTTCTAATGATTCTGTCTTCTAAAAACCACACCCAGATTTAAGTAGTATTTGTGGAATGTCTTCGGAGTAAAAGGGACTGTACTTTTACAGACTTTATGTTTTATACCATGAACAACCCAGACAGGGTCACAAATGGAACTGCCTCACAAGTGACAGAAGACAGGTGAGAGGCGTATAGCAACAGGTTACAAAGATGGTAAGAGCAAATTTGTTTCTCCAACCCCCCAAAAATTTTTTGAAACAACCGAAAACTCTGAATTTTGAAAGTAAAATAGTATCATATAAAGAAATAAAATAATCCTCTTCATCAGGGTTTCAAGATCTGACTCCAGAATTTTTAGCATGCCATATTGAATCCTAGCACAGAAAAATCAGATGGACTAGTGGTGAGTAAGTTCCAGGAAAACTGCAGTAATTCCTCCACTTGTAAAAGGACATACACTCACCTGTTGAAGGTGAATGTAAACCGCATTCTGGAGAAATTCAGAAGCTCCCAGGCTCCGCTTCTGGATGGCAAGGACACGGACAGCTTCGAAGCATGCTTCTAACTCAGTCACTGGCATTCTTACACTGCAGGGGGAAACGGAGGCCCTCAGCCAAGAGCAGAGGTGTTCCTGTCGTGTCTCGCAAGCCATGCCTCGGGGACTCAGTGCCCTGCAGCATCCCGGCCCCAGGCGAGGACCCGCAGCGTGGCCCACCCAAGCAGGAGGTGCACTGTGCTTGAGAAAGCCCATCCCCGATGGGGGCAAGAGTGGCTGGTGGGTTTGAGTGAACATATAAATGCCCATAGAAGTATGCCTGCATTCTTTCAAGTGATACAAGCAACAGTAGCAGGCTATTTAACAAAATTTCAACTGTCAGTGGAAATTTACCATTCCTTTCCGCTTGTCCCCTGCACTCTGAGACAGGCTTAGGCTCTCTCACAACGGCAGCTCTGATGCAATAGTTGTGAAGTCATTTTACTTTGCTGCAAGTGTCCTCGCTCCCCGTGTGGCTGTGACTGTCGTCTCTTAACACAGTCAGATGTCTCCCTGGATCTCTCCCTGCGTTCCTTTCTCCTGCTCCTCAGATCCTAAGATAAAGGGCAAGTGAAGACACATGACCAGAAAAGGCACCGTGGACTTGAACGAAGTCCTCAGTGAACCCCTAGGTGAGTGCTGCCCACCCCTTAGCTTCGATTCTCAAGTTCTGCCCAGGGTGACATCTGGACAGGAGAGCATCCTGGGCCAATTAAAATCTGTGTGACTTGGGCCCTGGGACAGGTGCAGGAGCTGGTTCCAGAGCCGTGCCCCTCCCCACCTCTGCTCCCCTCTCTCCCAAGGACCCACTGCCAAGCCCCCAGGTTCCCTGATATTCTGTCCTTCTCTTCTAATCTAATCCAAGCCCTTTTCCTCTTCCTTTATTCCCTAATTATCACCAGCTGAAGTGGTTTTTCAGTCACAGTATCTGAAAAAATTTCCGGCAGCTGAAAAAGAGGTCTCCAGAGGTCAATGCCCATATGCTGGTTCCTGAAGAGAGCCCCTGGTTATGTGGTCCCTCACCAACACCCACGGGGCATCAGACATGTTGCAGAGTCGACCACCCCCAACATGAGTTTGCTGTGACCCCAATGCCCGCACAGCATCCCTGCTCTCATAAATGTATTTGGCCCACTTATCCGTTACTAAGAAGCAAAAGTAAAAAAATTGCTCATGTTTCTTATTAAAATTATTTATGAGGTGGAAAAAGAAATTGTAATAGAAAAGAATAAATTTGACTGCATGTTAGATCTGTTCCTTTGGCTTTAAACCTTTGCTGTTTTCTAGGCTCAGACTTGGTAGCTCTGTACCTTTTGTAAAAGAAAGTTGCCTTTAGCCTGAAATATCCAGGAGAGCCTATTCTCCGGGCTCTGATCTTTCACGATGTTAACTCTTCTGCACTTATGTAGAGATGGCAAGTTGCAAAATAGAGAATCATCTTTGGTTTTTTTTGGAGGTTTTAGAAGGGCACCATTATTTGACCCACATGGACAGCTGCAAGAACAAAGAATTCCAAGGAGAAACAATTCGCACCGCAAGAAGTTTGCAACAAGCAACCACATCCCCGCCCCTTTTTAGTATAAAAGCGCACTGATTTCTGACTTGGGGGAGACGGTTCTCCAGCATCTCATTCAGCCATCTTCTGGGTCTGGCATCTTTTCAAATAAAGTCACTATTCCTTGCTCCAACACCTCAACCTCCCGATTTATTGGCCTGTCATGCAGCAAGCAGTACGAGTTTCGACTTGGTAACAAGATGACTGCATTGGAGGTAGTATGTCTCCACTCTTTCCTCGTTTCCAATATGTAACATGCACATCATTTATGATCTAGTTCAAATAATTCATCAAAGACAACCACAAAAAGAAATTACACTCACCTAGCTATCAACACTGAAGTCACAACCTATCAATTTTATATGCTGTTTAACAACACAACTAAAAAACCTAACATAGGGAATTGATTCCACAGAAATAAAATTATTTCTACTCTTTCAAAACCTTTTTTTCTTTTCTATTTTATTTTGTTTTGCATATTGAAAAGAAAATAAAAGACAAATCATTTTATTTCACGTATTTTGTTATAGCTGCATAATTTAAATACTACAAACAGATTTAAATTGCAATAAAAAATTGTTCATATATTGTACAATGATATATACACAATCAATGTGGATAAGGAAAGGAATGGACATTTACTAAAAATCCACTGCACATCCAGTCTTTTACAAGCATATCCTGGAATATAAGCTCTATGATCCAGGGGTCTCCCACCTGCATTTTCACTGCTGAGTCCCTTAGTAGTCTTCTACCAAGGCACCAGCATAGAACCACGTGATCAGTATTTTAGGTATAAATGAGGGAATTAGCTCATTCAATTCTAAAACAAAAACCCTAAAGTAAATACTGAACTTATTTACAGATAAAGAAAATTGGACACAAACAAGTACAGTTTCTTCCCCAAGTTCACAAAGCTAATAACTGGTAAAGGCAAGATTTGAACTCATCTGTCTGATTCTAAAAACTAAGGTGGAAATCCCTTTCGACTGGGGAGGGTCCAGCAGCACAGCTTATCACCCTATCTTTGTTCAGATCTAGCCTTAGACAGCCTGAGACAGCACCCAATTCCTATGGAACTTGAGGGCAAATGATAACAATAAGGATTTTATATCCAGTAGTTTCTTAGGTACCATTTATATAAACTGTCACCAGGACAGCAGAAAAATTCTGGGAAATGTAAGTGGGTCCAGGGCTCTTTGCTGATTAGAAACTCAGTCTATCAGGACAGAGTGACCTTCCCATGAGAGGCCACACAGACCTAAACTAAAGACAGCTGAGCAATGAAAACTAGCAAGACCCTGGAACTCAAGCAAGAAGGATCCCTGCCATCTCCCGCCCTGTTGCCTCTTCATCCACGTGGACACGAAGACAGAAGACCTAGGTTCTTGTCCAAGTTACACTATCATGAATTCTCACCCATAAAAAGTTACGACTCTATGCTGTCCTAAGTCCTTTCCTACTCAAATATGTTGACACCAATATCTCAGCAGAATGTCTATGTCTCCACATTCTCTCTTCTATAAGAATAGTTCTATGGCCACAAAGCAGAAATCCAATTAAAAACACCATGCACTAAGCAAGGTGAAATTCTGCGTAAGAGACTTTGCTCTCACGCTCAGTGAATGAAAACTCAGAAAAATTGGTCCTTCTCCCTCAGCAAGTGGGAGGTAGGCTGATTGTGTGTGTGGGTGGGTGTGCGTGTGTGTGTGTAAATCAAATACAATGACGTCTGGGATCTGTACAGATTTTTTTTAAGTTACTGTCATTTCATGAGGATGAGACACCCTTTAAAGTAATTTGAATCTAGTGTTCTGAGAGAGACTCAGGATCTTTTGGTGGAGGAGGGGAAATGAAAGGAGGAAAGAATTAAATGAAGCAAAGGAGTAAGAATACTGCAAGGGAAAGGCAAGACATTAATTTTGTTCCTACTTGCATCACAAACAAATTACGGACTGGCTTTGCCCCGATGTCCTGTCGAGCACTGAGTTGCAGATGAAGAGGTGACAGCCCATTTCTAACTGAGCTTGTGACTGTACGTGGCATCTTATAGAAACAAATCACTTATCCTGATCAAACACTCTAGCAGCAGGTCGTAATTCTCCTATTTTGAGAGAAAAGAAAATAGGAGTTCAAAAGGGTAGATAACTTGACAAAAGTCAGAGGACCAGTAAATAAGAGAGGATGAATTCAAACTCAGATCTGAAAGCAGAGTCTGATCTTCCCACTCCCAGGACTGGAAAATCCTTAACACACAGACTCCCCAGGTCCCCTGCAGTGTTCCTGGCACCAAGCATTTCCCATGGCGATGGGCTCCAGTTCTCACAGACACAGCGCTCTGTGCAGCCAATGACCTTGATCGGACCTTGCTCATCTACCTGCCACGCCCACCAGTCTTCACAATACAGGTAGGAAAGCTTGCTTTCAAGTGCGTACAAAGCCACCCCTGGTCTAACCTGGGCTCTTCTGGGGCTTCTCCAGCCTAAAGTCAGCCATGAAAGTGCTCACAGTTTGTACATGAGCCACACTACCTCTCTCCATCTGTCTCCACACCTATACTACTTAGCTATGACCATTTTGATAATACTGGAAACAAATTTTTAAAAACAGAATAGAAAGTATTCTGGAACAAGTACTTAAAACTTCCAACTTTAAATGACAAGTTACATAGTGAGTATTTACAAACCGAATCTGCCTTTCTACGTGTCAGTTTTAAGCAGTCAGAAAATACAATAGCAAACAATTCTTACTTACAAAATTAGCAAAAACATAAACAATAATCTGGAATAAACTTAAAATTAATGCCCATGCTGTATATGGAGAAAACTACAGGACTATACTGAGGGGTAAATAAGAGGTGTGAATGTTGAGACATCAACATATTGCATGGAGGAAAGCAGTTTTGTAAATATGGAAGTTCTCCTAAAAATAATTCAAAACTTAATAAAAATCCCATGAATACTCTTATCTGACTTTTTTTTTAACTTGAACAAAATATTTTAGAATTCTTCAGGAATAATAAAGTCATAATAATAGCCAAGAAAGTTTGGGATGGAAGAAAAGAACAAAAAAAAATCGCACTGTCAGATAATAATTAATTTTTACAATATGTAAGATATAGCACTGGAGTAAGGAAGTAAGATTGACAGAAATAAAGCATGAGCTCAAAAAGAGACTCTAGTGTACATAAGTATTTTGTGCATGTGGGATTTCAAATCAAAGAGCAAAGTATGAATTCAATAATTGTCCTGGGACAATCAGAGAATCACCTGGAAAGAACAAATTCTATTCCTGTCTTAATGACCACAAAAAAAATTTACAGATAGTGATGTAAATATTAAAATACTAATAACAGCAAATTCAACACTTTGCTCACATTAATTCAACTTCCCCTCACTATAACAAGTACTATTATCATCTCCATCTTAGACATTAAATAAACCTACATAAGAGATTTATATCATTATAAGAAAGTATTTCTAAGAATAATATCAAAGATAAAACCCAAAAGGAAGACATTTACTACCTTAAGAGTATTTTGAGCCACAACAAAAATAAACCTACTGAACAAAATGAAATGAAAGAAATGACAAGGAAAAACTCTGTGATAGATGTTGATGAAGACAAGGGATTAATGTTCATAACATACAAAGAGCTGTCACAAAGCAAAAAGAAGCTTCCTCACTTAAATTTGTGCAAAGGACAAAATGGTTCATTCACTTTTCAAAAGTCAGATGGCTAATCAGTGAAAAATGCTCAATACCTCACTGGTCATCAAATGCAAACTAAAACAATGAAAAAGCACTTTTGCTCATCTTATTGGTAAATATTTTTAAAAGATATTGTAGCTAGTGTCCATCTGTGGGAGAAAAAACTGAGCGACCTTTTTGAAGGACGACATGTCAATGGATATTTAAACTCTGAAAAACGTGTGTACACACTGATTCAACCCCACTTCTAGGAATCGTTTCGTTTAGCAAAAACATCAGTTCAAATAGATGTACTGTTTACACTGGTGGGAAGTAAAGCTGAAGTGAAATCATATCCAGCGATAGAGAATTGGTTACATAAGTAATTCTACATTTCTCATTCCACACTGGAGAAGGAATTTCTAGTCACTTGAAAGTAGCCTGTGATGAACGTAAATGTCACATCCAGGGACTAAATTTCCAGAAGACTTAACTAAAGGCATGCTCATACAAGATCACAGGAATGTCTGTTAAAGAAAGATGCCAGTCAAACATCCTTTCTGACAGTGGAAAATGGAGAAAAGTTAAGTGTCCACCATCAAGACAATGATGCGGTAAATCACGGTGAGCTGTGGGCACTGAGGGGCCGGCGTTTCCCCGTGGCCCAGGGCCTTGTCCACAGCACTCTCCCACCAAATGTGTCCTTGCACAAGAGACCACACCTGCACATCAGGAGACCCCTCCACTCTATCTGAAAGGACCGGGTGAGTCTGGAGTGGGAGGACGTCTATGATATACCCCTGAGTGAATAAAGCGAGCTGCAGAAAACATATAGTATGGCTTCATTTTTCAAAAAAGCATATATACACACATATACATAGATTTCTCATATGTATGTACGTATGTATGTATGGGTATATATATATGTCATAGGCATAAAGGTCATGAAATATATACACCACATTGGCAACAGCTTTTACACTCAGGAAATAAGGGGAAGGGAGGTAGGGCTCTTTCGGTACCACCACAGTTCTCTTTTCAGTATTTCAGTTAAGTACACTTGGAATTTAAAAGTTTATTTAAGCACGAAGTAAAATGGACGATGCCTCCACAAGACATAATGCTATACTGGTCATTAAAAATCATGCCAGCGGAGATAGAATATTGTAGAAAAACATGTAATAAGCCGAATGGAAAATGGAGGTCTCCACACAGTAAACAGGCACAGAGTGCTCACTGGTTTTTATGACAGAGCTGATACACACTGATGAAAAGAACAGAAAGTAGATGTTAAAGTGTTAATTATTATCTCTGAGTAGTGGGACCTGGATAGCCTTTTTTGTCCCTTTTTTCAGACTTATTATATTAAATATACATTATTTTTCATCTGAAAAAAGCATTTTTAGATGTGTAGTACCACACATTGGAGAATAATACACGAGTACTTACAGAAACAAATAACTAGGAGACACTGCAGCAGCGCCACACAATGTAGAACGGGCGATCCTGATTAACACCTTGCAGTTACATAAGGACCCACAAAGTGAGAGCACCTGATGTAACAGGGCGCGGCCCCCTTCTATTTGTCACTTGTGTCTTCAGGGCTGAGGCAGTTCTGAGCATGGCCAGTGTCAGTGTTGGTGTCTGGATGGATGCCACTGGATGTGAGGGCACCTGCAAGCCGAGAGGAATAACAGAAATCATCCTCTGCCTTTTCTGTCTTGTTTCTTTGTTACATTAAAAGAGAGGCATAAATAAGATAAACTGTGTATCTTCCCTACTGAAATTTCAGTAATGAAACGGTTTTCAAAGTGTTCACAACTTATACTCTGCCTATAACTGTCTTTTCATCAAAGCTTCATATTTATTAAATGTTAATTAACTCAGTTAATTAACTCCTTGTTGAAACCTTCTTCTAAAGAACATGAAAAGCACTACGTGAAAGGACCACGCCTGCAGTGACTAGCTTGGCTGTCTTGAAGGCAGTGCAGTCAGCCCCCAACATCCCGTGGCTCTGAGCTCCTGATGCTGCTAAGAGAGCACGCTGCCGCCTCAGATGGAGAGAAAGTGTGAAAGCATTTCCTGAAATCTACAGCACTGACAAAACATAACTGACAAATCCCAGGCTCCTTTGATGCTGTCATTTTCGGTTCCTGGCCAAACCCCGTCAATGAGCAGAACCACCTTATTCCCGAGCAATGGCACTCACTTGGTAAGGACTTTTGCAGAAATTTCCAGGTATAGAATGTAACCAACTATACATAGAACTCTGACAAAATAAACAATGCAATACCCTGATTTTGGAAGACACTCAAAATATTCTCCTAAGCCTTTGTAGCTGGAAAGGTTGGGCTTCTCCTGAGCCACTTATTTATTTCACAGCCAATGAGCATCTCCCACAAACCCTGTTACCCTGTGTCTGCTGGGAGCATCAGGTACACTCTTGCTGTCGATCTTATAAGTCACAGGGCAGAGGCGTTTGTCTCACGGCTGCAACCCTCACACAGGCTTGCCTCCTAGCCTCACAGTTTGAACTTGGCCCCATTTTCTAACCTGTATATTTGGTATGTGTTCTTCTGTAAGCTGCCTGAAATGCTTTTTGGAACAAGTCAGAAGAATGAGTGGGTAGATAAATGGACAGATGGACAGGTGAGAGATGGGCAGACCGAAAGAGAGACTCCAAGAAAAGGGGAACAATTAAAATTTCCTGTGCATAACCCTCTTCTAGTCAGGGAAGAAAACCACCACGGAGAAGAGTGAAGAGGCAGGTGGCTTAGGGCTGTTTCCTGGATTCCATGAAAAGTCACACCAAGAGATGAGAGGGTAGAACTATAAATAATAAAAGAAAAAAAGCACACAAATTTGAAAAATATATTTACAATATGTACTTTCTAAAGAATAGATTCAAATCAGCAGGGCCCAATACCACAATCCTTGGGTATTTACAGAAATGAGAATCCCATCTCCAAACCACAAGGCATCCCTTTGGAGCACTGAGAGTCTACACGGGGCAGTCATAAAGCCATCACCGCAAAATCTATGCTATCCTGCACTTACGAGGAACGAGCAGTTGTGCACGCGTGACAGTTACAACCCACAGCACCTCTACGGGGGAGGGAAGCCTAGCGAGCCCCATCTCTGCAGGACAGAAAACCAGTCCTGGAGAGCCTAAGCCGGCCTACCAGTTCTCCATCTCACAGGACTGGTCACGCCAGAGCAGGACTCGAACTCGGACCCACGTCTGTAAGCACGATATTATCATGCTTTGTGTGATTTTTGTGTGTATAACACATTTGTTTCTGGCATGAAAGAATATTTAATAAATGATCGGTTGTCTTGCCTATCTCATTAGCTCACAATCAATCTTTATACTGTTGCATTGTACTATTTTCCTCTGGAGAACGGAACGGAAAGAGCGGGGGTCAGAATGAGGTGGAGCTCCATTCTTTATCTGGTATCTCATCTCATCCAAGTCCCCAACCAGGGAGAAGGAGCAAATGTTCTCTTCATCTTTTAAAGAGAGGGCTCCACTGATGATGACTTACTCAACCCAAAAACCAAGGCTGGGGGAAGGGCACATGTAGCAACCAGAGCAGTATCAGATGTAGGAAAGTGAAAAGAGCTCACGGGAGGGCTCAGTGGGTCAGCCTGATTTAATTTCAATCGATAAAAATACCACACTGTAAAAATACTAGCATGCAATGGATTGGCTCTTTCTTGACATCTAGCATGTTTCCACAGCCCACATGTAACATTATCGTGAACCAGTGAAAGGAAGAGTCTACAGATAGGGAACATCAATGCCACAGGCAGGCTGAAACCCAGGCTGGAGTTTAGGAAGAGAAAGGGCATAGTTAAGAATTGGGGAAAGGCTGGAGGAAAAATTCATCACAAGGACTCTCAAGCATCATCCTAGAATCATATAATCATTCATTCAAGAGAGAGTTACTGAGGCCCTATTTTGTGCAAGATTGTACACAAGGCAAAGCAAGAGCGCAGAGACAATTTTGGCAGCAAGGGGAGGGGCTAAAATACACTTCTGATCCCGGTACCTTGCACACTTGTCCTCAGTATAAAGGCAAAGATAAAAAGTAAAATAATATTCTGTAAACTCAAAGCATTGCTGAAAAAAAGTTAAAGAGGACCTAAATACCTGGACAGACACGCCACGTACATTCCTGGATCAGAAGACAGTGCTCTTGGAATGGCAGCGCTCCCCAGAGTGATCCGTATATTCTACGTGGTCTCGATCACAATCCCAGCGGGCTCCTCTGCAAAAACTGATTAGCTGCTGTTATAATTCATATGGGAATTCGAGGATCTCAGTAACTAAAACGATCTTGAAAAAGAAGAACAACATGAGAGGACTTGTAATTCTCAATTTGAAACTTTACAACTGTATCTCTAGGTGAGATTAGAGGCCATTTTTAAGTTATTACTGTGTTTATCCTTATTTTCTAAATTCTCTAGAATGAATATAATTGATATAATAAGGAAAATAAAAAGCAAGGTATCATTTAAAACATGCACACCGATTCATTCATTGGAAAAATTATTTTAACTATAAAGAGGTAAACAAATATCTAGTGAAAAAGGACTACTTAAAAACAAGAGTGCATTTACATTTTTCATAAATTGAAAACTGAAAAGAACAAACACATCAAGTTTCTAGGGAGACCTGTGAAACATATTAGTAGTTATTTTCAAAAATTCTAATTGAACAATGAAAACTCAAGAAAGGGAAAATCGTGATTGACAGCCAACTGCAAACACATGGAGAGCAAAGGCCTAGAAATCACAGTTCCTTTAACTCTGCTACTACCTCAGTAGGGGAGGAAATTCCTCACTGAGGAGACAGTGGAATCCCATGCATAAGACAGGATACACAGTACAAACTGCCCTCGAATCGGGGGTGATTTTCTTACAAGAATTCTTAAGTTAGAACATTGCTGAAAAACTATAAATACACTGACAGACAGATTAAAACACACAGTCATATATATTATATAGAAACATATGAAGTCTGCTCCCATGTTACATAGAAATACAAACATATTTGTTCATTTATGGGCACTGATTACTTTTTCCCAGGTAGAATATTTCAACTAAAACAAATAATCAATAATACACACCTCTTGTCAAATCTAGTTGATAAGTTACTCTGCTATGTAATCATAATGTGCCTAAGATAGATCTAAAATAATTGAAAAAGATCTTTGTATGGATTCTTGAACTCTTCTCAACATTCCAAACTTAATTTTAAAATAGATCTGAGCAGTATTTCTATATTACCTTTTCCCTCGTGAAATGACCAATACAGTCTGTTGTCAAAATTCTGTCCTTACAATGATTCACGAGCACCGTATTCTCACAAAACTGCTGGACAGCAAGTCACTATCCAGACACTGTGACCAAACAAACGAAACATAAGGAAGACAGTGACCCTATTCTGGAGGGATAACCGTCTGCGTCAACACCGGGGTTTTTATTTGATTGGTTTGATTGGGTAGCAAAATAAAATCAATCAATTATTTTCTTCTTTGAGCATTCTGTAAGTCATGACTCTGCTGCTAGTGTCATGAGCAGGAAAGACTTAAGCAAGACTTGATTAGGTCAAATAGCAACAATCATCACCGGAGAGTGAGTCATAAAGAAGTTAACTGATAGCAATGCTTCTGCCTACATGAGACCTAAAATAAACCTACACTGATCTCTGCAAGGAAAATGAGGAGATGAGGTTCCCAATGAGAAAACAAACAAACAAGATACCAAAAAGGAAAGACTTTTTCATTAACGATTCCAGGCCGTATTGGAGCATGGTGGTGAAGAGCACAGATGCTGGGGACAATCATGAGGCTCTGAACTCCCACAGCACTGGGTAGCTTTGACACTGATAAGTTAGTGAAATTTTCTGCATCTCAGCCTCCTATCCATAGACTGGGGACAACAACAGCACCCGTCTCCTAGGACGGTCCTAAGAATTAAGTTATTTTATATGTAAATTTTAAATAAAATACCTCAGATTTTAAAAATTGCCCCAAAAGCACAAGGAAAAAAGAAAACAGAGATAAATTTGAGTTCATCAAATTTAAAACTTTGCTTCAAAGGACACCATCCAGAAAGTGAAAAAACAACACTCAGGAGAAAATATTTTCAAATAATTTATCTGTTTAGGAATTTGTATCTCCAAATAAAAAAGAGCTCCTACAATTCAACAAAAAAGACAACTAAATTAAATAATGAATAAAGGATCTGAAACGGTATTTTTCAAGGAAAATATACAAATGGCCAATAAGCACAATGAAACGATGTTCAAAATCATTAGCTGTAAGGGAAATCATGTCAAAACCACTAGGAGAAACCGCTTCACACTCACTACATTAGGTTATATTTAAAAAAAGAATAACAAGAACTAATGAGGACACACAGGAATCAGAGATAGCAGCCCTTGCTTGTGAGGTGTAACGCTGCGAGGCTACTTTGGAAAACAGCCTGGCAGGACCTCAGAGAGTTGAATAGTTGGTTTCTGAATGACCCAGCAATTCTGCTCTGTGGACACACACGTAAGAGAACTGAAAACAAATGTCCACATAAAAACTCCTAAAGGAATGTTCACGGTGCCATTATTCATCACAGCCAAAAAGAAGAAACAACTAAAATGCCTATCACCTGATGAATGGGTAAACAGAGGGGCCCAGCCATACAGTGGAATATTATTCAGCAATAACAAAGCATGGAGTACTGAACCAGGCAACAACGTGGACAAACATTGAAAACGTTACTCAGTGTGAAAGTAGTCAGTCACAATAGATGGTTCCATTTACATGAATTGACTCGATTTACATGAAATGTCCAGCACAGGCAAATCCACAGAGAGAGAAGAGTGGCTCCCTGGGGCTGGGGGAGGATGGGGAAGATGGGAATGAGTGCTTATGCATACGGGGTTTCCTGTTAGGAGGATGAAAATATTCTAAGATTGACTGGGATGCACAATTCTTGGCATAGAGTAAAAACCGATGTAAATTTTAATGGGTGAATTGTATTAAAACTGTTAAGAACAAAAGCACCTCGGGCCAGTACCTTCCCATAGTAGATGCAAATTGCTAACTTTTATTACAGGAAGAAGAAACTGCCCTCAGCATGAAAGCAGGAGATAAGCTAATGTGAGTTAACCGAAATTGGAGAAGAGCAGTTCACTTGAAACAGTTGCTGACTGTATACGAAATATTCAGAATGAAGAAATTCAGTTTGACATCAAGATGAAGCATTCTGCTTCAAATGCAGATCAAGGATTCGGCAAGCCCACCTGCTAGAAATAACAAGAGAAGAAACCTGGTTCTTAAAACAAGCACCACATCGAACAAGGAAATGGTGGTGAGGAAAGCAGTCAGCCAAAAAACTGGAACAGTTTGCTACAAATAATTTCTCCACTGAAATTTCAAAAATAAAATGAAAGTGATGCAATGCTGCGCTGCCTTCACGTGAATGGGCTTCCTCCGGTGCTCGACAGTTCTGTAACCCCGAATGAGTGACTCAGGAGAATCAGCATGGCTCCTGGGAGTCCCCAGGTGACTGCCCACCAGCACGCTGACTACCATCACATCTGCCAGGGTTGAATTGCAGAGAAGAGACCAACTTCTGAAAGGCACAGGAAATGTTGGCAAGGGAAAAAATGGCTGCAGTCAGTCCTGGGACAGAGGCCCTGACAGCAGAGGCCAGAAAGCTGCAGGTGAACTGGAGTGGCCCTGGGGAAGGAAGGGACCACAAGGCAGCAGATCTCAATTCTCTTCTCTCTCTCCCTTGGGTAGGAGAGATAAAGCCTGCATCATTCTCACCTGGAACTGTGGGTTATTGATGGCAGAAGTCGTACCGACACGGAATGATTATTCAAGATTCTGTGGGAAAAGTCCAGAAAAAGAGAAGGAGTAGGGAGCCAACTCCACGAGCCTCTCAAATGCTCCTATATTTACTGTGTACAACGAAAGGAAAAAGTCATTAACAGTTGTGTGGTAGTAAACAGGAACTTGAGGAAAGACGGGAGGAGACAGAGATTGTAGAATCCACAATGAGTAAAAAGGCTTAGTGTATCTTTAGGGAAGTCATGCTGTGAGGGGAATAAGATACATTCTTTAGATATGTGAATTACAAAGCAGACCACGAGACCAGCCAGGTCCTTGTTTTGGGGATAATAGACTATCTAAAAGCACACAAGCCCAGCTTTTATAGCTGAGGGCCTGGGCCCTTGCTTTGAAATGAGCAGAGTGCTATCTAAAGCATCAACTATGCAAGCAAAGCATTGTCTCTGCTTTTTAAGGCAAGGAGACAGGAGTGAAGATTCACAGGCTCCTGCTTGCAAAGCAGTTACTAAGCACACATTTTTCTTCTGAACATTGACAGGCGGCTGGGGTCTGTTACAATTTGTTAACCTAATCTTGGGCTCCCACATGTAACCATTATGGAACCATTATGGAGGACACCCTAGGATAACAAATCCTAGCTCTGGGTCTTTTCCTGCCAGCTTCAGACACTCTAGCAGGATCTAGACACATCCCTGAATAACGATCCCACAGAACCACCCAGACTCTTAACTCCTGGCGCTTGAAACTTAATTTTAGCTCTACACAACTTAACAAAGAAAAGTTTCAGAAATAGAAGATATTACATTCTTTTATATCTCATCCTATGAACTAATTTTTCTGATTGCTGTAAGCTGCTTCTAATTGGCAAAGCACCTAATTCTGCAGGTGAATTCAGTACTTTCCATTGGGCATAACTTGCCAGTTTGGGCTCGCTGAATTCTATTGGTCAAATACTGATACACTTAATTGATTTCATTGTTCATCAGTTTCAGCCGGGAGGAGAGGGAGTGTCACTCTTTTCCTCAGCCCACCCTCAACTCTTTTCTCATCAGCAACTCAGGCCTCCTGAAATTAAAACAAAGAATTTGTTTCCCTTCTACGCTTTCCACAAACCCAACAGGAAACATCAGCCTGGAGAAAGAATTCAACAAAAATGTTAAAAAAAAAATCTATAAAACCTGAAGCAACTCCATCTCTGAATCATGATACACAATGGCATGAAAGGAAGTGTGTCAAGCACAAAACATGCATGAGCCTGACTACCTCATTTCTATTATTCAAAGGAAGGAAGGTTTTCATATTTTTTATTATCACTCTTTCTCATTGCTTCTGATTAAGCCAAAAATTAGTTTATGAAATAATTAAGCACTGCAATAACAGATTTTTGTTGTATCAATTATAGAAGGCATTCAGAGGGGATAGGAAAACCCACCTTTGTAAAAAATGTAAAATTTCTTCCCCTGTTAAGAACACGTATACAAAATGCAACAGAGAATTCAAATTCTTGTGGAGAGGAGCAAAAGCCACAGAATCAAAGCAAAGTCATTACTATGAGTCAATTCAAAATTCACTAGACAAGCATGCTCAAAGCATTCAAAGAATTTTAAAGGCACACTGCAAACCATTCACTTAATGATCTGCAGGCTAGAAGAAGAATTTCCCTCTTTAACAGACAACAGAAATCAAAAGGGTGCCCCTCCAAACAAAGACGAATGATCAATCAGGTTTTTAACAGTTCTGATAAATCAGCATGTTCTAAAGAACAAATTTCAGAAATTTTAAACATTCATTCAAACTACAATGAAACAAGCACTTAAAAAAAAAAAAAGAAAAAAACCCCAAAGAAACTAAGCACATTGATCATGCACTTGGATCAATGAGAACGTCTTTTACCCTTCGAAGAAAGAACAGGCTATAGCCTTTTACTTGAAAATTAACACTACTTTAAAGATAACTCGTAAAACGGATTTCATCATTCATGTTGCCTTGAAAACTCTGAGGCACTTCTATCTGATCAGAAAAGCAATTCTGAGTAATAGTATGTTACAATTCAGCACCAGTTTGCTTTAGAAGAAAAAAGAAAAGCTACTGTTCCTCAAATCCTGCCCAAAGTGTGAAGTGCCTCCCTGCCTCTTTCCCCTCCTGTTTTCAAACCTGATGCTCCCCAACCCTTCTGAAACAAGTGTGAGAACCTCGTATTCCCACCAATATGTCAAATGACTAAAGAATATCAATTTACTTGTGTAAATATATGCCTACATCTTGAACTGGAGGAGGAAGGTATCAGAGCGCTACATGGAACTTATTTCTACATTCCTGTAATCACACACACAAACACGTTCACACAGACACATAAAAAAACACACTGAATTACTGAGCACTTCACAAGCTTAGGAATTCCAACTTCTAGAAGATAACTTTGCAGTTAGTTTAAAATACAAAACTTTCAAGTTTTGAAAGACTTGATCATCTGCTAAATCATCCAAATATCAATGAGACCCAATTTGCCTTTTCTGTAGAATGTAATTTCCCATGATGTCAAAGCATACCCTAAGAAGTACTGGATCAAAGACTCGTGTTTATCACTAGCTATGATCGTTTTTAAACAAGTAAACAGATTCAGAAAGGTATGTCCCAACATTTATTTTTATTGAAATAGCATATGTATTCAATTGTCTATACAGAAAATAGGTCCCATGATGGTGTTTAAGAGCTATTTTGTGTATTGCAATATTTATTTTTAAGTGCAGACAAGGAGGGTGGGTATTACTCAGTTGTAGAGCACCTGCTTAGCATGCACAATGTGCTGGCTTCAATCCCCAGTAATTCCCCCCCCAAAAAGTGCTTATTTAAAAATAAAAAAAAGTTATAAAAAAATGAAGACTAAAAACCACTGCAATGTAGAAACCAGAAGTATAATAAAAAACATGTGTTTCTATCGAATACTGACTATATGTCAAACACAGGGACAACCACAAATCACCCCTGACAACCATCACGTGTGGTTCTCAGCAACCCTTCTAAGTAGACACGGATGAGAAGCCCAGCACTGCGGATGAGGAGACGGAGCTCGGAGGAGCCAGGGACGCTGACCGTCCTGTTCCCCGTGACATCACTTCAGCCCAGGACAAGTGCTGACAGAGCTGCAGTGAGGGGACATGCAGCTGCGTGGAAACTTCGGGAGCTGGGAGTCCCAGAAAACACGAAAAATTGTTCAGTGAAAAACCAGCTCAAATATATTACACTGTGCCACATCCTTTAAACAGGGAACATGACTGAGACCTTTTTGATGCCTCCGTGTCCTTTATGCCATCATCAGTTATTTGCCCTCTCAGCATGACCAGTGATGATCTGGACACCTTATGAAGTGCACTCAGATAGAAGAGCTTTTAAAGCTGTTTAATGAAGTTTGTAAGACTCTGTCTATGCCTCACACAGGCGGTCATCCATCACTTCTCACCGGTGTGGACGTACCACCTGAAATCACTCCTTTCTGCTTTTTAAAATCCCTTCATCTAATCCAGACTTTTCAACAGCAAAGAATCAGCTCAACCACAGACAGTGAACAGCTTTTCACCAAATGGACTCAAACAGCCCAACGGACTACCTGGAAGACCTTTTCTTCTATTAAACCCAATTCCGGGTACTTCATCATTTTCTGATTGGTGGACTTGGCCGCTGACTTGCCTACTCAGAGAGCTCCCAGCCTCACATCCGGGGGTGGGAGAGGACCCTGCTCTTGGGAGAAATCAGTGAGGAAGGCGGACATCCTCGTCAGGACTGCACGTGTAGAAGTGACAAAACGTGCTCAGAAATTATACCGTCAGCAACCCTAGGCTCCCATGGACTGGTTTCACATTAACCAAACTCACGAGACACTGATGCAAGATAACTAGAAACTTAACTTATTAATGTAACAGAATATGTGAAACTATCAACCAGACTGAAATATCAGAGTTCAACCATGAGTACAGTTTCTCCTCCACGGCCTAATCACGGGCAGGCAGTAACATGACAAACATGGACAGAAGCAGAGCAGGAAGGGTTTCTAGATTAACTCAATGGACTAAATTTCTGTTATACCAACAGATCTACTGCCTGGAAAACTATTAACGCTAATCACGGTGCACCATTCGTGGACAGTGGCTGAGACACGACTGTGAGCACCTGTGTAACTCTCCTTTCCCTGTCCTTATTGGGCAAACTGATGCACAGAGGTACAGAGATCCAGGGATGCAGATACCCCTAAACACCCAAAGCCCATCCCTGGGAGCCTCAAAACCAGACAGCCAGGGTTTAAATACCAGCTCTGCCACTTACTAGCTCTGTGACCTTGGCCAACTTACTTACCCTCTGTGTGCCTCAATTTCCACACTGTAAATTTGGGATAAAAATCAAACATTCCTTACTCGATTGTTGAGAAGATTGAAGGATTCATTTCTGTAAAACTCTCAGAAAAGAATGTACCACATTATTGGTGCTCAACAAATGTCAACTTAATATTAAAGTGATTTACAAGTCTCCTTTCTAATCATCTTCTGTGTTTCCTGGCTAGACTAAGTCCCAAAGAAAATCCTTATTTCTCCTTTTATAAACTCTTGGGGAGCACCCTTCTGTTCCATACCACCACCTGTTTAAACTGAGGGAGGGGATGCCTCCTCCCCACTCCTCTTGGCCACGGAGAGTGCTTCTCCACACCACAGACCCATGGCCCACAGTTAGCCTTTATCACACTAACACAGTGAGGTGTGAGTCCGGAGAGACAAGCAGGGTATGTGAAACCGTTCCTTTCCTTCCAGTGCTGCCACACTTGGGAAGCACCCGGGATGCTCAGCTCCATGGCAGGACAGCCCTGTGCATGATGGAGCAGGTCCTCTCAAGGGAAGGCTCGCTGTGGCACAGAGTTACCTGGGACAGGGTGAGTCTCTAATTCTGGGACACAGTATAATGACACGCATTTTCCCACAGCCCTGAAGTTCATGGAGAACATGGCTTCATCAGTAAATAAGAAGACATATATCGCCTGCTTACTCTTTTCTGTCATCTCTCAGTTGGCTGCTGGAGACAACATGTGTATAAGTATTGGATCCCCTTAAGCCCCAACATATTTGAAGTAACAAAAAATTCTGTGGCTTAACGTTGGTTCAGGGCGACTGTGTAACACTTCTGAATTTGCTGATGCTAAATTATGGGTATAGGAACTATGGAACCTCCTCAAATATCTTTCATCTTAAAACCAGCTTTCCTTATTTTCCTGTTTCTTAGTAATTGCCAAAGACTATCAAATGATGGCTTCTCACAAAAAAGTAGCTAAAGTTTATGAGCCCTCTTGACATACCCACTGTGGTAAACACTTTACATAATTTCTAATTCTCACAATTCTACAAAGCAGATATGAGCATCCCCATCTCACAGACGTGGGAAATCTCAGAACGAACTGACTTAGGCTCACGTGGCTCAGTGGCAGCGCGTGCACGCAAACCCGTCAAAAAAACTACACCCCTTCCTATATGTACCAAATCTCCTACCACTAATTAACACACAGCGGCGGGGTCAATACTCAGGGAACCCAGTACACTTTTCAGCTTTAAGGTGCTCCAGAGGCCGCTTCTAGCTGTTTTATAAATTCCCGGCTCACTGGTTTCTAGCACTGGAAGAAAAGTCCGATTTTGCCATTGTTTGCACAGCAAGTCTGAGATGTTCACAGCGAGATGACAGAATAAAACTAAGATATAAGGAGAATAATTTTTCCAGGTAGACAGACATAATGGACATTGTGCTATTCTGAAGCATTAAGCAAAGAAATCAAAATAAAATAACGTTGTTTAAGCTTTCTTTAACAAATAGGAAAATTAAGAAGGTAAGAAGGTGCAACAGCGCCACCTATGGCTAAAAAGACCTTCCAGGTTGCCGGGAAACATGCAACACAAAGTTGTCTGTAGGATCAGAAACGAGAATCAGATAACTAAAATCTTCTGTAGCACATACTGCATTTTGTTTCGGGGTAAGGGAGGGGTATTCAGTATTTAATCTGATATTGCTAATACTCCTGAATATAAACAAAAGACATAGGCTTATGGAAACTCATCTTAGAGGAGGAAAGAAACCAGTCCAGCCTCTTCAGTTTACAGGAGGGGAGACTGAGACCTGGGAACTGTCCACCTTGCAATCGGCAGCAAAGCTATCCTAGGCCTCATGTCTTGCACTGTAGCAAAAACCAACAGATCATTACTAGGCCTATATTCATAAAAGTAACGTCTGTATTTTTCCAAAAGTAGCTAATCTAAGTATCTTGCAAAATACTTCTCAAAGAGCCAGGAAATCGTAAAAGTTTGTTGAAATACAAAAACTTTTATTTACATATTAAAACAGCATGAGATTTATTCTATTAAAAAAGTTACATGTCAAATCAATGTTTTGATATTTTAAACCTGTTAAAAGTGCAAGAAAAAAATCAAAATTTTCTTTAATCACAAAAGAGAGAAGATTATTCCCTGAAAATGATAAATGTGGAATTTTTTAAACTTAATGGATCTGGTCAGAATCCACGAATTTAAATGTCTGAGTGGATGTTACACGGCAACATGAATTCTGAGTTGTAACAATACACATTCTGTGTAAATAATCTTCAAGGTCGTCTGCTTATGGCAATTTAACTAATCCCTGTCTCAATAGAATGATACAGATTTCATTAAAACTTCATAGTGCACTAAAAAAAAAATAAATGAATCCTTGTTACTTTAAGCCATACTCATATATATCATATATATACATATTGAATATGCATCAGAAATAAGCCACCCCCTTTAGTATTCAGAGTTGATCCTTCTAAAATACCTGTCATTGTGACAGCACATTTTTATTAAGCACCTTTTGGGTGCTTTGTATACAAGGCGTCTAACTCTCACAGACAAGGAAAACGATATTACTCAAATTTCACAAATGAGGAAATGTACTTAAGCCATAAAAACAACTTACCTATTCATCATCAGGAAAGAAAAGGGTAATGATTTTACTTACAATATTCACTGACAATCTTTTCTTCCATACTAAGACTACATAAAACCAATTCAGTCTTTCTAAGTATTTCTGTCAATAAGGGCCACTAGAGAAAAGCAAGTAACATCACTAGCAATGGTTGGAATTTCAAAGCCCACTTCTCTTTTGCACTATAATCATTTTTAATGTTTTGTTTTTAGTGCTCACAGAGCACTAAAATTAAAAAAAAATAACTTTATAAGTCATTACCTGAGAATAAAACTTTTGTAAAAATGTACAATTTTAATTTATGCCACTCTGTCTCACATTCTCACTGGTGTCTCTCCTTTGAAGTCCTCATCAGGCTGAGATCACTAAAATTGGCCATTTATTGAGTCACAGGAGTTCGGGAAACCACGCAAAGGGAGGCTGATTAGAGGAGCAATTAAAAATGCATTCTGTGCAGCCAGGGTTCCAGCACTGAGCTAGCCACTGCCAGCTGTGTGTAATTTGGGACAAGGTGCTCCATCTCTCAATCCCTCAGCTGCAAAAAAGGAGACACTGATACCTACCCTCAAACACCTGCTATGAAGTAAAACATGAGGAAAGCATTTTAGCCTTAGGCAGGTGTCCATTCAGAGCGAGTTTTGTCATTATGATGATGAGGATGGGTGTTAATAAATTAAGCTAGACCAGAAAGTAGAAATCACCATAAAGGAGAAACATTTAAATCAATGAGCATTTTCTTTTGGATGGATTGCAGAATATTCTATTGATTTTTTTAATAAACCAAGATTTGTCCATTAATAATAGATTTACAGGTTCATGGACAAGTCTCCAGAAAAAGAATTAGAGGCCTCTAACCTCTGAATACTAAGAAAGTAAAGTTTAAAAAGAATTCTGGGGGATATTATACCTCATTTGGGAAAGTATGTGCTTAGCATGTATGCGGCCCTCAGTTCAGTCCCCAGTAACTCCATTTAAAACCTTTTTTTTTAACAAATGGAGAATTAAAGCAAAAAGATGGAGGAATACAGAATTTTTTTAGAGACTCATCTCAGACTTCTGATGGGGAATAAAACATCCATTTCTCAGAGGAAATCTTGAAAACTATGTAAACTGGATCTGAGAAGTCTAGTCTTTTAACATTATTCAAGAATACATATTACCAAGTCTTAAAACTACCTGATAACCCACAGTGGTGATAGTGATCATAACAGCTGCCAACACGGATCGAGCTCCGGCTAGGAATGCTCTGTTCTGACATCTCTGCCCCTGAGGCCTCACCAGGCTGAGAGCACTAACTTCGGACATTCATGAGCATCTCGTGTAAGTCCTCAATTTGTGCTTCTCACTCCCCCCTCACCAGGCCCTCTGAGGGAAGCACTGTTATCATCTTCGCCACCCGCACTTAAGGCCACTAAGGCGCAGAGACTAAACCCGATCCAGGTCACACTGGCATAAAAGGACGTCTGTATTTCTGCTGTTTTACTTTTTACAAAGGAATCTGAGATATCAATTCAAGGGAGACTGTTAAATAATAAAGTCTGTCTGGTCTCCATCTCAAAGAGCACATAATATAGATTCCTGATGTAGGATGAGGCTGCCGCCACAAACTGACTCAGCTTGAAATTAATATCCGAGATGAAGCAGCGAATACACGTAAATATTCACGATTGTCAACTCTGCTCACGGGTCTGGGCCCTTCACTGCCTGAATGACGGTGAAATCCCCACCCCTGTCAGGGAGGGAAGAGCGGCTCTTCCAGGTCGCACCCAGGCTTCACGGGCTGTTTCCCCCCACAGACTGTCGTCAACAATTAAAAAGCTCTCAAAATTTTTACACCATGCAAAACTGAAAGACATTTCTGCAGATGGAGCACTTTCTCAGGCTTAAAACTTTTTTGCCTACACTCAGCAAGGGGGAGAAAAGAAACATGACTCTGCAAAGTCTCTGAGCCTCACCACTCACAGGAGTAGAACTGCCTCAGCACAAGATGACTGTTCACATTGCAGGGTGAGAACAAAATAAAGCCGCCCCAACCACAGGCACTCCCAGATACAGCGCTCAGGAGTCTTCTGCACACTCACGGTTGTGCAGCCCTCACCACCATCTATTTCCAGAACACTCCATCATCCCAGAAGAAACCCCCTGTCACTATCAGTCATTCCCTAATCCCCCTCCACCCAGGTCCTTGCAACCATCACCTGCTCTCTGCCTCTGCATTTGCCTATTCTGCGCATTTCAGATCACTGAAGTCAACAATATGTGGCCGTTTATGTCTGGTTCCTTTCACTTAACGTGCTATTATCAAGGCTTTTCCATGTTGAAGTGGTATCAGCATCTCTCTCTTTTTTTTTTTTTTTGAAAACGTTAGTTTATTAAAAGGTGGTAAGTACTATCAAAAAGAGTAGAGTGGAGCATAAGGGGTGGGGATTCAAAGGGAAAAGGGTGGGTTGAGCAGTCAGGGTTGACTTCCCAGAACAGGTGGCCATTTTCATCTTCCCCTTTATTTTTTTTTTTCCTTTTTATTCACCCTTACGTATGAATAATGTTCCACTACATGGAGATACTACATTCAGTTCACCCATTGAGCAGCTATGTATCGACGACATCCAGAAAAATGAGTGTAAGAGGTGACTAGCAGGGATGGCATTTAAGCAAAGGGCAAGATGTGCTTTAAAAAAAAAAGCCAACAAACAGAGGCACAAGGAAATTCAGTCCGTTTCTGAGCAAAGTGCATACTTGCTTCGGCAGGACTACCGTGCAGGGCTGGGGAAGATATTGGCAGGAATCACGGGGAGGGAGTCACCTAAGAAGACCCCCCACCGAAATCAGCTCAGCCAATTCTCCTCCCTCATGTTTTTAGGTTTCTCTTATTTCATGTAATAGCACTTTAAGTACACATCTGATCATGTGCATCAGACCACTTTTCCTCGAAGCTACAGAAAATCATTCACTGACCGGAGCAGCTCCAGGACAAAACTGTGATGGACCAGGGAGTCCTGCAGCATCCCAGCCTGCAGGCACAAACCCCACATGTGCCTTGGTGATGTCCAGAAAATAAAATGCATGGAAATATCTCACTGCTGGTGCACAATATCTGCCCCCAAATTGCCCCAAAATCATGCTGGTAAAGCACTACTCAACCCTCTCACTACAAAAAAAAAAAAAAAGAAAAAAAAAAGCAAAGAAGGCAAATTTAGGCTCTGCCATTGAAAACCAGCAACCATCAATGCCAGTATCTGAGCTGGAATGCTCCTAACTTCAAAAACCACTGCGCACTTATTTTTCAAACAGGAAAGCATATATGTATTCCACATAGATGATATTACAGTAGGATTTTTATTTTCGAAATTTCCAGTTCAAAATTAGCACAAGAAAGATTATGTTTCAGCTTTTAAAAAACTCAATTATCTTCCAATTTCTTAATTTTGAACCTATTATTATTTTATAAATGGAGCAATGCTTCATATTATAAACCAAGTGTTTGGCTTCTGCAAACAAAACCTTTATGACCTCACTATTTCAGAGCAAACTTTAATGATGTTTTGAGAGGTGGGGCCTGGGGCGCTCACTAACAGCCCTTTACAAACTGACAAGGATGTGCTATAAAGTAATGCAAAGGCTCTAAGTCCACATTAACTAGGAAACCAAAGAAACTACACCAAAGTCTTACTTTATCATTTTTAAATATTCCTATTTTTTGAATATTAAAGTTCTTAAAAGATATGATTTTTTTCAGAAGGACAACACCTGTATTAAATTTCCTCTCACCAAAAAAGCAATCTTTATCAAGAGTAAAAACCCCTATGGAAATTCAAAAGACAGGACGTTTCTAGCTAAGTGAACATGCAGATCTGGAGACAAACATAAATCCTATCAGATCTCACTCGAACCAGCTCAACAAAGTCCTGGGCTACCCTGGAACTTAGCTCTTCTCTTCCAAATGTTGGCTGAGCTAAGATCATCACACAAGGCAGGGAAGAAGAGAACAGGAAAGTCCACCTGGCGGCCTCCATCTGTTTTCTTCAAGCCAAAAGGCGCCGCAAGGGCGGCCCAGCTAACAAGCCCTCCCCATAAGGAAATCCGGCATCCACACTGCCCCTGCCGTCCCCAAGCAGCCCCGATGCCCCTCTCCCACTTGTGGCCTCCCAGCCTGTGAATGGTCTTCTAATGTCACTCCCCAGTTGGTGGCACCCTCCCCCTCTTCCCCACTACACACACAAACACACAAACACACACAAACACACACACACACACACACACACACGGAGCAAAGGCAGCCTTCCCAAAGCATAAATTTGATTACATCACCCCACTTCAAACCCTTCAGAGGCTCCCTGGTAGAGTTCTAGCCCCATCCCCGACCCTGCTCGCCCATCCTCACCTCAGTACCCAGGTCCCCAGTGACCTCAGGGGCCCCCTGACCTGCTCCTACTTCCCACTTGCCTCCAGGCTCATTTTGACTGTTTCTCAAGGAAGCCTTCCCTCCCTCCAACCTCCACAATTTGTTCCTCTGTTCCTAGAACATTCTAGGCTAAGTCAACTTCTGACACTGCTAAGCTCCCAAGGAACATTTTGCTTACTAATTTGGGTCCAACCTCTTTCCCCTAGACACTCAGAAGTGTGTGTGTTATGAATAAATGAATGATGGGGTGGGTCTCAATGGGACAGCCAGACCTGCTCTCGCCCGTCCCGACCTTTCTTACTGTAGAATATCAGAAGCAAAACAAGAAGTACATTTCCTGAGGGTCACTTCCTGCTGACACCCTTCACTGCCTCCTGTGTCAGTTCTAGTAAAACCCAAGCTCTTCGAAAGCCCTCCACCCCAGGCCCTCTAGAGTGTCCTCCCCAGCAGGGGCACCCACAAGCCTGGACCACACATGGCACTCTCCCCGAGTCCCCACCGCACAAGCCTCCAGGCCTCTACCCGGGCTGCTCTGCCACATGAGCCACAGTCTTCATGCTTTCAACTGGCTGATCCTTACTCTGTCTTCACAACTGAATGTAGAGCCCATTTCTTCCAGGAAGTCCTCTCTGATAATATCCTTTAGGTCTTGGCAGGTCTCCCTCTGTAGCAGCACTGCATGGTGGCCAACTGGGTGTTTGCTTGCTCCTTTGGGACCACGACCTATTGGGGGCCACGTGGGAAGGAGTGAGAGATTACAAGAGGGGTGGGAGAAGCAAAAAGCAAAAATCACAGCTGAAGTCCCAAATTCAAGGATTCTTTCTCAGAAAAAGAGTAAAATATTTCACACGAGTGCAATTTGGCTACTATTTTTGTGGCTTGCAGAAAGCAAGGCCTTGGTGTTCTAGTCCAAAACCCGGGTTACATGCAAAGAAATGTATATATTCATATCCAAAGGAAACCAGAGCTGCTCAACAACAGTTTGCAGTCAGAATTGAAAGGAATTTTTATAAAGGCAATGTCTCTCTCTCTCTCTTCTTTCTTTTCTGGCATCATATAATTTTAGAAGTATTTGTGTGACTCAGAGATGGCTACAGCCCGTGATTCTGCACTGGAGAGTTTGGGCTGAGCAAGCCCAGATTACATTCACTGTGTAAATGCAATCACACCAACAAACTGACAAGTTCCCTTGTGGAGGAGCTGATGTTCCAAAGCAGGCAAACTTATGCAGTAAGAAAACTCTAAATAAAAAGTAAGAAATTCAATGTTCTGTACTCAATTTCATTAGCTATATGGGCCATTACCTGATAGTATATCTTGTCTAATGAAACCCAAAAATAAATTGTGAATGTTGATTTTCTTCATCTGACTGTTTTATGCTAAATTTGGATATCAAACCCACAATCCATACGGACAGCTCAGGCCTATGCTGCAGCACAGCTACATCCCGTAGAAGAAAGTCTATCAAGGGAGAACTGGAGAGTTTCCCTTCAGAAGCTGCTAAGTCTGGTTTTGCACCTATACATCATTTGCAACCACTTCATCGTCAAAGGAGTAAGACCTTACATCTGTGGGGCGTAAAGCACTGCGGTGCTTCCGAACAATCAAAGAACACTGAGCTTTGTGAAACTGTCCTGAGGCACTTAAATTGTACTTTTTCTGAAAGGCCCCAAAACTGTCCCACTTCACCATTTCACTTACAAATGGGAGGTACCGGAATTAGTAGAGAAAACACGCCCTTGAAGTCTGACAAGACCCTGCTTGAATCCTGTTACAGCATTTACTACCCTCTAAACGGACCAATAACTTAACCCCTCTGAGAAGGCTTGCCAATCCGCAAAAGGGGTCTGCCACCGCCCACCTGGGAGGCATGGATGTGAATGCAACACGCAAGTAGGGCGGCCGACTGCTACCTGACACGGGGCCTGGCTAGTTTCCCTCCGCTGCCCTTGTCCCCCTTTAAACTTGTGCTGTTTCCCCGGTACCAAACGCCCGGAATAGACTGCCCGAATATTCTGTGTATCCCTGGATACATGCCTTACCCTTAGGAGGCCTGAAAAACAACTGCCTTCTCCCCAGTCACTATCAATATTCTTAAGAGTCTGGATTTTTTTAACCTCTATTTTGCAGGGAGACTATTCCAGAATTTTTCAAGCACCAATCTCCAGGTTGGCTCCCCTCCCAGCGCCCATCCCTTCTCACCTCAGATACTCTGTCTGCCTTCTGTTCCTTGAAAGCGAGTCAGGAAGAGCGGGGACTCCCTAGGCCTCCTTCCCTCCCTGATATGTTAGTGTGACTACCTTCAACCCACGCCCCACTCCAACTCCAGCTTCTGAGGAGTCTACCCTCCCGGACCCTGCAGACTCTGTATCTTCCCAAGACACACACTTGGCCACGACCCTCCCTTCAGATTTCTTCCTGGCTGGCCCTGCCCACCCCCCGGCCCCTTAAGGATAAATGACATTGCCCTGAAAATTCTAAACGCCGCTGACTGACACACCAAAGCTGCATGGTCTGGGCTTTCCTCCAACCCAGACACAGACCTGCCCCCCCTAGCCTCAGTCTGCAGCTCTCAAGATGATCTAATTCACATGCGCGGCTGTGAACACCAGCTAAGAATGAAGACTCCCAACGTGTATCTCTAGTCCTGCTCCTTCAACTCAGCCCCAGGCTCATAGACCCGAGTGCCTCTATGAAGTCCTAACTTGGATGAAAAATGGCATCTTAAAAATGCCTCATGTCCACCATTTACTCTGGAATTCAATTTCTGGCAGGTACCTCCCATGCTCCCCATTTAAGTAACAGACCCAGCACTCACCTATGTGTTTGAGGTCACATTCAATTTCCCCTGTTCCCTCCCTCCAGCCCTGGCTTGGAATATTAGTCCTGTCATTTCCGTCGCTAAGCCCATCTCAAGTCTGGTTCTGCAGGGACCACGGCCGGATCCCCACAAGCTCACAGCAAGGTGCACTGAGTCACAGTCTTCCGAAGGGGGCTCCCTGGAGGGGGAGGCATCTCCTGCCGCCGGTCACCACAGAAGGCAATGGATTCTCACAAAGGAGGCTCTGGAGAAGGGACTCAAGTTTCTCCAGTGATCTGAGCTTTGAAGGTCCCGAGGTCTGGCGGAGCTCCTATTAGCAGACACACTTGCCACTGAGCAGATGAGGATGGAGGAGCCCAAGCAAGGCTGTCCTCACTCCGACCCCTGGGCCCTCGGGAGCCACGGGAAAGGCCTGTGTCCAGGGCACAGCCCAACAATCACAGATCCCAGCCTGCATTTGCCAACCCGGACAGCCTAGACTCCTTCTACTTGCGAGACTTACTTCTGTTCTGTTCCCCCCCCGAGAATGTGATGGACTCTTTCAGAATGTCTGGCCTGTCTCAAGCGAGACCAAGTCAGTGAAGGATGAAGTGTTCACATTTGGACTAGAGCATGAAAGGAGAAACAAGACATCATGATCAGCATGATGGTGGTGGCCAAACTTTTCCCCTGGGTGAGATGAACAAGGGTGGGGGTGAGAATCCAAGGTCTTAGATTGGCCAAAGCATCTTCCTTCATGGCTGACTGGGGGTTGGAGTCTCACTACCGCAAACTAACGACACGGCTGTCAGTGGGGGACGACAGCTGCAACAAACACGGAGTCAGCTCTTTAATGCCAACATGGGTTAAAAGTAAAGGCCGGTGCAGGGAGGCCTGCACGGCTGCTGAGGCAAACCACAGACCCGGCTGTGAATGCCCACTGGCTGGAGCAGAGAGGAAGCTACGGTCCCTTTAACAGTCCCTGTGTCCACCAGATCCATGTAAGCCAGCTACTTAGGAGAAGTACATGTTGTCCTGATACTCAGAAAAACCAGCCTCGTAAAGGGAACAAAAGAGTGGCATGGATTTTAGACCCACTTCTGCCCCTTTATGAAGGCAAAATAAAGTAAATGGCACGGGGAAGTTGAATGCAAAAAAAATAAAACCATTAAATAACCAAACGGTGACTGATTCCTCCAACATTGTCCCCTGCAGCTGCTCACCCCCAAGCCTGCCACTTCCTCACCAGTGACCGCCGGTCAGGAAGCGCCGTCACGCACGTCACACAGAGACAGCCAGGAACCGCTTGCTGAGCACGTTTGTGTAAAAGCAGGAATCGAGCAAGATGCTGCAGACTTTGACTTGACATGTTTAAATACTCCATGAAAAGACTCCCTCAACAGCCGCCTAAATCAATTCGCATCTCACTTCTTCAAAACAATCAAACTAATTGAATAAGGGTGCATTTGTCACCAAATATAAGGAGGACCAAACAGGTTCCTCAAAGCAAAGATTTTAACCGATATCAAACAACAGTGGGTGATGTGCTATAAAAGCAAATATTCCAAAAAATTAGAAAATAACAAGATGACTAGGATAATGCATGGATCAAGGCACCTGAAAAGTTTCTGCTTTTTAAAGCGATGGAGACAGCACGGAGGGCGATCTAGCTATTTCCAATGCAGGATATGCACAGCCACCTTTTCAGACGCAACTGCGCGGTACAAGAGAAAAAGGAATAAAGAAAAAGGAAAAGAGGAACAAGCGAAAATTAGAAACACACAAGAACAAAAATGACTTTGACAGCATGTACAAGAATTTACGTGAGAGTGTGAGGCCAGTGACGCGGGAACAGTGAGACCCACCCTCACCTCCTGCTCCAGGGAAGGCAGGGGCCTGAGGGGAGCCATGCTGCTTGAGGACACAAACGTGGTCAGCGACCCTAAACAAAACTCCACATACATGCGTCTAGGCAGCTTTTAAGCCACAAAATGTGGTCGCATTACAGGCTGGACAGTTTTACTCACTCCCAATGAGAGTAGAAGGAGAGAATTAGTCTCTGCTCCTGCACCAAAGCATTGTTTTAAAAATTAATGACTGTGGAATAGTAAAAGCAACAATGGAGTAAAAGTGACTGGAGGAGAACGTGCTTGACCCGAGCTCACTGGCCGCGTTATCTCACTGACGTTCAGATGCTGGCTGAGCCCTTATGGTACCAAAACAGACAGATCCACCAGGAGGGAATTTACTGCGCTGCTGTATTTTGATGCCGAGAGCCATGCCTGGTACACGAGGTTCTGGGTAAACAATGGTGACAGTGTCAACACTATGGGCTAAGCACACATCCAGCTACTCCGCCAAATCCCAAGGGCAGACTTCAAAAGGCAAATACAAGCTGGAATTCTCTGGTGGGTCTGCAAACTCAGAACCAAGCAGTTGCTGAGCAAAAATGTCACCAGTGCCTCCTAAGACAAACGAGGAGGCACTGGCCATGGGGCTCGGGCAGGGCTCCAGGCTTCCACTGCTCACCCACCAGTCTGTCCAGGGGGAGAACATGGTCCCTGCTTACGTTGCACTGATGCACCTACCTTGACTAATGCCTGGGGGCTCAGCAGGAGGTGACATTTGAGGTGAACTGATCCAGCCTCGGTGTAGCCCGGTGCTGGCAGCTGTGCCCACAGCAGTGCCCAAGCACCTAAATCTGCCACCTCATCCCCAAGGAGCAGAAGGGGGTGCGGACGTGTAGATCACAGGGCCCTGCGAGGACAAATACAGATCATGGCCACTACATGTCTCACCCCTTACTAAAGTCATAGAGGTATGTCCGGGAGGAACAGAAAATTCATCCAGAACACGCCAGGCACCACACGCAAGTGGGACTCGGGCCCCCTGTGCCTCTCACTCACAGGGCTGGTCTGGACTTTCTTTTTATCAATTCTCTGTCATCTTCTCCTCCAACTTACCAACAACCAGAAAGTAGGATTTGATCTTAGGTAATTTCAAGAATCACAGAGCACTGCCTCCACAGCGGGCCCGTGCCAGGTCCTCCGACCGTCACCTGTGGTACCGCCATGAGCGCCCTCCAGACTCAAGGCCCGAGGCCGTAGGCCGTGGGGGCACAGCTTCCCTCAATCTCCCCAGCAAAGGGGGACCACCTCTGGGCAAAGGCATCTCACCTCTTCTGCCCGAGGGAAAGCATGATAGATACACGGGGAAACAGAGCAGAAGGTGGGGGGGTAGTAAGCCCAGGAGAGCTCGTCTGCACTTCCAAGGCAAAAGTGGGGCCGTTGACTTAATCACATTGACAAAGTGAGGATGAATCTTTCCCTGCTTTGTCTCATACTCCGTGATACTCCTTTCCCTGCATAAGGAGTTCATCCGGAATTCCCTGGAGGTGTTTCTGATGTCCTAACATGGCATGCTGGCTGTCGGGGAGGAAGAGAGGGCCTGAACCCAGCAGGTGCTGGGCCTGGGAGGCAGGAGACACCGGCTCCAGACCCAGCTCAACCAGCGTCTCGTTCTGCCCCTCGGGATTCAGCATCTCATTTATAAGCAAAGGGATGAGACTGTCCCAGGACAGGCTGCCTAAGAAAATTGAAATGAGAGCCATGTAAAGAAAGCTTCACAGTTGCCACATTTAAAACGGTAAACAAAGAAAAAATCAAACAAACAAAAAAACAGATACTAGAAACTAATTTTAAGAACAGATCTTACTTAATCTGCTGTATGTAAAATACTATCATTTTGACATGTAATCAATATATGAAAGTAACAAGATAGTTTACATAATTTTACTAGACAAGTCTCAGCGTCTGATGTGCATTTGACCTACAGCATATCTCAGCTCAGACCAGCCTCTTCCCCAGCGCTCATAGCATCAGTGGCTGTGGCTACTCTATTGGACAGCAACTCCAGGGGTCCCACCAGATGTCCTGGCTGAAAAGCCGGAGGAAGTCTCCACACTGACCCTAAAAGGATCTCTCTGAAACAAAGGCAGATTCACTTTTAAATGTCTGTAAACCGTCGGGCTGCACCTCCCTCGGCCCTTGGCTACAAGACAGCCCTCTTCCTTGCTGATCCCTTCCTGGATGTAGGGAAGGAACCCGGCACACAGCCAGGGTGGCCGGGCCTCCAGGTAGACTTACCTGCTGTCTGTGTCCAGTCCCATGAAGTCCTCCTTCTCAAACAAGGTGCAGAGGAGGGGGATCCTTTCCCCAGACTTGTCAGGGTCCCATCCAGCCACTTGGACTTGAGCAAGATTAACAGTGACTCAGTGAAGTCCTCGATCCTCTTCTCCACCACCCTGCAGTCCTCCTAGTTTGAAGGCCACGTTGGTGCGCGGCTGCTCGGCTACCTCCCCATGCAGCACAAAGACAAAGAGCTGAGAGTCATTAAGCGTGGTGCCATACAGCTCCTCTGTACATGGAGCTTCTCGAAGGCCTTGGCCGAGAGGCAGTCGGTAATGGTGACAAGGCCCACGACCGTGCGGTGGGTCTGGAAGTCACTCCACGCATTCTCGAACGCATAGTGGTGCCTGTAGTGGATACAGAGTGCCCAATGGGAGCCGCACGGGCTGATCTGGCTCACCAAGGAAATTCGTTTATAGATGCAAAAGAAATTGTCCTCTGAAATGATCCCCAAGGGTTGGACGACCACGGGGAGAGTCTCGTTTTCCTCAGCACACTGCACGTAGTCAGGGATGCTCATGTTGCAGGCCCTGCCGAGAAGGGAGAGGAGATCGAAGTAAATATTGTGCTGTGGGCTGCGGGCGCCTCTGGGTTGCGGTGACCTGGTGTGTACCAGCCAGAAGGCAAGGGAAGCACAAGCAAAGCCGGGGGTACAGTTTGTCCTCAGAGTCTGTACATGGCTACCATAGCTCGGATCACATTACCCAGCTTTTGGTCTAGGCTTCCTGCCCCTGCATAGAAGGGTCATTTCTTGTTTTCTGTTTCCAAGCACCTAGCAAGACCCTGATGCAAAGGCAGTGCTCAACACTGCGGAATAAAGAAATGAACAAAGGAACTGCTTTCCCCACCCCCCTTCAGCAGATTATAAAGAAAAGAACCGCAGTAGGATCAAAAGATCTGGATTTCAACACCAATTTATTTGAACTCCTAAACTGCAGAAAAATGGATAAGAAAACTTGCCTTGGGGAAGAGGGTACAGCTCAGTGGTAGAGCACATACATAGCATGTACGAGGTCCTGGGTTCAATCCCCAGTACCTCATTTTAAAAAATGAAACAAATGAAAAAACCTAATTACCCTTCTCAAAAAATATTTTTTAATTCAAAATTCAAAAAACACCTTGCAATTGACACAACATTGTAAACTTGACTATACTTCAATTAAAAAAAAATCCTTGCCTTACAAGAATATATCTGGATTATGGAAGTTTGCAAATGTAAAATGCCTAGGGTACCACCTGCGTAAAGAGGGGGGACTGTGCAACTTTACTATCCCTCCTTTATGAGCTATATTTCCTTTGGGGGGTGTTATAAACTGTCAGAGCTAATTTTCTCAGATTAAAAAAAAACAAAACAATACTTGATTCTCAGTACTGCTGAAGAATCAGATAAGCCTGTGAAAGCATCTGACCCACAGAGGTTACTCAATAAATGTTTGTTGAATGAATGAATAAACAAGCAAAGTGAATGCTGCTCCCTGCCACAGACCATCATAGTGGTACTTCCTGGAAATCCCAAGCCCACGTTACACCCGACTACACACTAAACATGTGGGTGACCTGGGCAGGCCTGTGTGCTTCTCTAAGCCCCAGTTTAATCATAGATAGAAATGAGGGCAATAACACAAACCTCAAAGGGTTAGTGAGTCAGTAATGAATTGTACCCCAACTTTGCAAGATGGAACCATTAAGGAAAATTGGGCAAAGGGTCCATAGGCCCTCCGCATATTATCTCCTACAAGTACAGGGGAACCTGCATTATATCTCAAAATAAAAAGTCTAATATTTTAAAGAGGCTATTGAGGTTAAATGAGCTCATTGTCTCAAATAAGGAACACACAGTACAAGTACGACAATGCCTAGCCCATGAGATACACTCAGTTAACATTCCCACTGAACCCACTAATCCCTCCAACATCAGAGCATGAGGATGGGACCTCGTGGCCAAAGGCCACTGCACCTGAAGCTAACAAAGCTAATGGTCCCCACTTCCAAGAGCCCCTGTCACCACCCTTGTTCTAATTTTCTATTTGTAATTTTTTTTTTATTTAATAGAAACCCCCAATTGCATAGCCTTCAGGTCACCAAAACCTGACCACAGAGATCATGATGGCAGCCCTCCTTGTTGAATCAATAAAATGAAAAGCCATTTCCACAAGACCTATGTGTAAATCTACTAGGGAACTTCATCTTGGACTGAGGAAGAGGACTGGGGAGGAGGGGGCAATCTGGGGGCACAGAGAACTATGGGCCACCTGTCCCATGATGGACTTTAGACTCAACCCTCGCCCTCCAGGTAATTCAAAATACACACCGACAGACTGCTATGGACAAGATTTTTTTTTAAAGAAATCCCTGACTCCCTAGCAGGTCTTGTTTCTACCGAGACATAGATGGCTTATGTGTATAATGTTTCACAAAAGCCTTAAAATGTTATCACCCCAACTTGACACATTAAGAAACTGAGGTAGAGAAGTTTATCATATTGTACAAGATTAGAGAGAGGCCACGTCAGACACCGTATTTAAACCCAAGCCACTGTTCCAGGGCTCACACTAGAAATTGTGACATGCTGCCCCTTTCCTGCCCTCTCCCTGCAATAAATTTCTGAAGAGTCTTTTCTGTGCCTTCTGGAATCACAATAACTTCAATTTTCCACAAAGAGCTATGTCACTCCCTGGAGGACATATCAAAATCTAAAGGGTTGGGATGGGAGGAGAGATTTGCATTTTCTGTTTCTCAAAGGAAACATGGCTTTAAAAGAAACTGAAAAGCACTTATCTAGTCTAAGCCCTCATTGTGCAGAGAAAGAAACGGAAGTTCAGAAGAGATGAGGAAATGGCCTTATTAATAAATATTGCTTCAGCGCAGCATCAATCCAGCCCTGGGCTCTGCTGGGGGAGTATCTGGGAGGCCCAGGAGAATGAGTGTTAGAAAACGGAAAGAGAAGAAGCATACAAGGCCCTGTCTCTACACCACCATACCATGAAATTCCACCATATTACCCAGTATGGGGGCAGCCAATAATAAGGTGGGGTAAACAGGTTACAGAAACCTGGAACTCTCAACCATAGTGGAAATTCCAACATTTACTATGTTTTTTTCCCAGTTCAAGCATCAACTCAGTGGGCACTCTGTACCAGGGACTACACTAGGCCTGGATTTCTCCCAAATACAGATCTCTATTACCACGTGAGCAAACCACATAAAGGCCACCAGAAGAAAAGCGCTCACAGATAAGATGGAATTACTGAAGCTGAAAGCAGTCAACCAGCGTATGTTACTAGGAAAAATGATGCTGCTAGAAATGGACTCATGGACATAGAAAGGAAACTGTGGTTAGCAGGCAGGAAAGGGGGGATTAACAGATACACATTAATAAATATAAAATAAATGACAAGGACCTACTATATAGCACAGGGAACTATATTCAATTTCTTGTAATGAGTTGTGCTAAAAACAATCTAAAACATATGTATATACATATGCATATGTTTATAACTGAATCTCTGCTGTACACCTGAAACTAACATTGTAAATTGACTACACTTCATTAAAAATAATTTTAAAAAATAAGTACAAATAAAATCAACGACATTAAGATAAAATAAAAGAACACACTTATCCCCTTAGCTGTAGGTGGTGGAGAATTCTGGTTAGAAGCACCAAGTCCACTGGATCACTCCAGCACTGGCTGTCACTCTTTCTGACCATCAGACAGTCACTTGGCTTCACTGAGGTTACTTTTCTCTTCTGTGAAATTCTACAGTGGCAACTAATGATGTATAGAATCTCATCATTCACAAGCCCAAAAATTAGTGAGGACTTCCCATGGGCCAGGCTCTGGAGAGATGAAAAGATAGGGTCCCAGATATATTCAAGGGTAGAAGAAGTTTATGCCATAAAGACATTTATTCTTCCTGTTTTGATAGACAGATTCAAGGCAATTCTGATTAGAATTCCTACCAGACTTTTCATGGAATGTAACAAGTTAATTTATGGTCAGGAACAGCCAAGAAACTTCTTTAGAACCACCACTGGGGAGGGGTGGTTAGGTCATTCATTTCCACTGTTCTTTCTGAAGTGATGAAAACGTTCTGGAATAATAATGGTTGCACCACTGTGAATATGCTAAAAGCTGCTGAATTGTACCATTTAAATGGGTGGAATTCATGGTGTGTGAACAATATCACAATAAAACTGTTATATGAAAAAATATTCCTTGACAATTATTTTTCCCTCTATACAACTAGTCTACCCCACAATTTAAGAAAAACAAAAAACCAAAACAAACTAAACTGTGCCAGGAGCTTTTTAGGACTGCAATGTCCTTGGGTCTCCAACGCCTCTGGTGGTGCTGTTCCTGTTAACACACACTAGCTGAGCTGGGCTAGTTAGGGACTTTAACTATGTTTTTAAAATCGACGGTCACACGTTTCACCCTGGGAGAGGGAAGGAAGGAGCATGTCACAGCCTCATGCCTTCAGCTCATTTTTAACTGAACCAAGCCCTGCTTTCAACACTGTAATCCCTGGCACTATAAAAACACGTGACCTCAACAAGCACCGCCATCATAACACCTGAAATTGTTCAAGGTACTTACCTGGGGCAGAAACACTGAGGTGGGAGACGGAAACTCCCTCAGCACTGGCGCTCACTTTTCCAGACTCCATCAGGAGAAACTGGGCTTTACAACCTGAGGCTCTAAGCCCGGGAAGCAGGGCGCATGCCGCTGAGCTTGTCCTCAGGGAGCTGTAAAGGGAGAGGAGGGCAGCCCCGGGGTCGCAGGGCAGGGAAAGCGGGGGTGGGGACGCGGGCTGCAGCCCCGCTCTGAGGCCAGCACCAGCCCAAGCCGCCCGCCCCCGATCGGGTCCACAGAACCCGCCCACCCGGGACACAGCCCTCCCAGGGGCAGGGACGAGCCAGCGGCCAAGGAGAGGAAGCCCGGGAGGAGAGGACTCGTGGGGGGGAGAGGGGAAGGGGTCGACAGCCGCGGACTGAGGGGAGCCCGGATGGGGCGAGAGGCGGCAGGTGGACACCTGGCCCTGGACAGCTGTGGCCAGGGCGCCGGGGTAGGTGGCGTGGGCAGAGGGGTCTGGCCCGCGAAATTCAGCTGAACACAGGCTGACTCGCGCCCTCGCGGGCTTTGACGCGCGGACCGCCCTCCCGCAGACGCCTGACCCCTTTCCCGGGAGCCCCCCAACTTGCATTTCCACAGCCAGAGGCCCCGGCCCCGGGCAGGAGCTAAAGGCCTACCGGTCGACAGAGCTGAGAAGACTTTGGGGCCGATTCCCAGCTCGGAGTTGGAGCTTCCAACCCCCGGTCCAGCTGGCACCGACTGCGCATGCGCAGGAGGGCCAGAGAGCCTCTCTTGGTTCTGTGATAGAGGCTGGGGCATCGAGGGAGTGAGAAGATGGGGGAGAAGGAGAGCAGGGGAAAAGTGGAGGGAGACAGATGGACAGGAGGAGCAGAGAGTAGGTAGGGATCTGGAGAGGGGAGTAGCGGAGATGTAGAGAAAAAGCTTTACTTCTGGGGCACCCCGAAGGAGGCGGCAGACCTGCCTCTGTACCATTCTGTAACCCTTCAAGGCCCGCAGGTCAAATTTTACCTCCCTGGTCCAGCCCTCCAGGCGACGCCTCTGCAGAACCCCTACGGGGATCACACCCGTTGTCCCCACGTGGAGCTGGGTTTCCTTTTGCTCTGGGAACCAAACACCAGCAGGTGTTGTCTCTCAGAACTACCTTGGGAAGTGTAAATATTACTCTTTTACAGGCTGGGAAACAGGCAGGCACGATCTCTGCCTTAGCTCCACTGTCCCAGGTGTTGGCCTTGCGGGGAGCGGGAGGTACAAGATCAGAGCCCCAGACAGAGCAGACTGCCTGAGTGTTGGTACATAGTCCATCCCTCCTGGGTAAAACACACCTAACCCAAGTGGAACCATCAAGGGCTCACAGTAGGTTCCTGTGTGTGAGAGAGCTGTCCTCAGTTCCAGTGCCCAGCTTGCTAGATAGGAGTGTTACCGAGTCCAAATTCATTCTCCTCAGTGAAGGACAGGCCAATAAGTTGGGAGACCCGCTGCTGGGGCATGGAAAAGCAAGTTTCTGTAGAGCTAGATGGCAAACTAATGTCCTGGAAAACCATCTCCCCAAGTCAGAATTCAGGCTCGTTTCCTATGTGCTTGGTTGTTGCAAACTTCTTGGTGTAGGAATTCCTTGTTGTTAGAATCCTTTGTTCTTGCAGCTATCTGCCTGGGTCAAATCTCTGTAAACCTCCAACAAAACAAAAGTTATTTTCTATTCTGTAACTTGTTATCATTTTACGAATGGAAAAGTGTTAAATATCCTTAAAGGTCAGAGCCTTCAGAATAGGCTCTTCTGTATATTTCAGGCTCTAGGCAACATTGTTTTACAAGCAAGATGAAGCCTAGGAGACAGAGCAAAAGGTTAAAGTCAAAGGAACAGATCTATTATGGAGTCAGGTTTGTTTTTTTCTATTACCGAGGCAGAAGCCACTTGAGGATTTAAATCCCTTTAAGTTAAAAATAACTAAAACTTTAAAGGAATTTACATACATAGGTGGGAATATGCATAGCATATCTGGAAAAGCACACAAAGGATAGTAAACAGTGGCATCTCCAGGGAGGGCTGGAAGAACAGGGGATGAGGGAAAACTTCTTTCACTTGTGTATTTTTGTGCTGTTTGAATTGTTTTTAACCATATGCATGTATTTCTTTTTCAGTTTAAAAAAAGTGTAATGGAGCAAAGGAGTAACAAGTTCAGCAAACACAGCAGCCATGGAATCACTGAGCCATCACTTTTGATTTCAGCCAGGAAGCATTTATTGACTCTCTCCTATGTGCCCAGTGCTGTTTTAAAACTTCTTTTATTATTATTAACTTTATTATTATTAATAATATGATTGATTTTATTAATAATATTATTATTGATTTTATTTTTTAATTTATTATTATTATTATTATTATTATTATTATTATTATTATTATTATTATTATTATTATTATTATTATTATTATTATTATTATTTTATAATATAGTAACATGCTATCCCTCACCCCTGCCCATGGCTGGTGGAAAACCAACTGAGTTTTTATTGAGTTGTTTTCCAAGGAGTAGAGATGAGTTATAAGCTGAACACATCTTCAGGGCAAAACAGGTGGAGTAGTTTTACAGCACGCCAGACAGCTATGAAGGGTTTTCAATAGAGGCACCCAGACGCTGAGAGAGAAATCCTCCAGGACCCTACAAAAAGCTGCCCAAACTTCCTTCTCCATGGCACTACTGAAATAGGAAATAACAAATCTGACTCCATAGTAGATCTGTTCCTTTGACTTTAAGAAAGCCAAGTTAATACGCTCCGGTCTTTTCATGGGTTATGATGTCACAGAGGAGATGGACAGGTTAACAAGGGACGACTCTGCAGTGATCACGGAGCCGGGGAGCGGGATGGGCAGCAAGATGTTTGACGCAGGCGCAGCTGTGACCGCCCTTCTAGGCAGGAACCCAAAGTCACCTCGACAAGGTGTCAAACACGTGTGTCCACGTCCTCATCACCTCACATGTATTAACGAGAAATGGAAACCCATAAAATGCCAATAACCTTGCTGGATACACCGTCCAAATTGCAAAGTTACAGTTTGACAACTGGCCATCTCGGCTCCCTGGGATTCATTCTTGGAGAACCTTAAAAACCACTCCTCTGTCCTCAAGAAGTGCTTTCTAATTGTCCGATCTTTGGCTCAGGGATACAGCACGTTCAAGTGAACTTCAATGTCTGCACAGATTTGACTGTCTTTCTCCAGGTTCACTTGTCCATTCTGAAGAGCCCTGAGTTAAGTCCATCCTCCGTAAGATCTATTCCCTCCAGTGACTACTCATTGAGCCTGCAATTAAAAGTCAACTGAGCAAGGCTGTCTGTCCTCAGCTAAAAAGTTCACCCACCCTTCACTGCTTTCTTAATCTCCTCTCCTGGCTAATTGCAACAGACTAACACCTCCCTCTACCAAGCTCCCCAACTATGTCAGTTTTTCTCCCCAAAGAGAAAGTAAGGTCCATAAATGAGGAGTCAACTCCATAGTTACCTCTGAATTCCTAGCATATAGTAATGTCAATAAACAGAAATATGATTGTGGCTTCTTTCCTTTAAAACATTTCCGGTTATTTGAATGAGACCTTGGAAGAGAGGTGTTTGCCGTCCAGTATCTTGATCCACAAGACTCTGGAGGCCTTTTTCGGAATGGCTGTTCACTGATCCATTCAAAACACAGCTTCTCATTCCAGGAGTAGCTGTGCTTCTCTGCCAGGAGTTTGTGGTCACTCTCATGCCAGAACAGCTTTAAACTATATCCTTACTTTGAATTTGTTATTTTTCCCCTCTTCCAACAAAATTGGCTTTCCCTACTGTCTTGCCTTGAGGAAATTTTTTTCCCTAGTTCACCCTTTAGTAAACCATGCTTCTCGGAATGGGCTTGGCCTTACATATGATCAGTCATCCAACTCCCAGTGTGAGAGGCTTCGGGCTCACCACCTGCCCTACTGTCAAGGCAACTGAAACTCAGTACAGGAGCCAACAGGCACCCCAGGGCTTCTAAGGCTCATGTATCACCCAGAATCCCTGCTTTCTGGTTTGTCTTGGCTTCTGAGGATTTCCTCTCACTTTCTTGACAATTAGCTGTGCAGCTTGAAAGATGAGGAAGGAAGGTTTTATTTCTTAATCCGCATTTTAAGAAACTTGTGTAATGAAGGTTTTCACAAGTTTCTACAACCCTCCATTGCCGAGACAGAAAACACACTAGATATTTTCTAAGTTTAGCTATCATGTGTATTTTATCTTTTGTTTTCTTAACTGCAAACAGACATCTTTTAATTAAAAAACTTTAAGGCCCCAAATAGGATAGAGAAAGGGCATACAAAATTAAAGGGCAAAGACAGAAAAATGATAAATACTCTACAAGGTTAATATAATACTTACACTGTGGATCAGATCAGCAATTCTCAGTAACAGCTAACTGAAATATGACCATGAGGTAAAACGTCTCTCTTGTCAGGAGTTGGCTAACAGAAAATAGAATTAAATCAACAAACTAAAATTCTAAGTCTGGCGAGGTACAGAAGTCTACCAGCATAATGTGTCGTCTTCTGGAACGGAGGGAGGCTCACCAGCTCTTTACTGTGGAGCCTGAGCCCAGGGGAGGTCGGTGAAGTGAGCTCTGTAAGTACCCAATTAGCAAAGTGGGTGATGAATAAAGAGACATGAGCTTTGATGACAGAGATGATACTACTATTCACTTGTCCTGTAAAGTATGCCTTCACGTTCAGTGATCAATACCTCGGCGTCCTCAGGGATTAAGATTATAGGAAAATTCACAGCCTGGGTCCAAACCTCCTCTTTGAGCTCGTGACTCTGCACTTAGATGTCTCAAGGGCAACTCCAACTCCACCTGCAAAGAGCTGACTTCACGGTGCTCCTCCCATAGCCGTCCTGCCCAGGGCCCCTGGTTGGGAGGCAAGGTCTCTCTGCCTCTCCCAGCTCAGGCCCATCACTCACAGATGTGACTGGACTCCTCCTTCAGGGCCCAGATTTCCTCAGTCACCGAGTCCCAACACCCACACCTGTCCTACCAGATACTCACTGGCACTCACTCAGCACTGACACTGTGCTGGGTACCATGCTGCACACTGTGCACACGTTATCTCACTGGATCGCCACAGCAGTCCTGGGAGGTCGGTACATCACTGCTTTTATTGATTAGATAAATTGTTTCACTTCCTTGAGTGAATCATCCAAAGTGACACGGCTACTGAGCCACAAAACTGGGACTGAAAACCACTTGAAAATTCTCCACTCCTACACCTGGCAGCCACCCAATCTGACTCATCACATCACCTCCTGCTGAGCCTTCTAAATGTTTCTAAGCATTCTACAAGACAAAAGTGATCTACGAGAGCACCCCTCTCCCCTAGTTAAAATCTGTCAATGACTGTCCACTGCCCTTAGGAGAAAGCCCCACCGGGCCTGAGCACAGCCCAACGGCCCGGCATCCGCGTTCCCTCCGCGGCCTCGCCGCCTCACCCACCACGCAGCTCTACACTGGCTGTGTCCAGGACAGGGATGCTGACTCCGTACAACCCGGGGCTCGTCTCAATCGAACAATGATCACCTTCTTCAGTGTCCACCGTCTTCACTGCTGACTCTCAGAAAAATGATTTCTCAGGATGAATCAATATCTTTTTCCTTACAACTTCCCGTCATTGATTATGAGCTCCCCCCAAAAGAGAGAAGACTTAATTCTCAGTCTCCTTATCTGTAAAGTGAGAATAACAAGGAAATATGTGAAGTTTTAAGAGAAATAATATTCATGTGAGGCTGAGGGACAATTCCCAACATACAGTAAGCACTCAATATGTGCTTACTTATTATTAATAAGAATATAACGCATTCCAGCAACCTTAACTCAATATTTTATGGCTATGTCCAACAGACTACAGACACACTGTTGGACGAACCGCTTTGAGCAGATCAGCACAAGCATACTGGGAAAGGTAAGCCCTGACTCCGGTTACAGCTGCAGCCACCCAGCACTACGGGGCGGGGCAGTTTCTCAGACTATTACATGTTGCTTGAGCATTTGTCATTAATGAATAAAGACAGGTGTTCTTTATTCAAAGCTCCTGAAACATAAATCTTCAAAGATTGATGCAAATTAGATTTCAAGTACAACACTCTCTCTAGAAATTATTTGATAATAGTCTTAGCTCCTCTGCACATCAAAAGGGCATGTTCTTAATGTATCTGACTACACCGAAAGTGTTGTTTAAAAGAAATTAAGATGAAGCCATCCTAAATAAGCTCTCAGTATCATCTGCACAAAGCCCCAACCAAGGGTCTCATTTCTCACTTCCACATAGTTTTTCAGCTAGCTTAACCTGGGTCTTTGTTTCTTATAACACGGGGGTGGGAAGAGTTGTGGATAGATTTATGTAGCAAATAAAAACCTAGGGTATTTGCTGCATAGAAATCCTAGAAATAAACAAATTGATATATAGTCCTACCCTCAAGAAGCTCAGCCTTTCCATTTACAACAGCATTAAAAATAAAGTGAGAGGTACATTTAACAAAAATTTACAAGATTTGTACATTGAATATTTTGAAGTATCACCAAAAAATTTTAAAAGATCTACATATATGGAAGACATCCCATGTTGATGGAATGGTAGACAATATTGCTAAAAATGTTAGACTCCCCAAAGTGATTTACAAATTCAGTGGAATCCCTATCAAAATTCCAGCTGACTTCTTTGCAAAAATTGAAAAACTTATCCCAAATTTCATATGGAAGTGCAAGGGGCCCAGGACAGCCAAAACAATCTTGAAGAAGCAGAGCAAAGTGGGAGGACTCACTTTAAAGGGTACTAAAAAGCTATAGAACTAAGTCAGTATGGTACTGGCATAAGTTAGGGTAAATAAATCTATAAGACACAATAAAATCCCAGGGGGAAAAATCTTACATTTACAGTCAGTTTTCCACAAGGGTGCCAACAACACCCCATGGAAAGAATAGTCTATTCAACAAATGGTGCAGGGAAAGCTGGGTATCTGCAGGCAAAGAATGAATCTGGAATCTGGACCCCCATATTTTATATTACAAATAAAGTTAATTCAAAATGGATCACAGACAGAAATGTAAAAAATAAATGTACAAACTTTTTAAAGGAAGATACAGTATAAATCTTTGTGGTCCTAGGATAGGCTTTGGTTTCCTAGATACAATACCAGGAGTACCAGTGATAGAAGAAAAAAGCAGATAAACTGGACTTCATCTAAATTAAACCTTTTTCTTATAAAGGACATCATCAAGAAAGTGAAATGGCAGTGGTAGGGGGTATCTCAAGTGATAGAGTGCGTGCTTAGCAAGAAAAATAAAATAAATCAATACATCTAATTACCTCCCCTATAAAGAATTTTTTTTTTAATGTTTAAAAATCTAAAGCGAAAAGACAATCTGCAGAATAGGAGAAAAATTTTGCAAAGCATGTATCTAATAAGAGAGTTATATCCAGGATATATAACAAATGCTTACACCTGAACAATACATAGAAAATCGACCCAATTTTTAAATTTTCCAAGGATTTAAAAAAATACACAAATGGCCAAAAAGCATATGAAAAGAAGCTCAGCATCAGTAGACAAATCAAAATGAAAATGAGATCTTATTTTACACCCACCAGGATGGTTATAATCAAAACATGCACAATAACAAGTGTTGTTCAGGAGGCAGAGATACCTCATATGCGGCCAGTGGAAAGGGACAATGGTGCAGCTTCTTTGGAGAAGTCTGTTGTTTCCTCAAAAGGTTAGAAATATATGGCTCAGCAATTTCACTCCTACATGTAGAGTCATCCCTTAGTATCCTCGGGGGGTTGGTTTCAGGAACTCCCCATCCTGGATTCCATAATCCAAGGATGTTCGAGTCCCTTTACAATCAGCCATCTGGATCCATGAAGTGGAAACTACAGATATGGCGGGCCAACTGTACAGCCAACAGAATGAAAACATATTCTGACAAAAACTTGCACATCAATATTCATGGCAGTATCATTCAGAGTAGCCAAAGGTTACAAACAATATCCATCCATCAATGAACGGATAAACAAAATTACCAAGAATAGTCCCACAAACTTTTGGTCATTTAATCTTTGACAAAGGAAGTGAGAACATACAATGGAGTAAAGACAGCCTCTTCAGAAAATGGTGTAGGGAAAACTGGACAGCTGCATGTAAATCAATGAAGTTAGACTACTCCCTCACAGCATACACAAAAATAAATTCAAAATGGCTTAAAGACTTAAACATGTAGACAAGACACTATAAAACTCTTAGAAGAAAACATAGGCAAAACATCTGACATACATCTCAGCAATGATCTCCTAGAGCAGTCTACTCAAACAATAGAAATACAAGCAAAAATATACAAGTGGGATGTAATTAAACTTACAAGCTTTTTCACAGCAAAGGAAACAGTAAGCAAAACAAAAAGACAACCTATGGAATGGGAGAAAATATTTGCAATAAATGAGACTGACAAGGGCATAATTCCCAGGATATATAAACAGCTTTTACACTTCATAAGAAAGAAAAACAAACAACTCAATCCAAAAATGGGCAGAAGACCTAAAGAAACTTTTCTCCAATGAAGACATACAAATGGCCGATAGGCACATGAAAAAGTGCTCAATATCGTTATCAGAGAAATGCAAATCAAAACTGCAATCAAATATCACATCTCGCCAGTCCGAATAGCCATCATTCAGAAGTTCACAAACAATAAATGCTGGAGAGGCTACGGAGAATTGGGAACCCTCCTACACTGTGGTGGGAATGCAGTTTGGTGGAGCCATTGTGGAAAACAGTATAGAGGTTCCTCAAAAGACAAAAAATTGACCTCCCATATGACCCAGCAATCCCACTCCTAGGCACATATCCAGAAGGAACCCTAATTCAAAAATACACCTACACCCCAATGTTCACAGCAGCACTATTTACAATAGCAAGACATTGAAACAACCTAAATGTCCACTGATAGATGACTGGATAAAGAGGTTGTAGTATATTTGTACAACAGACTACTATTCACCCATAAAAAAATAATAAAGTAATGCCATTTGCAGCAACATGAATGGACCTGGAGAATGTCATACTAAGTGAAGTAACCCAGAAAGAGGGAGAAAAATACCATATGAGATCGCTCACATATGGAATCTAAAAAAAAAAAAAAAAACCCAAAAAAAACCAAACAAACAAAAAGATAAACTTATCTACAGAACAGAAACAGACACAGAGACACAGAAACCAAACTATGGTTACCTGAGGGGAGAGGGTGTGGGAAGGAATAAATTGGGAGTTCAAGATTTGCAGATAGTATGTATAGAGTAAACAGCAAGTTTATACTGTATAGCACAGGAGAATATATTTCGTATCTTATAGTAACTTATATTGAAAAAGAATATGAAAATGAATACAGGTATGTTCCTATGTAAATGAAGTGTTGTGCTGTACACAAGAAACTGATGCAACATTATAAACTGACTAGAATTCAATGAAAATATTTTTAAGTAGACAAAAAACGAAAAAAAAAAGATATTATCAAATCAGAAGAATAAATTACTGATTGAGGGTACAACATGGATGGACCTTGAAAGTTTATACTAAAGTAAGCCAGACACAAAAGGGCAAATAGTGCCCTTTTAGGTGAACTGTCTCTAAGCGTTTATTGTACTATTCCAGTACATTTTCTGGAGGTTTGAACTCTATCAAAATCAAAATAAAATGTATTATTCATTAAAAACATAAAATGATTCCTCACAGGAGGGCTTTAATTATTAAATGCAGAAATGCATGTAAAGCTCCTGGAACAACAATTTGCATGTCCACAGACAGTCACTGTTGTCACTGCCACTCAGAGGGTGGTGCCAGCGCTGATGAGGGCTGCTTCCACACGCTCCCCTGCAGAGAGGAGTGAGGGCCTGGGCTCTGACAGGAAGGGTGACCATGAACATGTGTTAGACAGAGCCACTCCCCAGACTCTGCGTTACCCAGCTTTCTTATACAAACTGCTCCATCTAACATAAACACGCTACAGGGATGAATCTTACAACACAGGGAATATAGCCAATGTTTTACAATAACTATAAATGGAACATAAAAATAAAAATTGTGCAACTATTGTACACCTGAAACTTATATCATATTGTAAATCAGCTATACCTTTATAAAAACTTAAAAAATAATTTAAAAATTTTATCACTTTAGTATTCAATTCGGTTTTTAAGTAACTACTAAACAGCTTAGAAAGTATAAAATATTTAAGTGTGATAAGTTTGTTTACATATTTATTTACTTTCAGCCTCCTGCTAAAAGAGAAATTAAACAATTTTTTTAAACACAGCTTAACAACCATAACAACAAACAGACAAAAGTGAGAGTGAAGACAAAATGGAGATTGAATACTTAAATGAAACCAGGGGAAGGTAAAGTCATAAAAATGAATGCCATGAAGTTAGGGTAAGTGTTAAAGGCCGACTAGAAATTCAGCTGTAAGATTCTTGGCAGCTAAAGCAAAAAGTAAAAGATGATGGGGCGGGTGGTAGAGCTCAGTGGTAGAGCGTGTCCTTAGCGTGCCCGGGGTCCTGGGTTCAAGTGCCAGGGCCTCCACGAACAGATAAATACACCTAATTACCTACCCCCTAAAGAGCCCCCAAAAAAAGAAAAAGAGAAACTTGTTTCCTAAAAAAACCTGATATTAAATTTAGATTAAATACTTAAAAAAAAAAAAAAGAAAAATAGAAACAAATGAGTGACACAAGCGATAATGCCCGTGAGATAAATCTGCAGTGTCTGCTGGCAGGTCCCCATGTCCCACGTGGGAAAATCTGAAACATCCTTCTCACCACTCAGAGTCATCCTCAGCCCACACCACCCCTCCCCCTTTTAAATGCAGGAGCACGAGTAGGGCCCGGCCTTTGCTCTCTCTGTGTCATCAGAGTGAGACAGGATGGAAGGGGGCAGAGCACACCCATTCAAGGAAGGCCACAACAATTAACATCAAAATGGTGAAGGATTCAATCCCCAATAGGCCTTTAGGCTCAAGATGAAGAGATAAAACTTCTTCTAGCAAAGCTTGAGCTTCATTATACACCCATTGTAATACTAACATGGTGAATAACATGCCCCAAGGCACCATGGCCATCCCAAGGCTAGCCACAAAAGGTCACAGGGTAGGAAATGGCTAACTCCCTGGGAATCCCAGCCCCTTGCCCTTAGGCTACACAGTCTACTTATTAGCATATGAAACAACCAAGCCGAAGAAAATGAGCAACACAGCGCCACCTCGCGGTCACCACTCTCTCTCCCTCTTCCGAGAAGGCCCACTCTCTGTCTGTGGAGTGTGTACCTACTTTTAATCTGAGCACCCGAACCCCACAACTCGTGGCCTTTCTCTTGCCTTTCAATGTGTCTCTGTGAATAAATCTACCATTACTCAACAGTGGCTTGCTCTTGAAATCTTTCCTGCATGAAGCCAAGGACCCACGTATGGTGGGGCACATTCCAGGGGCTCAACCAAAGCCTGGGACACAGCCCTTCTCATGCCACACATCTGTTTTCTTGTATCAACAGGACTGGGATATGAAGGGAGTTCTGAGGCCCCAGCCAAGGGAGAGAAGCAGCCCCCAGGGCTCAAAATGGCGGGCAGCCCCTCCCCCAGCAGGGGCCCTGAGGTCGGCCCTGTTCTCTGTGGTTCCCTGTTGTGCTGACCCCCTAGCCAGACAGCGTCCTCCTAGGCCTGTATCCACAAAACCCTTCTCTCCAAAATTCAAGCACATCATGTCACAGTCCTCTTATTCAACCAGGAAGTTTTCAGCGCACTTTTTCCTTCCCTAGTAAAGAATCTATCTGTTCTCCCTCCCATCCCACCACTTCTTTCTTTGTGAGAACTCTGTACTCCTCACATACTATCCTGAACGCAGCTGCCTTGCTAGCTGGGACCGAGATGCTTCAGTCTCACACAGCCTGAGCCCTTTCACTTTCCCCTTTCTACCTTAAAAAGCCTTTCCTGAGTCTCCCACCCCTCTGATTCTGAACTTCACAAAGTGCTGAGGTTGCAGTCACTGTGTGCATACCTCCCAGGTTTTGGCTAGTTTTCCTTCGAAAGATCTTCACTAAGGAGCTGCATCAAGAAGTTTAAAGAGGCTATTCTTACATCTGAGCTGAGGAGCCTGCATAAAATTTAAATGGCTTTGAAGAGAGAATTAACCAGGGACAGAGAGGCCGCAGGTCCTAGTCAACAGTGTCATGAGGCAAAATGTTCTTCAAAGGCTCAGAGTGGCTTCTGAACACGGAGTTGGCAGGGAGGAGATGCCAGGCAGTGAGTGGGGTGAGTGACACTGGGTACGCTTCCCCAGCTGGGGAAGAATTGGATTTTGTTCTAGTTTTCCAAACAATTTCTGACTACCTTTTTCTCTTATTGTCACATACCATTTCCTACGAATTAAGAAAAATCAATGTCAGTCATTTGCGCCACTTGGTAGAAGCTACACGATGCCATTTACAGGGCTGGGATATAACAGCCACACCAATCTAGGTTGAAAGACCAGTGGGGGTATTTCCAAGGTAATCACGGGCATGCAACAAACTCCCCAGCTTCAATTACCTCATCTCAAATGTGAGGCCAATAAAACTACCAAGCAAAGTGCGTGATGATTATGGCCGACATCTGTTTACTAGGTAAGTGCCCGTAAGTGCTGCCGCTGAATGGGGAATGAGTATGATCAACGAGGCCAAGTCAACCTGGTCACACGCGCCCTGCCTTCCTGCGTTGGTGCAGGACCGGAGTTTGTTTAGCTGAGATGAACGCCCCCAGAGCAGCTCCGAAGGGAAATCTCCCAGCTCTGCGTGGCGAGGCGTGTTCCTTTCCTTCTCAGAGCTGATCACACTTTGCAGTCGTCTGTTTTTACATTTATCCCCTTAGTACCTGCCTCCCCTCCGGAGTTTTGCTTAAGCAGCACAGGTCCAGGTTTGTGTTGCTGCCTACTGGATATTCTGGGCTGGGAGACAGGTGACCCCACGTCTGGCTCTGGGGCTGAACGGAGAGGGCAGAAGGCCCAGGGGCCCATGCTGAACCGAGGCCCCAGCACCCAAAATTATGGTCTGACTTTAGGCAAATTACACAGTCTTCTTTACCCTGAGATTCCTCATCTGTCCATGAAAATAACTGCCCATGGCGTATAGAGTTTCAAGCATTAAAGGAAATCACCAAATTCACAACCTATTCAAGGGGCTACCAGTACATCCTCAACAGGCACATGCTACCTTTACGGCTGTGACACACGCTAAGCGGGGCGGACAGACACAGTGAACACTGCTAAGTGCCTGTTTGTTAAGTGTTTCATGAGTGTTATAATACTGTTCACAACTTACAACAAACCCAGGAAGAAACGAATATTATAATGCACATTTCACAGTTTCACCAACAGATTAAGGGAGGTTACACTCTAGTCCAAGGCCCTTTGGTGAGGAAATGGCGATTTAAACCTGTATCTGAGCCCAGGCCTTGGCTACATCTCTCTCCAAACCACCTGTCCAATATACAAGTTTGCACAGGCCAGCTCTTAAATGCAATGTGTGCCACCGTTTGTCAATGTTTGTTAATTACCATAAACTGCTCTCAGAAACCGCTACAGAAAAGACAGGTGTACCCACATCCCTGCCAACAAAGTAGAGGAATTCTGCCTTGCCTTCTGTAATGTGCAGAAACCATTCCCTACACCACCAAATTCAAATGTATGCTTCATCCGTGTTTATGTTTGCACACGGAATATTAAAGTAGAAGGTACCTGCAGTAATTCTATCTCGGTTCCTTTCCAAGTTTCCAGATTATCCACAATCAGTCTGTGAATGAAAATACTACAATGTGAATGAAAATACTGCAACCATGTCAGTAAACAAATAATGCTGAAACCAAATCATCAGCGGCTGCTGCCATCCCCCAGCGAGGACAGTCCTGAAGGCCAGCCTCTACGGCCACTCACAACAGTGCCCTCTGAACAGAATGAGAATAAGAAAAGACAGGATACTTGCCCTAGATAGCTAGGTGCTTGTCTAAAGAATGAATGCAGTGAGCCCACGTGATACATAGAAAATCACTAAACTCTTTAACTTGACATACCTGACTTTCTTTAGATAACAAACAATGTTTTATTGTTCCAACTACCTGGTCTTTGTTGTAAAGCTCCTATATATCCTAACTCCTCCCCAACCTCTTCGGAGCAGTCCCTCAGAGCGATCTGAGAGGCTGTCATCCCGGCTCGAGTCCTCCCGGCAAATAAAACATAACTCTTAACTTTTAGGCTGCACATGTATTTCAGTCAACAGTTTTGGACACCATGAAGGGACCCAGAGCAGACTTTCTCCACCTGAACTCTCCGAGTATCCGGAGCCTTGGTACCAGCAGTGGCCCTTTGTGCCCATCCACCTCCTCGGGAAGTCCAGATGAATTTGGGTGAGTCTATCTTGGTTCTCGGATCTCCCATATTGGGTGATAATCCTGAGTTTTATTTGGCGGTGTATCCAGGTACCTGGCCCTCCAGTTGAAAGATACTGGGGGGGAAAAACCCACCCAGTGGAGACATACTGGGTGGGGCCTGGTTGAAAGATAACGGGAAACACCCATCTTTAGGAGACGTCCAAGGTGGGGCTGGTTGAAAGATACCAGGAAAATACCCAGTGGAGACATCCGGAGTGGGTCCATGTTGAAAGACACTGGGGTCAGGACTGAGTGGTTAGGTAAGAGGCTGGTCTAATGTTTTCCTCAATTTGGTTACCTCCATTGAATTTTTCAGAATAAAAGTAAAACTCTTATGAGGAACCTTTCAACTCCAAAAATGGGACCCCCTTCCTGGCTCGTAACAGTTTTCTCGGATGACTGAGAAACTTGCAGGAGTGGTATAGGCAAAGACTTCATGCCATAGAGTTGTCCCTGCGGGAAAACCTACTAGCAATTTTATTCTGACATCCCTACCTTAGAATGGGGAATAGAACTTTCAAAAAAAAAAAAAAAAAAAAAAAAAAAAGAAAGAAAGAAAGAAAGGAAGAAAGAAAAGGAAAAAAAGATAAAGAAATGACATATTGCCAGACTCCAACTAATACCCCAGCCAGGTTTATATACATACAAAACTTACAAATTTAATTTGGAATTAAAAAAAAAATCTCACTCTTAAAGTAACTAACCAGGCCTGATAAAAACATTTTTTGGAATTCTGGACTTATAAAAATCAAAACCCTTTTAGGGGGAACTTGGATTTCTCTTCCTGTGTCCTTGAAATATAAACGTTTTATCTTTCGCTGGGTGTTTTATGTGTGTGTATGTATGTATATATGTGTTTCCTTTTTGTTTTTAATGGAAAATTTGGACTCTGCCATGCAAAAGGTACAAGTATTGTGTACATATGGTGGCCACACAAATAAATTGGGATTCTCAACAATCTTTTGTACCAATTTTCAGGCATTTTGCCATCTTAACCTTTGTTGCATCAGTCTGGACCATGAACTGCTTTACCTTTTGGAGAGTAAACTTTTGAATTTTATTTAGGCAGCACCCCTACTCTCATTTGGAAAAGCCTCTTCATCTTATTCGTTTAAAATCACTATATATATATAAATTGATGGCCATATGATGGATCCCTTAATTTAGAAAACTTTTAAATTGGTAAAAGTTGAAAGAGCTCTCATTATAAACAGCCGTTTTATTGGTACCTATTAAAATCAAGTTTAAAGGTAGAAAATGTATCTAATGGTTAATCTAAGAACTTATTTTAAAAAAACTGGTTTAAAAAGCTACATTTATGTTTTTCCTTTCCCATTAATGGTTTTAGAGATGTTAATAAAATCTTAGAATAATTAATGTTAATTAGGTTGCGTAACTGGAAAAAAGAATGCAAAAATGTCGAAAGATTTTTTTCTTAACGGAAAAAAAAAAAAAAGATAAGGGGCTTATCCAAAATGGGTAAATTTTTTTGATGGTTATTTTGAATGAGATAAATAAAATGGACATTGTTGGATTTAGAGACAAGATTTTAATACTACACTACGTAAAGTTAAAAAAAAAAAGTGGCCAAACAGATAACCTCCTGCCCCCCAAAATTAAAGTTCAAACAATTCCGTTTTATTTACCCCAGTTTAAAATGTATGTATTTATAGGGATAGATACATATAATATATTTAGACTGTGATATTTGATCAATGACTGGGGCAACAGACCAATTAATCAAATTAAAAGTTGAGAAGGGCCTAAGTTCTTTGGCTAAAACTTGGGTATCCCAGAGACTTTTCTATAAAATTAGATACAGTGAAAAAAAAAAAAAAAGAAAGAAAAGAAAAGAAGAAAAATGCTTCTGGCATTCCTTCTAGAAATAAAAATTATTGATTAAACCTAATAAATATTAAAATTAAAGGTATTAGAGTTAATAAAATTGAGATAAAAGTTTGTAAAATTGGTATGTTTAAATGGGCTTTATATAAACTTTTTGCTTAATTATGTTGTGGGATAGATACTTTTCAATGGAAAAACGCTTCCTGTTCTTGGTATTACAAGGCTTGGCACATTTCTGTCCCTCAGAAAATATTAATTGAACAAAATAAAGGAAAGCAATAGAGTTACATGAGCCGTCCAATATAATGTAAAACTAAAAACTAATATTCAGTGGCTAATAGAAAAATATAATAAGAGGTTTACCCTGGGTTTAACTTATAACTCAAGGAAAAGAGACCTTACTAAATGCCTTATGCAAGCTTTGGAAGACAAGATAAATTGAACCTTAAAGTTTTAAAACATGGAATTCTTTGTTTACAGCTCTTCTCATTGATACAAAAAAGCCAAATAAGGAGATAAAATTGGGCCTGCATGACAGAGCAGTTCTCTGGGGAACTGCAAGTGTCTGTCATTGTCTTGCAGATCAGAAATGTATACACAGCAAACAGTGACCTAGGACTGAGCCTAATTAGCTCAATGAGATAAAACTTAAGGCCAAAGAAATTTTTGGCATTTTAGAACCCAGAACTCTGATGGGTCCGTCAGACTTTGTCAAGAAATCTTAAATGTCCTTTTCATAAATAGTAAGCCTTAGTGATTTGAGCAAGCAAATTAAGTTTACTCCAACTATTATTATACCTATCTTATAAGTAAGTTTTAAAGTGAAGCTATGAGATCTCTAGCTTTGGTCTGTTTATAAGCCTGAGTACACATTATAGATGTGAGATATTTCTACTGCTAAAAAAAAAAAAACAAAGTCAAAGAGCTCTGCTTAATTGACGTAAAAAGTAATAGCTTACAAATTAAGTATTGTAAAAATAAAAACTGACTAAGTTGACCTTCAGGTTCACGTGAACTGGTAAATATTCAATATTAAGATAACACTTGGTATTGTTTAGTTTAAGTATGTTCTAATTAATATAGACATCTTTAAAGTCATCAATATTAAGTATAAAACCTTTACTGTACCTAGGTTTAATGAAAGTCAAATAAGATCCTGATATATCTGTTACAGATTTGTCAAAAAAATAATAGTAATGTGGTGTGATAAAATTTGAAGTAAATTAAATGCAAATGAGAAGAGAGTTTTGGGTAAATATTTAAAAATATATATTTAAAATGTATGCTTAAAATAATCTCTAAAAGTTTGGTATCTAAATTCTAGAGTTGTGCTAAATTAAGTTAAATGATAGGATTTTATTTAATAGCTATACCATTTTCAGATAAAATAAGATTGAAATATGAATTACTTAACATATGACTTCCTCTTACAGAGAAACTAAAGGTGTTTAGAAATATTAATAAATGCTTGGTGCCACTCTGAAATAGTCTCTATTATTAAGGGAAAGGTCTCAGTATCCTAGGAAGGTAAGATAAATGTGTAAAGGAAGATATAAGGAATGGAATTATATTTTGTTAATGAAAAATAGTGACTTTGTCCTGAATCTGGTTACTTCTGAATGGAAGAAAAAATAAGGGACACACTAATACGAGTATAGAAAGCTGGGGAAGGCTTGTGGAAGAGGAACCCTAAGGAAAGAGTTTTTTACGTGGTCAGAATTGGCTAAGTTTAGAATCAATTTGGGCAAAGTAAATGAATCTTAGAAGTAAGCTGGTACAAGACTAGATTTGGTTTTCTCTCTGTTAAGGGGACAAAATTTTCTTAAAATATTAATCCACCTTCAGTAACAAATTGTAAAGCTTCTTATGCGACTTAAGTGATCTGTTGTGCCTTTAACTTTGAAATATTTTCTTCTTAATGAGTAAGTACTACTTTACAGTGATCTATACGTTTATCTGACCAAGTGTTTTGAAAACTTTTAACAAGCTCCCCAAATATCAATTTCTCATTAAAATTCTTTTAGTCTCCAGTTAACTATGGGATGCTACAAAGGGTCCCTGAAACATCTCAAAGAGAGATTTTAAAGTAGTAAGTTTCATTTGGCATGTTAACTAACATGGGAAGTATTGTCAAATGAATAATAAATCTTCCTAGGTTATATTGTATGAGAAAATATTATTAATATAGATATTCTAGAAATTATATGGACTCCCTAACATTCTGGTATATCTGAAATGTTACCAGTCATAATTCTGGTTATTGTGACCAGGTTTCTTTATAGATTACAGTGTAATGTTGTTTAACCATGCTGTTAATTCTGTTGTCATTTATAGGCAGGTAATTGTTTTCTTCTGATGATTTTGCAAAATACTCTCTCTTCAAGGAGATTTACTGATTTCTAATAAATTTCAAACTATAGCACTGAAATAAACTGGGTAAGAAATTTAAAGGTCTAATGAAACTCTGATTAAAAGAATTAGTTACGTGGGACTGAGTAAACTGATGAATATGGTTACAATTTTTGATTTTGTCTGAAATACTACTGGCTTTTAACCTGTTTACCAGACATAAAGAAACTCTTCTCCTTAAACTAGTTATGATTCACGTCAATATGACAAATTATACCTATGTAAGCAGACTTAGAACAGTTATCTTTTCTCTCTATCTGATCCCTCAAGAGACTAAAATCTTTAAGGTCCCCAGTGGCTCTATGAGATAAATTAGGAAGATCGTCTCCTAACAGGTATAGGAACCTCAAGGTATTTTAAGGACTTCAAAAAGAAAAGAATTTACCTAAATCTGTTAGGCAGAAATCTATGACAAGCCCTTGACGGGGCCTTCCTGGCCTTAGCAAACCTTATTAACATTCTAGCTTAAAAGTCCTTATTAAAAGTTCCAACACAGCCAATTTAAAAGAGCCTATATGATCAAATAATCAGACTTAACTTGTAAACAAATTCACCTTGATTTGACTATATTTGATAAAAATGAGGGAACTTTAGAGAGAAAAAGATTATATTTTAGTGGATATTAAATTCTCATTTTGTTCATTGAGGTCTATATTTAGTAAGACACTTCCCAGATCATTCCTTGCTGTCATGTTACATTGCTGCAAAGTTTAATTGAATTATTAAAAGGACACTGTATGTTTCTTTCTGAAGCTTATTAATATATCCTTGGGTAAAAATCCAATGCCCCATGACATGCGGCCACGGGATTATACATACTGGAACAGGCATGACTTAAAAAACTGTCTCCAACATGAATGGAAGGACTCTATCAGGTACTCCTAACTAGACCATACACAGCAAAGCTGAAGGAAACTGACTTTCAGATTCATTTCCAATCAGAAGGAGCCCCTGCAGTGCACTGGCCTATAGAGCACTGCTCACCTTCAAACAATGCCCAAATGGAGAAAAAGCTACCAGGCCAGGATGAGAAGACGACGACATATGAGGTAGACAGCTGACCCAAGACACCAGACCAGGCCTGTATACCAATTACTTTGATAATTTCTCCTACCTTTGATTATGAACTACTCCAATTGTTAAGTTTATGGTAAATTACCTATGTCTAGTACTTCTGTGTTACCTTGGTGGGTTTCCCTACTCCAAGGCTCTAACTAGATAGCCCTCAGAAACGTTATTCTAAAAAGGAAATTATAGTTCTGTTTAGGCCACTGTTGATCTTACAAGGTGGGAGACTTCCCCTGGCCAATTAATACCTGCTCGAAGCCTGACCATAAATACGAACTTTCTCGTAAGATCACTCAAACTCAGTCAGAAACACAAGAAAAATTTTAACCCAAAAATATAACTTCTTGACTATTAAATTCTTAATTGTGACTTTATTAACGTTACTAGCTCTATTACTTATATCCTGTCTATTTTATAAGATTGTGTTCTCTTACATTTCCCAAAGTGTAGCTAGGCCTACAACAAGATTGATGATGGCAAATCATATTGAAGAAATACATAAAATTTATAACCCTGCATAAAAAAATTATAACAGTGTGATTCTATGTATGGGAATGAGCAACGAAGGGTAAACATTTCCTGGATCATAACAGACTAGTAAGACAGGCCATCCAGAGAACTTTTAGTAACAACAGGGCCTGATAAAAACACCTAACACCTTGAATGGCAGGTCAGAAGTTTCTTCAACCTGAACTAGGAATGAGCCTTCATAGCACCCTGGGACAAAATTGGTCATGAAATGTCTCTCAAAATATTGGTCGAATTTAGGACCAAGGGGGAGCAGTGTGAATGAAAATACTACAATGTGAATGAAAATACGGCAACCATGTCAGTAAACAAAGAATGCTGAAACCAAGTCATCAGCACCTGCCACCATCTCCCAGGGAGGACAGGCCTATAGCTGAGCCTAAGCAGCCACTCAGAATGGTGCCCTCTGAGGGGACTCAGAATAAGAAAGGACAGAATACTGGCCCTAGATAACTAGGTGCTTGCAAAATAAATGAATTCAATGAGCCAAAATGTTTACTTCCTCCCATACAAAGAAAATCACTAAATTCTTGAAGTTGAGATGCCTGGATTTCTTTAGATAACAAGCAATCGTTTATTCTTCCAACTCCCTGGTCTTTGTTGTAAAGTTCCTATATAATCCTAGCTCCTCCCCTACTTCTTGGGAGCAGTCCCTCAGACAGATTTGAAGGCTGTCATCCTGCCTCGAGTCATCCCGCCAAATAAAGCATAACTCTAAACTTTCAGGCTACACATTTCTTTCAGTCGACAAGTCCCAGAATAGACACAACTCATCAATTCTGTAATGGAACACACTGGATCAGGAACCAAAAGCATGTTCTAGTCTAGAAAAACTACGGGACCCTCTTTCTTCCTGTCATTATACAATCCCACCAGAAATCATTAATTTGCTGTCTGCTCATCTGGCAACCAAACTCAGAGAATAGTCAACTCAGCAGAGTGCCGTGCCGGGGAGAACACCCCGCAGCAGCATGGCGGGCTGCCTGCCCTCCCGCACGCTCTGCTGACCCCTAGTGTCCTCCGTGGAGACCAGGCCAACAGAGCTGTTCCCAACAGCTGCAAAGTCCCACACATTAAATAAAAGCGTTTTATTTTATACGATATGTTACGTATATAACCATCTCTGAAGACAGCTTTGCAAGAAGCCCAAACCTTCAACATTAATCTGCAAAGGCAAATGCTGCCCCCAAGGGAAAACAAGTCTTAAAACGATGCTAAGGCCTCCAAAGTCCTCTCCAGGACCATCAATCAAACTGCCTGCAGGCCTGCAACTGCAGGCGGCTACATGTCTGTTTTTAAAGCAACCCCTTCCTGCCGTCAGGTGCTACAATGTCCCTCTACGCCCTCCCATCTGAGGGTAAGAGCAGCCAATGCAGAACCTTGCAGGGAAGCACTGACAAGACTGGACACAGAGGATCAGAGCTAAACTAAGCCTTCTGATGACACGAGCTTGTCACTGGGTCATTTTACAGATGAAGATATATAGAGAGAGGTGGGGTGATCTTGCTCAAAGTCACACAGCTAATAAGTGGCGAAGTCTGTAACCCAGCTACACCCTCCGTTGTGACGCCCCCGCTGGGACGCCCACAGGGTTCTCTCGTGCCTGCCGGACCAGTCATTTACTGTCACTCATAACCCACCACAGGGTCTGACACTAGCCTGCCTTTTCAGCCTCTTCTCCCTCTAGTTTCTCAGGAACAAGGCTGCTCGGGACACTGTGTGACTTCCGGCTCCCCAAACCCTCCGTGCTCAGGGTGCTCTTGCCTGTGCATCCAGCACCCTGCTCAGAGGCTCTTCCTCCCCTGCAGGAACACGTTCCCACTCTCGGCAGGGACACCCCCACAGGGAAGCTCTCTTTTCGCACTCAGCATGGCAGGTGTCCCAGGCCACATCCCGAGCTGCCCCATTAGGACTGCGGGTGCCCAGGTTTGCTAGTCAGACCAGCAGCCTCAGAGCCAGGGTTTATGCCCGGGTCACCCTGCAAACCTACTGCCCGCCATACAGCCCCCAGCCAGCAGTTCACCTGGAAGTCGCAGCAAGTGCCCCACCCAATCCCGAAGTCTCTTCATTTGCCAGCACCGCTGATGACTGGTCTCCAACCTTTGGTCAGTTTTGCACAAAACAGCAGCTTTCACTGTGAAGCAGGGGGTTTTCTCTTCTGCTACCCATCCTTACTGGACACGTCAAGGGAAACCAAAAGGCCTTTTCTCAACCCTTTTCTGATGACACCCTCCCACCCACAATATTCACATGCTCAAGAGCTTTGGGTCCACGTGGTTTTGTTTCCCATACGCTAAGTGGCTCAAAACACTGCGGGATTCTTTCTCTTTTGAGAGTATTTGTTTGTACTGAGTTTATCGGCTTTAATCACTTTTTGTGTCTCTCTTCAGTGTCCCTCGCAGTTGCCACTTCTTACTCCCTTCAGCAGCCTCCCTCCCAACATCTAGTCTAGGAAATCAGCTGTGATGAGAGGCCCGGGGGCAGTCACAGGAGATGGAACTAAGGCACAGAGAGGCGACATAATTTGCCTGAGAAGATCTGCTTCAAGCCCCAACACTGTGTGTCACGTCCCTCTGTTTAACTCTTATGCTAAACTAGTTAACTTTTTATAGATTATGGTTATAAACAGATGAGGTATCAAAATACATACAAGGACACACATCAGCTCTATGATGTTCATTAACTCCACTATTTCGTTTCTAATTATTTTATTTTTGTTAAAAATATTAGGAACCTCTGCAGTCAATATAGCAAAATGTTAATGGGTTTTAAATCCAGAATGTAGAGGCGTAAGTGTATCATTAATCATAATTATTTGTATGCTCACAAAATGATTTGACAGTCTCTCTCCCCTCCTGCTACTCGCTACTGGCTCTCACCTGAACTCCCAGACCACACATCGAACAGCCTTTCACTTTACCCACAGTTGAACTCATCAGTTTTCCCCCAGAGCTCCCTCTGCAGCTTTCCCTCCTCAGAGCACAGCAGGACCGTCACTTACCTCATTAATCCACCCAGAAACCTGGGCCTAACTCCATCCTACCTTCACAGACATCATTCATCCTTTCTTTTTTACCATCTAAACATGCCTAAAGTCTGTTCGTTTTTTCCCAGTGCCTGTCCCACTGACCGTCCCACCGCTCAGGTGGAAGCCACCAACACTGCACACCTGGACTCACGAGTCTCCTAAGTGGCTCCACAGCCGCTCTCCCATACTAGACACAAAAGGGATATTGTCACTCCCGTGTTTTTATGACTCTTTTCAAACCTACTGTTCTTAGAAGAAACTCCAAGTTTTTCACCTGGTGAAGGTGTTTGCCATGAAACTTTGAGCTCAGGAAAGGCAGGACCCCCCTCCTTCTTGGCCCTCCCCTTTCCCCAAGGCCCAGCCCTCTCCCCCTCAGCCCAGCCCTCTGGCACTGCGCTGGCTCAGGAGAACCTGCTGAGCTACACCAGCCTGTATTCTAACCCTGGTCTTGAGTTCTTAGCAAACTGCTTCACTTATCCATACAAATCCAAGGTAGATTAGAAAGATTTTAGATGTTGAGCTAGACTATTGATTTGGGGATTTTGCACTAGCAAACTGCAAGTACATGTTCTAATGACTCTGTCTTCTTAAAACCACACCCAGGTTGTAGTAGTATTTGTGGAATGTCTTCGGAGTAAAAGGGACTGTACTTTAACAGACTATATGTTTTATAACATGAACAACCCGGATAGGGTCACAAATGGAATCTCCTCACAAGTGACAGAAGACAGGTGAGAGGCACAAAGCAACAGGTCTCAAAGATGGTAAGAGCAAAGTTGTTTCACCAACCCCCCCAAAATTCCTGAACCAAAAATTCTGAATTTTGAAAGTAAAAGGCTATCATATATAGAAATAAAATAAATGATCCTCTTCATCAGTGTTTCAAGATCTGACTCCAGATATTTTAGCAGGCCATACTGAATCCTAGCACAGAAAAATCAAATGGACTAGTGGTGAGTAAGTTCCAGGAAAACGGCAGTAATTCCTCCACTTGTGTAAAGACATACACTCACCTGCCGAAGGTGAATGTAGAACGCATTCTGGAGAAATTTGGAAGCTTCCAGGGTCCGCTTCTGAATGGCAAGGACACGGACAGCTTGGGAGCATGCTTCTAACTCAGTCACCGGCATTCTTACACTGCAGGGGGAAAAGGAGGCCCTCAGTCGAGAGCAGAGATATTCCTGTCGTGTCTCCCAGGCCGCGCCTCGGGGACTCAGTGCCCTGCAGCATCCCGGCCCCAGGCGACGACACGCAGCGTGGCCCACCCTAGCAGGAGGGGCACTGTGCTTGAGAAATCCCATCCCCGATGGGGGCAAGAGGGGCTGGTGGGGTTGAGTGAACCTATAAATGCCCGCAGAAATATGCCTGCATTCATTCAAGTGATACAAGCAACAGTAGCAGGCTATTTAACAAAATTTCAACCTTCAGTGGAAATTTTGCCATTCCTTTCCACTTGTCCCCTGCACTCTGAGACAGGCTTAGGCTCTCTCACACCTGCAACTCTGAAGTAATAGTTGTGAAGTAATTTTACTTTGCTGCAAGTGTCCTCGCTCCCCGTGTCACTGTGTCTGTCCTCTCTTAACACAGTCGGATATCTTCCTGGATCTCTACCTGAGTTCCATTCTCCTCCTCCACAGATCCTGAGATAAAGGTCAAGTGAAGACACATGACCAGAATAGGCACTGTGGACTTGACCGAAATCCACAGTGACCCCCTAGGTGAGTGCTGCCCACCCCTTACCTTCGATTCTCAGGGTTCTGCCCAGGGTGACATCCAGCCCAGAGAGGTGGCCCAATTAAAAGCTATGTGGCTTGGGCACGGGGACAGGTGCAGGAGCTGGTTCCGGGGCCAGGCCCCTCCCCACGTCTGCACCCCTCTCCCCCGAAGCCCCGCTGCCAAGAACTCAGGCTCCGTGATCTGATGTCCTTCTCTTCTACTCTACTCCAAACCCCTTTCCTTTTCCTTTTTTCCCTAATTATCCCCAGCTGGAGTGATTTTTCAATCGCAGTATCTAAAAAATTTCCTGCAGCCGAAAATGAGCTCTCCAGATATCAATGCCCATATGCTGGCTCCTGAAGAGAGCCGCTGGCTAAGGGGACCCTCACCAACACTCACGGGGCATCAGACATGTTCCAGGGTCGGCCACCCCCAACAAGAATTTGCTGTGACCCCTATGCCCGCACAGCATCCCTGCTCACAAAAAGATAGTTGGCCCACTTATCGGTTATTAAGAAGCAAAAATACAAAATTGCTCATGTTTCTTACTAAAATTATCTATGAAGCGGAAAAGGGAATTGTAATAGAAAAGAACAATTTTGACCCCATGTTAGGTCTGTTCCTTTGGCTTTAACCCTGTGCCCTGTTTTCTAGGCTCAGACTTGCTATCTCTGCACCATTTGTAAAAGAAAGTTGCCTTTAGACTGAAATATCCAGGACAGCCTCTACTCCTGGCCGTGATCTTGAAGGATGCTAACTAATCTGCACTTATGTAGAGATGGCAAGTTGCAAAATAGAGAATAACTTTGTTTTATTTTTGGAGGTTTTACAGGGGCAACATGATTTGATCCACATGGACAGCTGCAAGAACAGCGGATTCAAAGGACAAGCAATTCATACAACAAGAAGTTTCCAACAACCAACTGCAGCCCGGCCCCTTTTTAGTATAAAAGGAGACTCAATTCTGACTTGGGGAAGATGGTTCTCCAGGACATCAGTCTGCCATCTTCTGGGTCTGCCAGCTTTGCAAATAAAGTCACTATTCCTTGCTCCAACACCTCATCTCCCAGTTTATTGGCCTGTCATTTGGTGAGCAGAATGAGTTTGGACTCGGTAACAAAATGACTGCATTGGAGGCAGTATGTCTCCACTGTTTCCTCGCTTCCAATATGTAACATGCACATTATTTATGATCTAGTGCAAATAATTCATCAAAGACAACCACAAAAAGAAACTATACTCACCCAGCTATCAACACTGAAGTCAAAACCTGTCAATTTTATATGCTGTTTAAGAACACAACCGAAAAACCTAACAGAGGGAGTCGATTCCACGGAAATATAATTATTTCTACTCCTTCAAAACTTTTTCTTTTCTTTTCTATTTTATTTTGTTTTGCTTATTGAAAAGAAAATAAAAGTCAAATCATTTTATTTCACGTATTTTTGTTATAGCTACACACTTTAAATACTACAAAAAGACTTAAATTGCAATAAAAAATTGTTCATATATTAGTATAAAGATATATACACAATCAAAGGGGATTAGGAAAGGAATGGACATTTACTAAAAATCCACTGCAATCCAGTCTTTTACAAGCATATCCTGGAATATAAGCTCTATTATCCAGGGAGCCTCACCCACATTCTCACTACTGAGTCCCTTAGTAATCAACCACTAAGTCACCAGCATAGAACCATGTGATCAGTATTTTAGGAATAAATGAGGGAATTAGTTCATTCAATTCTAAAACAAAATCCTAAAATGAATACTGAACTTATTTAAAGATAAAGAAACTTTGTCCCCAAAAAAGTAAAGTTTCTTCCTCAAGGTCATAAAGCTAATAACTGGTAAAGGCAAGATTTGAACTTATCTGCCTGATTCTAAAAACTAAGGTGGAAATCCCATTCGACTGTGGAGTGTCCAGCTGCACAGCCTATCACCCTATCTTTGTTCAGAGCTGGCCTTAGACAGCCTGAGACAGCACCCCATTCCTGTGGAACTCAAGGGCAAACGATAACAATAAGGATTTTATATCCAGCAGTTTCTTAGGTCTCATGTATATAAAGTGTCAGCAGGTCAGCAGAAAATCTCTGGGAACCATGAGTGGGTCCAGACCTTTTTGCTGATTAGAAACTCAATCTATCAGGATAGAGTGACCTTCCCATGAGAGGCCACATGGACATAAACTAAAGGCAGCTGAACAATGGAAACTAGCAAGACCCCGGAACTAAAGCAAGGATCCCTGCCATCCCCCACCCAGTTGCCTCTTCATCCGCGTGGACATGAAGACAGAAGACCCGGGTTCTTGTCCAAGTTACACTATCATGGATTCTCACCCATAAAAAGGTACGACTCTATGCTGTCCTAAGTCCTTTCCAACTCAAATATGATGACACCAATATCTCAGCAGAATATCTATGTCTCCACTTCCCCTCTTCTAATAGGAGACTATTTCTGTGGACACAAAGCAGAAATCCAATTTAAAAAACCATGCAAGAAGCCAGGCGAATTTCTGCTTAAGAGACTTTGCTCTCACGCTCAGTGAATGAAAACTCAGAAAAAGTGGTCCTTCTCCCTCAGCAAATGGGAGGTAGCCTGATTGTGTGTGTGTGTGTGTGTGTGTGTAAATCAAATATAATCATGTCTGGGACGTGTACAGATTATTTCTAATTTCACTGTAATTTCATGGGGATGAGTCAACATTTAAAGTAATTTGAATGTAGTGTTCTGAGACAGACTCAGTCTCTTTTGGTGGAGGAGGTGAAAGGGGAGAGTAAAGGAGGAAAAAAGTAAATGAAGCAAAGAAGTAAGAATACTGCTAGGGAAAGGCAAGACGTTAATTTTGTTCCTCATTGCATCACATACAAATTAGGGACTGGCTTTCCCCCGATGCCTTATGGAGCACTGAGTTGCAGAAGAGGAGGCGACAGCCCATTTCTCACTGAGATTGTGACTGTACGTGGCATCTTATAGACACAAATCATTTACCCTGATCAAACACTCTAGCAGCAGGCTGTAATTCTCCTGTTTTGAGAGACAAGAAAACAGGAGTTCAAAGCGGGTAGATAACTTGACAAAATTCAGAGGACCAGTAAACAAGAGAGGATGAATTCAAACTCAGATCTGAATGCAGAGTCTCATCTTCCCACTCCCAGGGCTGGAAATTCCTTAACACACAGGCTCCCCAGCTCCCCTGCAGTGTTCCTGGCGCCAAGCATTTCCCATGGTAATGGTCTCCAGTTCTCACAGACACAGCGCTCTGTGTAGCCAATGACCTTGATCAGACCTTGATCATCTACCTGCCACGCCCACCAGGCTTCACCATACAGGCAGGAAAGCTGGCTTTCAAGTGCATACAAAGCCACCCTTGGTCTAACCTGGGCTCTTCTGCAGCTTCTCCAGCCTAAAGGCAGCCATGAAAGTGCTCACAGTTTGTACGTGAGCCACACTACCTCTCTCCATCTGTGTCCCCACCTATACTACTTAGCTATGAACATTTTGAGAATCTTGGAAACAAATTTTTAAAAACAGAAAAGAAAGGATTCTGGAACAAGTACTTAATACTTACAATTTTAAATGACAAGTTACAAAGTGAGTATTGACAAACCGAATCTGCCTTCCTAGGTGTCAGTTTGAACAGTTAAAAAATATAATAGCAAAAAATTCTCACTTACAAAATTAACAAAAACATAAACAATAATCTGGAATAAATTCAAAAATAATGCCCATATTCTAAATGGACAAACTTCAGGACTGTACTGAGGGTTAAAGTAAGAGGTATGAATGTAGAGACATAAACATATTGCATGGAGGAAAGCAGTTTTGTAAAGATGTAAGTTCTCCTAAGAATAATTCAAAACTTACTAAAATATCCCATGAAAATTCCAATCTGATTTTTTTTAACTTGAACAAAATATTTTGGAATTCTTCAGGAATAATAAAGTCATAATACTTGACAAGAAAATTTGGGATGGAAGAAAAGAATCAAAAAAAATCAGACTGCCAGTGATTAAATAAATTTTTACAATATGTAAGATATGGTGCTGGAGTAAGGAAAGGAGATTGACAGAAGGGAACCATGAGCTCAAAAAGAGACTCTAGTGTATGTAAGTATTTTGTACAGGTGGGATTTCAAATCAAAGAGAAAATTATGAATTCGGTAATTGTCCTGGGACAGAGAATCACCTGGAAAGAATATATTCCATTCCTGTCATAATGACCACAAGATAAATTGCAGATAGTGATGTAAATATTAAAAAGTACTAGTAACAGCAAATACAACTCTTTGCTCTTATTAACTCAACTTCTCCTCACTATAACATGTACTATTATAATCTCCATCTTAGAGATTAAAAAAACCTACAGAAGAGATTTATTCCATTATATGAGACTATTTCTAAGAATAATGTCAAAGATAAAACCCATAAGGAAGACATTTACTATCCTAAGAATAGTTTGAGCCACAACAAGAATCAAAAAACTTCCTGAACAAAATGAAAGGAAAGAAATGACAAGAAAAAGCTCTGTGATACATGTTGATGAATTCACGAAGTTAATTTTCATAACATACAAAAAGCTGTCACAAAGCAACAAGAAGCTCCCTCACTTAAATGTGGGCAAAGGACAAAAGGAATCATTCATTTTAAAAAAGTCAAATGGCTAATGAGTGAAAAATGCTCAAAACTTCACTGGTCATCAAATGCAAACAAAAACAATGAAAAAGCACTTTTGCTTATCATATCGGCAAATATTTTTAAGATATTCTAGCTAGTGTCCATCTGTGGGAGAACAAATCATGAGCGACTTTTTCAGAGGATGACATATCAATGGATTTGTAAGCTCTGAAAAACGTACATACACACTGACTCAACTCCACTTCTAGGAATCGTTTCCTTTAGGAAAAAAAAATCAGTCCAAAAAGATGTACCCATCAGGGCATTTACACAGCACTGTTTACAAAGGTGGGAAGAAAAACTGAAGTGAAATCATATCCAGCGATAGAGAATTGGTTACATAAGTAATTGTGCATTTTTTCATTCCCCAATGGAGAAGGAATTTCTAGTCACTTGAAAGGAGTCTGTGATGAATGTAAATGTCACATCCAGGGACTAAATTTCCAGAAGCCTTAAATAAGGAATACACATACAAGATCACAGGAATGTCTGTCCAAGAAGGATGCAACTCAAACATTCTTTCTGACAGTGGAAAATGGAGAAAACTTAACTGTCCACCATCAAGACAATGATGCGGTAAATCAAGGCGAGCTGCGGGCACTGAGGGAGCCGGCGTTTCGCCGTGGTCCAGGGCCTTGTCCACAGCACTCTCCCACCAAATGTGTCCGTGGACAAGAGACGACACCATCACATCAGGAGACCCCTCCAATCTATCTGAAAGGGCCGGGTGAGTCTGGAGTGGGAGGACGTCCATGATATACCCCTGAGTGAATAAAGCGAGCTGCAGAAAAACATATAGTATGGTCTCATTTTTAAATAAAGCATATATACACACACCTATACATTGATTTCTCATATGTGTATATATATGTATCTCATAGGCATAAAGGTCATGAAATATATATACCAAATTTTCAACAGCTTTTACTCTCAGGAAATAATGGGAAGGGAGTTAGGGGCCTTCCTGTACCACCACAGTTCTCTTTTCAGTATTTCAGTTAAGTATACTTGGAATTTAAAAGTTTATTTAAGTCCGAAGTAAAATGGACGATGCCTCCATAAGACAGAATGCTACACTGGTCTTTAAAAATCATGCCAGGGGAGATAGAATATTGTAGAAAAACATGTAATAAGCCGAATGGAAAATGGAGGTCTCCGAACAGTAAACAGGGACAGAGTGCTCACTGGTTTTTATGACAGAGATGATACACACTGACGAAAAGAACAGAAAATAAATGTTAAATTGTTAATTATTATCTCTGAGTAGCGGGACCAAGATAGACTCTTTTGCCCCTTTTTTCAGACATATTATAGTAAATGCACATTATTTTTCATCTGAAAAAAGCATTTTTAGACGTGTAGTACCACGCAGTGGGGAATAATACATGAATACTTACAGAAACAAGTAACTAGGAGACACCGCAGCAGCGCCACACAATGTAGAACGGGCAATCCTGATTAACACCGCTCAGTTACATAAGGATCCACAAAGTGAGAGCACCTGCTGTAACAGGGCGTGGCCCCCTTCTATTTGTCAGTTGTGTCTTCAGGGCTGAGGCAGTTCTGAGCACGGCCAGTGTCAGTTCCGGTGTCTGGATGGATGCTACTGGAGGTGAGGGCACCTGCAAGCAGAAAGGAAGAACAGAAACCATCCTCTGCCTTTTCTGTCTTGTTTCTTTGTTACTTTAAAAGAGAGGCATAAATAAGATAAACTGTGTATCTCCCCTACTGAAATTTCAGTAATGAAACCGTTTTTAAAGGCTTCAGAGCTTATATTCTGTCTATAACTGTCTTTTCAACAAAGCATCATATTTATTAAATGTTAATTGACTCAGTTAATTAACTCCCTGTTGAAACATTCAAGTAAAGAACATGAAAGGCCTTACGTAATAGAACCACACCTGCAGTGACTAGCTCAGCTGTCTTGACGGCAATGCAATCAGCCCCCACCATCCCGAGCCCCTGAGCTCCTGATGCTGGTAAGAGAGCACGCTGCCGCCTCAGATGGAGAGATACTGTGAAAGCACTTTTTGAACTCTACAGTACTGACAAAACATAACTGACAAATCCCAGGCTCCTTTGAAGCTGTCATTTTCGGTTTCTGGCCAACCCCAGTCAATGAGCAGAACCACCCCATTCCCGAGTCATGGGACTCACGTGGGAAGAAATTTTGTAGAAATTTCCAGGTACAGAATGTAACCAACTATATGTAGAACTCTGATAAAAGAAAAGATGAAATACTCTGATGTTGAAGACACTCAAAGTATTCTCCTAAGCCTTAGTAGCTGGAAAGGCTGGGCTTCTCCTCAGCCACTTATTTATTTCACAGCCAGTGAGCATCTCCCACAAGCCCTGTTTCCCTGTGTCTGCTGGGACCCTCACGCACACTCTTGTTGTCGATCTTATAAGTCACAGGGCAGACGCGTGTCTCTCATGCCTGCCACCCTCACACAGGCTCGCCTCCTAGCCTCACTGTCTGAACTTGGCCCCATTTTCTAACCTGTTTATTTGGTATCTGTTCTTCTGTAAGCTGCCTGAAATGCTTTTTGGAACAAGTCAGAAGAATGAGTGGGTAGAGAAATGGACAGTTGGACAGGTGAGAGGTGGGCAGACAGACAGAGAGACTTCAAGAAAAGGGGAACAAAGAAAATTTCCTATGCAGAACCCTCTTCTAGTCAGGGAAGAAAACCGCCACAGAGACGTGTGAAGACCTAGGTGGCTGAGGGCTGTTTCCTGGATTCCATGAAAAGTCCCACCAAGAGAGAGGGTAGAACTATAAATAATAAAAGAAAAAACCATGCATGCTTGAAAAATATATCTACAATATGTACTTTCTAAAGAATAGATTCAAATCAGCAGGGCCCAATTACACAATCCTTGGGTATTTACAGAAATGAGAATCCCATCTCCAAACCACAAGGCATCCCTTTGGAGCACTGAGAGTCTACACGGGGCTCTCATAAAGCCTTCACCACAAAAGCTATGCTATCCTGCACTTACGAGGAAGGAGCAGCTGTGCTCGGGCTGCCCACGCGCATCATTTGCACCCTACAGCACCTCTACGGGGGAGGGACGCCTAGCGAGCCCCATCTCTGCAGGACAGAAAACAAGCTCGGGAGAGGCTAAGCCGACCTACCAGTTCTCCATCTCACAGGACTGGTCACTCCAGAGCAGGACTCGAACTCGGACCCACGTTTGTAATCACGGTACTACCGACCGTGCTTTGTGTGCTTTTTGTGTGTATAATACATTTGTTTCTGGCATGAAAGTATATTTAATAAATGATCGGTTGTCCTGTCTATCTCATTTGCTCACAATAAATCTTTATAGTGTTGAATTGTACTCTTTTTCTGTGGAGAAAGAACGGAACGAGCGGGTGTTAGAATGAGGTGGGGCTCCATTTTTATCGGTTACCTCATCTCATCCAAGTCCCCAACCAGGGAGAAGGAGCAAATGTTTTCTTCATCTTTTAAAGAGAGGGCTCCACTGATGGTGACTTAACTCCAAATCCAAGTCTGGGGAAAGGGCACATTCAGCAACCAGAGCATTATCAACTGTAGGAAGGCAAAAACAGTTCACGGGAGGGCTCAGGGGGTCACCCTGATTTAATTTCAATCGATAAAACAATAATGCACTCTAAAAATACTAGCATGCAATGGATTGGCTCTTTCTTGACATCTAGCAAGTTTCCACAGCCCACATCTAAAATTGTCGTGAACCAGCGAAAGGAAGTGTCTACAGACAAGAAAAATCAATGCCACAGGTAAACTGAAACCCAGGCTGGAGGAAAGGAAGAGAAAGGGCATAGTAAAGAAGTGGGGAAAGGCTGGGGAAAAAAAATCATCACACGGACTCTCAAGCATCATCCAACAAGCATATAATCATTCGAGAGAGAGAGTTACTGAGGTCCTATTCTGTGCAAGATTGTAGAGCAGGTGAAGCAAGAGCGCAGCGACCATGGTGGCAGCAAGTGGCGGGGCTCAAATACACTTCTGATCCCGGTACCTGGCACACTTGTCCTCAGTATAAAGGGGAAAAAAAAAAAAGTAAAATAACTCTGTAAACTCAAAGCATTGTTAAAAAAAAAAATTAAACAAAACCTAAATACCTAGACAGACAAACCACGCACATTGCTGGATGAGAAGACAGCGCTCTTGGAATGGCAGTGCTCCTCAGAACGATCCGTATATTCAACGTGGTCTCGATCACAATCCCTGCGGGCTCCTCTGCAGAAAATGACTAGCTGCTGCTACAATTCATATGGGAATTCGAGGGTCTCAGTAACCAAAATGTACTTGAAAAAGAAGAACAATGTGAGAGGACTTGTAATTCTCAATTTCAAACCTTACAACTGTATGCCTAGGTGAGATTAGAGGCCATTGTGAAGTTATTACTGTGTTTATCCGTATTTTCTAAATTCTCTACAATGAATATGACTGTTACAATAAGAAAAATAAAAACTAAGGTATCTTTTAAAACATGCACACCGATTCATTCATTGGGAAAAAAATATTTTAACTATAAAGAGGTAACCAAATATCTAGTGAAAAAGGACTACTTAAAATCAAGTGTGTATTTACATTTTTCATAAATTGAAAACTGAAAAGCACAAACACATCAAGTTTCTAGGAAGACCGATGCAACATATTAATAGTTATTTTCAAAAATTCTAATTGAAAAATGAAAACTCAAGAAAGGGAAATCGCGATTGACAGCCAACTGCAAACACATGGAGAGCAAAGGCTTAGAAATCACAGTTCCTTTAACTCTGATACTAACTCAATAGAAGAGGAAATTCCTCCCTGTGGGGACAGTGGAATCCCATGCATAAGACAGGATACACAGTACAAACTGCACTAGAATCTGGGGTGATTTTCTTAGAAGAATTCTAAAGTTACAACATTGCTGAAAAACTATAAAAACACTGAAAGACAGATTAAAACACACAGTCATATATATTATATAGAAACATATGAAGTCTGCTCCCATGTTGCATAGAAATACAAACATATTTGTTCATTTATGGGCACTGAATATTTTATCCCAGGTAGAATATTTCAACTAAAACAAATAATCAATAATACACACCTCTTGTCAAATCTACTTGATAAGGTACTCTGCTATGTAACCATAATGTGTCTAAGATAGATCTAAAATAAGTGAAAAAGATCTTCGTATGGTTTCTTGAACTCTTCTCAAAATTCCAAGCTTAATTTTAAAATAGATCTGAGCAGTATTTCTATATTAACTTTTCCCTCGTGAAATGAACAGCACAGTCTGTTGTCAAAATTCTGTCCTTACAATGATTCACGAGCACTGTATCCTAAGAAAACTGCTGGACAGCAAGGCACTATCCAGACACTGTGACCAAACAAATGAAACACAAGGAAGACAGTGACCCTATTCTGGAGGGCTTACCGTCTGTGTCAACTCTGGGGTTTTGATTTGATTGGTTTGATTGGGTAGCAAAATAAAATCAATCAAGTACTTTCTTCTTTAAGCATTCTGTAAGTCATGACTCTGTTGTTAGTGTCATGAGAAGGAAAGACTAAAGCAAGACTTCATTAGGTCAATTAGCAACAGCCATCACTGGGGTGTGAGTAAAAAAGAAGTTAACTGATAGCAATGCTTCTGCCTACATGAGACCTAAAATAAACCTACACTGATCTCTTTAAGGAAAATGAGGAGATGAGGCCCCAATGAGAAAAACAAAAACTAACAAGAAATCAAAAAATAAAGACTTTTTCATTAACGATTCCAGGAAGGAGTGGAGCATGGTGGTGAAGAGTACAGATGCTGGGGACAAACATGAGGGTCTGAACTCCCACAGCACTGGGTAGCTTTGACACTGATAAGTCAGTGAAATTTTCTGCATCCCAGTCTCCTTTCCATAGACTGGGGACAACAACAGCTCCAGTCTCCTAGACCGGTCCTAATAATTAAGTTATTTTATATATAAATGTTTAAATAAAATACCTCAGCTATTAAATATTACCCCAAAAGCACAAGGAAAAAGAAAACAGAGATAAATTGTAGTTCATCAAATTTTAAAACTTTGCTTCAAAGGACACCATCCAGAAAGAGAAAAAACAACACACAGCAGAAAATTTTTTCAAATCATTTATCTGATAAGGAATTTGTATCTACCAAAAAAAAAAAAAAAACCAAAAAGCAAAAACAAAAAGAACCTCCTACAACTCAACAATAAAAAGGCAACTCAATTAAAAAATGAATAGAGGATCTGAAAAACATTTTTCAAGGAAAATATACAAATGACCAATAAGCACAACGAAACGATGTTCAATATCATTAGCTGTAAGGGAAATCAAGTCAAAACCACTAGGAGAAACTGCTTCACACTCACTACAATAGGTTATAATAAAAAAAAGGGTAACAAGCACTAATGAGGACACAGAAGATGCAGAGGTCGCAGCCGTTGCTGGTGAGGATGTAACACAGATTGGCTACTTTGGAAAAACGCCTGGCAGGTCCTTAGAGAGTTGAACATTTGGTTTCTGAATAACCAGGCAATTTTGCTTCCTGGGCACACACGTAAGAGAACTGAAAACAATTGTTCACATAAAAACTCCTACAGGAATATTCACGGTGCCATTACTCATCACAGCCAAAAAGCAGAAACAACACAAATGTCTATCACGTGATGAATGGGTAAACAGAGGGGCCCAGCCATACAGAGGAATATTATTCAGCAATAGGAAAGCATAGAGTACTGACCCAGGCCACAACGTGGACAAATATTGAAAACGTTACTCAGTGTGAAAGAAGTCAGTCACAATAGATGCTTCCACTTACATGAAGTAACTCGATTTACATGAAATTTCCAGCAGAGGCAAACCCACAGAGAGAGAAAAGTGGTTCCCTGGGGCTGTGGGAGGATGGGGAAGATGGGGATGTCTGCTTATGCGTAAGGAGCTTCCTGTTGGGGGGATGAAAATGTTCTAAGATTGAATGGGATGCACAATTCTGGGCATAGAGTAAAAACCACTGTACATCTTAATGGGTGAATTGTTATTAAAACTGTTAAGAACGAAAGCACCTCGGGCCAGTACCTTCCCATAGTAAATGCAAATTGCTAAATTTTATTACAGGAAGAAGAAACAGCCCTCAGCATGAAAGCAGGAGTTCAGCAAATGTGAGTTAAACGAAATTGGACAAGAGCATTTCACTTGAAACAGTTGCTGAATGTACACAAAATATTAAGACATGACAAGGAAAATCAGTTTGACATCACGAAGAAGCATTCTGCTTCAAATGCAGATCAAGGATTCGGCAAGCCCAGCTGCTAGAAATGACCAGAGAAGAAACCTGGTTATTTAAACAAGCACCAGAGACAACAAGGAAATAGTGGTGAGGAAAGCAGGCGGCCGAAAATCTGGAACAGTTTGTTACAAATAATTTCTCCACTGAAAATTCAAAAATAAAATGAAAGTGATGTAATACTGTGTTGACCTCACGTGAATGGGCTTCCTCCGGTTCTCGACAGTTTTGTAACCCCGAATGAGAGACTCAGGAGAATCAGAATGGCTCCTGGGAGTCCCCAAATGACTGCCCACCAGCACGCTGACCACCTTCACATCTGCCAGGGTGGAATTGCAGAGAAGAGACCAAATTCTGAAAGGCACAGGAAATATTGACAAGGGAAAAAATGGCTGATGTCAGTCTTGGGACAGAGGCCCTGAGAGCAGAGGCCAGAAAGCTGCAGGTGAACTGGAGTGGCCCTGGGACAGGAAGGGACCACGGGGGAGCAGATCTCAATTCTCTTCTCTCTCTCCCTCCGGTAGGAGAGATAAAGTCTGCATCCTTCTCACCTGGAACTGTGGGTTCTGGCTGGCAGAAGTCTTACTGACATGGAATGAATGACTCAAGACTGTGGAAAAAGGAAAGAAAGCGAGAGGGATTAGGGAGCCAACTCCACGAGCCTCTCAAATGCTCCCATATTTATTGTGTATAATCAAAGAAAATAGTCTTTATAACAGTTGTGTGATAGTAAACAGGAACTTGGGGAAAGACAGGATGAGACAGAGATTGTAGAATCCACAATGAGTAAAAAGGCTTAGTTTACCTTTAGGGGAGTCATGGGGAGAGGGGAACAAGATAAATTCTTTAGATATTCATTACAAAGCAGACCACCAGTCCAGCCAGGTCCGTGTTTTGGGGATAATAGACTATCTAACAGCACGCACGCCCAGCATTTATAGCTGAGGGCCTGGGTCATTGCTGTGCAATGAACAGAGTGCTATCTAAAACCTCAAATATGCAAGCAAGGCATTGTCTCTGCTTTTTATGGCAAGGAGGCAGGAGTGAGGATGCACAGGTGCTTGCTTGAAAGCAGTTACTAAGCACACTTTTTCTTCTTAAAGTTGACATGCGTCTGGTGTCTGTTAAATTTGTGAACCCAATCATGGGCTATCACATGGAACCATTATGGAGGACACCCTAGGATGACAAATCCTGGCTCTGGGTCTTTTCCTGCCAGCTTCGGCCATTCCAGCAGGGTCTAGACACATCCCTGAATAACGATCCCACAGAACCACCCAGACTCTTAACTCCTGGTGCTTGGAACTTAATTTTAGCTCTACACAACTTAACAGAGAAAAGTTTCAGAAATAATAGATATTATATTCTTTTTATATCTCATCATAGAACTGATTTTTCTGATTGCTCTAAGCTGCTTCTACTTGGTAAATCACCTAATTCTGCAGGTGAATTCAGTACTTTCCATTGCGCATAACTAGACAGTCTGGGCCCTCTGACTTCTATTGGTCAAATAAATACCGATACACCTAATTGATTTCATTGTTCATCAATTTCAGCCTGGAGGTGAGGGAGTGTCACTCTGTTCCACAGCCCACCCTCTACTCTATTCTCTTCAGCAACTCAGGCCTCCTGAATACAAAACGTAGCATCTGTTTCCCTTGATCCACTCTTTCCACAAACGCAACAGGAAACATCAGCCTAGAGAATGAATTCAACACAAATGTTAAAACAAAAATCTACAAACCTGAAGCAACCCCATCTCCGAATCATGATACACAATGACATGAAAGTAAGGGTGTCAGGTACAAAGCACGCGTGAGCCTGACCACCTCATTTCTATTCTTCAAAGGAAGGAAGGTTTTCATGTTTTTTTATTATCATTCTTTGTCATTGTTTCTGATTAAGCCAAAAAATAGTTTATGAAATAATTAAGCACTGCCATAACAGATTTTCGCTGTATCAATTACAGAAGGCATTCAGAGGGGATAGGAAAACCCACCTATGTAAAAAATGCAAAATTTCTTCCCCTGTTAAGAACACGTATACAAAATGCAACAGAGAATTCAAATTCATGTGGAGAGGAGCAAAAGCCACAGAATCAAACAAAGTCATTACTATGAGTCAATTCAAAATTCACTGGACAAACATGCTCAATGCATTCAAAGAATTTTAAAGGCTCACTGCAAACCATTCACTTAATGATCTACAGGCTAGAGGAAGAATTTCCCTCTTTAACAGACAACAGAATTCAATAGGTTGCCCCACCAAACGAGGACCAAACAACAATCAGGTTTTTAACAGTTCTGATAAATCAGCATGTTCTAAACATCAAAATCCAGAAATTTTAAACATTCATTCACACCACAATGAAACAAGCACTTAAAAAAAGAAAAACAATAACCCGAAGAAACTAAGCACAATTATCATGTACCTGGATCAATGGGAACTTCTTGTAACGCTGGAAGAAAGAACAGGCTATATCCTTTTACTTAAAAAATAAAACTACATTTAAAGATAACTGCTAAAACACATTTCATCATTCATGTTGCCTTGAAAAATCTGAGGCACTCGTGTCTGATCAGAAAGGCAATTCTGAGTAATAGTATGTTACAATTCAGTGCCAGTTTGCTTTAGTAGAAAAAAGTAAAGCTACTGTTTCTCATCCTGCACAAAGAGTAAAGAACCTTCCTGCCTCTATCTCCTCCTATTTTCTAAACTCATTCTCCCCAACCCTTCTGAAACAAGTATGAGAACCTTTTATTCCCACCAATATGCCAAATGACAAAAGAGTATCAATTTATTTGTATAAATATATGCCTACACCTTGAACTGGAAGAGAAAGGTATCAGAAGGCTATATGGAACTTATTTCTACCTTCCTGAAATCACACACACACACACACACACACACACACACATTCACAGAGACACAGAGATGTACACACTGAATTACTGGGCAATTCACAAGCTGAGGACTTCCAATTTATAGAAGATAACTTTGTAGTTGGTTTAAAATACAAAACTGTCAGCTTTTGAAAGAAAGCCTTCATCATCTGCTAAATCATCCAAATATCAACGAGACACAATTAGCCTTCTCTGTAGAATATAATTTCCCATGATGGCAAAACAGACCCTAAGTAGTGGATCCAAGACTCGTGTTTATCACTACCTATGATCGTTTTTAAACACGTAAACAGATTCAGAAATTATGTCCCAACAACATTTATTCTTATTGAATTAGCATATGTATTCAATTGTCTATACAGAAAATTGGTCCCATGATGGTGTTTAAGAGCTATTTTGTGTATTGAAATATTTATTTTTAAGTTCAGACAAGGAGGGTCTTTATTACTCAGTTGTAGAACACCTGCTTAGCATGCACAATATGCTGGCTTCAGTCCCCAGTACCTTCATAAAAATAAATAAAAATAAGTGCTTATTTAAAAATAAGAATAAATTTATAAAAAGAGTAAATGCAGACTAAAAACCACTGCAATCTAGGAGCCATAATTTTAATAAAAATCAAGAGTTTCTATCAAATATTCACTATATGACAATCACAGAGACAACCACAAATCGCCCCTGACAACCATCAAGTGTGATTGTCAGCAACCCTACTAAGTAGACACCGAAGAGAAACCCAGCATTGCGGATGAAGAAACAGAGCTCGGAGGAGCCGGGGACGCTGACCGTCCTGCTCCCCGTGACACCACGTCAGCCCAGGATGAGCGCTGACAGAGCTGTGGAAACTTGGTGCACTGGGGAGTCCCAGAAAACACTCAAAACTGTTCAGTGAAGACCCAGCTCAAATATATTACATTGTGCCACATCCTTTAAACAGGGAACTTGACTGAGACCTTTTTGATGCCTCCGTGTCCTTTCTGCCATTATCAATTATTTGCCCTCTCAGCATGCTCAGTCATGAATTGGACCCCATATGAAGTGCACTCAGATGGCAGAGCTTTTAAAGCTGTTTTATGAAGTTTGTAAGACTCTGTCTATGCCTCACACAGGCGGTCATCCATCACTTCTCACCGGTGTGGATGTACCACATGAAATCACACCTTTCTGCTTTTTAAAATCCCTCCATGTAATCCAGACTTTTCAACAGCAAAGAAGCAGCTCAACCAGAAACAGTGGATAGCTTTTCACCAAATGGACTCGAACAGCCCATCGGACTACCTGGAAGCCCTTTTTTTCTATTAAACCCACTTCCAAGGACTTCATCATTTTCTGATTGGTGGACTTGGCCTCTGACTGGCCTACTCTGAGAGCTCCCAGCCTCACATCCGGGGGTGGGAGAGGACCCTGCTGTTCGGGGAAATCAGTGCGGAAGGCGGAAATCTTCCACCCAGGTCCGCACGGGTAGAAGTGCCACAACGTGCTCAGAAAATATACCGTCAGCAACCCTGGGCTCCCATGGACTGATGTCACATTAACCAAACTCATGAGAGACTGATGCAAGAAAACCAGAAATTGAATTTATTAATGTAACAGGAGATGTGAAACTACGAACCAGACTGAAATATCAGAGTTCAACTATGAGTACAGATTCTCCTCAACGGCCCAATCACGGGCAGGCAGTCACATGGCAACCATGGACAGAAGCAGAGCAGGAAGGGTTTCTAGATTAACTCAATGGACTAAATTTCTGTTATATGAACAGATCTGCTGCCCAGAAGACATTTAACGCCAATCACGGTGCACTGTCCGTGGACAGTGGCTGAGACACGACTGTGAGCACCTGTGTAACTCTCCTTTCCCTGTCCTTTCTGGGCTAAGTGATGCACAGAGGTACAGAGATCCAGGGATGCAGATACCTCTAAACACCGAAAGCCCATCCCTGGGAGCCTGGAAACCAGACAGCCAGGGTTTAAATACCAGCTCTGCCACTTACTAGCTCTGTGACCTTGGCCAAATTACTTACTCTCTCCGTGCCTCAATTTCCACATTGTAAACCTGGGATAACAATCAAATCTCCCTTACTCACTTGTTGTGAAGATTGAAGGATTCATTTCTGTAAAACGCTCAGAAAAGAATGTAGCACATTTTTGGTGCTCAACAAATGTGAATTTAATAAGAAAGTGATTTACAAGTCTCCCTACTAATCATCTTCTGTGTTTCATGGCTAGTCTGAGTCCCAAAGGAAATCCTTATTTCCCCTCTTATATACTCTTGGGGAGCACCCTTCCCTTGCATCCCACCACCTGTTTAAACTGAGAGAAGGGATGCCTCCTCCACACTCCTCTGGCCCATGGAGAGTGCTTCCCCCTTCACACCCCTGACCCCTGGCCAATGCCTAGCACTCTTCACAATAACAGATTGAGCTTTGAGTCCGGAGAGACAAGCAGGGCATATGAAACCTTTCCTTTCCCACCAGTGTTGGCCACCCTTGGGAAGCACCCGGGATGATCAGCTCCATGGCAGGGCAGCCCTGTGCAGGATGGGGCAGATCATCTTAAGGGAAGGCTCGCTGTGGCCCAGAGCTAACTGGGACTGGGTGAGTCTCTAATTCTGGGACACAGTATCATGACACGCATTTTTCCACAGCCCTGAATTTCATGGAGAACGTGGCTTCATCCGTAATAAAGGAGACATTTATCGCCTGTCTGTTCTTCTGTGTCATCTCTCAGTTGGCTGCTGGAGAAAACATGTGTATAAGTATTGGGTCCACTTAAGCCCCAATATATATGAAGTACCAAAAAATTCTGTGGCTTAACATTGGTTCAGGGCGACTGTGTAACGGTCCTGACTTTGCTGATGCTAAATTATGGGTATAGGAACTATGGAACCTCCTCAAATATCTTTCATCATAAAACCAGCTTTTCTTATTTTCCTGTTTCTTAGTAATTGCCAAAGATTCTAAAATGTTGGCTTCATACAAAACAGGAGCTAAACTTTATGAGCCCTTTGACATTCCCACTGTGCTAAACAATTTACATAATTTCTAATTCTCACAATTCTGCAAAGCATATACGAGCATCCCCATCTCACAGACGAGGGAGAAACTCAGAACAAACTGACTCAGGCTCACGTGGCTCAGTGGCAGCGCGTGCACGGAAAATCCAAGTCAAATCACTACACCCCTTCTTCTATGTACAAAATCACCTCCCACCAAATGACACAAAGCGGCTGGGTCAATACTCAGGGAACTCAGTACACTTTTCAGCTTTAAGGTGCTCAAGAGGCCGCTTCTAGCTGCTTTATAAAATCCCGGCTCACTGGTTGCTAACACTGGAATAAAAGACCGATTTTGCCATTCTTTGCACAGCAAGTCTGAAATGTTCACAGCGAGATGACAGAATAAAACAAAGATATAAGCAGAATAATTTTTCCAGGTAGACAGACATAATGGACATTGTGCTATTCTGAAGCACTAAGCAAAGGAATCAAAGCAAAAAAATATTTGTTAAGCCTTCTTTTACAAACAGGAAAATTAAGACTGTATGAAGGTGCAACAGCGCCTCCTATGGCTAAAAAGACCTTCCAGGTTGCCGGGAAAGATGCAACACAAAAATTGCCTGTTGAATCAGAAACAAGAATCAGATAACTAAAAGCTTATGTAGCACATACTGCAGTTTGCTTCGGGGAAGGGAGGGGTATTCAGTATTTAATCTGACATTGCTAATACTCTTGAATATAAACAAAAGACACAGGCTCATGGAAACTCATCTTACAAGAGGAAAGAATCCAGTCCAGCCACTTCATTTTACAGGAGGGGAGACTGAGATCTGGGATCTGTCCTTCCGGCAATCAGCAGCAAAGCTCTCTCTCCTAGGCCTCATGTCTTGCACTGTAGCAAAAACCAACAGATCTGTACTAGACCTCTATTCATAAAAGTCACGTCTGTATTTTTCCAACAGTACGTAATCTAAGTATCTTGCAAAATACTTCTCAAAGAGCCAGGAAATCATACAGGTGTACTGAAATACAAAAACATTTATTTGCACATTAAAACAGCATGAGCTTTATTCTATTAAAAAAAGTGACATGTCAAATCAATGTTTTGATATTTTAAAACCTATTAAGCATGCAGAAAAATAAATCAAAATTTCTTTAATCACAAAAGAAAGAAGCTTATTCCCTTAAAATGATCAATGTGGATTTTTCTAAACTTAATAGTTCTGGTCAGATTTCTACGAATTTAAATGTCTGAGTGGATGGTTACACGGCAACATGAATTCTGAGTTGTAACAACACACTTTCTGTGTAAATAATCTTCAAGGCCGTCTGCTTAAGGTGATTTAACTAGTCCCTGTCTCACTAGAATGATACAGATTTCATTAAACCTTCATACTGCACACACACACAAAACCCTGAATCCTTGTTACTTTAAGCCATATTCATATATTCATATATATGCATATTGAATATGCATCAGAAACAAGCCACCCTCTTTAGTATTCAGAGTTGATCCTTCTAAACTATCTGTCCTTGTGACAGCATATTTTTACTCAGCAGCTCTTGGGTGCTTCGTATACAAGGCGTCTACATCTCACAGTCAAACAAGGTAAACGGCATCACTCAAATTTCACAAATGAGGAAATGTACTTAAGCCATGAAAACAACTTACATATTCATCATCAGGAAAGAAAAGAGTAAAGATTTTACTTACAATATTCACTGACAAAACTTTCCTCCATACTAAGACTACATAGAATCAATTCAGTCTTTGTAAATTTTTCTGTCAATAAGCACCACTAGAGAAAAACAAACAACATAATTAGCAATGGTTGGGCTTTCAAAGCCCACTCCTATTTTGCACTATAATCATTTTTAATGTTTTGTTTTTAGTGTTTACAGAGAACTAAAATAAAAAAATATAAACTTTTGAAGTCATTGCCTGAGAATGCAACATTTGTGAAAATGTACAATTTCAATTTATGCCACTCTGTCTCACATTCTCACTGGTGTCTCTCCTTTGAAGGCTTCATCAAACTGAGATCGCTAAAATCGTTCATTTATGGACTCACAGGAGTTCGGGAAAACACTCAACACGGGGCTGATCAGAGGAGCCATTGAGAAAGCATCCTGTGCAGCCTGGGTTCCAGCCCTGAGTCGGCCAGCGCCAGCTGTGTGAGATTTTGGACAAGCTGCCCCATCTCTCAATCCCTCAGCTGCAAAAAAGGAGACAATGATACCTACCCTTAAACACCTGCTATGAGGTAAAACATGAGGAAAGCATTTTAGCCTTAGGGAGGTGTCCACTCAGAGCAAGCTTGGTCATTATGATGATGAGGATTACTTTTAATAAGTTAAGGCAGACAAAAAATTAGAAATCACCATAAAGGAGAAGCATTTTATGTCAATGAGCATTTCCTTTTGAATGGATTGCAGAATGTTTTATAGAATTTTTTAATAAACCAAATTTTGTCCACTAATTATATATTTACAGGTTCATGGACATATCTCCAGAAAAAGAATTAGAGGCCTCTAACCTCTGAATACTAAGAAAGAAAAGTTTAAAAAAAATCACGGGGGAGATTATACCTCACTTGAGAGAGTATGTGCTCAGCATGCATGAGACCCTCAGTTCAGACACCAGTAACTCCATTTAAAGACTTTTTTTTTTCAAGAAATGGAGAATTAAATCAAAAAGATGGAGGAATACAGAATTTTATTAGAGACTCAACTCAGATTTAAGATGGGGAAAAAATATCCATTTCTCATAGGAAACCTTGAGAACTATGTAAACCGGATCTGAGTTCTCTAATCTTTTAACATTATTCATGAATTCATATTACCAAGTCTTAAAACTGCCTGATAACCCACAGTGGTGATACTGATCATAACAGCTGCCAACACGGATCGAGCTCCGGCTAGGACTGCTCTGTTCGACCATCTCTGCCCCTGAGGCCTCACCAGGCTGAGAGCACTAAATTTTGTCATTCATGAGCATCTCGTGTAAGTCCTACCTTTGTGCTCCTCACTCTCCCCTCACCAGCCCCTCTGAGGGAAGCACTGTTATCATCTTCCCCACCCGCAGGTAAGGCCACTGAGGCACAGAGACTAAACCTGCTCCAGGTCACAGCGGCATTAAAGGACGTCTATATTTCTGCTGTTTTACTATTGACAAAGGAATCTGAGATATCAATTCAAGGGAGACTGTTAAATAATCAAGTCTGTCAGGTCTTCACCTCAAAGAGCAGATAGTATAGATTCCTGATGTAGGATGAGGCTGCCGCCACAAACTGACTCAGCTTGAAATTAATATCCAAGATGAAGCAGCGGATACACGTAAATATTCACGATTGTCAACTCCGCTCACGGGTCTGGGCCCTTCACTGCCTGAACGGGGGTGAAATCCCCACCCCTGTCAGGGATGGAAGCGCGGCTCTTCCCAGTGTCACCCAGGCTTCACGGGCTGTTTCCCCCCACAGGCTGTCCTCAACGATTAAAAATCTCTCAAGATTTTTACACCATGCAAAACTGAAAGACATTTCTGCAGATGGAGCACTTTCTCAGGCTTAAAAATTTTTTGCTTACACTCAGCAAGGGGGAAAATAACACATGACTCTGCAAAGTCTCTGAGCCTCACCACTCACAGGAGTAGAATGGCCTCAGCACAAGATGACTCTTCACGGATGAGAACAAAATAAAGCCGCCCCCAACCACAGGCACTCTCAGAGACAGCGCTCAGCAGTCTTCTGCACACTCACGGTTGTGCAGCCCTCACCACCATCTATTTCCAGAACACTTCATCACCCCAGAAGAACACCCCTGTCACTAGCAGTCACTCCCCAACCCCCCTCCACCCAGCCCCTTGCAACCATCACCTGCTCTCTGCCTCTGCATGTGCCTATTCTGAGCATTTCTGATCACTGAAGTCAACAATATGTGGCCGTTTGTGTCTGCTTCCTTTCACTTAACGTGCTGTTATCAAGGCTCGTCCATGTTGAAGTGGTATGAGCATCTCTCTTTTTTTTTTTTTTTTGAAAGTGTTAAAGTTTATTAGAAGGTGGTAAGTACTATCAAAAAGAGTAGAGAGGAGCATAAGTGATTGGGTTTCAAAGGGAAAAGGGCGGGTTGAGCAGTCAGGGTGGACTTCCCAGAGCAGGTGGCCTTTTTCATATTCCCCTTTATTTATTTTTTCTTTTTTATTCACTCTTACGTCTGAATAATGTTCCACTACATGGAGATACTACATTCTGTTCATCCATTCAGCAGCTATGTATGGACGAGGTCCAGAAGAATGAGTGTAAGAGGTGACTAGGCAGGGATGGCATTTAAGCAAAGGGCAAGATGTGCTTTCAAAAAAAAAAAAGCCAACAAACAGAGGCACAAGGAAATTCAGCGCGTTTCTGAGAAAGTGCATGCTTGCTTCAGCATGACTGCCGTGCAGGGCTGGGGGGGTGAGGAGTGACAGGAGACACAATGAGGGAGTCACCTGAGAATATTCCCCATGCAAGCAGCTCAGCCAATTCTCCTCCTTCATCCTGTATTTTAGAGCCATTTTTGATAGGTTTTCTATTTCAAGTAACAGTACTTAGTTACACATCTGATCATCTGCATCAGATCACCTTACCTCCAAGCCACAGAAAGTCATTCACTGACTGGAGCAGCTCCAAGACATAAAGGTGATGGACCAGGGAGTCCTGCAGCATCCCGGCCTGCAGGCACAAACCCCCACATGTTCCATGGTGATGTCCGGAAATTAAAATGCATGGAAATATCTCACTGCTTGTGCACGATATCTGCCCCCAAATTGCCCCAAAATAATGCTGGCAAAGCACTACTGAGCCCTCTCACTACAAAAAAAAAAAAAAAAAAAAAAAAAAAAAAGATAGAGAGAGAGAGAACAGAAAAGAAAAGAATAAAGCTAAGAAGGCAAATTTAGGGTCTTCCATTGAAAACCAGCACCCATCACTGCCAGTATCTCAGCTGGAATGGTCCTGACTTAAAAACCACTGCGCAGTTACATTGCAAACGTGATAGACATATATGTATTCCACATAGATGATATTACAGTAGGATTTTTCTTTTTGAAATTTCCAGTTGCAACATTAACACAAGAGAGTTTATGTTTCAGCTTTAAAAAAAATCAGTTATCTTCCACTTTCTTAATTTTGAACCTATTATTATTTTATAAAGGGTGCTATGCTGCAAATTATAAACCAACTGTTTGGCTTCTGCCAACAAGACCTTTATGACTTCACTATATCAGAGCAAGATTTAATGATGCTTTGAGTAGTGGGGCCTGGGGCGCTCACTAACAGCTCTTTAAATACTGACAAGGATGTGCTATTTAAGTAATGCAAAGGCTCTAACTCTAATTTAACTCAGACACCAAAGAAACTACACCAAAGCCTTACTTTATCATTTTTAAATTTTGCTATTCTTTTGAAAATTAAATTTCTTACAAGATAAGTTTTTTTTTGAGAAGGACAGCAGCTGTATTAAATTTCCTCTCACCAAGAAAGCAATCTTTATCAAGAATAAATATCCCTATGGAAATCCAAAAGACGGGACGTTTCTAGCTATGTGAACATGCAGATATCAACACAAGCCTAAAGCCTATCAGATCTCACTCGAACGAGCTCAACAAAGTCCTGGGCTACCCTGAAACTTAGCTCTTCTGTTCCAAATGTTGGCTGAGCTAAGATCATCACACAAGGCAGGGAAGAAGAGAAAAGTCCACCTGGCTGCATCCGTTTACTTCCAGCCACAAGGTGCCGCTAGGGGTTCCCCGTTAATAAACCCTCCCCATGAGGAAATCCGGCATCCACACTGCCCCTGCCGTCCCCAAGCAGCCCCGACGCCCCTCTCCCACTGGTGGCCCCCCAGCCTGTCAATGGTCTTCTAATGACCCTCCCAGTTGGTGGCACTCTCCCCCTCTTCCCTGCTTCACACACAAACACACACACACACACAGAGCCAGGACAGCCTTCCCAAAGCACATATTTGATTACATCACCCCACTTCAAACCCTTCAGAGGCTCCCTGGTAGAGTTCTAGCCACACCCCCGACCCTGCTCGCCCAGCCTCACCTCAGTACCCAGGTCCCCAATGACCTCAGGTGCCCCCTGACCTGCTGCTACTTCCCACTTGCCTCCAGGCTCATTTTGACTGTTTGTCAAGGAAGCCTTCCTTCCTTCGAAACTCTGCACTTTGTGTTAGGTGCCCCTGCTATGTTCCTAGAACATTCTACGCTAAGACAACTTCTGACACTGCTAAGTTCTCAAGAGGCAATACATTTTGCTTACTACAGTGAGTCCACCCTCTCTCCCCTGGACACTCAGAATTGCATGTGTTATGAAAAAATGAATGAAGGGGTGGGTCTCAAAGGGACGGGCAGAGCTGCTCTCGCCCACCCCGACCCCTTCTTTCTGTAGAACATCAGAAGCAAAACCAGGAGTACCTCTCCTGAGGGTCACTTTCTGCTGACACCCTTCACTGCCTCTTCTGTGTCAGTTCTAGTAAAAAACCAAGCTCCTTCAAAGCCCTCCATCCCTAGGCCCACTCCAGGGTCCTCCCAAGCAGGGGCACCCTCCACCCTGGAACACACAGTGCACTCTCCCCGAGTCCCCACCCCACAAGCCTCCAGGCCTCTACCCGGGCTGCTCCTGCCACCTGAGTCACCCTCTTGATTCCTGCTCCTGGCTGACTCTTACTCTGTCCTCATAACTGAATGTAGAGCCCATTTCTTCAAGAAAGCCCTCTCTGATGATGTCCTTTAGCTCTTGGCTGGGCTCCTCTACAGCAGGACTGCTTGGCGACCAACTGTTGTTTGTCCACTTGCTCCTCGGAGACCATGACCTCTTGGAGGCCACGTGGGAAAAAGGAGTGAGACGACAAGAGGGGTGGGAAGAGCAAAAACCAAAATCACAGCCCAAGTCCCAGATTCACGGATTCTGTCTCAGAAGAAAAGAATAAAATATTTAATACGTATGTCATTTGGCTATGATTTTTGTGGCTCTTGGAAAGCAAGAGGTTGGTGTTCTAGTCTAAAATCCAAGTTACATGCAAAGAAATGTACATATTCATATCCAAAGGAAACCAGAGCTGCTCAACAACAGTTTGCAGTTAAAATCAAAGGAACTTTGATAAAGGCAATCTCTCCCTCTCTCTCTCTCTCTCTCTCTTTTTTTTGTATCATATAGTTGTACAATTATTTGTATAACTAAGTGATGGCTACAGCCTATGATTCTGCACTGGAGTGTTTGGGGCTGAGGAAGCCCAGATTACATGCACTGTGTAAATACAATCACACCAACACACTGACAGGTGCCCTAGTGGCTGAGCTGAAGTTCCAAAGCAGACAACCTTACGTTGCAAGACAGCTCTCATTAGAAAGTAAGGAATGCAATGTTCTGTACTCAATTACATACGTTATATGGGCCATTAAGCGATAGTGCATCTTGTCTAATGAAACCCCAAAATAAATTGTTAACGTCGATTTTCTCCATCTGACCCTTCTTTGCTAACTTTGGATATCAAACCCTCACTCCATACGGAAAGCTCAGACCTACGCTGCAGCAGGTTACATCCCGTGGAAGAAAGCCTATCAAGGGAGAACTGGAGAGTTTCCCTTCAGAAGATGCTAAGTCTGGATTTGCACCTGTACGTCATTTGCAACCACGTCATCGTCAAAGAGTAAGACCTAACCTCTGTGGGGCGAAAATCACTGCGGTGCTTCTGAACCATTAAAGAACACTGAGCTTTGTGAAACAGTCCTGAGGCACTTAAATCGTACTTTTTGTGAAAGGCTCCAAAACTGACCCAATTCACCAATCCAGGTACAACAGGGAGGTACCGGAATTAGTAGATAGAACATGCCCTTGAAGTCTGACAAGGCCCTGCTTGAATCCTGCTACAGCATTGACTAGCCGCTAAACGGACCAATTCCTTAACCCCTCTGAGAAGGCTTCCCAATCTGCAAAAGGGGGCTGCCACCGCCCACCCGGGAGGCATGGATGTGAATGCAACACGCAAGTAGTGCGGCCGACTGGTACCTGACACGAGGCCTGGCTAGTTTCCCTCCGCTGCCCTTCTTCCCCTTTAAACTTGCATTGTTCCCCCTGGTAAGGGTCAAGCCCCCGGACCAGACTGCCCGATTCTTCTGTGTATTCCCGGATACATGCCTTACGTTTAGGAAGCCAGAAAAAGAACTATCTCCTCCAACGTCACTATCAATGTTCTTAAGAGTCTGGGTTTTTTTAACTCTATTTTGCAGGGAGACTATTCCAGAACTGTCCAACCACCATTCTCCACTTTGGCTCCTCTCCCAGCGCCCGTCCCTTCTCACCTCAAATCTTCTCTCTGCTGGCCTTTTGTTCGTGGGAAAGAGTCCGCTAGGGTGGAGACTCCCTAGGCCTCTGTCCCTCCCTCACAGGTGAGTGTGACTACCTTCTCCCCATTCCCCACTCCGACTCCAGCTTCCGAGGAGGTTCCCCTCCCGGACCATGCAGCCTCTGCATCATCCCAAGACGCGCACGCGTGGCCACAACCCTCCCTTCAGATTTCTTCCTGGGTGGCCCTGCCCACCCCCAAGACCCTTAAGGATAAATGCCATTGCTCTGAAAATCCCAAACGCCACTGACTGACACACCAAAGCTGCATGGTCTGGGCTTTCCTCCAACCCAGGCACAGCCCTGCCCCGCCTCAGCCTCAGTCTGCACCTCTCGAGATGAGCTCATACACCTGCACGGCTGTGAACACCAGCTAAGAATGACGACTCCCAACGTGTATCTGTGGTCCGGCTCCTTCATCTGAGCCCCAGGGCCATAGACCCGAGTACCTCTTTGAGGTCCTAACTTGGATGACAAATGGAATCTTAAAAATGCCTCATGTCCACCATTTACTCTAGAGTTCGATTCCTGGCAGGTACCTCCCAGGCTCCCGATTTTAGTAACAGACCCAGAACCCACCTAGGTGTTTGAGGTCACATTCAATTTCCCCTGTTCCTCCCCCCGGCCCTGCCCTGGAATCAGTCCTGTCATTTCTATCGCTAAGCCAGTCTCAAGTCTGGTTCTGCAAGGACCACGGATGGAACCCCACAAGCTGACAGCAAGGTGCAGTGCGTCACAGTCCTCCGAAGAGAGCTCCCTGGAGGGGGAGGCATCTCCTGCCGCTGGTCACCTCAGAAGGCACTGGATTCTCACAAAGGAGGCCCAGGAGAAGGGACTCAAGTTTCTCCTGTGGTCTGAACTTTGAAGGGCCCGAGGTTTGGGGGAGTTCCTAGTTAGCAGACACACCTGCCAGTGAGCAGATGAGGATGGGGGAACCCAGGCAAGGCTGTTCTCACTCCGACCCCTGGGCTATCGGGTGCCACGGGAAAGGCCTGTGTCCAGGGCACAGCCCAGCCTTCACAGATCCCAGCCTGCATTTGCCAACCCAGATAGCCTAGACTCCTACTTGCGACCCTTACTTCTGTTCTGTTCCCCCCCAGAATGTGATGGACTCTTTCAGAAAGTCTGGCCTGTCTCAAGCGAGACCAAGTCAGTGAAGGATGAAGTGTCCACAATTGGACCAGGGCACGAAAGGAGAAACAAGGTCTCATGGCCAGCATGACGGTGGTGGCCAAACCCTTTCCCCGGGTGAGATGAACCAGGGTGTGGGTGAGAATGCAAGGTCACTTCACGGCTGACTGGGGTGTTGGAGACTCACTACCGCAAACTAACGACACGGCCGGTGGACGTCAGCTGCAAAAGACACGGAGTCAGCTATTTACTGCCAACATGGGTTAATAGTAAAGGCTGGTGCAGGGAGGCCTGCATGGCTGCTGAGGCAAACCACAGACCCTGCTCTGAATGCCCACTGGCTGGAGCAGAGAGGAAGCTACGGTCCCCTTTAGCGGTCCCTGTGTCCACCAGGTCCAAGTGAGCCAGCTACTTAGGAGAAGGCCATGTTGTTCTGATACTCAGAAAAACCAGCCTCGTAAAGGGAAAATAAGAGTGGCATGGAGTTTAGACCCGCTCCTGCCTCTCTATGAAGGCAAAGTAAAGTAAATGGCACGGGGAAGGTGAATGCAAAAACTAAAAACAAAAAGCAAAAAAACGGTGACTGCTTCCTCCAACAGAATCCCCTGCAGCTGCTCACCCCCGAGACTGCCACTTTCTCACCAGTGACCACCGGCCAGGAAGCTCCGTCACGCACGTCACACAGCGACAGCCCGGAACCGCGTGCCAAGCACGTTTGTGTGAAAGCCAGGATCAAGGAAGATGCTGCAGATTTTGACTTTCCAAGTTTAAATACTCCATGAAAAAAATCCCTCAGCAGCCGCCTAAATCAATTCGCATCTCACTTCTTCAAAACAATCAAACATATTTAATAAGGGCGCATTTGTCACCAAACATAAGGAGGACCAAACTGGTTCCTCAAAGCAAGGATTTTAACAGGTATCAAACACCAGTGGGTGATGTGCTAACAAAGCAAAAATTCCAAAAAACTAGAAAATAAAAAGATGACTAGGATAATATATGGATCAAGGCAACTCTTAAGGTTTTTGCATTTTAAAGCGATGGGGACAGCACGGAGGACAATCTGGCTATTTCCAATGCAGGGTGTGCACAGTCAACTTTTCAGACGCAACAACATGCTCACAGGGCGGTACAAGATAGAAAGGGAAATAGAAAAAGGAAAAGAGGAACAGCAAAAATTAGAAACACATGAGAACAAAAATAACTGAGAGCAATTACAAGAATTTACGTGAGTTTGGTGAGGACAGGGACGAGGGGACGGTGAGACCCACCCTCACCTATTGTTCCAGGGAATGCAGGGGCCTGAGGCGAGCGGCGCTGCCGGGGGACCCCAACGTGGTCAGCGCCCCAGACCTAAACTTCACCTAGATGCGTGTAAACAGCTTTTGAGCTACAAAATGTGGTCGCATTTCAAGCTGGACATTTTTACTCACTCCCACCAAGAGTAACAGGAGAGAATTAGGCTCTGTTCCTGCACCAAAGCATTGTTAAAAAAGTAATGACTGTGGAATAGTAAAAGCAACAATGGAGTAAAAGTGACTGGAGGAGAGCGTACTTGACCCGAGCTCACTGGCCGCGTTATCTCACTGACGTTCAGATGCTGGCTGAGCCCTTACGGTACCACAACAGACAGACCCACCAGGAGGGAGGTTTAATGCGCTGCTGTATTTTGATGCCGAGAGCCATGCCTGGTACACGAGGTTCTGGGTAAACAATGGTGACAGTGTCAACCACTATGGGCTAAGCACACAACAAGCTACTCCGCCAAATCCCAAGGACACACTTCAAAAGGCAAAAACAAGCTGGCATTCTCTGGTGGGCCTGCAGACTCAGAGCCAAGCAGTTGCTGAGCAAACATGTCACCAGTGCCTCCTGTGACAAAAGAGGAGGCACTGGCCAGGGGGCTGGGGCAGGGCTCCAGGCTTCCACTGCTCACCCACCATTCTGTCCAGGGGGAGAAGGTGGTCCCTGCTTACGTTGCACCGATGCAGCTTCATTGACTGACGCCTGGGGACTGAGCAGGAGGTGACAGGTAACGGGAATGGAGCCAGACTGGGAGTGGCACGGTGCTGGCATCTGTGCCCTCAGCTTTGCCCAACCACTACATCTGTCAGCTCATCTACAAGAAGCAGAAGGGGAGAAAGCCGTGTAGATAACAGGGCCCTGCGAGGGCAAGTACAGGTCATATCCACGACATGCCTCGCCCCTTCCTTAAGCCATAGAGGTATGTCCGGGGAGGAAGTGAAAATTCATCCAGAGCCCGCCAGGCACCACAAGCAGGTGGGACTCGGGTCCCCTGTGCCTGTCACTCACAGGACTGGTCTGGACTATCTTTTTATCAATTCTCTGGCATCTTCTCCTCCAACTTACCAACAACCAGAAAGTAGAATCTGATTTTAGACTCACAGAGAATCGCAGAACACCTCCTCCACATCGGGTCCGGCAGCACGTGCCAGGTCCTCCGACCGTCACCTGTGGGACCGCCATGAGCCCTCTCCAGAGTCAAGGCCCGAGGCCGTAGGCCGGGGGGACACAGATTCGCACAATATCCCCAGCAAAGGGGGACCACCTCTCGGCAAAGGCATCTCACACTCTTCTGCCCGAGGGACATCTCGATAGATACACAGGGAAACAGAGAAGAAGGTGGGGGGGTAGGCAGCCCAGAAGAGCTCGTCTGCACTTCCAAGGCAAAGTGGGTCCGTTGACCTAATCACAGGGACAAAGTGAGGACGAATCTTTCCCTGCTGTGCCCCATACTCCGTGACACGCCTTTCCCTGCGTAAGGAGCTCATTTGGAAGCCCCTGACAGTGTTTCTGTTGTCCTAAATTGGCATGGTGGTTGTCAGGCAGGGAGAGAGGGCCTGAGCCGTGCAGGTGCTGGACCTGGGAAGCAGGAGACACTGGCTCCACCCCCAGCCCAACCAGCGCCTCATTCTGCATCTCAGGATTCAGCATGACATCTATAAGCACAGGGATGAGACTGTCCCAGGACAGGCTGTCCAACAGGAATGAAATGTGAGCCATGTAAAAAAGTTCCCCATTTGCCACATTTAAAGAGGTAAACCCCCCCAAAAAACCCCTAGAAACTGATTTTAAGAACATATCTTACTTATTCTACTGTATGTAAAATACTATCATTTTGACATGTAATCAATAAAGAAAGTAACAAGATAGTTTACATTCTTTTTACAAGACAAGTCTCAGCGTCTGATGTGCATTTGACCTACAGCACATCTCAGCTCAGATCAGCCTCCTCCCCAGCTCTCCTAGCATCAGTGGCTTTGGCTACTCTATTGGACAGCAACTCCAGGGGTCACACCAGGGTAATTGGCTGAAAAGCGGGAGTAAGTGTCCATAATAACCCTAAAAGAATCTCTCTGAAACAAAGGCGGATTCACTTTTAAACGTCTGAAAACCGGCGGGTTGCTCCTCCCTCACGCCTTGGCTACAAGACAGCCCTCCTCCTTGCTGATCCCTTTCTGGATGTAGGGAAGCAACCCTTCACATAGCCAGGGTGGCCGGGCATCCAGGTAGACTTTCCTGCTCTCTGTGTCCAGTCCCACAAAGTCCTCCTTCTCAAACAGGTTGTAGAGCAGGAGGATCTTGTCCCCAGACTTGTCGGATGCACCGTCCAGCCACTTGGACTTGAGCATGATGAAGAGAGACTCAGTGAAGTCCTCGATCTCTTCTCCACCACCCTGCAGTCCTCGTAAATTGAAGGCCACGTCGGTGCACGGCTGCTCGGCCACCTCCCCATGCAGCACAAAGACAAAGAGCCGAGAGTCATAGAGCGTGGTGCCATACAGCTCCTCTGCACGTGGAGCTTCTAGAAGGTCTTGGCCAAGAGGCAGTCGGCAATGGTGACAAGGCCCACGACCTTGGGGTTGGTCTGGAAGTCGCTCCATCCATTCTCGGGCGCATAGTGGTGACTGTAGTAGATACAGAGTGCCCACTGCGAGCTGCACGGGCTGATCTGCCTCACCAAGGAGATTCGCTTATAGATGCACAACATATTCTGCTCTGAGATGATCCCCACGGGTTGGACCACCACGGGGAGAGTCTGGTGGTCCTCAGCACACTGCACGTAGTCAGGGATGTTCATGTTGTAGGCCCTGACAAGAGGGAAGAGGAGACCGAGGTACATACTGTGCTGCGGGCTGCGGGCCTCACTGGGTTGCGGTGACCTGGTGTGTACCAGTCAGATGGCACGGGAAGCCCAAGCAAAGCCGCGGATACAGTTTGTCCTCAGCGTCTGCACATGGCTACCGCAGCTCGGATCACATTACGCAGATTTTGGTCTAGGCTTCCCCCCTCTGCAGAAAAGGGTCATTTCTTGTTTTCTGTTTCCAAGCACCTAGCCAGGCCCTGATGCAAAGTCAGTGCTCAAAACTGCTGAATAAAGGAATGAATAAAGGAACTGCTTCCACACCCCTCAGCAGGATATAAGGCAAAGAAACACAGTAGGATCAAAAGACCTGGATTTCAACTCCAATTTATTTGAACTCCTAAGCTGCAGAACACTTGATAAGAAAACTTGCTTTGGGGAGGAGGGTACAGTTCAGGGGTAGAGCACATGCTTAGCATGTATGAGGTCCTGGGTTGAATCCTCAGTACCTCATTTTAAAAAAAATGAAATAAATAAATAAACCTATTTACCCCCCTCAAAAAATATTTTTGAATTCCAAATTCAAGAAAAAAAAAACACCTTGCAATTGACACAACATTGTAAACATGAGTATACTTCAATTTAAAAAAAATCCTTGCCTTACAAGAATATATCTGGATTATGGAAGTTTACAAATGTAAAATGCCTAGGGTACCACCTGCATAAGAAGAAGGAACTGTACAAATTTACTATCCCTCATTTATGAGCTATATTTCCTTTGGGGGGTTATAACCTCTCAGAGCTAATTTTCTCAGATTGAAAAAAAAGAAGGAAACATTACCGGATTCTCCATACTGCTGAAGAATCAGATAAACCTATGATAGCATCTGACCCACAGAGTTTACTCAATAAATGCTTGTTGAATGAATGAATAAACAAGCAAAGTGAATGCTGCTGCCTGCCACAGAGCATCATGATGGTACTGCCTGGAAATCCCAAGCCCACGTTTCACCCGACTCTACACTAACCATGGGTGACCTGGGCAGGCCTGTGTGCTCCTCTTAACCCCAGTTTAATCATGAATAGAAATGAGGGCAATAACACAAACCTCAAAGGGTTAGTGAGTCATTACTGAATTGTATCCCAACTTTGCAAGATGGAACCTTTAAAGAAATTTTGGCAAAAAGTCCATAGGCCCTTTCCATATTCTCTCTTACATACTACATGGGAATCTACATTATATCTCAAAATAAAAAGTCTAATTTATTAAAGAGGCTATTGAGGTTAAATGAGCTCACTGTCTCAAATAAGGAACACACAGTACAAATAGGTCAATGCCCAGCCCATGAGATACACCCAGTAAACATTCCCACTGAGCCCACTGGTCCCTCCAACTTCAGAGCACGATGATGTGTCCTCATGGCCAGAGGCCCCTGCACCTGAAACTAACAAAGATAATGGTCCCCACTTTCAAGAGCCCCTGCCACCACCGTAGGTCTAATTTTGTACTTGTGATTTTTTTTCTTTTTATTAAATACAAAAACGTAATTGCGTAGCCTTCAGGTCACCAAAACCTGACTACAGAGATCATGATGGCAGCCCTTCTTCATGAAACAATAAAATGAAAAGCCATTTCCACAAGATCTCTGTGTAAATCTACTAGGGAACTTCATCCTGGACTGAGAGGAAGAGGATTGGGGAGGAGGGGGCAATCTGCGGCACACAGACCCATGGGCCACCTGTCCCACGATGGACTTTAGACCCAACACTCACCCTCAAAGAACTTCAAAATAGACACAGACAGAGTGCTGTGGACAAGATATTTTTTTTTTAAAGAAATCCCTGATTCTCTCGCAGGTTTTGTTTCTACCGAGAAACAAATGTCTTATGTGTATAATGTTTCAAAAAAGACTTAATTTATTATCACCCCAACTTGACGCATTAAGAAACAGAGGGAGAGAGGTTTATCACATTGTGCAAGATTAGAGAGAGGCAAAAAAAAAAAAAAAAAATTAGAGAGAGGCCACGTCGGACACTGTACTTAAACCCAAGCCCCTGTTCCAGTGCTCACACTAGAAAGAGGGGTATACTGCCCCTTTCCTGCCCTCTCCCTGCAATAAATGTCTGAAGAGTCTTTTCTGTGCCACCTTGAATCACAATCACTTCAATTTTCCACAAAGAGCTATGTCACTCCTTGGAGGATGTGTCAAAATCTATATGTTGAATGGGAGGAGTGATTTGTATTTTCTGTTTCTCAAAGGAAACATGGCTTAAAAGAAACTGAAAAGCACTTTTGTAGTCTAAGTCTTCATTGTGCAGAGAAGGAAACGGAGGCTCAGAGGAGATGAGGAAAGGGCCTTATTAACAATTATTGCCTCAGCGCAGCACCAAGCCAGCCTTGGGCACTTCTGGGGGAGGATCTGGAAGGCCCAGGAGAATGAGTCTTAGAAAACGGAAAGAGAAGAAGCATACAAGTCCCCGTCTCTGCACCACCATACCATGAAGTTCCACCAAATTACCCAGTATGGGTGCAGCCAACATTAAGGTGGGCTAAACAGGTTATAGAAACCTGGAAGTCTCAACCATAGTGGAAATTCCAACATTTACTATGTTTTTTTTTTCCCAGTTCAAGCATCAGCTCAGTGGGCACTCTGTACCAGGCACTACACGAGGCCTGGAGTTCTCCCAAATACACAACTCTTATATCACGTGTGCAAACCACACACAGGCCCACCAGAAGGAAAATGCCCACAGATAAGGTGGAATTACTGAAACTGAAAGCAGCCAACCAGCATATATTACTAGCAAAAGCGGTGCTGCTAGAAATAGACTCATGGACATAGAAAGCAAACTGTGGTTAGCAGGCAGGAAAAGGGGGATTAACAGATACACATTAATAAATATAAAATAAATGACAAGGACCTGCTATATAGCACAGGGAACTATATTCAATTTCTTGTAATGAGTTCTACTAAAAACAATCTAAAACATATGTAGATACATATGCATATGTTTATAACAGAATCTCTGCTGTACATCTGAAACTAACATTCTAAATTGACTACACTTCAATAAAAAATAATTTTAAAAAATAAGTAAAAATAAAAGCAACGCCATTTAGAAAAAATAAAAGAATACTCTGATCCCCTTAGCTGTACGTGCTGGAGAATTCTGGTTACAGACACCAAGTCCACTGGATCACTCCAGCACTGGCTGTCACTCTTTCTGACCATCAGAGAGTCACTTGGCTTCAGTGAGTTTACTTTTCTCTTCTGTGAAAGGCTTCAGTTGCAACTAACGATGTATAGAATCTCATCATTCACGAACCCAACAATTAAAGAGGACTTCCCATGGGCCAGGCTCTGGAAATATGAAAATATACGGTCCGAGATATATTCATGGGTAGAAGAAATTTATGCCATAAAGACATTAATTCTTCTTGCTTTGATAGACAGATTCAATACAATTCTGTTTAGATTTCCTACCAGACTTTTTATGGGTAACAAGATAATTTATGGTCAGGAACAACCAAGAAACTTCTTTAGAACCAGCACTGGGAAGGGGTGGATAGGTCATTCATTTCCACTGGTCTTTCTGAAGTGATGAAAACGTTCTGGAATATTAATGGTTGCACCACTGTGAATATGCTAAAGCTGCTGAATTGTAGCATTTAAGTGGGTGGACTTCATGGTGTGTGAACAATATCACAAAAAAGATGTTAAATGAAAAAATATTTCTTGACAATTATTTTTCCCTCTATACAACTAGTCTGCCCCACAATTTAAGAAGAACAAAAAAACCAAAACAAACCAAATTTTGCCAGGAGCTCTTTAGGACTGCAATGTCCCTGAGTCTCCAACGCCTCTGGTGGTGCTGTTCCTGTTAACACACCCTAGCTGGGCTGGGCTAGTTAGGGACTGTAACTATCTTTTTAAGATCGACGGTCACACGTTTCACCCTGGGAGAGGGAAGGATGGAGGATGTCACAGCCTCATGCCTTCAGCTCATTTTTAACTGAACCAAGCCTTGCTTTCAACACTGTAATCCCTCTCACTATAAAAACAGTGACATCATCAAGCACCGCCATCAAAACATGTGAAAGTGTTCAAGGTACTTACCTGGGGCAGAAACGCTGAGAGAGGAGACGGAAGCTCGCTCAGCACTGACGCTCCCTTTTCCCGACTCCACCAGGAGAAGCTGGGGTTCACAGCCGGAGGCTCTCAGCCCGGGGAGCAGCGCCCACACCACTGAGCTGGTCCCCAGGGAGCGGGAAAGGGAGAGGAGGGCAGCCCCGGGATCGCGTGGCAGGGAAACGGGGGGGGGGGACGCGGGCTGTAGCCCCACTCGGAGGCCAACCCCAGCCCCAGCCGCCCTCCCCCGTCCGGGTCCGCAGAACCTGCCCGCCCGGGACACAGCCCGCCTAGGGGCGGTGACGGGCCGGCGGCCTAGGAGAGGCAGCCCGGGAGGAGAGGACTCGCGGGGCGGGAGAGGGGAAGGGGACGCCAGCCGCGGACTGAGGGGAGCCCGGCTGGGGCGAGAGGCGGCAGGTGCACACCTGGCCCTGGACAGCTGTGGCCGGGGCGCTGGGGCAGGAGCCAAAGTCCTACCGGGCGAAAGAGCTGAGAAGCCTTTGGGGCTGATCCCCGGCTCGGAGCTGGAGCTTCCAACCCACGTTCCAGCTGGCACCGACTGCGCATGCACAGGAGGGCCAGCGATTCTCCCTGGGTTCTGCGAGAGAAGGTGGGGAAGCGAGGGACGGAGAAGATGGGAGGAGGAGGGGAGAAGGGGAAAGTGGAGGGAGAGACATGGACAGGAGGAGCAGAGAGAAGGCAGGGATCTGGAGGGTGGAGGAGAGTAGCAGAGATGGAGAGAAATAGTTTTAACTCTGGGGGCATCCTGAAGGAGGCAGCAGTCCTGCCTCTGCACACTTCTCTAACCCTTCAAGGCCCGCAGCTCATATTTTACCTCCCTGGACCAGCCCTCCACCCAAGGCCTCTGCAGGACCCCTACGGGGATCACACCCGTTGCCCCCAAGCGGAGCTGGGTTTCCTTTTGCTCTGGGAACCAAGCACCCGCAGGTGTTGTCGCTCAGAACTACCTTGGAAAGAGTACATATTCCCCTTTTACACGCTGGGACACAGGCAGGCAAGAACTCTGCCTTACCTCCACTGTCCCAGGTGTGCTGGCGGGGACCGGGAGGTACAAGGTCAGATCCCAAAAGGAGCATACTGCCTGAGTGTTGGTGCATAGTCCCAATCATTCCTGGGTAAACCACACCCCACCCTCGGGGAACCATCAAGGGCACACAGTATGTCCCTGGGTGTGGGATAGCTGCCCTCAATTACAGTGCCCAGCTTGCTAGGAAGATAGGAGTGTTACTGAGTCCAAATTCATTCTCCTTAGTGCAGGACAGGCCAGTAAGTTGGGAGACCAGGTGTTGGGGCATGGAATAGCAACTTTCTGTAGACCTAGATGGCAAACTAATGTCCTGGAAAACCATCTCCCCAAGTCAGAATTCAGGCTCCTTTCCTACGAGCTTGGTTTTTGCAATTTTCTTGATGTAGTAATTCTTTGTTGTTAGAATCCTTTGTTCTTGCAACTATGTGCCTGGGTCAGATCCCTGTAAACCTCCAACAAAACAAACGTTATTTTCTATTATGTAACTTGTTATCTTTATATGAATGGAAAAGTGTTAAATATCCTTAAAGGTCAGAGCATTCAAAATAGGCTCTCCTGTATATTTTAGGCTCTAGGCAACATTGTTTTACAAGCAAGATGAAGCCTAGGAGACAGAGCACAGGGTTAAGTCGAAGGAACAGATCTAATATGGAGTCAGATTTGTTCTTTTCTATTACCAGGGCAGAAGACACTTGAGGATTTAAATCCCTTTAAGTTAAAAATAAGTAATACTTTAAAGGAATTTACATACATAGGTCGGAATGTGCTTAGCATATCTGGAAAACTCACAAAGGATTGTAAACTGTGGCATCTCCAGGGAGGGCTGAAAGAAGAGAGGATGAGGGAAAACTTCTTTCACTTGTGTATTTTTGTGCTCTGTTTGAAATTTTTTAACCACATGCATGTATTTCTTTTTCAGTTAAAAAAAAATGTGTAATGGAGCAAAGGAGTAGCAAGCTCAGCAAATACAGCAGCCATGGAATCACTGAGCCATCACTTTTGATTTCAGCCAGGAAGCAATTATTGACTCTCTCCTATGTGCCCAGTGCTGTTTTAAGACTTCTTTTATTTTTTTTTTATAAAATAATAAAGTGCTATTCCTCAACCCTGCCCATGGCTGGTGGAAAACCAACTGAGTTTTTATTGAGTTGTTTTCCAAGAAGTAGAGATCAGTTATAAACAGAACACATCTTCAGGGCAAAACAGGCGGAGTGGTTTTCCAGCAGGCCAGATAGCTATGAAGGGTTTTCAACAGAGGCACACATAGGCTGAGAGAGAAAGCCTCCAGGACCCTACAAAAAGCTGCCAAAACTGCCTTCTCCATGGCACTACTGAAATAGGAAAGAAAAAATCTGACTCCATATTAGATCTGTTCCTTTGACTTTAACCCTGTGCCCTGTTTCCTAGGCTTAGTCTTGTTGGTTCTGCACCTTTTGTAAAACAATGTTGCCTAGAGCCTGAAATATACAGGAGACCCTATTCTCAAGGCTCTGACTTTGAAGGGTATTAACACTTTTCTATTCACATAAAGATAACAAGTTACAGAATAGAAAACAACATTTGTTTATTGGAGGTTTACACGGATGTGACCCAGGTGAAGAGCTGCAAGAACAAAGGATTCTAACAACAAAGAATTCATACACCAAGTTTGCAACAACCAAGCATTCCCACTTCCCATTTTTAATATAAGAAGAGCCTGAAATCTGACTTGGGGTGATGGTTCCCCAGGACATTATTCTACCAATTCTCTGCTGGCTTTCCAAATTAAAGTCGCTATTTCTTGCCCCAAAACCTGGTCTCCCGATTTATTGGCCTGTAATGCACGAGCAGAACAAGCCTGGACTCGGAAACACAGACATTGAAAGTACCCATTTGGTATATTAAATGACCTGCCTCTACTCATCTTCCTGACGTTTTATTCTCTTGACCACTCCTGCTATGTTTATGAAAAACCTGTCATGTGGACACATTTCCACCTCTAGCCACTACCCTACCAGGTAAGAACTGATGCCAAGAAGGCAATGGAAGTTGCTAGAAGGTATTACCTGGACAAAATAGAGCAGAAGTGGGTTCTGGCTGATGTTCAGGAGCAGGCTGGAACACCTGACAAGATGTTATAAGTACGGATAGACAGCTGGGCACCAAAGGAGAAGCTTCTAAACTTCCATGAGGGACTTGTTGGATAGGAAGGAAAAGTCCCAGACTATAGCTCGGATCCCACCACGAGCTTCCTGGGCGAGTCTGGGCAAGTAATTTAAAATCTCTAGGCCCGTGCTGTCCAACATGGGAGCCACCAGCAACATGCAGGATTATGAAGTTATTCTGTAGCCAGACAGAATTATAAAAAGACATTTTATTGCAAAGGCCCAGCAGGTATAATATTTAAAAACGTTATTGGTTATCTTGACCTAACGAGTTATTTTTGTATGTGTAGGTTTCTGTGGTTTGTAAGGCCTGTGACTAATGATTCCGTTACAGTGAAGTATTTTGAAATTATAAGTTACTGGACACAGTACCCTCATATCACAGTTGAAAAAAACTGATCCACATAAGCAAGGTGATCTGACTTATTAGTTATGAGCAGGGGCTCTGGGGCCAGCCTGCCTGAGTATAAATTCTCACTCTGCCTCCAGGGGGTTCTGTGTGAATCTTGGACAAATTATTGTTGTTTTTGTTGTCGTTGTTATTATTTGTGCCTCTTTTTCCTTACCTTTTAAGTAGCGAGGAATATGTAGACTCTATCTCCTACTGTGTTGGCAGGATTAAATGAGTAAACGTCTGTGCTGCCCACTTCCCTGGGTTTCAGCATTCTCCAGGCAATCAGTGCCAAACTCAGAGGCATTCTCCACTGTCTTCGTCAGTCTGGGATGCTGTAACAAATTACCGTGGGTCGGGTGGCTTAAACAACCAGCATATTCCTTATGGTTTGGAGGCTGAGACTTTCAAGGTCAATGTATCCTTGAGAGGATTGCCAGCTCGAAGATGGCTGTCTTCCCAATATCTTCATATCCCAGAGAGCAGAGAGAAGCAAGCACTCTGGGGGCTTGTATAAGAACACTAATCCCATTCATGAGGGCTCTACTCTCATGACCTCATTTTATCCTACTAATCACCTCCCAAAGGCCCCACCTTCCAATACCATCACCCTGGGAGATGGGGTTTCGACATATGGATTTTGAGGGGATGCAAACTTTCAGTCCACACATCGGCTAAGTCTCCCCAACATGCAGTCATCAAACCTGTAGCTAATTTCAAAGTAATATTTATGTCTTTCTGCCCATTTCCATTCCTACATCCACTATCACTGAAGCCCTGTTACATTTTATTCCTTATTTTTCTGGTAGAGATTTAATTGATTCCTCTAACTCCAATGCTCCCCTCGCTCCAGTCTGCTAACAGCCCTGCCAGGTAGGTCTTCCTTAAAACACCTTCCCACTTCACCTGGTTGTTTTTTAGTTGTAAATGTCAGAATCCTCTCCACACCCCATCCTATACCTTTAATCACTTACACTACGGCTCACTATGTTATTTTCCTCTTACCAATGTAAGAAATTTCCATAAGCTTAAGAGCTTAAACCAGCACAGATTTATCAGCTTATGGCTGTGGAGGTCAGAGATCCAACACAGTTCTCATTGGGCTAAATTCAAGGTAGCAGCAGGGTTCCTTCCTTCTAGAGGGTCTAGAAGAGAATGTTTCCTTGTTGTTGTTGTTTTTTTCCAGTTTCCAGAGGTCACCCACCTTCCGTAGCTTGTGCCCCACGACTTCCTCCATTTTCATGGTCAGCAGCCTTTCTGAACATTGCTCTATGGCTACACCTCCCTTTGATTTTAAACTCAGCTGGGAAATGTCCTCCATTTCAAGGACCCCTGTGATTACATTCGGCCCACCTGGACAATCCAGGCTACTCACCCTATTGTCTCATCTCAGGATCCCCTTGTCCCATCCCATTCAGGCATTATGAATGTGGCTGTGACACTCACCTTGTGTAACATTTCCTCTCATGAGCATTTTATGGTTCAAGGCACATATGAATGACTTTTTGTTTTTCTTCCTTAGCCTTTCTACATTCAGTATGTCTGGTGAGATTATATGAATCCTTTTTATTTGTCCCCCTGCACTAATCTTTAATAATGTATCATGGGTTTAAAATGCTAACTGATAGACAATTTAGAAGACAGAAATCCTCTAAGATTTTTGTCCTAAAATATCTGTCATGCATTTTGCCATGTACAGTAACATGTCACAGGTGGCTACCCTGTGGCCGGGGAGGGACATGATTCTGCCATCACACTCCCCTCATTCTCACCAATGTGCTGATCACCTAACCAAGGACCTATGCTCCCCGCTTCGCTCACTTCCTCCTCCTTTCCATTGACTACCCTGTTCCCATCGCTTCCTTCATTCAGCACATCAGGATTTCATGACCACATTCTTCTCTAAATGGAATGGGTATCTTGAATCTAATGTCTGACAACTGTTCTTACTGTATATGCACACACTGACCTGCACATAACCCCGTCCAGCTCTTTATTTTCCTAGAATCTCCCAGAGGAATCAGTTCCATGATGATGGTGATGATGATGATGATACTGACAATGATGACACGGACCTCTCAAGGATTCTGATAAAGAGGGAATTAATAAAGGGAGGGAATCATTGCAAAATTGCCCCAGAGACAGGCTTAAAAGTAAATAACTGCTATAGTGTTTAATGAAATTGACTAATATTTAACTATTTTTAAAACTTTATATCACTGAATTTAAAATTTTAACGGGAATTCTCATTCACCAGTAACCAAGATTCAACTCTAGGACCAAAGTCTAAGGATTTCAATCTTCTAACAAATTGTCCACTAGCCTTTTAAACACGTGATCCTTTTAAAAAGCTTAGTGCTGGGCTGAAAACAAGCAGGATTCATATAATCTCACCAGACACAGTGAATGTGGAAAGACTAAGGAAGAAAAACAAAAAGCCATTCATAACGTCTTGAACTTCACGTTGCTTACAGGAGAAAATGTTAGCCAAGGTGAGCGTCACATCAACATGACGCCTGAGTGGGATGGGGAAGCTGATCTTCCTCATCAGACATTTATCCTGATTTGTTAGATGCCAACACAGTTTCCTCATTGGATTTGCTTCTAACAAGTATGGAAGAATTTACGTTCTACCAAAAGCAGTCTAAACATTTTCCCCTGCTGTCAGGTCTCTGGACTGAATGTCCCCACAAGAAGGACATGAATATGTTTCATAGGGAATTCTTCCTGAGAAGCAACAGGATTTTTCGAGGGCAGAACTGCAGGCCCACCATGGAGGGCTGGAGGAAGGCTAGAGGGGGCAATGGAAAAACAGCAGGAGTGAGTTCAGATACTACCGCTCAGGTCGCCAAAGACAGCATTGCTATCTCTGAGGATATGACATTCTCCCAAAAGTTCCATGAGTGAAGGTACCTGTGAACACTAAGCAGGTTGTTAAGAAACAGCAGCACATAATTTGCGTCACAGCTCAATTACAGTATGTTTTGATATTTGGAAAATAATTAGCCCATTTTCCTTTGAAACTGCAGCAGTAGCAATAGAAATAAAAAAGGCTGAGCCGTCTTGGAGACAACAATCAATAAACAATTCTAAATCTGCAGGATTCCTTGACGATATGCAAGCAATGAGCTAGATGTGTGCTGCAGATACCTCTTACTGCAGGGCTCACTCCTGCAAAGCATAGAACTAGTTTTCTCAGCAGACAGAGGGAACCAAGTCAAGATTCCAAATCTTGAGAGATTTACTATATGGCAGGAAAGATCACACAAGTACATCCAGCCAAATATGAATAAATGTAATCAAATATTATCAAATGTGATTGGAGCACAGATGAAACAGAAATTCCTTTCACCTGGGATCTAGAGAGACTTCTTCAGAAAATGTGGCTTTGGAGATGGCCAAAGACATGGGTGGAATTTTGGCAGAACAGGATGTAAGGAATTTTAAAACTGATTCTAAAATTCATATAAAAATTCAAAGGATCCCAAATATCCAAAACAATTTTGAACAAGAAAAACAAAGTTGGAAGACTTGCACTATCTGATTTTCAGCCTTTTTTTTTTTTTTTAAACTACAGTAATCAGAAAGTATGGTGTCGGTGTAAACCAGGAAAATAGAATAATGGAGCAGAATAGAATGTTCAGAACTAAACCAACACTTATATAGACAATTGATTCTCAAAAAGGATGCAGTGGAGAAAGGACCTTTTCAACAAGTAGTGCTGGAAGAATTAGATAGTGATATGCAAAAAAAAAAAAAAAAAAATTAACTTTGATCCACACCTCACAAAATATACAAAAATTAACTCACAATGTATCATAGATCTTAATAGGAAATCTAAAACTATAAAACACCTAGGAGAAAAAGCATAGGCTTAAGCTTTATGACCTTGGGTTTGGCAAATATTTCTTTGCTATGACACCAAAAGTATAATCTATTTTAAAAAGAAACTGATAGAGTGAACTTTATCAAAATGAAGACTCTTCAAAGCTGTTCAAAACACTGCTAAGCAAATGAAAAGACAAGCCATAGACAGAAGCTATTTGCAGATCATATATCTGATAAATTTCTCTCTTTGTATCTGATCCAGAGTAAGGAGGTCTCAAAACTCAATAATAATGCAAACACCTGAATGAATGAATGAGGCCAGAAAACACACTACAGTAAAGATATCCAGATGGATAATAAGCATATGAAAAGATGCTGATTAAAGATGCCATTAGTCATTAGAGAAATGCTTTTAAAAACCACAGTGAGATACTAGTACACATACATACAAGAATGAATACGATTAGAAAGACCGACCTTACAAAGTGCTGGTAAGGAAGTAGAGCAACCAGAGCTGATACACACCACAAGGAATTTACAATAGTACAACAATTTTGGAAAAGTCTTTAACAGTTTCTTTAAAAAAGGTAAATACCTATCTACCATATAACCCAGATATTCCTCATCTGGTGCTTTAGAAAAGAAAAGCATATGTCCATATAAAGACTTGTAACCAAATATTCACTGCAATTTTATTTATAATAGCTCAAGTTGTAAATAACCCATGCATCCATCAAGAAGTAAATGGAGAAACAAATGACGGTCTATCCAAACACTGCTCACAACAAACTATTCAGTAAAAACTCAGCACTAAACAATACTCTGCTATAAGAAAAATAAGCTATTAATACAGCAACACAGACGACTCTCAAAATAATTACGCTGAATGAAAGAAGTCAGACAACATAGAGTAGATACTGCATTAATCCATTCATACAAGGATCTTGAAAATGCAGACCAATATGTTGTGATGGAAAGCAGATCAATGGTTTCCAGGGGAAGAGATGGGGAGGGAGGGAGGGACAACAAATGGCAGGAGAGAAGCTTTGTGGGTGATGGGTATGTTCACTCTCTTCAATGTGGTCATGGTTTCTTGGGGATATACTTATGTCAAAACGTATTAGCTGTACACTTTATACGTGTGAAAATTACTTTGCCAAGTATACCTCAAAGCTGTTTTAAGAAAAAGGCACTTCAGTCCTGATCCACCTCAGCGCCTGATTGGAGCGACATGATCAGTCCCTCACCCTGTTTGCCTAACAGGAAGGTAGAAAACCTCTCACGGAAAATAACATATGGATTTTTCATTTGCAATGTCTGCCATGTAATAAAGAATTTCAAGACATGCAACATGTCAAGACTATATAACGGATAATATGAGAATAAGAAACATTAGACAATGGATGCAAACCCCCAGGTGATGTAGGCATCAGAGTTACCAATAAAGGCTATAAAATACTTTTAATATATTCAAGAAAATAAGGAAATTATGGGAGAATAGACAACAGGGTAAAGACTTTCACCAGAGAAATATACTGGAATGTATTTTTAAGAGAAATCAAACAGATACTCTAGAACTGAAGCTTTCAGCTCTGGAAACAGGTAAACAGAGCTAACTCGGATCCCTTTTAAGTAAAACTTTCAGTAATGCCGGGTAAAATACAGCAACAAATGTAACACAGAGCTAACTATGGAAAGAGAAGTTCCCAGGTGACAATACAAAGAGGACACTTAAAGCCCAGAGTGGTAATCTTGTGAGCTGATGCCACCACACCCTGGAGGGAAGGGGTTTTAATCTGCACATAAATAGAGATACAATGTCCATTTAGGAAAAAGGGTCCATACCAGATGTAGAAGACTCTTCCTTTATATCTATATAGTCAGAGACAGAGACGTAAAGTGGCAGCAGAGGTCACAGTGACACAGGGCCCTGGGCCAAGGAGTGTGAACACCTCTGCAAGCTGGGAAAGGTAGGAAGACGAATCCCTCCCTAGAGCCTCGGTGTGGAACGTAGCCTTGGCCACACGTTGGTTTTAGCCCACTGACAATGACTTTGCACTTCTGCACAATAGAACAGTGAGATGAATGAATGTGTATTGCTTTAAGCCACTGAGTCTGTGGTCCTTTGTTACAACAGCAAAAGGAAAGAAACTCAGGAACCAACATGAACATGAACCCCAAGCTGCCTGCTGTGCTGGCAGGAAGTTCTTTGTCTCTGAACCTGGGGGAGTCTCCTGTCTTCTGGCAGCATCCACAAACTACCTCATGCTAACTTGACAGCTTGCAGAGGGTTAAATCTTAACCCTGCACAGTTCTTGATATTTAGTTAATAAAAATGATGGTGTCATCATGGGTAATTTTCCATCTTTTAAATACCCTTCAGTCTTCTAATAAAGCTACCTCTAATTGAGAGACAGTGTAAATAGTTTTCAATCTTCATAATAAATAACTGTGGTTTTATTTGGTTACTTAAATTATGAATAATAATATTCACATTAGTAAAAGTTATTAAAATCAACATTGTTTAATGAAAATATCATTTCTTTTTGCATGAACATGTATTAACTACAATAAATGTTCCATGCTTTGTTCTACGATTTACTGTTAGAGCCTTAAAGAATAATATTTTCCTCAAAAGATATTATGGCAAAGGGATTTCTTTTGGTGGAACAGTTCCTACATCAAATCTGGTGCATGGCTCAGGCCACTGGGAACCTAGAGATGATAGATATTAGGAGGCATTATAAACACAAAATGATTTTTAAAGGAATTAAACAACTGGATGTGTGAAAACAAAGAATCTGAGAATATTCTAGTGAAATAAATGTATTTTTCAGCTTAAGCAAGACACTGGGTGAATAAATCTAAAATGAAAAAACCACCCAGAGATCAGCAGTGAGTCATGCATGCAGTGTGACTGATCAAAACCAAGTTGTTTCCAAACCAGTGTGCAGGCTTGATGCCTTCATGAATCAAGTCTGTGTGGCACCAGGCCATCTCGAATACATGTTGATGAGGTATTTATAAGCCCTTCACCATCCCAGCACAAAGCCCACACATGAGCCACAAGACCATCACCTACACATCTGCAAAACACACAGCATGGTGAATAGCACTTTTCTTGTTCAGTAGCCGGTGGCAGGGCACTGTGAGCAGACAGAGATACAGGGACACAGAGACACAGAGGCACTGCCCCTCACTCAGCTGATAACCTTCCGTGCATTCCTGGGGACAGGATTGTCATAAAATGCACCATGGATTGATCCTCCTCCTAGGAAAGGAACGGTAGGTCTGTCCTCAGGTTGGAGCAAGGGTGGCCGGAGGATCTCAGAAGAGCTGTTTCAGCACAACCAATAGAAATGTCGGCCACCGTGACCACGAGAGACAGGTCTCCTGCCATCCCGGTAGGCACTTGGGCTCCTGACAAAAGCTGGGCTCAGTAAAGGCTTGAGTAGAAGGCACAGACCTGAGGGATGCCCCAGCAAGAGACAGGAGGTAGGGCCTGGTTTATACTGCTCTGGGTGTATCCCAGCCTCATCCGAATACGAAATCAGAAATTTGCAAAACAGCAGAGCTGGGATGGATCATCTACTCCAGACTCCTCACCTTACAGTTTAAAGGGTGGCAGCCCTGGGAGGCAAAGCAACGTGCTAAAGGCAGAGCGTGGAAGTGGCAGCGCCAGATGAAACGCACCATGGCAACCCCCGTTCAAGGCCGCTGACACTGAGGACGGGGCCAAGGTTTCCAACGAGGAGAATGAGACAGTGTAAATACTTTGTTCCCCCCAAAACCCCAAATGGCACAAAAACTAAGGCACAAAAACTCACCTTAACTAGCTCTCTTCTGAGGGGGCTCTCTTCTGTCTCCGTCTTTCTGTCTGTCTCCATTTCTCTCTCTCAGACACAAACACATACAATTTTGTGAAAGGGGACTTCCTGCCATACAAAGACAGACTTCACATCTTCAGAGAAACACTTGACAAAGCACATTTCCAATTCAAGTCTTTGTGTGAGGTCTGGGCAACTGGCTTATTTTCTAGAACAATCGGTGGTTCCAAAATCAGGAGATCATCTTCCCCAAAGGAAGAGTTCTGGTCCGTGTTGATGAAGCTGGGGGTGTCACATTTCATGAGCCCGTTCGGCTCCTCCTCTGGCCACCTGCTGCATCTGATGGCTTCCTGGAGCCGAACATCACTGTCAAGGGCTATGGTTGGGATACCAGCTTTGGCCTTGTCCAAGCGGTCCACTTCATTGACGTAGCAGTGAAAGAGGGACCTAGATTCGTCATTGTGCTGCCAGAGAACCCCTTGGGCACCAGCGGTCTTCCAAAGTCCGAAACAAAGCTGTTCAGTCTGAATCTCTTCTCGGGAGACTCCGCATTTCAATAAAGAAAACCAAAATAAAAGATCGCTCACACTCTAGCTCGGTGACCTGAAGACTTATAGTTTTTGATATCTGCTGAGAGCAAATCCCTGCACAGAGCATGCTGACAAGCACTGGAAGTGAGAGACATCACTTTCGAACACATACAATTACACCCAAGGCAAAAGTCTCGTGAGGGCCCTTGGACCATCGTGAAAAGACATCCCTCCCTGAGAATCCTCAATACTGGTGCATCGCACACCAGTGTTTCTCAGTGGGACACTCAGATCATCTTCATCAGAATTAGTTAAAGTGCTTCTTAAAATGCAGAATTCTGGGGTGCACACCCTCAGAGTCTCCAGAAGTAGGGACCGGCAGCCTGTATTTTCATAGCCCCCAAGATCACTAAACATGCTCAGGTTTAGCACCGCGGTCTACATCGGGTCACCTGAGCATCGAAAATGCTGTCTCATGGGGTGGGGGGGTGCCATGTGTGTCAGTGTGCTGTCCTACCCACGTGTCTCCCCTGATTCTCAGAACTGACTGTGCAGTCCCATTGGGCAAGAAATACCACCATTTCACAATGCATACGCAGGGCGCCTGACTGACAGATACAATCAGTGCTAGGAAAGGGGACAAAACTCAGGTTCCTCGTCGCTTGTTTCACTTACTGTGGGACAAATGATCAATTCAAGGGTAATAAATCAGTGTATGAGTGAATAACATGGCTCTCGTTAGTCCCACGAGTGCCTGGAAGAGCGAGCCTGGGCACACTGAGAATCATAACAGCCCATCTACTTAATTGTCATCCTCCCCAGATTTATGTAAAGGTTACTTCCACCCAGGCAGTGACCCCTGAAGGGCAAGAATCATGTCTGAACACACTCTCAAATCCAGAACAGAACCTGACAACAATTAGGCTCTGGGGTCTGTGTTTAGCGAGTGTGGAATCTCAGTGATGCCAGCTCTTAGACCTTGCCTTCCCATCCCACCCCTCACGATATGGCCCTTATGACCAGCTCTCCCGGGGCTGGGGCCACGGAACCCATTTACAGGACTGGAAGAATCTGATCATGTAAACCATCCCCCAGATTATCATCAAGAGTCACCTGCATTTCAGGGATCAGTAATCCCAGAAGCTTTGCAGTTCAGGCAGGTTAGGGATTTTTATATCAGCTCTGTCTTCTACTGTGACTGCCTGGGTGACATCAGACAAGGAATTCTCAAAAGCCTGAGCTTTTCCTTTCAGGAATAATCTAAATAACAAATCTCGTTGACCACTCAACAAGTGTGATGTGAAGATCAATGATTTACACAGGAGTACAACATTCACTAGGTCATGGATTTAGAATCAGAGAAAAATCATTTGAGAAAGATTGACAGAATGTAGCTTTAATGCAAATTTAAGTATTCTTACCTTTCAGTAAATCATCTTCTTCCCCAACTTATCACTTCACCCAAGTTTAAAAGATGTTTGAGAACAGGGATGTGTGTGCCAGCAATCTGGGACCCAATAACCTAAAATGTCACCTAGGAAAAAGAGGGGAGTAACACATTTGTAAAAAGCATGGTGAGGATGGCGGGGCCATCCCCCAACTCCAGACTAAGAAGCTCTAAGTAATAGATTTCCTGCCTGCCTGGGGCATCAGCTGATGTGAAAACCCACCCAGAAACCTCACTGTCCAGCAGCTCCTCCGTAACACAGGCTACACTTTCTCAGAATTAAGAATTGGGGCCAGTAACCACTTCGCTGAAGAATAAAGACAAAGAAGAAGAAGAGAGTTCTGCCCCTCCCCAGGGGAGAGCCCAGACCTTGGGCTGCATGCACTGAGCCCACCTCTCAGGAGAAGGATAAACTGGAGAAGGGCGTCCTGCGAAACTGGGGCAGCAAATGTTGAGATGGGAACAAATTGACCGGCTGGCCAGGGACAGCCCCCTCCGTCGCTGCCTTGGCGGCTGCCTCCGCCCCCTCAGCACATCCTGCCCACTTCCGGTGGTTAAGCTGTCAGGGAAACAGTGCTTTGCGGCCTGGGGCAACAGAGGCTGCCCCCAGGCCAAGCTGCGGGGGAAATGGGATCTAAACCATCAGCTCCCAAGCGGCAAGCTCCATACCCCCGACAACAACCCGCCGCCCCCGCACCCTACAGCACCCCCGGGGCAATATGTCCTGGAGAAGGGTGACCCGGGAATGAGGGGCAGCAGACGCCACCCCCACGTCAGGCCTCCAGAGAGATGGGAGCTTATCCTCCAGCCCGCCAGGGGCAGACCCCCCTCCTCTCCAACCCCTGATGTCACCGCGCCCACCTCCCAGGAGCAACCTGACCGGGTGTGGGGTTTCAGGCTAATCTTGGGCGGGAGAGGCCGTCCCCAGGCCAGGTCAGGGGAGAGGAGAAGAAGTGGCCCCATTAGGCGGGGCAGCCGGCCGTCGCAGCTGCCTCTGCCCCTCGACAGCATCGCGCCCGCCTCCCAGGAGCAAGCTGACTTGGAGACGGGCATCCGGCTTCTAGGGCAGCAGAGTACGCCCCCAGGTTTGGCCGTGGGGAAGAGGAGAGCAAATTGACAGGCTCCGCGCTGCAGGTCCTCTATCCCTGCCGTCGCCTCCCCCACACCTTAAAGGCACCGCCCAGGGCGCCCCTCCCCCAGCAGGCTAAATGGGACAGGTGTGTCTGGTGATCTGAGGCAGGAGAGGCCACTCCCACACCAGGCCATCGGGGAGAAGGGAGCCAATCCACCAGCTCCCCAAGGCAGCCCCCTACCCCCACAGCAGCCACCGCTCCTGCCCCCTGACCTCACGGTGGCCGCCTCTAGGGAGCAGGCTGACCTGGAGATGGACGCCCGGCGAACTAGGGACAACAGGGACCGCCCCCAGGGCAAACCGTGGGGAGAAATGGGAGCAAATGGACCGGCTCCATGGGAAAACCTGCCGCTGCTGCCACCACCCCCAACGTAACACGCCCGCCTCCTGGGGCCAGGCCGACTAGGATACACGTGTCTCTTAACCCAGGGCAAGAGACACCGCCCCCAGGACAAGCCGCGGGGAAGATGGGAGCAAATGTGCCCGCTCCCCCGCTGCAGGCCCCCGACCCCCGCCACCCGTGCACCCTGACTACCCTGCCTCCCGCCCCCAGCAGGCAAAGTGGGAAAGGGTTGTCCCGGGACCTGGCGCAGCAGAGGCTGCCTGCAGGCCACGTGGCACAGACATGGGAGCTAATCCTCAAGCTCCCCCGGGGCAGCCTCCCTATCCCCGCAGCCACCAACTTCCCAGCCCCCTGAATGCACCGCACCCATCTCCCAGGAGCAAGCTCACCTGGAGTCGGACCTCAGGCAAATCTCTGGCGGCAGAGGTCGCCCCCAGGCCAGGCCGCGGGGGAGAGAAGAAATGGAGCAGCTCCCTGGAACGGACCCCAACCCCCAGCCGCCGCCGCCGCCGCCGCCTCCCAGGACCAAGCTCACCTGGAGACCGGCGTCCCGCCTCTACGGCAGCAGAAGCCGGCCCTGGCTCCGCCGCGGGTGAGAGCGGAGCGAATTGACCGGCTTCCGCGCGGCAGCCCCCCTATACCCGTGGGCCCTGCAACTTAACGACACCGCCTCCACTCCCCACTCAGCAAGCTGAGTGGGACAGGTGTGTGCGGCGACCTGGGGCAGCAGAGGCCGCTCCCAGGCCCGGCAGCCGGGAGAAGGCAGCTATTCCATCAGTTCGCCAGGGGCAGCCCCGCTCCGCCCCCTTGCCGCTGCCACCGCCCCCTGACCTAACCGCCCCACCACCCAGGAGCAAGCTTACCTGGAGTCCAACATCTGGCGAATCTCCGGCGGCCAACGCCCCCCCAGGCCAGGCTGCAGGGAAGAGAAGAAATCGACCGGCTTGCCCGGGCAGCCTCCCACCCACCGCCGCCGCCGCCGCCGCCGCCCCCTCCGACACCCCAGACAATTGCACTAATCTCCCGGGGTCAGGCTGACTGCGAGGATGTGCACTTGCCTTCTGACCCTGGCCACGTGCCTGAGCACCTTCCTGCACCCCTACACTCCCTGTACCTCTGCACCCCTGCCACTCTCTGCCCTTCCGCACTGCCTGCACCCCCGCATCCCCTGAACTGCCTGCACCCTCCACAGCCCCTGCACCCCTGCCACCACTTACACCTTTGCACTGCGTACACTCCTGCACCTCTGCTTGTCCCACACACCACCTCTTGGGCCTGTGGCAGAGTCTCTGCTGTTAGACCAATGCACAGGAACTCACATCTTTGCCAGTATATGATGCATCAGTGGACGTCTGGGGTTGGCTGCAGGAAGGTACATGTTCCCGGTCACTAGCCTGGGCCACTAGGGTGATCTCTGTGAGGTCACCCAGGACGGGCTCAGAGATGCTGTTCTCTGGGAAGAGAGGAGTTGAAACCGGTCTTGAGGGCAGAGCTGTGCTCACCAGGTCGTCCACGCTTCATGTTTTACACAGGGTTTCGGAGAAGTGAAATGGATCCGGCCAAGTAAGACCGGCCTGCTGTGCGCCCACCTCAGTCCTGGGCTCTGAGGCAGACCGACTGACTCCCACCATCAGGACACAGTTTGGGCACCTGAATGGTCCCTTGGAGGCATCCTATCACTTCTCAGGAAGAAGTCTGGCTGCTTCCACCCTATGGCCCTCCCTCCCACTGTGCTGGCCTCAGGAAGGTTCCTTATTTGGGGAAGAAGGCAGCCAACCCCCTACCCCACCCCTCACCTTTCTCTAACCCAGGCTGGTGCTTTCTCTGCCCTTCAGAGTCTGGAAAGCCATTTCTCTTCAGGTATGTCCCTTCTGAGATGGACTTGCTTCCACTCAATTCTAGGCGAGGATGCACCATGGAATGCACTGGGTAAGAGAACCAAAATAAATAGTTTCTTCTGTGAGGTTTTCTGTTTATCTACTGGGGCTGGGCTGTGTGTAGTTTGCTACAGCTATTCGTGCGAGAGGCTAAAGCCACCCGTGTGTCCTTGTTTTCATCTCCCCTCTGTCTTTGGGTATTCCCTAGACACTCCTGAGACATTTACTTCTTTTAATTTTATTCCTGTTATTGCACAGGGGCCCTACTGACATGGAGGTAAGGTGTTGGGGGAGCGGGACAGAGCAGGGCATCTGTAGTCCTGTGATTAGTTCTCATTGAGCCTGTGCCCTGAGCTGTGACCTCCACAAGTGTGTCTCTTTCCCCCACCCCAATTTGGGTGACACAGAATGTATTTCCCTTCCCCCAGGTAGGTTAGGCTCTGGTAAAATAATTTCTCATAAAAAAAAAAAAAACAAAAAAAACACAACCCCCCACAATGGAAGAGAATGTTCTGGGTGTATTTCAATAGAGCTATTTTTTCCTTTCCTGGCAGGAACCATGAGGAGTTTTCCTATGATCTTCACTCTGAGAACAGGATACGGTCCTGGAGGTAAAATGCATGAAAAAGAGCAGGGGGCCCCTCTGACTGGCCCCCTGGAGTTGTCACACTCGGACTTCCCCCCGCTGAGCCTCCAGCAGGCTTCAGGGATCTGTTAAATCTGCCTGCCCCCGGGGTTCTTACAAAAGCGGGTTCTGCCCTGGGAGCTGTGACTCTCCAAGCCTGCCAGGCTGCCTCTCTGTGTTGGGAGCAGCTTTCCCCCTCAGTTTTCTTGTGGATCTAAGAAGAGCAGTGGGTTTGCAGCTCCCTCAGCTCTGGTGTTGTTTTCAGGACAGAAGGAGCAACTTCTGAGCTCCACACGAGCTGGACCAGAGGCTGGAAGCCTCCCCTCCTCTGCCTCCATGCAATCAGTGGCTGTGGTTCTGGCCGAGTTTCTGAAGATGTGGATTTAAACACACACATCCCAGCCCCCACAGGAACACACAGTCCCATAAATCCCTACAACTTCCACTGGTAACTACGGAACTGATGAGGACACGGGTTTCGGGGCTGCAGAGGCCTGACTGTATGACTTTCTCCGTGGCCTATTAATGTGGTTGTTATGGGCCTTGTCTGAAGTGGCTTGCTTACCGCACCTGGTACATGGGAAATATAAAATAAGTACTAGAACCTCCACTTTTTCTCCCTCTTGGGCCTTCCAACCTAAAAAGTAATACGTGAACTCAGACGGCCTAGTCACCACAATGATGTCCGACCAGCCCGGCTCTCCTGAGTGATGGACACTGACTTGCGCATTAACTCAGAACAGTAGGGGAACCGCCTTCCTCTAACTGGGCCTCTCCCCACAGCAGGCACGCCCTCAGCTGAGAAGGGGCCAACTCCCCCATTGAGGTGTGTGCTGGTGGCTTCAGTGTGACCTGGCCCTGCCGGGACATGAACCTGCAGTGAGGTGGAGTGTCAGGAGGAGGGGGGGTCCCTGCTGGGGCAGCAGGGGGCCCGGTAGCACCCTGCGCAGCCTGGTGCCTGGGGCTCCCCAACATCTCCTACGGCCCCCGGGTCGGCTCTGGTCTGGGCCACTCCATGCACCCTCCCAGTATCTTTTCATTAAGTCCCTTTTTTGCTTTTATCAGCCAGAGGTGGCTTCTGTTGCTTGTTCAGTGAAACAGTGCATCAGGAAACCAGACTATTTCTAAGATCAGTAAAATACGAACTTTGGTCAGCTCGCCGGGCAGACCGTGCAGCACAAATTCCCGCACAGGGGTGTGCAAATGCCTTACGTGAAGGGTCCTCATCATCTGTCTTCAGAGATACAGAAGCTCGTGGTTCAGGTAAAACCTCAGGGAGGGATTGAGGAATCCAAAGCTGGTTGGTTTCAAAGACTAACCGGTCGGACCAGACCCCTGAGCTGTGGTCAGAAGCCTGGCTCAATGTCACGCAGACTCAGCACCCTAAGTGTCCGGTGGGGCCGGTGCTGTTTCCTTTACAGGCTCTCGTTTGGGAGTCACTGTAGCCCCTTACACTCAGCAGGGAATCCAGCCCTCTTAGCCCCCACCCTGAGTGCTCCATGACACAAATCTCGGGAGTGTTTAATTTTCATCTTTGTTTAGGAGGATGGAGGTGGGGCAAGAGGAGAGATAAATTCACACTTAGTGACACCAAGTCACAGCCAGTACCTCCTCCTCGGAGAGCTATGTGCTCCCACAGTGGTGGCTGGGGGGCTGGGCAGAGCCCCTCCTCTGGTCACAGAGGGACTCACTCCTCTGACTGCAACTGATGGGTTGGACAACCAATCCAGAGGGGACAGAGCATCTTTCCCGGGAATTTGGAACTGACACACAGAAATTAATTTCACTCATCTGGGGATTGGGAGGAGGGTGGGAATCAAATGAAACCAGAGCAGGAGAGAAAGTTACAAGTGAATGAGAGAGAGACAGAGAGACTGAACTTGTGAGAGTAAATAGTGTGAAGGAAGGATAACAATCAGGGCACAGAGGAATTCCAGCTCCTGGCTGTCTAGTGTGTCCCACCCAGCCCATCAACAAACCTGCGGGATGGTTAACATCATTCCAGTTTTGCAGATTAGGAAACAGGCTGAAAGAGAGGGGGTTGGCTTTGGGTGCACAGTTAATTTAATTGCCACTGGACCCCTCACTTCCCACTGCCTGAAGGCACCATGATCCTCACAGGGACCCTGCAGTGCTGACAGCCTAGCACCCTGATCAAAGGGACCCTGCGGGAGTGGGAACCTCTCTGAGTTTGGAGAGTTCCCTGCACCGAGATTCCATGCATCAGCCGGCTCCCGCTCACCCCAGGTTAACGTCTCCCCAGCTGTGTAGTCCCCCGACACGCTTCCCTCCCTGCCAGGCACCTCCGTTCTTACCACCGAGTGTACTGCAGGAATTCAGGCACAGGGATGCCCAAAGCAACACGAGCCCACCGGCTGTACAAACAGCAGACTCCCAGCCCCACCTGGGCTCCATGGGGATAGTAGGTGTCCTCACCTTTCATGTACCTAAGGCAATCTGTTTCTTCAGCTGGAGGCTATAGAGAAAAATAAAAGGTCCAAAACATTGTTCAGTGAGGAATTCCTCCAAGGACCTGACTTCAGAGTCTACAACCAGTTGTGCTGGCCGCTCTTACCCCCGGACTTTGGGTGAGGTGGATTATTGATCAGCACAATCGCCGGTGGCCCAGCTCCTGGGCTTGGCTGCCCAGAGGGGGCTGGGGGAATGGGTAAGGCCAGGGCACTCAGGAAGAGCATAGAGGACCTGACATCTCGCCTCCGCAGTTGTAAACCCTTCCCCAAATCTCAAGGCATCGGACAGAGTGCAGCCACCACAATAATGAGATGTTCCCATCTCTTCACTCACTCCTGTTGGTTCACTTACGTGCTGAGCATCCACTGGGTCACAGGACATGACACACAGGATGGCCGATGGGACAGGCTTGGTACTTCCCCCTGGATCCTGTTCAATCTGATGGAAGAATGATCACTCATAAACTGTTTCTCAAAAGGATACATAGACAGGAGACAAACTGCAGAGTGAATCAAATTTTAAAATATAAATGAAGATCCCCCAGTCTCCCCGCCTAAGGTTAACAGCATAAAGAAAATAGATCTTGCCTTTGATCACCAAGGGAGTGGTCACCCTCTCTCAGGAGGAAAGGAGAGTTAATCTTTGAGCAGGACACAGAAGTGCTCCATCGAATTGGACCAGGACCTCTGCATTCATTCAGCAAATCTGTATAAGCTCCTACTACTTATGGGAATCTAGTAACTATACCCATTCCCAAGGGTCTTGGGCTTTATTAGTCAACAAAATAGACACGACTCCCCATCACTGGGGGCTCAGAGTTTTAGCAGAGAAAACAGGCAACATGATGGGGGTAGCAAGAGCTTGGGGAAAAATAAGAGTGATATGAGCAAACTCAGGTGATGGTGGTGGGGTGGGAGGCAGGCAGGAGGGAATAAGGCAATCCTGGCAGATCTCAAGGAGTAATGAACTTGAAGCAGAATAGATCCGGAGGAAGAAGGAAGAGCCGGAGCCAGAGGCCCCCAGAGTGATGGGGAGAGTGTGGGCGGAGAGGCAGAGCAGGCCGGGTCCTGGAAGACTTTGGGACGACTTTGGCTCCTAATGGAATGGTGACCCTTTTAGTGAGTTTTGATGGGATGGGTGATGTCCAATTTATGCTTTTGTTTTGGGTTTTCTTGGGAGGAGGTTAATTTATTTATTTTAGTGAAGGTGCTGTGGTTTGAACCCAGGATCTCATGCATGCTAAGCATGCACTGTATCACTGAGCTACACCCACCCCCTCAAATGTATGCTTTTATAGGCTCCCTCTGACTCTGTGTGGATGAGATTGTAGAAAAGCAAAGATGGAAGAAGTAGGCTATTTGGTGTCCAACAAGGGGCTGAAGGTGGCTCCTAGGAGGGTGGGGAACAGGGAGTAGGTGGTTAATGAATTCAGAGTAGCCAGAATTTTCTAACAAGCTGGATTTGCTGTCTGTGTGTGTGTAAGAGAAAGAGAGAGAAAGAACATGGTTCCAACATCTGGACCTGGAAAATGGGATGGATGTCCTCTCCATCCACAGGGGATGGGACAAGATGGGGCTGAGCAGGTGGAAAGGGGCTGGAATCAGCTCAGTTCTTCAATGTCATGATGAAGGAGTCTATTAGATATTGCCACAGAAATGCCTAATAGGTAGAGGAGTCTGGGGGTTTTTTTTCTTTCTTTTTAACATTAAAAAATATAATTTAAATGTATTAATTTTATTATGTGAATGGATTTGGAACTTTATTTCATGCCAAGTTATATGTTATAATAGCCAAATGGAAAATATATCAGAAAAGGGGAGAAATGAGGGCTTTCACATAAACTGACTGTCCATAACGTAGGTAAAATTTCAATGAAACAGTCTTCAGTGCAAAAACCTCATCTTGGTGTTACATAAAATTAAATGAAAAAGGACTATGTTGATGTATCATTATTTCATGTTACATAATAGCCCCAAACAAACACACTGTTTAACTATGAGGCTTGTAGAAATACTATTCACTTTATTGACATAAATACAGAAATGCAGAAAGGTTCTAAGGTAGAATAAGCATCTTAGTGGAAATAATAGAGATCTGAGCATTTCACATGATATGTATGGACTGATTCAAAATTTGGAAAAGTAATTTACACAGTAGAACATATGTATGAATGTGAAAGCAAGATGAATGAAAGAGAAAGAATATGAGTATCAGGGAGAGAGTTCCAAATGGAAAAGGCCAATCAGGGAGTTTTGGACAAATCGAGAAATTGATGGCATGTCAATTTCCAAGTCTGGTTGCTTCCACCAAAAGTATAGCAGTGAGATAGAGGAGAGACCCAGGACCCAACTCCGAGGCACATTCGCAGTAAATATTTGGAAAAAAGAGGAGACGTTGGCAAAAGACCAGCCAGTGGATCGAAAGCAGAGCGATGGGCTGGAGGCCAAGTGAAGCAGGAACACGGGGGAGGAGAAATGGAAGAGCTGGGTCAAATGCTGCCAAAGGGCCACGCATGATGAAGACTAAAAACTGACCACTATATTTAGCAACGTGGGGTCACTGATGGCCTTGACAGAGCAGTTTCCATAGAGCGAGAGATCAGGGGAAAAGCCAGAGTGGGTGCAAAAGGGAATGGCTCAAGAGAATATGCAGACAGTGAGTTTAAACGACTCATTAAAGATTTGCTGCAAAGACATGGGGTGGCAGTTGGTGGGGGCCAATTAGAGTCAAGGAGTGCTGTTTGTTTCTTTTAAGAGGATGGACTTTTATATACTGATAGGAGCCAACTAGCAGGAGAACAAAATAGATGAGGTAGTGACAGAGAGGATGGATGTGGGAGTGACAGCCCGGAGAAGATTGTATGGATGGGCCCCCTGGTGACTTTTGGATGATCTGGCTTTCGATGTCACCTGTAATAAGAGGTGGGGCAGCGAGAGTGAGGTCACAGACATCAGAAGGCGAGCGGATGTGCTGGGAGTTGCTGGTGAAAGTTCTTTTCTGTTGGCTTCAGTTTGCTTGGTCAAAGTAGAAAAGTAAACTTACCAGCTGAGGGACGAGAAGGAAGAGTTACTGGAGTCATGAGCAGAAGATACGAAAGAGCCTTCAGGGACAATGGGACAGTGAAAAGAGCAGAGGGAGACTGGGGTAGTGTGCTCCCAGAAAGTTACGTTTTATCTTTGAGGTCCCCATGTGTTGGATGTGTGATTGCCCTTCCTGCTGTCTACGAAATAAAAATTGAGTATGGTTCAGGGAAAATGCTATTTCATTCTAAGAGGCTGCCTGTTTCTCAGGAACGGTCATCTTAAACTGCAAACACTACAAAAATGTTGAAAAGAAGAACTTGTGTACCCAATGACCCACTATTTTCTATAAATTTGGTTGCTATTTAGTTCCCCTATCAATACCACAGAACCGATACTGCCTAGGATGGAGATACATCGATGCTTAAATGGAAATGAAATCTGTATCTTTTTCCTAAACTCCATGGCTTCCTTAACATCCCATTCCCCTTGGAATTTAGGGGTGTCCGGTATAAGAAATAAGAAACAGTTTGAGAAAATCCCGGCTCAGAATTACACAGCACAACCTCGCTCAGAAGTATACAGCCATAAAAATGTTTAGAAGCAAAACTCCATAACTACTCTTAAAGAATTTTGCAAACCTGGGCCTGCCCAGATGTTTCCAAACTGGAAAGGTACTCCAATCAGTTGACCGGTACGGGAACCAGAGGCTGGTCAGCCTTTTCTGTAAAAGCCAGAGAGTAAATATTTTCAGTTTTGCAGATCATTTTGTTGTAACCATGCAGGTCTGCAATAAGAAAGCGAAGAGCACTGGGAGACACGAAACAAATGGGCATGCCCACACCCTCCCTTCCACTCAGGGCAGCTTCTCTGTGGTGGGGAGCTTTGCCACAATGACTTGTTTCTTTGTTTCCATTGGTTTCTTTGTTTCCACCTTACTGCTCAAACTCAGAACTTCAAGTGAGCCTGGTCCTTCAGCATCCATGCAGAAAGAAGGCTGAGCGGGGGTGGGGATCCCACCTGACAGAGAAGAGAGATGGCTTGTCACCATGACATGAGACAATCACACCTTCCGGGGTGAAAGGGAACAAAGATAAGGGAGGGGCACAGCAGTGGGACCCCTGGGTCACCTGCCAGGCTTGCTCTCCCTCCACGGCCACCCTGGGGGCCTGGGTGGTGTTGGAACTCAGCTACAGTGATTAGGCTGAGGGGACTCAGGATAAAGGACCCTCCGTCTCCACACCGGGTTCCAAACGCAGCCTCCCTAAATCTACCCTCTGAATTTCTGGAACTCAGCTGGAAGAATACATGATCAGGCCAGACCCAGAGCCCAAGCCAAACACGACAAGGGTCACGTGGGGTTGTAACCCCGTGCTCAGCGGTCGGGGTCTCCTTGCAAATCTGCAGAAATCCCTGTTCTGCCTCATTCCTGGGAGAAACCCCACATCTCTTCCTGCTCTGTCTGTTCTTCTCTTGAGGCTATTGTCCTGGAGGGATGCAGAGTCCTTGAACCTGGCCCTCCAAACGTACATAAGCAGCCTGTTCAATAAAACAAATTATGCACTTTTTCACATTTGCCAGTTTTTTGATTCCAGAAAGGCTGCGGGACTCTTTCTCACTGTCTCCTGTGCCCCCACCACTTGGTGGCCCTCTCCTCATGGAAACACGATTTCCCACAACTGCACCCTGCCTCCCAGCTTGTCAGAGGGGAGTGACCCACAAAGACACAGGTGTTTGTGAGGATCCTGTCCCCCAGCAGAAAGCCTACTCCTGGAGCCACGGACAGGGATCTGGCCTCCTGAGCCGCTCAGCTCTAATTGAAAGCCTAAACTGGGGACCCCGAACATTGCTGACTGACTTTCTGAGTCACCTGGGCTGGAAGGGCCTGATTTTTCTTTCCAAGAATGGATGTAGCACAGCCTCCATTTTCAGGGCTGACATTCATGACGTATCTAGTTCCCCCAAATGCACCCCAGGAAGGAAAGGCCCTTCCATCCCACTGGTTAGAAACCCAGCCCAGGGGAGTTCCGAAGCACTG